>NC_136071.1:997431441-998631441 GCF_964261635.1 Lissotriton helveticus | reverse complement strand
TCCTTGCTCACCTGTGAGAGGTAAGTGAGATTAATGTAAATTGGTGGTTCTACATGCTGTGTTGGCAGACTTACAAGTTTTGTGGTGTGTGATTTGTGTGACTTTGGGATTCATGTTTGCCATGTATTCCTTCTGGCATATGTGCGGGATCAATGTGTATCACGTAGCCTCACAGCTGCTCCTCTCTCCTCTAGAGCCTATTTACTTGTGTGCGCTGCGCGGTTGCATCACTTGCACTTCTACAGCACACCAGTGTCATGCCTGTCTGTGCATGTCCGCAACCCTGACAACAACACTGTAATGTTGGCCGTTGAAGATAGGCGGCCACGTGTATGTACGCCTATGGTAAGGATAGGGCCGACACAGATGTAGAGTTCAGGCCTGGCTGAACTCGCACTGCGATTGAGGCTAGGCCTTTTGCTCATGCTGCGTCAATGAAGATACAGGCACAAGTTGGCATGTATGAGCCAAGACCCCAAGCGATCCGCGCTCCTTTATTTTTCCATTTGGGCGAGCCCGCCCTCCGGGTGTATGTTACTTTGCAACATTGTCGATTAAGGGTCGGGTGGCGCTGACACTACAACAGAGACACATGCCATAGTTACTTTTGTGGCCAGCCCGGAACTGTTTCACACCCAGAGCCCAGAACTGAACCATGCCCAGAGCCCAGAACTGAACAACACCCAGAGCCCCGGATCAATGGGAAATACTGATTCGGTATTTACCGAATCGGTAAATACCGAATCCTGCAAGGGTGCAGGGGTTGTCACTTTATAAAATTGATACTTGTATAGCGCACTACTCACCCGCAAGGGTCTCAAGGCGCTTGTACGAATACCGCTGTGGAACCCATCCTGGCTTTCCCTGTGAGGTATCCACTCCTGGGCACCCCCAAGGTGGAGGCCAAGCATCCTTAGCGTTGTGGGGGCCGCTGTGGAGATTAAGCAAGCTATTGCCCAGAGTTGGACTCCATGATTGGAATAGGCACCGAGGCGAGAATTATCAGGTCTGTGGAATTTTGAGCCCAAGACCCGCCGGGGCGAGGAATTGAACCCTGGTCCCGGGCTATACCCCTGCATCAGGGTCTGCCGCTCTAACCATTGAGCCACACTTCTCCAGCCACTCTGACACCCTCTAGCATCCAAACTACAGGCATGTGTGACATGTGGCACACATACATGCCCTAAGGGCATGTCTGTGTGTCACATAGCACAGGTGTGCATGCACAGATGTGCATGCACACCTGAATTCGGTATTTTACCACCCAATAGGATTGGGTGGTAAAATACCGACTCTTAAGCGCCTGTGGCACTCTTAGAAGTGTCACCTACATGTGGATTTACCGAATCGGTATAATTACCGATTCGGTATTTTACAGAATCGGTACATTTACAGATTCGGTAAATTTACCGATTCTGTAAAATGATGGCCCCTACATGTCAAACACCAAATACCGGTCGGTAATGGCCGAAATCGGCTGTTACCGACCGGTATTTGCTCTCCTACATCTGGCCCCTAGTGCCATATCTTAGTACATTTAGCACTGTTCTGCTCTTTCCCTTTCATACAATGCAGTTCATCAACTTTGTCTGCTGCACTTCGCACATATTCGCTTTGAATCAACCATACCTTCATACATTCGTAGATTCATAACATGCTTGCAGAGGGGTTTTATAATTATCTGGTGTAGATATTTCATTTGTTAAAGGACCTGAGTACGTTTAAGGAAATGTACACAAATAGGACCCTCTGTGCAGCTCTCATTTCATGTGCATGTTTATATTGCCAACTAGTTTTATTTGCCACCTCAAGCTTAATCTTTACTTCAGTTATTTGTAATGACTGTTTTTGCGATGTTATTTTTTATTTTTTTGCATTAAACGCATTTCTATGATCCGAGTGTGTATCTTGCCTTAGGGGGTGTGCCTTTCAGAAAATAATAGCAATAACGGTTTCTTTCAGCCCAAAGTACCACTTTAAATGTCTGGCATGTATTCATTTCAGTATGTTTCTCATAAAGCGATGCTCTCTTTCACATACTTTTGCCATCTAGTGGAATTTTGTTAGTGCCCTGCTTTGAAAAACTTTTTTTTTACCAAAAGAAAAACAGTAAATCCTTTTTTTCTCTCATACTTCAGACACAGGGCACCGCCTTAAAAAAATAAGTTGACATAAGACAACGACGAGATGATGAGGGTATGCTGGACTGCTTGAGGAACAGAACTAATAAAATATTGTCTATTATGTGAGGTCAAACTCTATGAAGCAGCAGGCTCATAATTTGAACAATGACTGGTGCCAAAGAGCAAACATAGCATTACTTGTCAAAACCTGCGCGTTCATATGTTTGATACTCAGGGTTGGCGCTGTATTTTTATTAGAATGTAACTCTCCTGAACAAATAGTGAAACTAAAGTCAGAATGAGCCTTTTCACCTAGCTCACTTTGGAGAATGAACCAATTACGAAACCGGAGCCCGAGGTTTGCTGGCTCTCAGCTGAGTCACTTACTAAGGAAAGTACAAAGCAGAGAGGCCTGCTGTGAGAGGACATCAGTGACTCACTTTTAATATCTGCCTGCGCCAGGAATCCAGACCCTGCCAAGAAAACCGTGTAGGGAGCCCCACTTCAACCCACTCGAATTTCCTCATAACAGCCCTGTATTTCAGCAGACTGCTCCGGTTAGGCATTTTAATTTGCAAACTGGAGTGGACTATAAAAACATGGTATATTGGCTCTGTTCTTGTAGTGATTGGGAAAGAACAATGAAATTCAAGGACAGTAATAACATCCAAAGCTAAACAGCATTCCAGAAGGGCCCTTTAAAACGCTATAGTATGTTTTCCTCCAGCCTTCTACGTAAATACTTTGTGCCTCCGGGTAAGGCAGACAGCTGAAGTGTAAACACGACAATCCGTGCTCACATTACACTAGCATTCAATAAACTTTATTTGGTTTGCAGGTATCCGCCTGGAGGCAATGGAGAGGAGTCAGTATCATATACATAACAACAAAGTCAGGATGTATCCAGACTGCTGTCCCCAATACCAATAGGTCTATCCTGTCTGGTTTTGTTTTCATTTATCGAACTGCCTCTAAGCGCTTCCCCATCTGCTTTCCATTTCTATTTTTAGGATACTCTCTTCCTGCATAAGTCATTAAAACTTTTATGAAAGTCTCGAGAACTACTTTATTACATGGACTGTTTGGCAATGTGTTCTGCCTGATGTGAGAGGTACCTCATGCTCTCTTGCCCCTTCCATACTCATGTCCTGTAATATACCCTTCAAAAGATCGTGTCATTAATTTACAGAGGTCAGCATGACTGCTATATGAAATATGGGGGTACTTTTGAATTTATTTTCCATTGTTCTACTATTGTTAATGATCTGGGTGGTGAGTGTCAGTCGGAAAGTCTCGTGCGCACACAATGTCCACTGTCATTGCATCCAGCATGCCTTACTCCTCAGGCAACAGCAGAAGATCCCCCCACTCTTGCCATGTTAGGTTTTAGAAACACATGATAGACGCAGGCAAATTGAAAGTGTGCTAAACAGGATGTAGGGTGATCGGATCTAAAAAAAAATTGCTAAAGCACTAACCATTTTTGAAGCATTAAACACTGTGTAGGTATTGCGAGAAACAAGACTTATCAGAAAAGGTATCATAACAAGAGCAAAGAAATCATAAAGCATTTAGACCCTGACAATAACAGTTCTCTCAACTTCCTATTTACATCCACTGCACGGGCAGGGACATACTGCCAGCAATTTACACCCCCACCCCGAAGGGGCAGGTGTATAATGCTAAAATAAGACGTGCATAAATGACACTTCACTTACAGCAGTATTAATAGAAGAATAGCATAAAGACAGAATCCTGAAACATAGTCACATGGGCCCTGCATAACACTCATTCCTTGCTAGTGGCATCCATGACAAACTAGCCAGCCTTATACCCTCAAGAGATTTAAACCACAGGCAACCCGGATGTATAGTTAGTAAGCTCATGAGGACCAGCAGGACTGTCCCTCCTACTGCCAACCCCATTCCAGGCAAATTCTATTCCCATGTAGAGAATAGCAAGCAAAAAGGATGTAAGGTGTTTTAGGTAGTTTCTTATCTTTTATTAAAATGACCACTGTATGGTGAATAGGTTACCAAGGAAAGCACCCTTCCCTGCCAAGTATTGAGCCCTCTCAGCTATAGCACCAAGGACTGTAGGCACATGTTTGGTGTACCTCATCACTTAGTGAACAGTTCAGCATTCATGAGCTGGAGTAAGCCATGCCTAATTTTGCAGATTAATGAACCCAAAAATAGGTTCTACACAAAGTGATTCAACTTATTCACTGATCTGCACTGCTAGACCTGTCAGTCTTAAGATGGTTTTCCCCAAATGTTTTGCCTCACCCTCCTATTTTTCTGAATGCACATTTGCTGATATTAGGACTCTTTGCACATTGCCATTGCTAACCAATGCTAAAGTGATTGTGCTCACTTCCTAAAACATGGTAAAATTGGCTTGCACCTAGTTGGCATATTTAATTTACCTATAAGCCCCTTGTAGAGTGGTATGCCATATACTCAGGACCTGTAAATTCAATACTACTAGTTGGCCTGCAGTACTTATTGTGCCACCCACTTATTGAGCTCTTTAAAGATGCCCCAAGCACGCCATTGCAGCCTGTATGCAGTTTTAAACTGCCAATACAACTTGGTAAATTAACCCCTTTGCCAAGCATTAAAGGCTCTATGCAGCTCACAAGGCAGGGTCCATTGCAATTCAACAGATCAACATGTATTTTGAGGTTTTACATGTCCAAGTGGTGAAAAACCCACAAATTCGGTTACCACTACTGTTAGGCCTTCCTCTCCCATAGTATAGCATTGGGTTGCCTTATTTTCACTACTTGGACATGATCAAACCTCAAAATAAATGTTGATCTGTTGAATTTTTTAACAATTAAATTCTTAACATATACAACGTGTTCCAACCCCCTCAGCAAAAGGATACACTGACCCCAAACATGTCAATGGGCCGGAGAAACCATATTATTTGGAGGACATCCCGATCATGGATTTAAATACCCTTGACAAACTTTTTTCGAAAGTCAAATTTAGGATCTCTTTGCGACCCAGCGCCTGAGCACTTGCTGAGGAAAGTCAAGGAAAGAATCCTCCCAGTGCTCCTGGAAATGCTCAATCTATCCCTTACCACCGCGACAGTACCGGTAAGATGGAAATACGCGATGGTAAAAGCACTTATAAAAAAAACTAACTTGAACCCAGAAAACTGGGGCAACTACCGGCCGGTATCACTATTCCCATTAGCCAGTAAAATACTGAAAAAACATGTAAATATGTCACTGTCAAACTACCTGAAATCACATGAAATCCTACATAGCACACAGACAGGCTTCCGACCTAACCATGGAACGGAAACCGCACTCCTAACAGTAATGGAGGAATCCAGGAAAGTGCTCGATCTCGTAGGGACAGTGGCAGTTATCCTGCTGGACCTAACAGCCGCTTTTGATACGGTAAACCACGGCATCTTATTAGACAGACCAAAAGAGGTAGGAGTAGTAGGAAATGCCCTCTCGTGGCTTAAATCTTTCTTGACAGATTGAACGTTCCAAGTGTTCGAAGGCAGGCACACCTCAAGAGAGATCCCACTTACTTGCGGGGTACCGCAGGGATCGTCGTTAAGCCCCACTCTTTTTAATGTGTACCTCAGACCACTGGCCGAGCTAGTACTAACTTTTGGAGCTAGTATAGTCACATACGCGGATAACACCCAACTGGTGGTAGCACTCAATCACCCAAATAAGAGCTCTATTGACCTAGAATCCTGCCTGGAGCAGGTAGCCACCTGGATGGACCAATCCTACCTCAGGCTAAACGGGGACAAAACGGAGCTGATGATTCTCGGAAATAAAGCCGAGGCACATTGGAATATAAGTTGGCCAAACTGTCTTGGTCCCCCCCCTACGCCCAAAGATAGGATCAAAAGCCTAGGAATCTGGCTCAACAGGTCTCTCAAACTTGACCACCAAGCGGTACAAGTTGCAGCCACCTGCTTCGGCATCCTAAGGCAACTAAGAAAGATACTGCCATTACTCCCTGATACCGCGCTCAGAACCATGGTACAATCACTGGTCCTTCCCGGGCTGGATTACTGTAACTCTCTATACTTAGGAACTCCTAATACCACGATTAGAAAGCTCCAAGTAGTGCAGAACTCCGCGGCCAGACTACTACACAAAATCCTGGGAAAACAATCGGCAAAACCAGCAATAAAAGCACTTCACTGGCTGCCCATAGCAGAACGCATACAGTTTAAATCCCTCTGTATTGCGCACAATACGCTATGGGGCACAGGCCCAAAAATAAATCATGCCCTTTTAACATTCCACCGACCTGTGCTTAATCTAAGATCTGCCAACCTCTTCCAATCCAGTGTACCTAAAACAAGGAGAGTGCGATCAGGTGGATGCATGTTTTTCTACAATGCCTCCATCCTATGGAACTCCCTCCCGCCCAATCCACAATCCACAACAGATCACCTTACATTCAGGAAACAGCTAAAAACATGGTTATTCCAGAACCTGCAGTAAAGTTTGTGTGTCCGTTGCTACGTAAGAGCCGGGATGCCTACGGGTAGCCATGCGCTCAGCAAGAATTAATTAATAATTATATTTAGAAAGTGCTAACTTTTGATTGGGAGCCAGTAGGAAATTCACGTTTGGTGTCTGAAAAATTGTAGTTTACAATCATCATTAATGGTCACCATTTTGAAAATGCCACTTTTAGAAAAGTTGGCATTTTCCTGCCCTAACTATTTAGTGTCTGCAGCCTGCTCCTGGGTTACGTGGCTTGGTGTATTTGGCAGTCAGCCGTTATATATTCCTCTTGGACAGTCACACAATAGAGGGATTTGGTGTGCCTGGATGGGCCATCAATGGCAGGAAGAGGGATGGAGCTGGGAACAGTCCCACTTGCAAACCAATAGGCTGTGCTCTGCCTTCACACAAAGAACTTCACATTAGCAATCTTACTGACCTTGTCAGTGAACTGTTTCCCCTTCTATACAGCTCCGTGGGGTAGCTGCAGCTCCTAACTCTTGCTGGTCTGTGTTCAAGGCGCCTGCCTGTGCCTCATCCCTGGTTGTCCAGTGGGGAGCCTCTCTGCTATGCAGGTGCTCTGCTCTCTGGGTCTCTACCTTTCTTTTTTCTTCTTTTCATTCTGCTTTGCTTTTTGTCACTTTTTCACTGTTTTCACTTTTCTTCTCTCCTCTTTTTTGCACCTTTTCCCCTCTGTGTCCCTTCTCATCGCCTGCCGTCTGCCCCACTCCAGGGGCAATTTTCGCTTCCTCGCTGTCTAGACCTCCACCTCACACTACTCATGGCGGCCACTGCGAAACACCAAAGGCAAGCCCATATGCGCCCGGCTGTGTCTGGACCATGTCCAGCTCCAGGGACCCTCGTTCTCGCACCATCCACCCCTACAACACCCGAAATTCCAGGCCCTCAACACCGGATAGCAAGTCAAAGGGAAATCCCTGGGGTGTGCTCGTTAAACTTTCATACCATTATGGATACACAAATACATTTAAACAGGGAAACAATAGTATACTTTACTACCAGGAGTGCATAATAATTTCCACAACCAAATAAAATCGTTCACAGTCTTGTTTTTAATAAAAACCAAATACATAAACACGAATTTTTAAACAATATAGTTTAAAATTTCAAAGAGATCTTCTTTGAAAAGAAAGCTAAAAAACAATTAATCACAATATTACATACATAATTAAGGATTCAAAAATTTTAAATTTCAAAACAGAGGAAAGTACATATATGACATTTCAGCAAATCAGTAAGCAAAAACCTATTATTAACAAACCCCTAATATCTCTGTGGCTTCTTAATATCTTTGCCACTATTTGTTTCTGGATCCAAAGGCCTATATCACTTCAGTTCATATAAACAACAGTGACAATAATACATGTACATCAGATTGTTTACTAGGCCCTGGTTGGATTCTCTGTATTTACAAAATGCGTCGACGCGTTTCGGTGCAGTACATGTGATTCTGTGGCACCTTCTTCAGGACTTCTTTGATTGGGGTTTCTCGCTTCAAAGAGTAGTGACATGCACCTTCTCCCAACTGCATGAGATCAAAGATCCAAGCTGGGACATTTATGACGTTCTAGAGATTCCTTCACTCTTTTATTTCTACGTCCTCTCTTTCAGGACGAGCTCCTTGTATTAGGATGTCTTTACTTGTTATTCCACACTTTTGGGCAGCTTAACTGTATATCTTAAAATATTGTAAAACTCTCCTCGAACGGGCATAGGATAATGGGTTTCCTTCTCAGAACTGGATATGTTCTCGAGCTCGCCGGCGCCGCGTCTCTGCCTCGTTCCAACACTCTCAACACCGGATGCCATACTGCCTGTCGCCATGCATCGCCGAAAAACATTCAGGGCTCTTTCTCCTGCCACAACTCTAGCTGCACCTTTGTCTGCCACTGCACTCCTACTCAGCCCACTGCACACCCTCCACAAACACGCCATAGAGATCTTGCACCTGCTCAACTCCGTCGACCCCAACATCGCTTTTCTCACAGAAACTGGATGAACCCTACCTCCACCTTGTACATCGCCACCGTTATCCCGGACAGCTACAAGATTATTCACAAGGACAGCATCAGCAAACCGGGGTGAGGCATTGCCTTTGTACACAAAGCACCCTCCACCTCACCACCCATGTGGACAACCACTCGACCAACATGGAGCACTCCCACTTCCAGGTCCAGACCAACCCAAACACCACCCTCCACGGCAGCCTCATCTACAGACCCAACGGACCCTGCCCACTCTTCAGAGACTCCATTAACGTCTTAGCACCACACGCTCTCGCCTCCACAGACTACATCCTCCTCGGTGATCTTAACTTTCACCTGGACAACGCCAATGACAAAAACTCCTCATCCCTGCTGGAGAACCTTGCCACCATGAGACTCAAACATCAGGTTACCTCCCCACCCCACTCAGCAGGACACACTTGACCCCATCTTCTCCTCCAGTGACAACATCACCTTCAGCCACACCACCGAACTCCTACGGACTGACTTGCTGCATCCACTTCTCCTTCACCAACACTGTACACCACCATGCCCACCGCTATCCTCGAAGAAGTTGAACCAAGGTCACCAAAGAGCAGCTCACCACCTCCCTCAGTAAAAACACCCATTGACTCCCACGGATGCCAGCACCGCAGCACACAAACTCCACCATTGGATTTCCAACTGCATTAACACTCTGGCTCCCCTGAAGGCAGCACCAAGTAAACAACACTCCAAGAATGACATCTGGTTCTCTCCTGCCCTTCATGAGCCCAGAAGCACCTGTAGATGGCTTGAGAAGAGATGGAGGAGCAGCAAGATACCAGAAGATCACTCAGCCTTCAAGACCACTGTCACCGCACACCACCACCTTATCAGAACAACATAGAAAGCAGCCCTACAAGTAAGGATCAATGACAATGCACTTAATAGTAAATAACTTTTCGCCACAGTCCAAGAATTTGCCAGCGCCAGCACAGCAGACATCCCACCTTCCCAAGACCACTACAACTACCTCTGTACCTTTTTCCACTGCAAGATCAAGGAGATATATAACAGCTTTGACAGCTGCAATACCCAAGACCCTCCCACCCCACCAGCAACTACCACACCCAATGACACCGGCCCCCAGCAGACCCTGCTGAGCTAGGCTCTCCTCACCACTGATGACACCCTCAAGAGCACCGAGGCTGCCCTCCTTACTGCTACAGACGACATACGCACCCTCCTTGACCGAGATGAAACTACAGCCCTCATCCTCCTGGACCTCTCAGCTGCTATGGATACCATTTCTTACCGCACCCTATGCACATGACTTGACAAAGCCGCCATCTGCGACAAAGCCCTGGAATGAATCTGCTTCTTCCTCACCAGCCAAACACAGAGTGTCAGACTATCACGTTCCTCTCTGAACCCACAGAGATCAGCTGCAGAGTGCCTCCTCAGCGCTCCTCCCTGACCCCCACTCTCTTCAACATCTACATGGCCTGCTCGCAGCCCTCATCAGGAACCATGGACTCAACATAATCTCCTACCCCAACGACACCCATCTGATTCTCTTCCTCACCAACGAACCCACAGTCACCAAGAACAACTTTCACAATGGGATGAAGGCTGTGGATGAAGTACAGCTGCCTCATGCTCAACTCTGAGAAGACTGAAGTCCTCATCATGGGCTCCACCCCTGCAACCTGAGAAAACTCCTGGTCTCCCACAGCACTTGGAAACCACCCACGGAACTTTCTCATCATCCTGGATTCTTCGCTCACCATGAGCTGCTAGATTAATGCCGTCACGTCATCCTGCTTCAACACACTATGTCTGCTCGAAAGATCTTCAAGTGGATCCCTATTAAGTCCGGAAAGTCGGTCACCCACGCACTTATCTGCAGCAGAATCGACTACCGCAATGCACTCTATGCTGGCGTCACCCAGAAACTCCTCAATAAACTGTATAACAATCAGAACGTCTCTGCCAGACTCATCCTCAACATCCCCCACCACAGCCACATCACTGGCCACTTGAGAGACCCCCACTGGCTCCCAGTCAACAAAAGGATCACCTTCAAGCTCCTCGCACACACCTACAAATCCCTACACAATGCGGGACCTGCATACCTCAAACACTGCGTTGCATTCCATGCACCCACCAGAGATCTCTGCTCTGCCCAACTGGCCCTGGCTACTGTCCCACATATCCATAAGACCAATTCCGGAGGAATATCCTTCTGCGACCTTGCAGCAAAGACCTGCAACACCCTGCCTCTCCACCTCACCATTACTGGCTCAATTCAGGAAGGACCTCAAGACCTGCCTCTTTGACTGAACCACAATAGCTTCAATGGAGCAGCAGTTCTCAACCCCTCATCCCCCTAGTGCCTTAAGACCTTTATGGGTGAATAGCTGTGCTTTATAAATCCTGATTGATTGATTGACTATTCCATTGTGCCTGCAACCAGGCTGGTGTCATGGCATGAACACAAATACTTTCAAGCACTTCCACATCATAACCACCTTAATTATCTCTGGAGATAGATGTCTCTAGCGGCAATTGTCGCTATCTGACCGTCCAAGTACTGAAAGACACAAGCACCAAGCACTCAGTATGAGATAATACAAAATATGACAAGACAATTAATTTCTAAAGGTATGATTGTGGTATGACTAAGGGTCATATGTATCAAGGCGAATTGCAAACGCTGAAATTCTCAGAATTTCAGTGTTTGCAACCGCAATTTGGCCTAGTGCTATATATGAAAGCACAACTGTCTTGCAAATTAAGGAATCGCAAAATTTGCAATTCCTTATTTTGCAAAAGCATTTAAGGGATCGCAAATTGCGATTCCTTAAATGGAATGTATGAAGCACCCAAGTTGTGCGAATATGGCATAAGGAATCACAAATTACCACCAACTACAAGTTGGTGGTAATTTGTGATTTCCTTCAAAAATGCAAATGTTTGCATTTCACAAAGTGGCATGTGGTGCACACACATGCCCTTGGGGTATGTATGTGCGCCACATGTGCACCCATGCTCATTTCAGGGGTGCAACAGGGTGTCCTTTTGACACCGTGGCACACTTGAAATTGCATTCTCAATTTGCGATTCTCTAATTGGGAATCGCAAATTGAGAATGTCTTTCCATTCTTTCCTATGCGCCTCTTGGCACAAAGAAATGAATGGGGAGGTATTCCTTAATTGTGAATCACATTTTGTGATTCGCAATTAAAGAATATGTAGGATTAGCAAAATGTATTGCAAATCCTACATACATAGCGTTTTGCGATTCTCAAATAGCGATTCTCAAAAATGCGCAATTTGAGAATCGCAAAACCTAACATTGATACATATGGCCCCATGTCTTTGAAATTCATTGTTGCAGTGTCAGTCAGTAAGTCAGTCAGATTATTTTATTTCGGTTTGAATAACCATACAAATGCACAGTACAAAGACATTCTCAATGCATAAAAAACTTCATCAATTTACTTCAAATGACATACCAGACCAGTGTACATATAATAATCAATTACTAACATAATGAATCCATTAATAAGATACAACCCTAATGCTGCAGTCAGAACCAGGGAGACAACAACCTCAGAACGATGCCCCTTAAAAAGGGCTTATAGTGGATCCGCCATGTCATCCAGATTTCGGTGTTGTTTCCAACTGGGGCCTGCTTTGACAATTCACTGGCATAAATAAAATAAATGGTGTATGTGGGCCATTAAAACATATAAAAAGGAATAAAAAAAAAAAAAAAAAAAACCTGAGTAAATATCATTGAGTTGGTACAATTTGTAACACAGTGATTTGAAAAGTAAGGTATACTCACAAAGAAGTTGTTAAATACCCAGGCCTAATTAAATACTTTGTTCAGACGGTATTACACACGTTTGGATTGGGGCATTTAGAATGGGCACATTACCAACTTGTGCTTGCATGTTTACCACTCATCAAAGGAATTTAGCACAGCATGACTTAAGATTTTCATTGCCTGGTACTCTATTGCAGGCTTTACCCATAATGCTTTCTGATCACAACGGCACCCCTGATACAATGTACGACCCCAATGCAGATGCCAATAGAGGTCAGTGAATACAGGTAACTAAAACCTTATCTATAAGTACACGGACGTTGCTTTCTCAGTAATGGGAGCAGAAACCTTGCTTTCGCTGACTTATAAAGTGCGCAAAATAATACAAAGTGCTTTGTTTGGACGAGTTGTCACAGGGACATGGCATTAAGTTATCCAACCATCCTCCTTGACATGGGAAAGCTACCATAAGTGGACAGTGCCTAACTGAAACCTTGTTAGATAAAATCTATTTTGTAAACTCGTACTAAAAACTAAATAAAACTGTAGAGTTACAAAATAACCCTGGTGCTTCCACTGACACATGTCACCACTAGTAAAGAACACCAGTTCAATCGTGTATTTGGCATTGGGGGTCATGTTGCAGTGTTGTTGTTCTGTGGAAGCAGCTTTGTTGTGCTTGTGCCCCGGGATTGCGGGGTTTACATTGTTGGAACTCTCCCCTACTGCCACTAGTGCCACAAATGCAGGTGATGGGGAAGCTGCCCCACCAAATCTACAGCTGATGTAGAGTGAATTTGTGAGTTTATATGCATGCCTTTAGAGAAACTCCCTAAAGAACCATTGTAACTTGCGGGAACCTACATACTCATACCATCAACTATATTTTGATGGTGAAGAATGACAGCCTGGTTCTGGGACCCTCTATTTTGTCCTCAGCATGTCCAGCACATGGGCCATTTTGCAGAAGCCCTTTAACGCCGAATAACAGTCCAGAAAGTCCTAAGGACAAATGAATATAAAGTTGTCCAATTTGTCGACTATATCATCTCAGGCCCCTCCAGAAAGTAAATGAACATTATTAAAAGTGCACCTGCAATAAAACAGCTCATAGTCATTCACATCATGTTTCTCTTCAGATTTAAATTACAAGAATAGAAGTCTTCAGGGGAGGGCAGGTAGGAGGTAGAATGTGGCCTCAAATATTGACTTGGCCATCAAGATACCCTTGGCCCTGCTGTTGATGTTTAGCTATGGCCTCATCAAAAGAAGTAAACTGAACAGTGCAAGTGTCCTGGAGATGGCTGTCATTGACTGACAGCTCTTCTGGGAAGGAAAGATAATGTATCAAGTAGAGCTAGCCTAATTCCTTCTTATATATTAGTCCCAAAGTAAAACAGACCAAGTCAACAAACAGTGGGTTACCAAACAGGCCTGTAACCTTACCTGCTCAGACTTCATTGAGAATTTTCCCCAAAACATCTGGACTAAGGATCACTGACTTCTGCTTCTTGGATAGGAGAGTCAAAGGCTAAGCACAAGGGAGACTTCTTAAACCATGCCTAAAGGTGAAATATAAGACATGTGTGTTGAATCTGTTCCTCTATATCCCAAGTAAGAGTGCCAGGATATTAAGGTGACTGGGAGATATCTCCTTTGAAGGGACAAAGAAGGGGCTTCAAGACAGAAGCTGGCTGCTCCTTGGCTTTCCATATATTTTAAAACTTTTGATTTCGAGGTATCCTTGAAGGCTACAAAAGGAACATGAGTGCTTGAATTTGGAGACTGCCCCTTCAGGGCACTCTTTCCCAATGTATTGCCAGCAGGCACTTTTATTCTACCTACTGGCCTCAACTGCAAGAAATGAGTGAGACATTTGGAGCCTGATGTCCCAATGCTGAATTTGATGTGCCATATGTATATGTCTTTCTAATGCTGTGATCTAATTGTCTTAATCTGCCACATTTAATCGTATTGGAACCAAGCTGACCATGGAAATTCATATGCAGTTCAGTGAATTAGGAACATATATCCGAATATTTGAGTGGTTAGGATGGGGAATTTTCTGTCAAACGTGAGGCATAGCTTGGACACCCTGTCAGCCATTGCTTGAGGGACCACTTCATCCATACTTCTTAAGGTTTGGACACCCCATCTATTTCCATTTGTCCCTTGCCAGGGACCAATCCTACAGTAATCAACTCAAAAATGTCATAATCTACTCCCCTATATCTACTGGGACTTGCCCTGTCAAGGATGAAGATGGGGCTACTGTGGAGGAGTCACTAGCATAAAGCATCATCTTATGCCTAGGGTTGTTGACCCTCTGTTTGTCTTAATGGGCTGAGTGCTTGATGTAGGCATCAGCCATACCTGGGCAACTAGTCTAACCGACCCAACTCCTGCCACCAATCCAATTACAATAAGTGTCCTGCTGGATTTAGCAGTTTGCATGGTTGAACTCCATTACCTCTGTGGTTGGTTCTGCTGTGTCCTTAAGGAACCTCCCTCCAGTTTTTGACCTTCACTAACTGGGGACACCCCACACTGGTGGCTCACATAAGCCTGACCATCAAACAGCTCCTTGAATTGGAAGAGAGGGCACTAGGCAAGTTGAAACAGTAAACCCAAGGGTATTATTACTAACGAAGTAACCAAAATGTTGAGGCCCCTTTATTTATCATTCTTTTTCCTCAAAAAACTAAGACGTTCACATTGCATCTTTGTCAAATCTTAGTAACGTTTCACAGTGTTATCCAATACACAGGTGGGATTTTCAACCATATGAAGGAGATTTTTCAGGTCAACTGCAAACTCACACAAAGTTGCCCACATGTTACAAGTTGGTTGTTATTGGAAATACTGATCCTCTCAGGGGGCAGAATTTTGCCATGCAGCCAATCTAACAGGGAGTTGCTATCAGTAAGGTCATGTGGGGGAGACTGGTAAAGGGGAAGAGCTTCTTCTCTCCAGGGGTGCTCTGTCTTTCATATGATTTACTGAAGATTGAAGATGTACCGCACGGGAGGAGTGTGTAAGGTATTCAACAGAGACCAGTAGGTTGTGAGCACCCATGGCTGTTTAGCTGAAGGCTGGGGACTAGCAATCATCAGACAAGACGTTGGTGGTAAACTAAAAGACAGCCATGAGTTGGTCTTGACTGATGGCTTCTATGTGAGGCCGACATTCTCCTCCTCTTCAATCTCCCTCTCCTTCTTCTTCTGCAGAGGCAGCTGCTGAAATATTTACTTGGTGGAACATAATATTTATATAATATAATATTTCAGTGTCCATAATATGTGTAAGAGAAAGATGATAGTTGAAATCTGTACAAATAAGTTTGTGCTCCGTACTTTACCAGGCTTGTTTCACAACAGTTTTCTGAAAGTAGTCACCACTTTAACTTAATACCAAGAGAGCATACTTAAACACAAGAATGTTATTGTTGATCCATGCAAGGAATTATTATATATATGAAATGACAATTCACATGCTGCTTGCACCGTTACTTACTCTGATCGCTGACCCCTTGACACTGTGTTTTTTTTAATTTATATATGATAATATTGTAAACGTAACTGCTCATCTTTACTTAAAATATAGATACAAATTAAAAGGTCAACTAAAAATAGAAGTTGTTAAATTATCAAAAATAACCACACAGTAGTAACATAGCCCTTTTCATGGATGTTATCCACTGGGCAAAACAAAGGATTATTTAGCTGACATTATAATGTCATGAAGTAAATCATAAAGCATATTACAGTGTGCAATTAAATTAAATGGAAATGTAGGTGGGTAAAATAAGGTATGACAGAAGACATGCACATATTATGCCACTTATGAAGAGAAATATGTTTGACTGAAACTCAAAAGCACATACGGAATACTCACCAGTTACTACCGTACATCTGCTGTATGTGCCCATTCCTGGTTTTGAAACAGCACTAGGAGAAGAAGTAGAGGTGGTGGTTGTTAGTAGAAAAGACAATGAAACTGGACTTTAAAAGTTGAATAAAACAAGATGGTGATGGGAATATGTCTGTTAATAACAAACTCTCAGATATAGTTGAGTAAAGTATCTCAACAAAATGAAATGCCAAAAAATGAATACTGTTATGGTCCAATGAACAAAATGTATGCAAATTATCTATAGCCTGTTAGTGCCATTGATATCTGTGTGAGTTGTGGAGTTGCATATTGAGATAGGCCTTGTTTATCAGCCTGCCTCATTAGGAGGTACTTATTCCTCGGCTGTAGCAACCAAATTACTTGTTATGGTAACTGTATGAGATGAAGTAAAAGTAAAATGTAATGATTAGACATTCTATTTTATTCGAAGGGTGGTTTAGAGGCTATGTAGGAGGATATTTGGGTTCTGTGTGCTTAACGGTGTAGGGTGGGAAAAGGACAGAGTTGTGTTAGTGGTTGTTGTATTCACAACCCGTGGTGGGACACCCTTTGTCCTTAGAAGACCCCTCACTCACCAACCTAGTTGGTGACATGCTTCATCATCGGGGTCCCACCTGGACAGCCGAGTGCCGTCCAGGTGTGCTGCGACACCTGACTACAGTGGAGCTGGTTCTTTTTCTTTTTTATGTGTACAAGAGAGGTAATAGTGTGTTTAAAAAAGTGCCCAATACTACCCACTCGTAGAGTTTATTCTGGAGTGTCTTGGGTACTGGTTAAAAATTGTGGGACACCTATTGCCCAATTAGGTAGGCTGTTGGTGTTTAAATAAGTCGTGCTAAATTATTAAAAAAAGGTCTACATGTTTCAACCTATGTGTAAGTGTAAGGTTTTCGTCAGGACCAATAGTGGGCCGACGGGATGGTCTACGCTCGCTAAGGCGCACCCTATCCACGTCGACAGCAGTAACAGAATCACAAACTGTGATTCTAAATAAAAACTGTGTTCTTCTCCTGAATTCTAGGAAAAAAACCTGTGGGAAAAAAAAGGGGAAAAGGGTTGTGGATAACAAACATCTTTACACAAAAACATACATACATAAATGTTATCGTAATAAGTGCACCTTGTGAGGCCCCCAGACAATCGGTAGTACTGTCTAGAGGGGAACCCTTGTATTATATCCATGGCTTCTCAAACGCTTTTTATAGCCAATGGAACTACAGACGCTCGTACTGTTTAAAGAAACAGCCATGCCCCTGTATTGGAATTAGTTCCACCCACGTAAAACCGTGATTCATGTAAGTTAACATACATACACACGTGTGGCCAGCGCTGGTGAAAGGCGGTCACACTGAACAATTAATGCTGTGGGTGTCTAGCCTCGAGGCCGAGGCTTAAGTGATCGTGGTAATCATGTTGCGCGTTAGACAGTACTACCGATTGTCTGGGGGCCTCACGAGGTGCACTTATTACAATAACATTTATGTATGTATGTTTTTGTGTATAGATGTTTGTTATCCACAACCCTTTTCCCCTTTTTTTTCCCCCACAGGTTTTGTTACTAGAATTCAGGAGAAGAACACAGTTTTGATTTAGAATCACAGTTTGTGATTCTGTTACTGCTGTCGACGTGGATAGGGTGCGCCTTAGCGAGCGTAGACCATCCCGTCGGCCCACTATTGGTCCTGACGAAAACCTTACACTTACACATAGGTTGAAACATGTAGACCTTTTTTCATAATATAACACAAATTATTTAAACACCAACAGACTACCTAATTGGGCAATAGGTGTCCCACAATTTTTAACCAGTACCCAAGACACTCCAGAATAAACTCTACGAGTGGGTAGTATTGGGCACTTTTTTAAACACACTATTACCTCTCTTGTACACATAAACAAGAAAAAGAACCAGCTCCACTGTAGTCAGGTGTCGCAGCACACCTGGACGGCACTCGGCTGTCCAGGTGGGACCCCGATGATGAAGCATGTCACCAACTAGGTTGGTGAGTGAGGGGTCTTCTAAGGACAAAGGCTGTCCCACCACGGGTTGTGAATAACGCACCTCGCTGTCCTCCCCACTAGGGATAGGGTTCTACTCGAAGGGTTTACTCCTTATTTTGTTGGTTTACATTTGAACAAGGGGATCAGGAGTCCCGACCCCACCTTCACTGGTGAAAGACCCTTTCTCTCCCCTATTGTTTAGCTCTAGTGGTTGTTGTATACCTTGTAGGGATGGAGAAGAGATTTAGGTATTACCTGACCTTCCATGCAGCAGGCAAGCCAAATAGCAGTTTATTGTGTAGTGTGGAGAGGACCGACTACTTGATACCAGAGAGCTGTAGACAGGATCCAAGTCTGCTTTCAGGAATAGCCTTTGCCTAATCAATCCTGGAGAACTTTACCCTCTTTCTCGCATCCTGAGGTTTCTTTTTAGTGTCCCCCACAGTGCGTTCCACCTCTGCAAATGCATTTAAAGGGCCTTCGACCTTCTGCCACAAGACTGACATCTCTGCTCCACAGAGATTGTATGTAGGAAGGCCATATAGTTGCTTGTAGTGTATGACTACCAATTTGACTTCAAGAGGACTGTATCCTCCTTAGTAAGTTTCCTATTCCTCTTGAGTGCTCCGTGTGCATCGTGAAGTCTGGTTATGGTTCTAGTCAGCCAAAGGATCACATAGATCAAGGGGAAGAGGGCAGAGTCTAGGATATGGACTATATTTGTTTTAGGGAATGGGTATCAGGAATGTATGATTTGGGTCATGTATATAGTACCTATCTAGTTCTATCATTTTGGAAGTCTCCACCTAGATAGTTGTGATATTCACCCAGGTGGTGGAGGTCTTACCTTTCAGGGAAATCTCAGACTCACCAGAAATAGACAGATTTAAGGTGCGATCTCTCATAAATTCCACAACTAGGAACTATGATGTAGATGATGATTGTGGAGGAGCCCAGGGGTTTGGGAAGAGAGTATAGGTAGGCTGGAACTCAGGGTTGGATATATAAAAGTATTTTCCTTTCCATAGGGAGATGCACAACCTGTTTCTGTTTACTTACTTTGCTGAAATATTTCAGCTTATTGTTTGGTCCCAACCACCACCCACTGGAAGCACATCATCATTACAGTGTTTGTTATTTTCTGGTGGTGCTGCTGTGGATTCAAGGGGGTGATGGCAGAGGCTGCCTCTGTATTTAAGAATGGGTTCTCTCTGACTCGTACTTGACAGAACATGGCACTCGGTCAACCCGGCCAAATGACTGCATCCTCTGTGATTGTTTATCTGTGCCATGCACACTGGTCACTTTACATTTATTTAGATAAGATGCACATACTATCTATAAATAAAACGTGTTTCCATCTTTTTGTATCATAGCAGACATTTCAGTTTTATTATTGTTTCTTTTATTATTCTGGAATGTAGAGTGCATCCTCAAATTCAGGGAGCTCATTAGGAGGAGGATCATTTGCTATACTTGTGATGTCCAAATGTATCTTCTGAAGCCTTATAATTTCTGAGGATTAAATATTTATTCATTTAAATCATCATCAGTCTCTCCACTTTTTGAAGAGAGAGTATGGTCTTTCTAAACATGACACTTGCCACAGCTGAACTGAACATGTGCTCCCAAGTTACACTAACTACACGGCATCCCATATATCTTATTACCAGCCTACTGAGTTCTGTTAACTGTTCCGTATTCCCTTGCCACTTGGTCAATGGGACTTGATCAAGGTTGCCCCATGTTGGGTCATAGAAATAGACCAGTACCTCCTTCTGAAGTGTAACTGTTGTTGACACATTGTTTTTTTGCATTGTCAGTGCCTGTGCACTTGATTTAAGTCCTTCTATATCCATAATGCAACCCATTACAAAAGTTGGAATTGAGTTGTTGATACTGTAGGTTTGCTAGTAGGCAATAGTGTTAGCACTTGTGGGTACTGCTGCTGTAGTTGAGCCATGCGTCTTGATTTTCCATCAACACCATGCTCTCTGGAGGTTAAAGTCAGCACTTCAGTTATTTTATGGCTTCAAAATTCCAATTGTTCACCTTCAAGGGCATCCACTTTCTTGACGATCCAATTATTACAAATTAAGAAATTCACAGTTGGAAAACGAATGAAGTTACCAGCATTATTTGTAATGTGGATCCAGTATTGTTACACATATGTACTCTGCAGAGTAGATCATCTTTTTGCAGCTTTTGATTTGTGTTCATGTGAAGGATTATCCTGTTCAACAAACCAGCTGCTTTTCCACTGGCATTTGTAATTTTTTGTTCCACATTTTGCAAATGGTTTTGCAACATACAATGGGTTCCGTTGACTTATGGTATTGTCACTTTGCTGAATTGCCATATCCAAAATCTCAAAAGGCACTATAATTTGGATCAGGCACCCCACTAAGCCCCATTTGTCTACCTCGATTGTCATGAATTTGGCAGTTGGCCTGTAGTGCTCAGTCATTGCACCATTTGAGAGGTGGAGTTCTAACAAGTTGCACCTCTTGCATGAGGGTTTTTACAGAGAATCTATTAGTATGCTGAATAATTCTCAACTGTGCTTCCTGGCTTGATTGACTGTCACCCATGCCTTATCTTAAATGACTGAAATGATTGCAGATTCTGGGATATTTGGCCAGTATGTTGTTGACTTCTGTATTTTTTATTTTGAGGAACTCCTGCACAATTAGGTTGATGCAATGCGCTAAACATATTACTCTGAAGCATCCTCTATGAGCCTTAGCTTTGATAATAATACTGCCATTGTTGAAACCATTCACAGACTTTGGAATTAAATTTAATCCAAGATGGTGTCACATGTATGCAATTTCTCCATGAAGAACATGGCAACTGTTGATGCAATTGAATGCTCAAAAAGCATCTTTAATAGTAAGCCCAGTGGATAGCCTTTTTTTAACCCCATTGATATAGACAAAGTGTGATGTGGCTTGACCAGTGGTCCACATGCCAGTCATGAGAAGGATAGGCTGAACAGTCCTCTTCTTAATTGCTTCAACAACTCATTCCAGCACTTAATGGTGCAGGACTGGCACAGCAACAGTGGTAAAATAGGTCCAGCTTGGAACCTTCCAAATTGGTCAGAGTGGCTGCACAAATTTCATAAACTCCTCTCCTTCTACCAAAGAAAAAGACAGAAGGTCAATCACTAGCATTTTGGCCATATTTTGATTTCATAAATTGATATTTTAATGATTGAGTAGTTCGACAGCTCCTTGATAAACACAAACCTCACAGTAGTTTGTTGTGATTGTTTTATTTGCGGGCATACCACCACAATTGACCTAAGGATAGCTGATACTGGATGCTTTGGTGTGACTGTATCCCTCTTTTCCTTGTCCCATGCTGAGGTTGCTGCGGATGATGAGTGGACACTGCTATTAACAGTTACATGGCTACTTCACATGACAACATCTTCTTCCTCACCACAATTTCTTTCAATCAGTTCTACTTCTTCTTCTGTCTCACCAGCAGCCATCTTACTGCAGTGCTCTTCCCTCATGATTGCATGTTGATTTTTCAGTTGAGCCATTATGTTCACCAGGCTTACTATGATGTATTGGTTTGTGGCTGAGTGAGCTATCTGCCATTTGCACCTCATGCGGTCTAAGAATAATGACATCCCAAACTGGGTAGAACAGCTTTTTTATCGATAGAAGAACAGCTCAACTATTCTCTACCGATATAACATTTTAATATCAGTCAAAATTATTATGAATGGTCCTGCTTTTCATTATTAATATGGCAATATATATCAAAAACTCTTTTGAGAATCCATACTTTTTGTCTACTCCTGATTACAAAAATATATTAATCAATATCATCAATTCATTATAATAATAATAATAATAATAATAATAAAATACATTTGTTAAGCGCACAGCTACCCCAAACGAGGTGTCCCGGCGCTGAAGCAGACAAAGAGCGGGCGAGAAGATAAACAAGGGCTAGTCGTTCTGATTGAAGAGGCAGGTTTTCAAGGATTTACGAAACTCTTGTTCAGACTAAATCAGACGTAAATGGGGGGGGGGGGTAATTTGTTCCAACATGTGGTAGCACCTACCTCAAAGGATCTGCCTCCCGATCTAGTGGCATATTATCAAGACAGGCGATACCATTATCGCTGCTTTAGAGGCAGATAATGGGCTTGATAATATGCTCTATGGAATTCCAATTGAAGCCCATGTTGGATGTGAAGGACATCTAACATGAGATTCAATTGGAATTTCATAGAGCATATTATCAAGCCCATTATCGCCGCAGTAGCGGCCGTTTTCTGCCGCTAAAACGGCGATAATTTTATTGTCTGTCTTGATAATATGCCCCCTCGTTTTTAAAAATCGAGGGGTGGCAAGGAAGTGTTTATTGTTAGATCTAACTGATCTGGATTGTTGATAGGGACAGAGCCTCCTCCTAAGATAAGCCGGCCCTCTTCCTTTGTCTGCCCGAAAAGCGAATGTCAGGGCCTTAAACTCGATTCGCTTTGCTATTGGCAGCCAGTGGAGTTATCGAAGATAAGGAGAGATGCTGTGACGTAGTGGAACCCCGCAGACCAGCCGGGCTGCGGCGTTTTGAACAATCTGGAGTCTACGGAGCAAACCCAGTGGAAGACCCAGATATAGACCATTCGCGTAAACAAGATGGGAAGTTATCAATGTATGGACTACGGTTTTATGGGGAGCATTAGGCAGATAGTTGATACATTTCCTGATGATTTTGATTTTGCCAAAGCAGGTGGACAAAACCTTTTGCACCTGCGTCGAGAGGGATAAATGTTTATCCCACCTAACGCCCAAATTCTTAACCAAGTCCTTAGGTGAAGGGACGTTGCCTAATTCATCAGGCGACCACAGATTTGACAGGAGAGGTGAGGGTTGATTAAAAAACAAGCATTAAGTTTTTAAAAGATGCGATCCATCCTGGAGCTGTGCTCTTAAGGCACTCTTTTAGTGGGTCAAAGGTGGATGCAGACACCTCACTAAAGGTGAACAATAACTGAGTGTTATCAGCGTAGGATGTTATCTTAATCCTAGTTTTAGCAATAAGCTCTGCAAGGGGTGTTAGATAAACGTTAAAAAGGAGCGGGCTCAGGGCCGAGCCCTGGGGAAAGCCCCACTTAAGTGGTTTAGCTGGAGACACAAAAGGATGGGTTCGGACCTGTTGTTTACGGCCCGATAAGAAAGATGATAACCATTTCAGGACTGTTCCCTGATTGCCTATATCCCTTAGGTGATTCAAAAGGATGGAGTGGGAGACGGTGTCAAATGCTGCAGAAAGATCTAACAGCAGTAACATCGCCTTAGAGCATCTATCCATCACCCATCGTTTTACTTACTGAACAGCACTCACATGTAACGCTGCTTGTGTACTTCTTAATCTCTGCTGCTACTTTCAACCTCACAGAGCCTCCTGCTCGTTTTTATTGTGTATTGTGTTTAATTGTTCTCTGCGTATTTTGCACTGTTAATTCATTTTAATATTTATGCCGCTTTGAAATTGACCGCATTGCCCACATTTCACCCCAGTGACTCTAGTTGGGGATTTTTATCGCCGCCTCACTGCCGACCGCCATTTTGGGTGTGGGGGCTGAGACGCCATCTAGCTGCCTTGCCGGTTAGCGGTACAGTCTTTCTAGGGACCCTGACATCCTCTATTTAGGGAGCAATTTGCACTCGTGCTCCGCTTTACTTACTGAACAGCACTCACATGTAACGCTGCTTGTGTACTTCTTAATCTCTGCTGCTACTTTCAACCTCACAGAGCCTCCTGCTCGTTTTTATTGTGTATTGTGTTTAATTGTTCTCTGCGTATTTTGCACTGTTAATTCATTTTAATATTTATGCTGCTTTGAAATTGACCGCATTGCCCACATTCCACCCCAGTGACTCTAGTTGGGGATTTTTATCGCCGCCTCACTGCCGACCGCCACTTTGGGTGTGGGGGCTGAGACGCCATCTAGCTGCCTTGCCTGTTAGCGGTACAGTCTTTCTAGGGACCCTGACATCCTCTATTTAGGGAGCAATTTGCACTCGTGCTCCGCTTGACTTACTGAACAGCACTCACATATAACGCTGTTTGTGTACTTCTTAATCTCTGCTGCTACTTTCAACCTCACAGAGCCTCCTGCTCGTTTTTATTGTGTATTGTGTTTAATTGTTCTCTGCGTATTTTGCACTGTTAATTCATTTTAATATTTATGCCGCTTTGAAATTGACCGCATTGCCCACATTTCACCCCAGTGACTCTAGTTGGGGATTTTTATCGCCGCCTCACTGCCGACCGCCATTTTGGGTGTGGGGACTGAGACACCATCTAGCTGCCTTGCCGGTTAGCGGTACAGTCTTTCTAGAGACCCTGCCCTACACTATTTAACCTCAGATATGCTAGCGCGCAGCGTTGCGCCGGAGGAGCGCCAGAGGAAAGCCCGTCCGCGCACGTCAGCGTCCAGGAGGCGGACGGGGCGGCGGGAGGCGCTGACTCTAGGATATTATATACGGCAGGTGAGCTGTTGGCTATAAAGACGGGGAGGGGACCATGTCGAACTGTTTTCCCGGGTCGATATTGTGGGAAACGGCGCTGCCCTGGCTGCGGCTGGCTCCCAAGTAATATACGTGTAGGGTCACCTGTGGCCCCTGAGGTCACTAACAACCATCTGTGCTTGCTTCTCAATACACGTTCCTTGGGCAGGCATGCGCCCAATATCTATGAGCTCCTCGTATCAGAGAGGCCGCTATGTTTAATGTTGACTGATACCTGGCTGGGGGAAGCATCCAATCCAGATCTCGCAGCCGCCATACCTTCTGATTATGTCATCTTACGGCAAGATAGAGTGAAAGGGAGAGGTGGTTTTGTGGCGATTGTGATTAGGAGGTCGGCCACCTGTGTTGTAGTCCCGATAGAGCCCCTTCCTGGCTGTGAGGCCCTAGCTTTCTCTATGACTCTTTCTGCCCACCAATCCTTTATGGGGCTTCTTGTCTATCGCCCCCCGGGGCCCCTTGGTTCTTTTCATGAGGATCTTCAGGCAAGGGCCATAGAGCTATGTTTGAAGGGTAAACACTGTCTGGTCTTGGGCGATTTAAACATTCATATTGACCAAGGAGATTAGGGTGACACGATTAAAATCCTGGAAGTCACCGCCCCTCTTGGCCTTATCCCCTACTTGGCTGTGCCGACACATAATAGAGGTCACACCCTTGACCAGGTGTTTTCCACTCTGCCTCTTATCATGGCCCACCCGATCCCGGTGCTCTGGTCAGATCACTTTTTGATATCCTTTCAGATTGTCGGGTCGGTAAGCCTGTGTGTGCCGCCACTTGTCCATCGGGGCAGTCCCGTCGAGCCTATCATAAGGTCTCCCTTGAAGATTTAGGACAGGCCTGCCTGGATTATCCCTGCCGGCTGTCGGGAAATCTGGAGTTTGACCTTGTTCAGCTGCAAGATTGGATCAGGGAGCGACTTAATGAACTGGCTCCCGAATCCTCTCCTCGTAAAATTCCTAGGCGGTCCTCTGCACCTTGGTTTACCGAGGCTCTGGCTTCTTCCAGACGCGCCTGTAAGAGTGCGGAAAGACGGTGGCGCCATAGGTACGAGGATGTGGCCAAGACGGAGTACAAGATAGCTATTAAAGCCTATCATGCTGACATTCTGCGGGAAAAACTGCACTATTTCGCGGCTCGTATAGAGTCAGCCTCTAGCTCCTGTAAGGAGATTTTCGCCATTGTGAAGGAGTTCATGTCGCCCAAAGCTATTGCATCGCAGCACGAGTTCTCTGAACCATGGGTGACCGCATTGGCCAGCTTCTTTCATGATAAGATCAAGCTGATACAGGACTCCTTCCCAGCCCCTGTCATCGGGACTAGGGTGTGCCAGGAGATCCACGGGAACTTTGCGGAAGATTCTGAGCGTACTCTATCGGAATTTCCACCTTTATCGATCACTGCGTCACTTGATTTGCTTTTTCAACTTAAATCAGGTTCACCCGTGTCCTGCCAGGTTTTTGGCAAGGATGGCGGAGATGGTTAATCCACTTGTGAATCCTGTGCTGAATTGTTCCTTGACCAGTGGCGTTGTTCCTGGTGTCTGGAAAGAGGCGAGGGTGGTTCCGCTTCTCAAAAAAACCGGGCCTCGACCCTGACCTTCATGCTAACTATCGCCCGATCTCTCTCCTACCTGCTTTTGCTAAAATCGTCGAGAAGCATGTCCATAAGGTCCTCTCTGCCTTTCTTGAGTCACATAGCCTGCTGCATGCCTCCCAGTCTGGCTTCCGTGCCAACTTTAGCACAGAAACAGCGCTTCTCGAAGTCAGTGAGGCTATCAAGGATGTGCTGGACTCAGGGGGTAGGGCCATGTTGGTCATGCTCGATCTGTCGGCGGCCTTCGACACCGTCCCTCATGAAGGTCTTCTCCGCAGACTGTATGAGATAGGTCTGCGTGGGACGGTGTTGAGGTGGTTTCAATCTTACCTGGCTGGTCGCCGGCAGGTGGTCTGGGCCCCCCCTTACTCAGCCGAAGTGCCGCCGCTGGAGGTTGGAGTACCGCAGGGCTCCGTGCTGAGCCCGATACTCTTTAATATCTTTCTGACCCCTTTGCGGTGCTGGCTGAGTCCTTTGGGGCCAAGATAATATCATACGCCGACGACACACAGCTCCTTTTCACGTGTGCAAAGGGGGCTGAGTTTGATGGAGCGAGTATCCGTGGCTGCCTGGGAGCTGTATTTGAATGGTTTCAGGGTAATAGTCTTAAGTGCAACCCTGGAAAATCTGAGGTGCTCTTCTTTGGGTGCCAATCTGACCCGAGTTGGCAGGGATGGTGGCCGCATGACATGTTTCCACCGACATCTTCCTCCACCGTGGCGAAAAACCTGGGGGTCAAAATTGATAACGGCCTGACTATGAAAGCCCAAGTTCTTGGCCTTGTGGGCGTCTGCTTTGGCTTGCTTAGGATGCTGCGGAGGTTTCTCCCTCTGCTCTCATTTGACCATCGAAAGATTACCGTCCATGCCCTCATTGGCTCGAGGCTGGACTATTCCAATGTTCTCTACCTGCTGCAGCGTCTTCAGGTAGTCCAGAACTCGGCGGCCCGTGCCATTTATGGTCTCCCCCGCCGTGCCAGTGCCTCTGACCTCTTATCCACCTTGCACTGGCTACCTGTCAGAAAGCGAATTGCCTTTAAGGCCCTTATTTTGGCCAACAAGGCACTCTATTCTACTGGAGCGACCTATATCCGGAAAAGGCTAGCCTTCTATAAACCTACCAGGGCTCTGAGATCAGAAACTCTATCTCTTGCGGTGGTGCCAGTGGTGAAGAAGGCCCGAACTGGTGGACGCTCCTTCAAACGTCTTGCTCCCCAGCTTTGGAACACTCTCCCCTTATCACTCCGCAGCACTGCCAATTTGCTTGCTTTTAGAAAGGGACTTAAAACCTGGTTGTTTTGTCTCTAGTCTTATGTTTTCTTTTTCCACTGGTCCTATTTCCTGTTGTGTTATGTGTTAGTTGCTGACCTGTTGGTCTGAAAGCGCCGGGACACTCCTTCGGAGTAGCTGAGCGCTATATAAAACCCCCTCATAACATAACATAACATAACATAACCCATCGAATTGAATCAGCCATTTCAATCAGGAGAGATTCCATACTGAAACCAGGGCGAAAACCTGATTGAGAATCGTGAAGAAGTCCGTTGGTCTCAATGAATCTAGCTAATTGCTGATGCACTATTTTCTCCAAGACCTTTGCAGGAGCAGGGAGTAGTGAGATGGGTCTATAGTTACTAGTGATTTCAGGATCAGCATTGGCTTTTTTTAATATAGGTAGAAGAAAGGCATGTTTCCAAGCTCCTGGGTATATGCCCTGTCTCAGTGAGGAATTCCAGATGGTATTAAGATGAGGATTCAGACACTCCACTAGGGCACTATATTGTTTTGCTGGCCAAGGGTCACTTGGGGACCATGATTTGCACTTCTGTAATTCAATTAATGAAGATTCAAGGGACATATTAGCAAATTCTGAGAATCCAATACACAGAGTCTGCTCAGAATAATAATCACTAATAGTCAGAAAGACATCAGGTGAAGTGGGGAAGGACTCATAAATCAAAGTGTTTTTATCCACAAAATAATCAGATAATTTGTTGCACAGTGACTGTGAAAGAGGATGGGTATGGGTAAGTGCAAGTGGATAAGTGACTGATTTCATGATTTTAAAAATGTCCCTAGAGGAATTTTAACATTGTTAATCCGATCAGCTAGAAAGTCTCTTTTTATTCTCATAAGAAGTTTGCAATACTCCTTAAGTGCCACGCGATATTCTGTTTTACTTTCCACAGAATAAGTAAGTCTCCAGTTACGTTCTAGCTTTTTGCATTCAGACTTTTTAGTTCTAATCTCCTCCGATAACCAAAATGCGGAGGGAGACAACCTGGATGACTTTACTGGTTTCAGAGGGGCCAAGGAATCCAGCTCATCGCGGTCCAGTTGTTTAAATTGGAGATGCTAGCCTCAAGGTCAGATGAGAGAGAGGGCTTAGAGTCCTTCAGATGTTGCATAAGAGACTCAGGGTTAACCCTCCTCCAGTTCCTTTTATATTCTATGGGAGTAGAGGAGGCTCTGGCTGTACTTAACACATGAAAGTAAAACGGGATCAAAAAATGATCTGACCAAATCACTGGCAAAGGACGAGAAATTGAAATGCCAGGGAGACTGGAGTAAACCAGGTCCAAAGTATGGCCTTCTTTGTGAGTTGGATAGGCCACGTGTTGTGTTAAATTGCATCCTGCTAATGTAGAAATTAAATTGGAGCTATGCGGACAGGTAGGATCGTCCACATGTAGATTCAGATCTCAGCATTGTAAAGTTGGAGTAACATATGCTAGCTTGGGAGATATAGTCTGCAAGGGGGAATATATTTAGGACAGGAGTTAGGGGATCTATAGACCAGAAGCCCTGAGCAGGAAGAAGACGCTGAGAGTTTAATACAGGAGCGCAGCCTGTTGATGGAATCAAACTGATCAAGATTAGATGTTACAATCTCCCATCTCGTTTTATGAACAATAGCCTATCCCCCCTGTTTCCCGGCTAGCCTGTTGGCACAAACCATGCCATAGGCCTCGGGGATGGCTAGAGTCTCAGGGCAGGGTTGCTATCATGCTGTAGTCACACCTCAGTTAGAAATATAAGGTCCCAGTTGTTATCAGCGATGGACTGATGGATGTTTGGGCATGGATCTGCAGTTTATCAGACATGCTTTTAATTTCAGTTCTGTAGGCGGTGTGACAATGTTTGACTTACAGGTCTTATTGCGCTTAGTGGAGCAATGGGTACTTCTGCTAAACCCACAATTTATGCATGAGAACTGTTTCCCCAAGTCTCCAGTAGTCAGCGGGAACAATTGATACAAGATGGGGTCTTAGGGAGAATAGCTATGCTCGGCTATACTTATGACCGCAGTCCCTGTGAAAACGGGCAGCGATTCTGGCCCTGGCCGTCGTCCGGCCACGGACTGGGCGCAGATGGGCTGCCTTTGGTGCGCCCGCAGCGCGTGTCGGCACCATGGGTTCTAAAAAAAAAAGCTGGTAGGGAAGAAGCACTACAGCGTCACCCTGCCAAGATGACCGCTCGTAGGTGTCCCAGCAGGAAGCGAGGAAAATTCCCCTTGCTTACTAAAGACCCGTCTTCTCCCTCCCCGCAAACAGCATTGGATAGATGCGGTGGACCGGGGAATCAACTTGCATAAAATAGAAGAGAGCGCGAGTGAACAACAAAGTAAATGTAAGACGAGGTGAGCTTAAAAAGTAAGTGAACAGGTCCGTATTCAGCAATAAAAACACATAAGTATTCTGTGAAGCGCTAGTGCAGCTCAGCAAGACAAGCAGTCTCAGCCTATCTATTAATCACAAAAGAATATACACATAAATTCGGCCCAAAAACAAAAAAAGAAAGTAAAACAGACAACCTCTCATATACACAAATTAATAAAAACAAGGTCCATGCTGTGCAACACAGTGCTAGTAGCAAAGGCTATCAAATGTCTCGGTAATTTCTCTTTTTAAGGCAAACAGTGAAGCGCTAAAACGGACCAGCGCACATTTCGATTAACTTCTTCATATGACTACTCCACCTTCATAAACACCACATGATATAATCCGACAATAACACAGAGTAAAATATTTAATTATAAGAGATGGCTAATAGGTGGAAAATACCTATAAGGAGATCTGTCTATAGAATTGAAGATAGACTTTCAACGTAATTTCAAAAAGGTCAACAGGCCTGGGACAGAAAATCCGAAATGTTGAAGTGACAATGTTCTCTAATAAAGATGTATCTTTGGCTATTCATTGAGGAAGAAAGAGACACCTGCCCACCCTAGAAGGCAGTAAAGTGTTTGAAAAAGAGAGCAGAACAAAGGTAGTTCAGTTTCAATTTCTGACTGTAGATGAAAATAATCCTGCACACCACAACAGACTATCAACAAACAGCCCGACCCTGAATGAAATTGAGTTATTGAATGATTAAAAAAGAACTGAGTTGGTATGTATATTAAGTGTGTTTTTTTTACCTAATTGATTTCCCAGTGCCTTTTTCGAATGTTGAGCTTTCTTATAGAGCCAAAACCTGGGATCTCCGATGGGGTCCATTTCATGTCAAGGGAGCTTGGAAAAGATGTGGGAGGGCTAATTGTGTTCCGTGCAGGAGATTGTGAAGGCGATGTGTCAAGTGGAAAAACAGTTCAAACAAAATCTTGGTCAGCAGCAAGCTCAACTTCTTGCTCCACTCCTACCCCCGAAAGATGAGATATAGAACACTGCGGGGACTTTTGAGATGAAAAAACACACTATCTTGCAGGGCTAGAGGGATGTTTATAGACCAGGCCTAAGTATTATCCCCCACGGAAATCAACAATCAACTACAAACTTAGGGGTCTAATTAGGGATCCAAAAGTAATCCTCTACTCAAAGAAACCTCATCAATAGTATAAGGGTACGATGACAGTGACACTAACAAACCAGATCACAAGATGTGAAGAACCAGTAGCGTAAGTCACCCCTGGTTTAGGATTCCCATCAACGGTCTTGTAATGATCAATATTATCATTTGGTAATCCTTATCGGGTATTGTGTCTCTGGATCATTGAGACCGGCATACCCAGATAACCAGATACGGGGTAGCGACCCACAATCACTCGGTACTACCACATGATGTTGATGTGATGGGAAGTGCAGTGTAAACAAATATATAAGTGGTGGTCTAAAAAAGGATAGGGAGCTCAACCAAGGATATTTTTAATAATTGTTGGCCCCTTCCCTAATAAAAACAAGAACAGTATAGTATCATCATCGCAGTCCACACAAATAGCTGCGAGGAGACCAACATGTTTCAGCCACTAAAGGTTAACTTGGAAAAGTCCGCTACGCGGAAGTCTTAATCAGAAACTACAGATACTGGAAACGTGATGTCATCCTGTAGTTTCCGACCGGTTAGTCTCGCAAGAGCATGAGCGCGAGGCCGGGTTGGTCCGTTTGGATGCCCCCTGTGGACAGGTTGTCCCCATCACGGTACAAACATTGGTGGACGCGGTTGCGTCATCTGGTGTACACAGTTCCCTGTGGGTATATTTGGCAAAATCCGCAATGCGGAAGTTATAATTACAAACTACCAATATGGCCGACGTGACGTCATTCTGTAGTTTTACTTCGGCAGTTCTCGCGGGAGTACGAGCGCGAGGCCGGGAATGAGCTTGGGAATGAGGAAGTGCGAGCACTGAGCACTGGGCGATAATGAAGTCCTGACTTTGGCGGTGGGCACTAATGCCAATCAAAGCGCCAGATGAGTGATCCTGGCAGATTTGGATAGTGATCCCTGTGCAGGCGGTGACAGGGCCAGCCCCTCCCCCACAGGTATTGATTGGTTGGATGTCTTTTACCAGCACAGTGAAGTAGTCAGAGGTCAGGAGAGACTGTGCCTCCCCCTGACTCAGTCACGGCCTGAGACACCGACGGACAGGTAGGAGTACTGGTCCACCTGGTCTACTAGCTTTCTTATCAGGCTTTTCTTCATATTGCCAGTTATATGCTGGATTAAAGGATAGTTGAATACGACTATTTGTTTAGCCTGTAGTTGACAGTGGAGTGGAGAGAGGGTGGTCTGGTGAATCTCTGGATGGTTGTTAATAAGCTCCATATACAGAATACACACCGCCAGAGTAAATTAATGTTTGACCTTTTGGTCTTTGTAATTTACTTAGTCAGTTTCTGCTATTGTAGAGCGGGGTCTCACATATCCTGAGCCAGGTCCAGGAAGAGGTGAGGTCCACTCCCCGGACACCCTGGGTGAGTAAGCAAGTTGATTTATTTTTTGAGAAACAATTATTATGTTTACTACAGACCAGTGTAGCTGATTGTGATCTTCCTGTACGTTTGTCCTCTTTACACAGTATAAATCCAACCAGGTGCCGAAGAGAGGAGTTGATACAGTCGAAGGAACATTATATCCTTTACTGGTTTTCACTTGTGTGTTTTTTTGTATATTTTTTCACACTTTACTCACATTTAAGCAGTAGTATATTATTTGAACAGAGACCCTGACGAAAGCCGGAGGAGTTAACCTTTAGTGGCTGAAACATGTTGGTCTCCTCGCAGCTATTTGTGTGGACTGCGATGATGATACTATACTGTTCTTGTTTTTATTAGGGAAGGGGCCAACAATTATTAAAAATATCCTTGGTTGAGCTCCCTATCCTTTTTTAGACCACCACTTATATATTTGTTTACACTGCACTTCCCATCACATCAACATCATGTGGTAGTACCGAGTGATTGTGGGTCGCTACCCCGTATCTGGTTATCTGGGTATGCCGGTCTCAATGATCCAGAGACACAATACCCGATAAGGATTACCAAATGATAATATTGATCATTACAAGACCGTTGATGGGAATCCTAAACCAGGGGTGACTTACGCTACTGGTTCTTCACATCTTGTGATCTGGTTTGTTAGTGTCACTGTCATCGTACCCTTATACTATTGATGAGGTTTCTTTGAGTAGAGGATTACTTTTGGATCCCTAATTAGACCCCTAAGTTTGTAGTTGATTGTTGATTTCCGTGGGGGATAATACTTAGGCCTGGTCTATAAACATCCCTCTAGCCCTGCAAGATAGTGTGTTTTTTCATTTTTAGAGCAGCGTGCAGCTGCGGGCTATTACATGTTGATCTAAGGAATAGTGATCATTTCATTTCTAACAATAAGAAGTGTGTAGTATATTGACTTTTGTCTTGAGGTTTCCTACACCTGTTTATCCTTTCCACTGTATAGCTACTATGGCTGAACGCCATGGTTTGGCGTATGATGACTCCATGTATCATTCCATCTTAGATAACATGCCGAGTATCTTAGAAACATTACCTACACCCACAGTCAGTGCAACGGACGACTGGACTAAAGTCCTAGCATTGAAAAAGTCGCACTCTCGGACTCAGACACACGGGATTATCATGGCTGAGTATATGCGAGCTAGTTGTGCACCTCCCGGGCTTATAGTAACCAATGCTCCACGATTATTTCTAAGCGACAAACCATTCCTGAAGGATTGGTCAATGATTGCTTGGCGCTGCACCCGTGACTGGCTAATTCTGATTATCAGCACAGCCAAACGGGTGGCAGACGCGATTCTAGTAGAAATACAGGTCCTGGAGGGCAAAATCAAGGCCACTATCAGTGCCACTTTCAAAAAGAACAAAGATGAATCAGATAAAGCCAACAAAGAATTTGCTGATTCGATACTTCAGACTAAACTTGAGAAGTTCAAGAAAGATCTGGCAAAGTTTAGTTTGGAAACTGTCTATCCCTACACCAGCGACAATTACAAAGCTCCAGATTTTAACAAACGAGGGAGAATGTATGGATCCAACTACTCAGGATCTAGCTCAGAGACAGGAAGCGATTCGGAGGCCAGCAATCAGCCACCCAATGCCGGAAGCAATCGTGGTAGAGGAGGTAGATCACAAAACTATAGGGGCCATTATAATATGCCCGGCCAATCTTGGTGGCCACCAGGACCCTGGGGCTATCCAGGTAACTTTGCGCCACCGATGGGGCCTTTTCCTGGTTTTCAAAACTTTAACAGCCAGCCTTTTTTAGCGCGTGGCCCCAGACGGTCATGGGGCAAAAGAAGACCGGCACAAGGACAACCTCAGGTCCAATGGGAGGACACAACAGGCCCCCATGCAGGAACTCGGAGTCACACGAGAAGGAATGCTCAAGAACAATAAATAGACCTGAACAGAGCTTGGTGGTCAATCTCAGTCAAAGAATTTTATCAGACACAGAGGAAGCTGTGCTGAATAAGGGTTTAGGTTTCGTGACTACAGATGAGGGTGATCCATTTGTCCTACAAACGGAACTAGCACAGTTTTTCCGGAAGCTGAGGCTCCATTATTTCTTTAAAAACAAGAACACTGAGGAATCAGAGGAGGACAAGGATACTAATACCGGTTTGAGGAATAAATCTACTTTCTCACCCCCTTCACATGCTATACCAACTCAAGTACTAACTTTCGAACTGGCTGTTAAGCATGATATAGATTGTATACAGTACAGTTCGAGATCAGGATACAACAACCTTACCACTGCGGAGAGACAGGGTCTCAAAACCTTGACCCAAGATGGGACTATTATTGTGAAGCCCGCTGATAAAGGGGGCTCCATTGTGGTCCAAAATGTAGATACTTACAGGGCAGAGTGTCTCCGCCAGTTGAGTAACAGCAATGCTTACCGTCCACTGACTGTTGATCCGACTCCAAGACTGATGAGTGAAATCAAAGTCCTGGTTGAAGAAGCCTTAGGAGAAGGCTTGATTACTCCCGCAGATTCATGTTGTACAGTGCTTTGCTCCTCTCTCGGCCCAGCACTCTAGATCTCTTTGTGTGTTCTTGATTCTGGAGTTCTCCTTCGCCCTGTTGGCAGTTGGAGCTCTGGTCGGATGAGGGGTTGACATACTTGTATCTGTGCTGCAATAAAGCTTTCATACAGCTTACCTGTTCCTGTGATCTTCCTATTATTTACATCATTTGGCGACTTGGGCTGGCGAGATGTCCGACCACTGCTTCCCAGTTAATACTGCAGCCAAAGAAGATTCTACAGAGCAGTAGCGCATCAACTCCCTCGAGAACCCCGTGTGATGCACAGCGTGAATGCGGACTACTCCTTCCGTCTTATCAGTGACTGCGACATCCTTGGAAAAAGTTTTATGGACTCACTTGCCGGATTTCCTATTCGTAGCGCAGTGAGTGACGTCATCCATACCAACGTCTAGATACTTTGGTGAGTCACACAGCAACACGTCGCATAGCAACACATCGCAAGCGGCAACGTCACCAGTCTACGTCTACGAATCCTGGTGAGTCACATAGCAACGCAACGCAAGCAGCAGCGTCACCGAGGCGAACTCCCTCTGTCCGGTGAGTCGCGTAACAACGCGAGCAGCGTCACTGAAGCGCATCTCTCATGCGCGCTGATTCACGCTGTGGTTGGAACGTCTGACGTGTAACAAAGTACACGCACGACGTAGTCAGCCATTTTGCAAGCGTTTCTCTTCATTATTGACAGTTACCTTGGTTACACTCCGGGAAACTGAAAAGCATCGCATACAACAAACGGATCTTCGCTACCCTGTTCGAGTAAGCGCCTATTTTAAAACTTTATCTTTGCCTTATTGTCTAGTTTGTAATTGCTACAATTTTGTCATTTAACCATCCTTGTAGTGTATAAAAGAGGATTCCTGACTCATGGCTCAATCAATTAACGTTGCTCTTCCACCACAATTCTTACCTGAGCCAAGCAATCCTTCAATAGCATGGGAAGACTGGATAGTCATGTTCAACAATTACATTGAAGCTATTGATGGAGAGGATTATTCACCCAAACGTAAAAAAGCTCTTTTAATGACCACCTTGGGTAAAGAAGGACAGCGTCTTTTCAAATACCTACCACAAGTACTACCTTTAGGGTCACAAGTTGATTTAGATGAATTTAAAGAGGCGGTAGCAAGATTAGAAACACGTTTTGGCAAAGAAGAAAACCTTATTCTCCAAAGATATAAGTTTTATAAAAACAAACAATTGGCTGATGAAAGCATTGATGAGTTTGTAGCTAGACTACGCGAACTATCAGTCAAATGTAACTTTGGACAGATGGCGGACGAACTGATCAGAGACCAGCTAGTTGTTCAAGCGAACAACAGGAAAGTCCAAGAACGTCTGTGGGCTGCGAAGAATCCAACTTTGAAAGTTTCTATAGAACTGGCTAAAGTGGTAGAAGAGAGCGAGAAGTGCATAAGAGAGTTACAGAAGAGTGGCCTAGAAACAAAAATTGCAGAAATTTCCCATAAAAGTATTGTTGGTGATAATAGTGATGATGAGGCTACAGCTATTGCAATTGTTAGGAAAAAGGGTTATGTTCTTCAAAAGAAGAATGTGCAGCAATCATCTTATAGTAAGAATAATCAAAAGATGTGTTCTAGGTGTGGAAGTTTTTCTCATACTTCAGATGGGAAATTTTGTTTTGCAAATAACAAAGAGTGTCTGCGTTGTGGTAAAGCGGGACACTTCGCAAAAATGTGCAGAAATAGAAATAATGCAAGGGTAACTGTTATTAATGAATGTGACGATGTGAAACGTGATGTGAACAAAATATTGATTCTTTCTGATACTGTATGCTCTTGTAGTGACCAGAGAGGTAATCCTTTTAAGTATGACTTTGTGATTGATGGGAAAATCATTTCTCTCATGGTGGACACTGGTTCCAAATGGACCATAATTCCTACCTCAGTAATAGAAAGGGTGTGGGGTGTAAGAGCACTGAAGGCATGTGACATTTTTCCGTCTGGTTACCAAGGCGAGAAAATCGACATGCTAGGTTTCTTTGAAGCCAAGATTGAATTCAAAGGTAGATCAGCACATGGTAAGATATACGTTTCAGTTGATGGGCCGGCTATTCTCGGTCGTCACCATCAATATGATCTGCACATTGTTGTTGATCCTAGGTCTGATAATCCAGTCTCTATTGTTGAAACCTCATCTTTGGAAGACATATTAGGAAAATTTAAGAATGTTTTTAGAGATCAGTTGGGAGAACTTATAGGCTATTCACATCGCATTATCCTCAAGGAGGGCAGTTCCCCCGTCCAACACAAAGTGAGGAGAGTCCTTTTTGCTTTGCGGAACGAAGTTAAGGCTACCCTAGAAGAAATGCTCCAGGGAGGAATCATTGAACCAATAGAAGCGTCCCCTTGGGTTTCGCCCGTAGTGATCTCACAAAAACCTGACAATAAAATTAGGTTCTGTGTAGACCTTCGTTCCTTAAATAAGTGCGTTGTAGCTGATGTGTTCCCCTTACCTAACATCGGTGAATTGGTCTCGACTCTCAAAGGAGCTAAGTTTTTCAGTAAGTTGGACCTTAAACATGCATACCATCAAATTTGTCTAGATGACAGCTCCAAACACTTAACTGCATTCATCACCAGCGAGGGAACATTCCAATTCACTAGACTACCCTTTGGGCTAGTCTCTGCCGCTAGCGTATTCCAGAGACTTGTCACTGAAGTCTTTAAGGGCCTCGACAAGGTGTTGTACTTTCAAGACGATATCTTGATCTATGGTGATTCTTTACATGAACACAATAGGATTTTACAGGATGTTTTGCTAAGAGTAGATGAGGCTGGTTTAACCCTGAGAAAGGAAAAGTGTGCCTTTCTGTTGAAAGAAATAGAGTATTTAGGTTTTTGCTTGTCGGAGGAGGGCATTAAACCAAAGAAAAATCTACTGGAGGCCATTGAGCTAGCACCTTCCCCGGTGGACAAGGATCAACTTCGGTCCTTCATGGGTTTGATCGAGTTTTACTCGAAATTTGTGAGGGATTTTTCTTCAAAGACTGCTTCCCTGAGGTCCTTGCTAAAGAAAGGTGTCAAGTTTAGTTGGACTACTGAGCATGAATCTTGCTTTAAGGTGATCAAAGGGGAACTTAAATCTGCAAATGTGCTTACCCCTTTTGACACCGCCCGGTCCTCTATTCTAATGGTTGACGCTAGTGCCATAGGTCTTGGTGCAGTTCTTTTACAAAAACATGGAAGCGTGGAGAAAACCATCGCATTTGCGTCTAGGCCTCTATCTATCTCTGAATCTAATTACTCTGTTATAGAGCGCGAAGCTCTTGCTGCTGTCTGGGGCACAAGTTACTTCAGAACCTACTTGTGGGGGTACAAGTTTGTTCTACGTACGGACCACAAACCTCTCCTAAATGTTTTAGCTCCAGGTGGAGCTGGGAAAGGGTCTCCAAGGTTGGCGAGACTGGCCTCTCGCTTACAAGACTATCAATGTGAGATCGAGTTTGTTCATGGGTGGAAGAACATCCAAGCGGACTGCTTGTCAAGGCTTCCTGTTCGTTCCACTAGTTGTGATCCTGAAGCTGTGCTAGATTATCTTCCTGTTGCTGTGATAGAAGATGTTTTATTTGTGGGAGGTGGTTCGTTTTCCCACATTGAGTGGTCGAAGGGCATGGAGGAGGATGTAGCTTTAAAGGCTGTTATCAATCTTGTTTCAAAAGGGACAAGAAGAGAGAGTACGGTTGATCCTTTAGTCAGACCTTTCTTGAAGGTCCTGGATGAACTTTCTTTGGAAGGGAAAGATGTTTTGTTGCGAGGCGACCGCTTTATCCCTCCTAGTTCTTTAAGAAGTAGGATTCTTGACTTGGCCCACGAGGGACATTTAGGTCAAAGTCTCACTCAACGTCGTGTCAAACAGAACTTTTGGTGGCCCTCTATTGACAGTGATGCGGTTGATTGTGTGTTAAAGTGTTGCTTCTGCAAAGAAGGGGAGAAGCGTTTGAAAGTTTTGGGCTCTCAGTCTCCACAAAAAATAGGCTTTGAAAATGCTCCCTGGCACACTGTCTGCATTGATTTCATAGGTCCAATGAGCGAGTTACCTTTTGATCAGCGGTTTGCCATTGTCATAATTGATTGCTTTTCCAAATGGCTTTGTGTACAATTTGTAAAGGAAATTAACACTGACACCACCATTAATTTCTTGAAGGGTGTTTTTCTTAACGAGGGTTATCCTTCTGTCCTTATTTCAGACAATGGGACTCAGCTCACATCCTCAAAAATGACTTCCTTTGTACACGAATGTGGCATCAGGCATCAGAAGACTAGTCTTTACAATCCACAGGGTAATGGCCTTTGTGAAAGAGTGAATCGTCTCATAAAGGGGGTGATCCAGATGTTTATAGAGTCTAGTAGTTTTTCTCATGAACGCGTTCAAGAGCTTGTCTGGGCTTACCGCTCTACACCACATAGGAATGGCGAAAAATCTCCCTTTGAACTAATGCGTGGGCGTGCACCTGTGTCTAAATTAACCCCCGCTTGGCTGAAGAGTTCTGGCAGTGAGGTACCCCTAGCTCAAAACAACACTCCCTTACCCATCTCAGTGGGTGACCTTGTTAAGGTTAAGCCAGGTAGGCATGCAAAGGGACTTAGTAAATTTAGGGGTCCCTACAGAGTTAAGAAAGTTTTTCCACATTTCATTGTCCTGGCTAATGGGGAAAGTTGGAACTATAGGAGAGTAGCACTCTACCAAAAGCGGAAAGATTCTTCTTCTGATGACCTGTTTGCTACTGGGCTTGGTGGTTGTAATGGTTATCTTTTGTCCTCTGGCAGTAGTTCTTCTCCCATCCTTTTGCCAACTGGACGGGGGGAGGTGGGTAGTGGAGATGCTTCCACATCTTTATGTACACATAGTGGTTTTTCGGTTGATTCTGCTCCTGTCCCTCTTGTTCCCACTTCTTCTTCTTCCTCTTCCTCTTCTGAGGTCAGGTTGAGAAACCCTCGCTCTCGCCGACCACCCGTATATCTGAATGACTATGTACATTAATCTTTTCCCTTTCCTGTATTTCCTTTTCCTTTCTTGTGTTTTCTTTTCTTGTAAAGAGGGAAGATATGTTGTACAGTGCTTTGCTCCTCTCTCGGCCCAGCACTCTAGATCTCTTTGTGTGTTCTTGATTCTGGAGTTCTCCTTCGCCCTGTTGGCAGTTGGAGCTCTGGTCGGATGAGGGGTTGACCTACTTGTATCTGTGCTGCAATAAAGCTTTCATACAGCTTACCTGTTCCTGTGATCTTCCTATTATTTACATCAAGGCACAATTCCTGCAGGCTAAACATCCCATTATGCCTTATTTTTACACCTTACCCAAGGTGCACAAACCACAGAGACCGCCTCCAGGGAGGCCTATAATTTCAGGCCAAGGTTCACTTCTTGAACCCCTTTCAGCTTTTGCTGACTACTTTCTCAAACCTTTGGTCAGTACGATGCCCACGTTTCTCAAGGACACCACCGATGTCCTGAGAGTGATTCCTGATATAGTTTTTGATCGAGAGACGGACTTTCTTGTCTCTCTTGATGTTGAGTCCCTGTATACTTCCATTCCCCAGGATGCGACTCTGGACACTATCAGATCCATCCTGGGCGAATCGGAATTGGACTCCATCACTCCAGTACCGTTCATTATGGCTTTGGCTACCATAGCCATGAAAGAAAACTTTTTCATGTACGAGGATCAGATTTACCATCAAGTCTCTGGAACCAGCATGGGCAGTATTTTTGCGCCTTCGCTGGCGAATTTATACGTCCATGAATTTGAGCAGACCACAGTTTTGCACCCCACCAACCCCTTTTTTCCATCTATAATTTGGTGGAAAAGATACATTGATGATATCCTGATGGTGTGGAGAGGGACTAGTGAATCGGTAACACTGTTTCACCAATGGCTCAATAGTCAGAACAACTATCTCCGGTTCACTATGGAAATGAGTAAAGACAGACTTCCATTCCTGGACCTCTCGATTTACAGCACCACGAGGGGTCTGGAGAGTGAATTGTACAGGAAACCGATGGCAAGGAATTCCCTTCTCCTGTACGAGAGTCAACACCCTAAGTCACTGAGGGATAATCTGCCCTTTGGACAGTTTCTTCGAGTCCATCGAAACTGTTCTACCCCAGAAACCTTCAAACGCCACGCAGATGATCTTTCTAAGCAATTGAGAGAGAGGCATTACCCAAAGAAATTGGTCCAGCGCTCATATAAACGAGCAGCAAACAATCATCGTGCTGCTCTTCTGGAACCACGGGTAGAGAAACCACCCCTGGACCGACTAACACTAGTGAGCACATTCAACACCAAATCGAACTACGTTCAGAAGGTGATTAAAAAGCATTGGAAAATTCTGAACAGTGGCAAAGATAAAATTCCTTTCCCACTTTTCGCTTTTAAACGCTCAGCTAACCTGAGGGATCGTTTGGTACACACTCGACCTAAAGCTACACCCAGGAGAGAGATAGGCACGCTATGGGATCTCCCCCCGGTGGTAGGGCACCATCCATGTGGAGGCTGCTCGATTTGCCCTCTAACGACTAAAATCACCAGTGTGGACATTGGTACAAATAGGCCATGGGAACTGCGGCAGTTTACAAACTGCAACAGTACCAATTTGATCTACCTCATCACCTGCACGTGCAATGATCGATATGTGGGCATGACCACGAGAAAGGTGCGTGTGAGGATGCAGGAGCATAAAAGCACTTTTCGCTGCAAGAAAGACATCTCTAAACTCACTAAGCACTTTATCACACGGAATCATGCCGAAACAGACTTCAAGTGGCATGTTTTGGAAAAACCATACATTCCACCACATGTGAGCGATGTGTCTAGGTATCTTTTCATTCGTGAACAAAAGTGGGTTTTCAAATTGGGGACGGACAGACAAGGGTTGAACGATGACATTCCGTGGTTCTCCTTGACCTGATATATCGTTAGTTCAGGTGCGAGTATGAGGTCGTGCGTGTGGAGTACATGGTAAAGAGCTAAGTATTGGTCCCGTTCTGACCCTGCACCTAACAGCATTCTCTCTATGATGCTAAATATATGAGAGCCCTGAGGGCTAGCCATCTTCTTAAGCTCCCGACATAATGGCTGGTTAGATTGAACTCTGTTTTAGACCTTGAATATTGGTTTCTGTTTGGCTCAGGGCAGGGCGATTTGGAGACATCCTTGGTGCCTCCTGACTGGCATGAATGCGAGCATTTTCACCTTGTTTTTTGGGCACTGGTAACTAACCTCAGAATTTATTCGGGTCCACCATATGACCAACATTGACTTCCCAGTCTCGATATGAACTGACTTCAGCCCTGGGGACTGAGAACACCCTCTGTGGGGGTGATGATTCATTCATGGCACAACTACCGATGTACGCAGGCTTGCGTCATCGAGGAGACTTTGTTCTCGTCTAGCCAACTTGGAAAAGTCTGCTACGCGGAAGTCTTAATCAGAAACTACAGATACTGGAAACGTGATGTCATCCTGTAGTTTCCGACCGGTTAGTCTCGCAAGAGCATGAGCGCGAGGCCGGGTTGGTCCGTTTGGATGCCCCCTGTGGACAGGTTGTCCCCATCACGGTACAAACATTGGTGGACGCGGTTGCGTCATCTGGTGTACACAGTTCCCTGTGGGTATATTTGGCAAAATCCGCAATGCGGAAGTTATAATTACAAACTACCAATATGGCCGACGTGACGTCATTCTGTAGTTTTACTCCGGCGGTTCTCGCGGGAGTACGAGCGCGAGGCCGGGAATGAGCTTGGGAATGAGGAAGTGCGAGCACTGAGCACTGGGCGATAATGAAGTCCTGACTTTGGCGGTGGGCACTAATGCCAATCAAAGCGCCAGATGAGTGATCCTGGCAGATTTGGATAGTGATCCCTGTGCAGGCTGTGACAGGGCCAGCCCCTCCCCCACAGGTATTGATTGGTTGGATGTCTTTTACCAGCACAGTGAAGTAGTCAGAGGTCAGGAGAGACTGTGCCTCCCCCTGACTCAGTCACGGCCTGAGACACCGACGGACAGGTAGGAGTACTGGTCCACCTGGTCTACTAGCTTTCTTATCAGGCTTTTCTTCATATTGCCAGTTATATGCTGGATTAAAGGATAGTTGAATACGACTATTTGTTTAGCCTGTAGTTGACAGTGGAGTGGAGAGAGGGTGGTCTGGTGAATCTCTGGATGGTTGTTAATAAGCTCCATATACAGAATACACACCGCCAGAGTAAATTAATGTTTGACCTTTTGGTCTTTGTAATTTACTTAGTCGGTTTCTGCTATTGTAGAGCGGGGTCTCACATATCCTGAGCCAGGTCCAGGAAGAGGTGAGGTCCACTCCCCGGACACCCTGGGTGAGTAAGCAAGTTGATTTATTTTTTGTGAAACAATTATTATGTTTACTACAGACCAGTGTAGCTGATTGTGATCTTCCTGTACGTTTGTCCTCTTTACACAGTATAAATCCAACCAGGTGCCGAAGAGAGGAGTTGATACAGTCGAAGGAACATTATATCCTTTACTGGTTTTCACTTGTGTGTTTTTTTGTATATTTTTTCACACTTTACTCACATTTAAGCAGTAGTATATTATTTGAACAGAGACCCTGACGAAAGCCGGAGGAGTTAACCTTTAGTGGCTGAAACATGTTGGTCTCCTCGCAGCTATTTGTGTGGACTGCGATGATGATACTATACTGTTCTTGTTTTTATTAGGGAAGGGGCCAACAATTATTAAAAATATCCTTGGTTGAGCTCCCTATCCTTTTTTAGACCACCACTTATATATTTGTTTACACTGCACTTCCCATCACATCAACATCATGTGGTAGTACCGAGTGATTGTGGGTCGCTACCCCGTATCTGGTTATCTGGGTATGCCGGTCTCAATGATCCAGAGACACAATACCCGATAAGGATTACCAAATGATAATATTGATCATTACAAGACCGTTGATGGGACTTTTGAGATGCCTGTAAAGATTGTGTCTGCCAGTGGACGAATTTGATTTCTGATTCACTGCTTTCAACCCTGGCTGCAGTCACTGCAGCACTCAGAGACATATGCCTCTGTTTTAGTGGTGGCGATGTAATTGTTTACCCTGGGACAACCCTGCTCCCAGCTACTTTATGGCCAGTAGAGGGTGCAGACGGTATGCTCTATGCTGTAAAAAGGATGAAGGCTGTATGCCAGTGGTTGCACTCGCAACAACTTCATTTTTCTCTTCATTTGCCACTTTCTTTGCAGCAACAACTTTCTTTGTGGCAATCTTCTTTACTTCGTGTATGGTTCCGTGGCAAGAGCAGGGTCAGCCAAGTAACTGCCTACTCTCCACTTCAGTCAGTAATGATGCTTTCATGCACCTATAGGCAATATAAAATATGAAGGAAGAGAGTGAGACTTAGCAATTCTTGTCAATGCAAAACATATAATAAATAAACATCATCATTATCATTACAATATTAGAACAATTGATTACATTAATATAAAAAAAACTGGTGTCCCTCTAGGATCCATATGGCCACTATGAGTAGAAGGGAGCAACAGGCACAAATTAAATACATTAATATAAAAGTATCTGGTGTACCTTTGGGGCACATGGGATCCTGATGGAAGGCAGGAAAAACTTGAATAAATTAATATAACTACATTGTGTTCCTTCAGGGCCCATATGTCACCTATGGGCCCAATTCATAGAAAACAACAACTGTGTACTGCAGACTACTAAAATTAGCCACAAGTACAAATAAATATATCAGGAAAAAATATATTGAAAAAACAGTCATCAAAAATTAAGAGGCATGACATAGGCTTCTTCAAATATCAATGTGCCTAGAAAATAGCTTTGAAAAGTGGAATATAATTATATATAATCAGAAACACACAGTAGTGGTCTCTCACCAGTCACCACATAGCAAGCAGAGAAGGAGGCATGGAGAACAAAGAGAAAATGGCTACCACACTTACACTACCTCCTTAAATTGGGGGTCACCGCATGGCTAGAAAAGAGGAGGACTGGAGAACAAAGACAAAATGTCCGCTTATCATGCACCCACATACACACACACGCACGCATGCAGTTACTGGGCCCAAAATGTCTGTCTCCACAAGGCCAGCAAAGACAGTGTCATGTGGACAGTACATTGTGTTTATTTTTTCTTTACACTATGTTGAAGTCTTTCTTGTTAACTTAAAACTAGAAAGCTTTGATCACACTAAATGCAGTGTACTGCCTCACACCGTTCCAAAGTTGTTCCTCAAACTTAGTCACTTTTCACAGTAAAAGCCTGACTTTCTTGCATGCCTTGTTTTTGACCTCCCTGGAAATGCTTTGGTATTCCATTCCTCCCGATGCCACAAATGACTTTGTACAAACTTTTTCAACAGTTTGGTAAAGTTCTTACTGGTCAGTTTTGCAGCCCCAGCTCTCTAGACCAGGCCTCTAGGTGCCAGGTCTCTCTCAAACCAGACTTCCTGATGCATCCAGACCTCTGTCACCAGCAAAGCATTCTTGGGATCTGGAGTCTTTATGCTGTTTGTGCCCTTGAAGGAGGTAAACAGGAAGCCAACTACTTGAATCTTAGAGAGCCATTTCAATGATGCCAGCATGGGGTAGCAATCCCCGAGTCCCTGGATCCTTGAGTAAGACCTCTTCTTCCAGTGGAAGGAAGAAGTCAGGGGTCTTCTTCCAGGAGGGCCCTGTTCTTCAGATGGAGTTGTCTCAGGTCCAAGAGTTTTCTACAGAGGTGGTGGTAGAGGTGTCAGATTTGTACTGTGCACTAGCCAGTGATTGCAAAAATTCTACCACCTAATCCTAACACTGTTTTCACAGTTACCTGCCTGCTTTTGCAGCACTTCCTCCTCACTTTACTGTAAAATTACCCAGGAGTCCTTCTTTCAAGATATAAAAACCGAGCGGCCATCAGGCAGACCTGCCTTCAGCTCCTAAACAGCTCCCCTATTTAGATGAGCTTGTCCCCCACATGGCAGGACCAAAGAGGGGTTCTCTCCAACTGTGAAAGGGGTACGGCTGTTTAAAAGGTAATTAGAATAAATAAGAGAAGCCTTCCGTGGAATGTGCAAATCAAAAGAGTAACTGCTAAAACTGTTTTCTGCCAACTTTTCCTGTTCACTCCCAGGTAGCTAATCCTGGCTCAATTGTGCTCTTTTAACACCCTTTTGCCCTTCCTTTGCTCAGAAGCATGCCATTGTTCTCCAAGCCAGAGTTGTTTACTCTTCCATCCAAGGATGTGAGTTCAAGCTCTGGGGAGTGTGATGATTGGCACCACTGGTTTTGACCAGTTGTGGCTCAGGCAGCCTTAAGCATATTTTTATAAAGTTAACATTCAGCTTAAACTACCGATTCCTTCCCAATATAGTGAGTGGTTGAGTGGTTAGTAAAGTGATAGGAGAGAAGTCCAACTGAGGAGCTAATGGAACACATTTGAATGGAAACTCTAATAGCACACCACCACAATATCTATACTGCTCTTGACCTTATGGCTTGGGGCTTTTGGCAGCAGTATTTTGGTGTCCTTATTAGCCTTGCTGACTGCCCATGATGCTACGGCTTGTAGATTATGGTTTCTGCATGCTCAGGAGGCTGGTAAATTTCTCTACATAAACAATACTCTAGGGGACTCTTAAGCCCAAGGGCACACTGTGCAAACAGACTCTTTGTCCCATGGAGCTTAGGTGGGTCTGCTGGTGAGCAAGAAGATTCCAGACTTTCTCCAATGTTCCTCAGCTAGGGTAGGACTGGTGTTGATGTGTGATATGTACTGTATAACTTTCTCTACTCCTGTTGATCCAATGAGCCCATCGAAACCTGACACAGTTTTCCACACACTGACCCCTGCTCAAAATCAGACAACCCACCAGCGATGACTCAGTAAGTTGCTCAGAGACCATGTGGGTGCTACAAACAATGCGGTAAATGGGCCCTTCCATTGGTACTTTGGTGGAGCTGCAAGACATACCCAGCAGTGAGATAAGAAATAAGATTGCTAATACACCGTTGAGTGTTACTAACACTGCAGAGCCATCCTTGCATCTCCTTGGTAAGGATATTTAGAAGAATAATGGGTAAGCCTGGGAGGAGAACTCCATGAAATGGTAAGAAAAACTCTGATGCGCTATGCTGAGTTCCGCGAACAGATGGAGTTGCTTGTCACACCCGTTCGCGTGTTATTTCTGCTGTAGGGCTACGCTGACTGCGTGTTTAGAGGGAAATATCGTGCAAACTGAATCACGCGGTCGCGCATGGGAACCGCTATTTTTTCTTCTCTGCTATGGTGCTGGGGCCTACTTTTTGAATCCTCCCTAATCTTTTCAATCCTTGTTTCCCAAAACATTTTTTTTTAATCTTTTTTATTTCTTACCTTTCTCTCTGTCTTCCTAAGTGTATATATTGTGGGGGGGTTTCTACTTTTTGTGTGTTTTTAGTGAGTTTTGTACTGTTTTTCTCTCTACTTCTTTCCCAATGTTTTTTTTTACTTCCTACCTTCTTCTCTCTGTTATTTTTTTTATACTTTCTATGTTTTATTTTCCACTGCACCCAGCATCATGGCAGAGAAGTGTGCAACAAAAAAGGTGTCAAACAAGAGTTGCCTTACTTACAGAAGGTATTTATACAAGGGGGCAACCCAAATAACCCTATCGCATCTGGGTAAAGAACATATTACACAAAAATGATGATGCATAGGAAATAATAACCCTCAATCTATTTCTAAGGACCGAGAGAAATTAATTATCCCTCCCTAAGTGAATTATATCACAACCAAAATAAATCTGTAATTTATAATCATCCAAAACCAAACTAAATGACACAAAAAGAATTACAAAGTAACTCTTTTATATATATTTATTATTCATTTTCTAGTTACTGTTCTATTTTATCATAGAAGGAAAATCATTATTTTTGTTTTTCAAGAAACCACATATATACAAAAATAAACACATATATGTACACCACATTTATAATCGTCACAAAAATATTCACAATATATACATTGACACACTGACATAGATATTCAAAACTTTTTTGTCTGTTATAGCCCAACATTTTTAACAAAAAGGATGCTTTATTGAAGTAAGGACAAGCATTACGGAGGAACAACTCTTACATTTTTAGACTTTCTTTAATTTGGACATTGGTTGGGGTTAGGGAGAGAGGTGGGACTGGTATTGTGGGTTTTCTAGTTTATATTTGTCAGGGAAATGCATTTTTTTTGTTGCACATATGATTCAAATCTTTTTTAGGGTCACTCTTTTCCTTCGTATTGTTTTCTTTGCCGCAGGCCCACAGAGTTTTTAATTTCTGCTGATAGTATAACATACCAACAGATAGTTATGCAGTACCCTCACTTGTCCTACTACTTTCTCCTCCTAGTCTTTGCAGTCTGCAACTATATTAATCCCTAAGGACTTGGAGGGGGTGTGGCATGGTGGTGGTACTAGACAGTAGCAGCATGCTAGCGGATTAGTAGAAAACTAGTGAAAGCACCAGATCTAGAAGCAAGGTTCTACTCCCTCCTAGCTGAACTCAAACTGTAGGATGAGGAATTTTTATTGCAGGGAACTTATACAATTTAAATAAAAATGGAGTTAATGCCATTTTATATGCAAGCATTGCAATAAAATGAGACAGTCACCAGAGAGAGACTAGAGCATGACTCCTAGTACACAAGAAAAAGAGAGTCAAACGAGAAAACATGATAAGCAATGCTAAAGTAAATAATAATCAACATGGTGAGCAAGTAAAGGTTCCAAAATGAAATTGACTCAATCTATCCAGTGGACAAGCGTAATGTTTAGTGCTGGAAGGATGATGATGCTGGCAATTAAGAATTATGTTCCTCTGAAAAAAAAGAATTGAATACTGTGCATGGTTGGGCAATCCAATATATATAATATTGCCAGTGAGGGCTATAATTAGAGCAGAGAAGATCCTTGCCCTGCCTTGAGTTGGTGTTGCTTTCACTACATCCTGCCCACCAAGTGTGTGATCAATTAATTCTGTAAATTTAATTTAGTCATACCTCAATAAATCACACAGCCTGGAGAAAGAGGGTTAGGGGTCTGATAAATGGATGGGAAGGGGGATTTGAGGGAAAGGTTTGACAAAGACAAACACTACACAAGGACAACATTAATCTTGTAGCCGACCATCATAAATCTGTTATGGGAGAAAAAGGAAATGTATGCATGACGATGAGTACTACTACAGGTTAATCAAATCAAATTGTCTGCCTGCCCCAGACAGACCCAAGTTACATGATGTTCTAATGTACCGTGCAGTAAAAGATACTTAGTAAATAAAAATATAAATGTTTGTAGTAGTCAAGTAAACAAACACAAACAACACACACAGTTCTACTGATTAAAGAGAAAAAGTATACCTTATTGCCAAATTGAGAGTTGCAGCTGTATCCCTCTCGGACTGTCCGTCAATCTTGGGTGCCTGGTGGATGTGGTAAGGTAAGGTAAGTGTAAGTATGTCATATTGTTTTTCCAGTATGGTGCAGGGTAAAGGGCCTGTAGATTTAAAAATAAAAATGTTATTGAAAAATCAAGGAGAATAGTTAAACTGCATAAGGAGTGCAACAAGACTCAGAGTAGCATGGCTAAATGTCTGTTTCCGGCAGTTACCTTCAACAACAGGCGCCCCACCCAACTACCACATAGCTTTGAATTTGAGCCAGACAGCACTGGGCACACACACACCCAGCAGCATAGTTTTTTCCTAATCAAGTAAAAAATCAATGCACCGCTGTCAGTCACACCACTCACCACCACTACACAAACTTCTGTAGGTCTGCTGTTTACCCTTAGGCTACTTCAAAGTCAACATCGAAGTAGACACGCTCACTCCCATGCCCTGAGTCCTTCTATCATCTCTGATCCTTCTAACTCTGGCTCTGAGTATGGTGTCCAACGCCGTACCAACTGTGTCCCGAATCCTGACTCTAAATGCAATACATTTGCCTGTGGTAGTACAGTTTTGTTGTTGAACAACAAGAAGGAAAAGATTGAGTCCCTTTTAGGGGTCGGTTCCGATTCAGGAAAAAATGCCTTCCTAATACTATTCGGAGGTTTACCAGACGACCGAATCGTATCTGGAGCTTTTTTCTCCTAACGTGAAAGTACGATGCGAATTCCTGTCAAATTCCGACCGAATCGTTGGGTCCGATTCATGCTCTATGTCCGTACCTAACAGGCTCAGGAAACACGGAGTACACGTCGGATGGAGGCTCCAACCAACACATTTCCTGATACGCAAGTATGATGCATATTGAAAACGCGTCGGACAGGACTTAGCTTCCCGCAAGTCTCAGCATTTGGACGAGGATTATTGATGCTCCGAATCGCACCAGAACACGAAAAATTGGCCAGGACAGTGTAGCGTACATGTCTAATGTGCTGTTTTAATACTGGACTAAGTGGCATCGGTCGTGGATGAGTCTGTCGTGTCTGTTGCCTCGGGTTGTCACTTGGCTATCTCGATGCTTCCACGTATGAGTCTGACACGACAGGCTCCTTTCCTACCGAATCGTACGTAGAGTTTATTACCCGACCAAATCGTTAGGAACTTTTACACTTCGCATCGTACTTGCACATTCGGAAGGAGTGTATACGATTCAGTGGGAAAAAATACGGGTCCGTGTCGGGTAAAACGATTTCCTTCCCGAATTGAAATCGACCCCATAGTGTAGACTAGATTTGTGTTTGCAAACTTTGCATTATCTAAGGGACTGGTTGGGTGTGATTCTTTGAGGAGTATAAATCAGAAAACAATTAAAACAAAGAAGTTGGGACTGTGGAGTGGACCCTGTTGAGGAATCTCGCTATCTCTCAAAGGGGAAGAAAAAAAACAACCTGCAGGGGAAAGTTATTGATCAGCCGTCGGCAGGCCACCAATCATCACTAACACATTAAGCGTAACAAATAAACACCCAGTCTCAAACTGCCTGCCACAACATGAATCATCTCTTCTCCACACACATGATGATGACACATCACAAGTTCACATCACAACAAACAACAATCACTCAGCGTGCAATGCATGCCAGAATGTACCTGTCTTCTGGTGTGCTCACCATGATCGATTGGTGGTACACTGCCGAATACAGGTTTTCCATTTTTTAATGAAGTAGAGAATTGCCAGAGTAAATCAATTTACAATAATGTCACATATGGGGCAGTCACTCTAAAGTATGAAACGACAGATAGCTGCAGCCCAGGTTTGGAGGCAGGCACACATTTGTTTGTATACTCCGTCCAATGTCTGGCTTTAGGCAAATGGCTTTGGAGGGTGAGTCGGGACTTCTTTATGGCACACAGTTGAAACTCCAATCCGGCAATAAAAAGTGTCTAAGAGTAAGACGGTGGTTATGAATTGGTCAACCAGAAACATACCAATAATAAAGTAAATAATGTTCCCCAGCTATATTTTTTTTAGTGGGATTTTTTGGGCGTCAAAGAAAGAAAGCCTAGTAATCAAGGAAGTAGAACTCTGGTGGTTCGCCCAGAAGTAAGTCATCTAACACACTACTTCCATGACCTGAGTCCCCCTCAACTTCCTCCTTTGGTACTTCAAGTATGATGCAATCTGGTGGTATAAAGGGCTGATTCATTTAGAGCATGGTTAATCTCTCCAGGTTTTGAGTTGAGAGACTGGTCCTTCTCACTGTGACAATGGCACCAGCAGCACTGAAAACACTTTCAGTGGAGACACTGACAACAGGACAAATCAGATAGTTTATTGCCAGTCCGCTGAGTACTGGCCTTTGTTGCCTCTTCCCATACCAATACATCAATGGGTTGTGATCAAGGAAGACCTCTGTTGCATCATCCAGATAGGCCTGGATGATTCACTCAATGTTCATTGCTGGTGCTCCACTTTGTTCAAACTCTTTTGCTATTGCCTCTGCACTGTACTTAAGCCCTGCCATTAAAAACCACTCAGTTGCAGATTTGGGGGATGATGCTCCTGGTCTTGTTGCTGATGGTGTTCTTCTTGTTGGTGTTGACTGCTATGGGCCAATGCCACAGCCCTTAGGCTCTGAACTTGAAGGCTGCCTCAGAGGACGTGTGCCGCCCTGGAGCAGTGGGCCTCTAATTTCCTGCGGTTCTTTTTCTATCTCATTGCTTTGTACAGCTATCCATACTTTCTATTTTCTAACATCCCCGTCTGCAAAAGGAATCAAAGTGGACAGTAACGGTTTGTAATGAAAAAGAAGCAGCAACAGAGGGTTGAGGCAAAGAGTACCACACCTGACACTAAATGTTGCTAAGTAGTTGGGTGATGGTGCTTGACAGCCAGAAAGTGCACCCCTCTACACTTCCTATTGGGAAAAAAATCCCAAAGAACATGAAAAAGAATGGAATCAGCACCCATCAAATCACAAACATTATTTATCAATTCAATTAGACAGATTGTACTCGACGACTTAAAAAAAAGGTGTCCGGTCCAAGTTGTTCTTTATAATAATACTTGTCATTTTTATTGAAAGATAGACAAAATCATTAGAATCCAATTGTTACACTATTTAGCAAACGCGTTTCGTCTCAGAGGAGACTTCTTCATGGCTAAAAAAGGACATGCATAAATATAATTTAAAATACAATGAAAATCCATGCATATACAGTATTAATATCTTATAGTAATTCAAAATTTATATTTCTGAGAACTGGCCAAAACAAATAATCCTACTATTGCTGTGCTATTAATTTTGAACATGCAACATTTCTTAACAGCAATATCAAATACATTCAAACATTCAAACATTTCTAGAAGGCAGGGAGAAGAAAACATTCAATTAGCGACATTCAATATTTATCCTTTTAAGTACATGAAATGTACAGAATTTGTGAAAGAAACCAGCATAGTAACAAATACTTGTTACTTCACCATATTTGTCCAAGTCTAAGGATATGTCATTTATAGTGACTTCATAATTATTAAATGACAACCTTATTCATTCATTAAAATGATTCATTGATTATAATTTGATGCAACTAGCAGGAGATAAATGCAAGCATCTCAAAGATACAAGAAAAACATTGAAAAAATGTAGGCAGAATATAGAATGAACAGTATTATCAATGAATCAAAAGGAATATGAGTGTTTTGTTGTAAAAAAAAAAAATATTGCCCAGAACAAGTCACATAGAAACTATGACAAACATACCACTAATTATTAGCAATCTGCCGTATGTAAGAATTCAATGGTAGGCGGATTTCTAAAAAAAAAAAATTCAACGTCGGTTATGGCTTAGAAGTGTTAGTCTAAAGCAAAAGAAAAAATATTTACAAAATGTATTAAAAACAGCCAATATGGGTGGCTTGTGCGAAAACTACTCTCTTGCTGAAGAGCTATCAGACATATCAATAAGACAGGTGAAAATAAACTAGAAGACCTTATTATTAACAATCACAGCGGTAAATGTATATGAAAAAGTTTGAGAATTGTTTGTATCCTGAGCGGTTTGCCTTAACAAATATAGTAGCTGATGTGGTCTCCAACATACATCTAAAAAGTAACAAGGTATCCTTTGAAAATCCAATAATAATCAGGCGCGCAAAGAAATAACTTGTCAATAATCTGTATCAGAAAGGATTAATAAAATCTTGTGAAACATTCGATCAACACTTTTTATTGTCAGGTCATTAGTTTATTTAAATATGCACTAACCAAATAATGGGAAGATTCCTATTAAAATCTGACATTGTCAAAATTGCGCAACTAAAATAGACATTTGCCTCCATAATTTTCAGGCTTTCTGGAACCTTCTTTTCCCTAGCCTCGTCTGAGTAGTCACATCTCATTTCTCATTCTCAGACTGAGGCAGGATCCTCCTTTTTTAGGTCTCAATAGAGCCCAGCGCATGCACTGCTTTAGCGAGAAATTTAGTAGCTGGGTTTCAAAAGTGCTACCCAAAGGCTTTTGGCCACCAGCTTGCTGTCACACGCACAAGCACGCGCGACGTGCACAGCTGCCATCTGGCTTGTGATGACTCAGTGCACGCGCGCAGACGACATCTGCCTCCCTTCCAGCGAGATCACTGCTGCGCGCACACATCCTCGCGATCACTTTCACCGCGGCCGTTACTTTTACGGGCGCGTGGCCAATACTTGTTCTGAACAGTTTGGCAGCTATGTTTTAAAATATCCTCTGAGTAATTTCTACAGGGATGCTCATCACCATTCAAAGATGGATGCTCTTGTGATCTAATTGGCGTAGACTATGTGGCCCACATCTTACGTGATGACTTTTGCAATTAAACTACCAGGCTGGAGCCAGACTTGAGACATGTGTAATGGACTATTTGTCTAGAAATAGTGATTTGGCCAACTTTTAACTCTATTCTATATCCTCTGCTGGAATAAGACTGCGCGTGCATGCATAAAAGGAAGCTGCCCAAGAAAACTTTGACTGGGTAAACTTTAACTGATACATATTAAGCAGTTATGTAATCACGCGAGGCGCGCATGTGCTTGTTGAGCTCTGTTGTTGCTTTCTCTCGATCTTTTATTGTCTTTCCTTCTCCTTTGTACTAACCTCTCTCTCTGGCGTGTGCCTTTCAGTTTGTCTTGCATTGCTTTCCATCCGCACAGGATGCAGTTTCGTGTTTGGAGTGCATACGCCTATTTACCTAGTAGGAGGGCATGGTTTGTTGCTTCGGGCAATTAGGAAATATTTCAAGTGTATAGCGATAGCACAATTGCAGCACGATAGATCAGTGTGGTTTACTCAAATCCCATTATTTCAGTAGCCAATGGCAATACTTATGCGGCAAATGGAAACGCAGTGGCTTGAACTCTAAATGTAATGTAATATGGCTTCTGGGTGCGATGGATAAACACCCTGTTACATTAAAACCCACATACCCACAAAGACCTGCTCCACCCGCCTATGTGTAGGTATCCAGCATAAATACCATGTAATCCGAATCCTCTGATGGGATTGGTCTGGAGTTACAGGAGCTGCGGAGTTTCCTTGATATGGTGTGCAGCTGAGTAAATATCCACGTGGCCATTCTGACTGTTTAGACTTTAAGGGTCAGTCTGTTTCCTCTCAAAATGATGCTGCTAACTTTAACATCCTAGCAGTTACAACATTACTGTGACATCTGAGGAGGTGTCTGCTGGACTGACTGCACATGGGCCTGGCTAGTTACTTGGAGCCTGCAGTCCATCTCTGGAAGTTTAGTCCTAGATTTTCTACATGTGTCACTTTGAGGATAGAGGTGAAGACCGCATCAATGATCAATCAATCAATCAATCAATACATTTGTAAAGCGCGCTACTCACCCGCGAGGGTATCAAGGCGCTGAAGGGAGGGGGGTGCCACTACTGCTCGAATAACCAGGTCTTGAGGTGTCTCCTGAAGGTGAGATGGTCCTGGGTCAGTCGTAGGTGTGAGGGGAGGGAGTTCCATGTCTTGGCTGCCAGGTAGGAGAATGATCTTCCTCCGGTGGTGGCTCTGCGAATCCGTGGGATGGTGGTGAGGGCGAGGTTGGTGGAACGGAGCTGGCGGGTGGGGGTGTAGAACGAGAGGCAGTTGTTGAGGTATTCGGGGCCCATGTTGTGGAGTGCTTTGTGTGCGTGGGTGAGCAGCCTGAACGCGATCCTCTTGCTGACGGGGAGCCAGTGCAGGTTTCTCAGGTGGGTGGATATGTGGTTGTGGCGAGGGATGTCGAGGATGAGTCGTGCGGAGGCGTTCTGTATGCTCTGTATGCGCTGAAGCCGTTTCTGAAGTTTGGCTGTGGTTCCTGCGTATAGGGCGTTCCCGTAGTCCAGTCGGCTGGTGACGAGGGCTTGGGTGACCGTCTTTCTGGTTTTGGTGGGGATCCACCGGAAGATCTTTCGGAGCATGCGCAGGGTGTTGAAGCATGTGGACGAGACTACGTTGACTTGCTTGGTCATCGTGAGGGAGGAGTCCAGGATGAATCCCAGGTTGCGAGCGTGGTCCGTGGGTGTCGGTGCGGTGCCCAGCATCGCGGGCCACCAGGAGTCGTCCCAGGCGGATGGGGATTGTCCGAGGATGAGGACCTCCGTCTTGTCCGAGTTGAGCTTCAGACTGCTGTGCTTCATCCATTCTGCGACATCTTTCATTCCGTCCTGGAAGTTGGCTTCGGCGGTGCGAGGGTCTTTGGTGAGGGAGAGTATCAGTTGGGTGTCGTCGGGGTAGGAGATGATGTTGTGTTTGCGTGCGAAGTTGGTGAGGGGGCTCATGTAGATATTGAAGAGGGTTGGGCTGAGTGAGGAGCCCTGGGGTATGCCGCAGATGATCTTGGTGGCCTCGGAGCGGAAGGGAGGGGGGCAGACTCTCTGGGTTCTGTCCGAGAGGAACGAAGTGATCCAGTCCAGGGCTTTTCCTTGAATCCCAGAGTTGTAGAGGCGGGTTATTAGGGTGCGGTGGCAGACGGTGTCAAAGGCTGCCGAGAGGTCCAGGAAGATGAGAGCGGCTGTCTCTCCGTTGTCCATCAGGGTCCTGATGTCATCGGTGGCTGCAATGAGGGCGGTCTCGGTGCTGTGGTTGGCTCGGAATCCAGACTGGGATGGGTCGAGCGAGTTGTTTGCTTCGAGGAATGCAGTCAGCTGTTTATTGGCGGTCTTCTCGATGACTTTAGCCGGGAAGGGGAGAAGAGAGATGGGGCGAACGTTCTTGAGGTCTTTGGGGTCCGCTAGTGGTTTCTTCAGAAGGGCGTTGATTTCTGCGTGTTTCCAGCTTCCAGGGAAGGTGGCTGACATGAAGGAGCTGTTAATGATGTTCCGGAGGTGGGGTGCGATGATGGTGTCGGCTTTGTTGAAGATATGATGAGGGCATGGGTCGGAGAGGGAGCCGGAGTGGATGGTGTTCATGACGTGGGTGGTGTCTTCAGAGCTGATGGGGGTCCAGGCGCTGAGGGTGGTGGTGGGGGTCGTTGGTTCGGTGACTGGAGGTGGGGTCTGGGGTCCGTAGCTGTAGTGTCTGTCTGCGATCTTGCGGTGGAAGTGCGTGGTGAGGGAGTTGCAGAGGTCTTGTGTAGATAGAGTGCACATTTATTTGTGTATGCTAGTATAGGATGAAACGTATGGATGTCTATCCCACCCAGGGAAGAAGTATCTCTTGCATATGTATAAATCTTTCTTAAACCAAGAAATAAGATTAAACAAAAAATAAGATGTCACTGGTAATTAACAAATCCTCAGTTAAGGATTGCTGCGTGAATTCACTAAAGCTTCATTGTATGAGACACATCCAGACAAACCTTATTATTTGCCAAGCTCCAGTGCTGTTTATTTAAGTGCCAGGGAAGGCTTAGCAGGTCGTATAGATTTTGTGAAGGGTCAAAAACTGTTAAGCATCATCTTCTAAAATGTAAAGCATGGAACAAAGAACCGGAGAGCGTAGTGACCAGTCAAAATAATGAGCTGGATAGTATAAACACGTATACATTTATGTTGTGCTACTGGATGAGTGAACCATCTTTATTTGTTTTTTCTTAATTGCTTTTGAATATTTAGAAGGACCTTATATTTTTATTGATTAAATACATTTGTTTCAGAACATGTTTGATTTCATTAGTATTTAAGTTGTATTCACATTTACGACTAGAATATGCTAACTAACTAAAAAACATAAACTATGTGTTTTATGAAAAAGGACAGTGTAGTCTTGTGAGTTGTAAATATGGCCATTGGAACCTCAGTCACCCCCGTGGCTCAGCCACACCTAACAAGGGTACACACTGGTTACTTAAATTCTAGTCAGGCAGTGCAGCTGTCACTTCGTTGCTATTGCTGTATCCTAACTCAGAAAAGACATTAGATGAGGGAGGGGTAGAGCTGTATAGAACTGTTGCGCTGCTGAGGCATGCAAATTTTTCTCTTGGTCGACAGGAGAACCAGTTCGCTGCTTTAACTATTTCTGCAATGGAGACATCTACTCAAGGAACACAGGTTCTAGTAGTCAATTTAACTCCACGTATTGCAGGACGGGCTCTACTCCAATAGACTTGCAGCAAAATCAACCTGAGTCACAAAATCAAAATGGCAGCACATGAATGAAATGCTAGTAGTTCTTTTAGAACACCATCTTCCATCGCCACAGCTTAGGTGCCCCATGCCCTGGGCAACATTCATCTTTATTGTCACTGACCCACCACTTTGACCATAACTGACCTAGTTTCTCTGGTGCTGGGAATATCTGCTCTTAAAATAAAAATATTTCTCAACAGTTCACTGGATGCATAGTAAAGACTAAAAGACGTTTGGGAAATTGACCATCTGTCAAAAAGACAACTGCTAAGAGTCACATTGGTTTGGAGAGGGCTGCAGAACAGGCCAGAATGAAGAGGCGGTTGGTCAGCTGAGAGTCTGTGGCCAAATGACAAGGGTGCAAAGCTTCCTCAGGATACCAGGTTTCCAGTCCTGAGCTTTGCTATCAGGTGTGTCCATACAAATGGTTGAAAGAAAGCAACACAAGATGAGAACACCCAAAACACATTAATTTGGCAAATTAAGTTCCTTTGATAATGGCCTAAGTTGAAAAGCTGTGATGCTTAAGGAGCTGAAGAACTGAGGAGTCCTGATATGCTAACGAGCAGTGGCTCCCAAATGTTGTGTGCAGAGGAGCTGTATTGTACTGATGGGAGGTGGCATGCTGAGGAGCTGTGAAGTGCCGAGGAACTCTAGTGTGCCAATGAGCTATGGTAAGTTGTGCTGGCAAGCTGTGGAGTGTGGAAGTGATTGATATGCTAATGAACTCTGGGATTCGGAGATGTAATGATGCTTCTGGAATCAGTATTTGTCTGTGTAATGATCATGGCCACACCCCTGCAGTGAAACAATGGCCCGGTACCACACTTTGTGCACCCTCTGGCTAAGCTGGGCAGAGGCTTTAAAATAAAAGGGCGAAGACCGCATGTGGTCTTTGCAGCCCATAACCACTACTGTGCATGTGTCTCTTTATTGGCGCTGCATGTGGGCATGTTCGCTGCCAGACCAGGCCCTGCCTGACAACCGCAGGGGTAAGTCACACTGGCGACGAGGGTGGGATACATGTGTCATCCCGCTCACCTGCAGGCGAACCACCACGGCCACATCACAATGCCACATTTCAGCTGGCTGTTGAGCATTATTCCAATCGCTGAGCCATCCGTCTCACGAAAGAATAGGAAGACCTCCGCCGAGCATAGAAAGTTCGCCTCACTAACGCAGACCGGAGTGCACCAATAGGAGGTGTGAGTAATCCCTCCTCCCTTGTGCTGCCCTGTGCTGCCCACAGCTGTTGCAGGCCGCCCTGACAGCTGCTCATCTGAGCAGCTCGAGACGACCCCTCTCACCTCTAGGTCTGAGAAGCTCTGCTGTGCGCTCTGCCTCCAAAGCCACTTTGAGGCTCCTCTCTGAGGCAATCACTGCCACGGCAACTGGGACGCTCCCAGAATGACAGTGCCACTCCAAGCCTGCAGTGTATTGACACTGAGAGGTACTAATAAACATTGGCAGAGCAAGAGGTTCTCAAGTCAATCCAATAACAAGCATTGGCATCGCCAATAGGTCTCGCCTTTGGGACCTTATACGTGTTTAGCCATTCGACAGTTGAATCACAGGATTAAGCTAGACACCCTAGCAGGAATGTCTGGCAACATAACCCCACTTTGCTAATGACATCACCTTACACAGGCACTTCACAGTACACATGACTTTCAGTCCCTCTAAAAGAAATAACATTAGTGAATGCATTCTGGTGCAATGAAACATCTTCATCTCCAGGGAATGCCCTTCTCCATTCACCCCCAGCTGTAGAACTAAAGTTCCAGCCCAGGAGGTGTTAAAATGCTGGCTGTACCCTTGAGGGGTTATCCTTTCTAAGTCCCCATGAGACCTAGGGAGGGACTTCTCTTCTTCATGATGGTGGAGACTGTGTTGCTCCTGCAGCTCCCCCAACACCTTGGCATTCACTTGGTGGTGACCCCGTTCTCCTGGGGCCACCACAGGCAGCAAAGCAGGCATTTTTCCGTGCAGGCCTCTGCAAAGCATTATGGGCCGCTCCTTCCACCGACTCTTGAATATTTGAGCAGCGGCTCCCCTGCTGCTCCGGGGAGAGCAGTGCTCCTCTTTTACTGGCACTTTGTGCCGCATTCAGTGCTTGGTGGGGGGCCTGATCCCACCCGGACCCCCAGGTGAGTGTATGTGGCGCAGGGAACCCACCCCCGGCCGCTCGATGGTTTTCGGGGGCCCGTTCCACCCGGGACCCTTGCTGCTCCACTCTTTGTTTTGGGTTTTCGGGGGACCATTCCACCCGGGCCCCTTGCAGCTCCGTCCTTTGCCCTCTGGGTCTCACAGAGGGTAGATTCAGTAGGGAGCTGTCTTCACTGGCTCCATCCGCAGGACTTTCACCTGACTCTCCTCCTGAGCCTCTCTTCTCCCTGCACAGAGGCTACTGCTTCTGCGCACTGGTCCTGGTCTCTTCTCCTGGTGCTGTTCAGGATCCTGGGACAGTCAGGGTGTTCATCCTTCCAACTGCCCATTGTGCCAGGCTCCAGCACCCTCTGTCTCAGCTGACCCCACCCCAGAGAGAGATTCTCTTCCTGTGCAAACACTTTTTAATGTTTAGGGCGGGGGCTGGCAGGAAGTCTCTGTTTGTCCTATGAAACAGCGACACATCACTTCACTGCCCCTGCTCCCTCTTTCCTGCCCAGGCCTTTGGGTTAGTTCAAGATGGCGTCGTCCAGTGGTCTCCTGCCACATAGTCTCTGAAAGCCCCTTCCCCTGTGCTGCCTTCTCCCTTGTGCAGCCTGGTGCCTGGCACCCGGTGACAGCTGCTGATGGATGAGCCTGTAGCTCCACCTATCTTCTCTTCTTTGGAGAGACGGTCTTCGCTCTTTGACAAAAGGTCAGTAATCCAGCCTGCTGAGGCCAGCAACCAGCCAGGCCCTGGTTATGAGCTGACTATATATAAATATGACCCAAAAGCAGTACAAATATGTCTTTGGACTCTGCAGAATACTACTTCTCACATAGGTTACAGTGGACTTTGGTGCGTGTCTGGAATTTGTAGGCCCTAGGAAAGTAAAACTAGCCCATGTTCTCCCTATCCTCATGAGAGAATAATGGAATAAACACTGTAAAGCACACTGACTTTCCCTGACATGTTTCTTCCCACTGTATAAAGCTTATTCTCTGTCACCACCCCATTCTGCATAAGTCCTGCCACACCATTAACTTTGTATCTGCTCCTGGGCTGCGCACACCAGGAATCTCCCCTGCGCAGTTCACACATGTGTGCACACGCATGTACACTTGTGTCTGCATGTAACCAGCCCCGGTACCCCTTACTCCAGCTGCTGCGCTGCGGCCTAGTCAAGCTAGGGGGACACCAGTAAAATCCACATGCAGTCTCTTTCATCATGAGTTCACTGTGAGTGAGTCCCAATTTATGAGGCTTTCCCGCTGTAAAAGCTCAACAAATAGGTGCTCAAAAAGTGAAAAATCTGGGTAGCTTAAGTGTGAGAACCACCTTCTAACACTTTTCTAGTTGCAGCCCCTCTTTGCATGACATATTCGTTGATAGATCTGTACACCTCAAACAGGTGTTCAAGCATGTAATAAGTGAAGCTATAGTGTGTTGGCACCTCCTGTATGAGTGCTTTAACTGGAATTCTATTATCAGGCTGAATGACCCTAAGCTGTTTCTGGGGTTTAAATGAATGGCTGAAATGAGTGCAAAGTCTTCTGTTGCTTACTTGGTCTTCTTTTTTTAGAAAGTCCTCTACAATGATGTTGATGAAAGTACGAAACAACCACCAAATGCCATGGTCTTAACTATATTACTGCCATTGTTAGTGGCAACAAATCCAATCTTAAGCCCTCTTGGTCGCAGACATTCAAAGACCTTTTTGCTAAAGCCTTCCAAAATGTTTACAGCTGTATTTGATTTCTCCCTTGCGATCATCGCTACTGTCACATGCTTCTGAGCAGCATTAAAAATCTCAGTAGTCAACACCTGCAAATATATTTTCTCTAGCCCCCACAAAAAATATCTGGTGTGCAGTGATGCACATGTAATTGGTTGCTTGACAACCTGTCCACGTCTGTTGTCAGGTGGGTACTGTGAACAGCACTCTGCTGCAAACTTTGTCTAAGTAGTTCAAGCACGTCGTGATGTAGCATAGGAACATAAACTCTGGCAAACTAGGACTGGCTGGTAGCCTTCCATTTTAGGCAGATGGCTGACACAAATTCAAGAGTATCCACCCCTTCCACAAAAGAAAAAGGGAGGAGGTCAAGTGCTAACATTTTAGCCAGCTTTGGATTGTACAAACGTGCCATTGGGTGCTTACATTCATACTGCCCCTCTGGCCTAAACATGGCAGGAATAGTAGCCTGTATTTTTTTCTTTTCTGAAGTCACTGATCCATGTGACTTCTTGAGAGCAGGCGGCTGTATGCTCAGTGTGCTTTTTAGCAGAGCAGTCCTCTGTTGCCTTGGTGTCTTGACCCGAGTCTTGTGCCATTATGATGTTACTGATGTGGGGGATACTACTGCACTGCTGGGGAGAGGGCTGCCTTGCATAATGAAGATGTCTTCATCTTCTTCACCTTCCACCATGATTGGATCAGATTTGGATTCCCTGCTCAGCCGGCTTTCCCCCCCTTCACCAAAAACACTTGTAGTTTTTTGCCGCTAAGTCTGCCTCCCAACGGATCAGGTGGTGCTTTCTCAAATGGGTTGTTTAGCCCCCGGTACCATAGTTTGGACCAAGTTTACCCTGACTAACACTTCCTTCACAAAGGGAGCATATGGCAATGTTCGCCTCCTTCTGGCTAACCAAGAAGAAGGCCCAAACTGGTGCCACTGTCATTGTTAAATGAACTGGCGGTAGGTGGGCGCTTTGATATTTGACTCTCTGCAGTACCTACTTCTACTGAGATGGTTTTGGATGTAGGTCGCTGCCGGGATTTTGCAAATATGGCAGCTGGTGGTGGTTGGATCTGTGGTGCCACTGCCACATCTCCCTGGGAATTTGGGAGGGTGTAACAACAGCCTCCATTGGGGCAGGGCTAACATCCTTGCTGACAGGCTTGTCATCATCCTCCTCTTCTACATTTGCCTCCATAACTCTAACACTTTCTGGAACCTTCTTTTCCCTAGCATCGTCTGAGTAGTCACATCCTGTTTCTCACTCTCAGACTGAGGCAGGATCCTCCTTATTCTCGCTGGAAATCTGGAAAACAGTGGATCTTCTGGAGCACACAGCTTTACTTCCTTGGCATGAATAACAATCTCTTGTACCACTCCTACTTTGAGAGGTACTACAATTAGTAGTTTTGTCGATTGTTCTCGTCCACTTCTTTGCGTTTCCTGCAATGATTGGGTACTAGTTTGTGATAAAGATAAATCAATGTCAACATCACTCCTCGTTGGCGTTGCAGTTATAAGACTAGCTGCTTCTGTGACAGACATGGCCTAGATTGGGGTGGATCCACTGATTTCGGGGTGCTGCTCCCAACTTGCTCCCCAGAGGCCGGTGCGGCAGGCACAGTTTTTTGTTTCCCAAAAAACATCTGGGGCGACATACCAGAGGTCATGTCATGTCAAATGTTCTTATATAGCGCCTTATCACCGCAAGGTCTCATGGCGCTTACTTTGGGAACCCGTCCTGGCTTTTCTCTGTGAGATAACCCCTACTGGGCATCCCCAAGGAGAAAGCCAGGCATCCCGCTGCGGGGGGCCGTAGTGGAGATTAAGCAAGCTATTGCCCAGAGTTGCAGAGTGTGAACCCGTGATTCGAGTAGGCACCGAAGCGAGAATTATCGAGTCCGTGGACATTTGGGCTCAAGACCCTGCCGCGTCGGGAATTGAACCCTGGTCCCGGGTGTGACCTCTGCTTCAGGGTCTGCCTCCTCTAACCAGTGAGCCACACTTCTCCACAAGGTGGTGGTGATAAGCTCCTTCTTCTCACTGACCACTTCCCTGGTAGCAGTTTTAGCACCTTTCTTTGGGGCCATCCTGAAGCTGTCAGTAAGCTGTGGCACTTATTTTCACAAGTTGAAGAGATGTCTGATTTGGGGGTCACTCACACGTTGTACCGTGCACAGACCTTCTACTTGGCAGTGCTGTGGGGGATGTTGCCTCTTGTTCTCTTGTAGTGCACCTAAAAGAGAAGAAGGACATCAGTGAATTGTGGCAATGTTGATGTTCAATTAGCAGTACAAACAAACACAATATCATTTAGTGTGGTCACTGGTTACTCCCTTAATTAGCAATAGCGTGTGTATATATATTCAAAAAACGGAAAACCACCCTAACATAAAATTTCATGATGACTGATTGTATACTCCCAAAGAATAAGAGAGAGCAAAAACAACAACAACATACAAATGTAACTGTTTGCTTTATGTGCATCACATGACGTCACTCACATGTGATGTGGCACTCAGGGAGGTGCAGCTGAAATTGGAAGGAATAATCCTTGACAATGAATGCTGTTGTGCACCTTTAGCAGACATGGGGTTAATATATGCCAGATGTAGCAGAAATTGGTATGAACAAAACAAAAAATGTAATTATTAAAAAAAAACTATAAAATATCATTTACCAATTAATTAAAGATATGGAAAATTTAAATAAAAAAATTAAACATAAGTGAACTTATCCTCCGAGATATAATAATAAGTTATCAATATACTGCTATCTCATTGCTCAACCATCAATGCAGCCAATGACAAAGGGCCGAATTTGGTTGGACACACAAAGTGGCTGCCAGCCAGTGCCTCATTGTCATTAACAACAACACTGAGCACAAAGGCATTCATCGGGAACAATGAGAAGACATGCAGGCCTGTGAGGAAAGCACACTGGCTGGATTGATACACAGAATAGTATAAATCCTTAATCATGGTTGAGTTCCAATAAATCCGCAAGAACTGTTCCAGCCAGCATCCAATAAGGCTAAAAAAAATGCTGGATCTAACAACAATTTACTGTCAAATAAAGCATGCTGGATCGAACAACATCTTTCTGTCAAATCGAACGGCACCATGAGACCTAATAAATCCTGAGAGCGAAATCTCTAACATCAGTGGATTACGGAGAGAACATACTCTAGGAAATGTCTCTATTGTAGCCTCAGCTGCGTGGGTCAGTGATATGAGAAAATTATCTAATCTAACCAGCTTATTGCAAAGGAAAGAATAAAAATTAAAGCCAGGGTATGGGTAAATACATTACTCCCGTATATCTATAAGCCTGTGATCGAGAATAAAGCGCCGTACAGCACTAAAGACACAACATGTGGCCCCCAGTACGCAACCCGTGCACACAGGCACAAGGGCGCATGAAAGGGCCCCCTTTGTTGCCTAACCGCCATGCTGCCATGAAAAGGGTGGCAGTGAGGCAACTCAAAATGTGCTCGACGGTGCCAAAATACGACCATTCCAAGGGGCATATTATCAAGAACGGGCGTTACATTATCGCCGCTTTTATCAGCAGGAAACTGCCGATAAAGCGGCGATAATGTGCTTGATAATATGCTCTATGAATTCCAATCGAAGCCCATCTAAGATGGGCTTCGATTGGAATTCATAGAGCATATTATCAAGCACATTAATCCAATCGAAGCCCATCTTAGATGGGCTTCGATTGGAATTCATAGAGCATATTATCAAGCACATTATCGCCGCTTTATCGGCAGTTTCCTGCCGATAAAAGCGGCGATAATGTAACGCCCGTTCTTGATAATATGCCCCCAAATACGGAACAGCAAAGCCAAATTGTAATTTGGTAATTAGTTAGTGAATCACAATTTGTTTTCTGTACATTTCTAATGGCTTTTTTTGCAGTCGCAATTGCCCGAATCGGTTTGTGACCTTCAAAAAGATTTGTACATATGACATATTTTTGCATGGCTGATATAAAAGTTAAATTTTTTCCACTATACTTTTATGCCTACTTGCATTTGTCTGAAAACAATAATGGGTATCTTGGACGCAATCTTTAACATTTGCAATTTTTAGAATTGGCGCATGCCCATTTCAGACGTTTCCAATTTTATTTTGTTTTTTTAAAGACGCACTTGATTTGAGAGTGATGATCTCGTTCAATTGCTTGGCATGGCAATGAACCTTTAAACAAATCCAAGAATTCAATTGAGTGAGCGATGATGGTGGCCCAAATGCGTTTTCATCATATAGCAGTTATTAAGATTTTGCCAGCAAACTGCTTTTTAGAAACCACAGCCCAACTTCGCAAACGTGCCATGTTCATATTTTGTCTGGCCTTTTATTGTTCATGGAACTGATGTAGAGTTTAAAAAAATTAAGAAAACACATTTATACTCACCATTTTGCTGCCATTGTCAAGGCTTTTCTGTTGTCTAATGTCCTAGCTACAAATGTATTTAAATTAGTAGGTTTTATAGATAAATGGGCGAATAGACGTGCAGGGAAGCAACAAAATTAAGAAAATGTGAGCAAATATTTGTGGTAACACATTTTCATTTTCACTACCAAAATGAGGTGCCGCAGTTTAACAATTCTTCTTTTCCTTGTCAAACAAGAGGATATGTGTCCCACGTCTCCCTTTTAAAATGGCACTTTTTTTCTGTTAACTCAAAACTCTGAGTGACAACTACTGGAGCGTGTGTGGTTTTGAAAGGATATTACACAGCTTAAAATCCGCCGCCAAAAATCGGAAAAACGAAAAGTATTCCAGTACAATGGCTGGGAAGCTTCAGGTAAGCAATCCAAATTGTCCGCTTTGCCAACCCACACTTAAATCATATAATTTAACTAGAAAGAGAGGAAATCTGTTCGTGGAAAATTCTCACACACAGCCCTAGCAGAACTCTGGAGAGGCTTAAACAGCGCTTGAGTCCACGCAAATGAAAAATACCACACAGAAACAGAGGGGCATATTACCAACAACTAGCGATGATTATCGCTATGTTGGTTTAGCGGCAATATTAATATCGCCGAGCTCCGCCGATTTTTATCGCTTAGGAGCCTTGCTATTATCAAGGTTTATCTCCTAAGCGATAAAAATCGTCCGAAATGCATGAATATCGCTGTAAAGTCAGCGATGTTCATGATTACCGAGCAAATGCTCTTAACCATGTTATCCACCTACCATTGGACAACATGGCTAAGAACAGCTCTGGGCAGGTGTTAGCTTTTGGAGATAATCGCGCTTAGCGCGATTATTTCCAAAAGTTGGTGATAGGAGAAAAAGATTTTAGCGACTGTTTCCAGTCGCTAACATCTTGGCACGCCCACTTTGCATGTCATTAGCGATAATTATCGCTGACATGCAAAGTGGGCACCTAAATGACCCCTATCCCCTACTAGCTGTCGCTAACTGGTGTTAGCGACAGCTAGGTAATAGGGCGATACAATTATCGCCGCTTTAGCGGGAAAAATTCACGCTAAAGCGGCAATAATGCCCTTGGTAATATGCCCCAGAGTACTCTGAAATATATGTTCCCTGAATACAACAACACTTGTATATATTTACGCGAATCCTGCTACATCCACCTTTTTCACAAGCAGACGAAAGCAATGTGATGGTTTTGACACATGACGTCCTGGTGCCCGTGCTTTCTCATTTACTTACACAGGTCTCATACCCCAGATGCAGCAAGCACCCATTTTGCGATTGCTTATTAGCGAAAAATAAGGATTCGCTAATAAGGAATAGCAAAATGCTATGCATGAAGATCTAGCTTAAAAAATAGCGATTTCTTAAGATTCCTTAATTGCGACTCGCAAATTGCGAGTCGCAATTAAGGAATACCTCCCCATTCATTCCTATGGGCCTAGAGGCCCATAGGAATGAATGGGAAGACAATCTCAATTTGAGATTCTCAATTAGCGAATCGCAAATTGAGATTGCAATTTCAAGGGTGCCAGGGAGTCAAAAGGACACCATGTTGCACCCCTGATATCTGCATATGGGTGCATCTTGTACACACACATGCCGTAAGGGCATGTTTGTGTGAAAAATGGAACTTTGAAAAATGCACTTTAGTGCATTTTTCAAAGTTTTTACAAATTACCATGAATTTCAACTTCATGGTAATTTGCGCCCCCTATTAGCGAAATCGCTTATTTTTTTAACTTTTATGCATTGCATTTAAGGAATCTCAATTTACTTGTTTGCAAGTTTGCGCACGCTTGGGCTGCTTATGTAAGAGAGGTTAGAGAACTTATTCAGGTAATGCAGACTAGAGACTCCTTTTCTTTGTCCTGTCACTAAGATAGTAGGAGGTAATTATACTTAGGTATTTAGTATTAGTTGGTAATTTTCTAGCAGTCCGCTTGAAGATGTCCTCCGTCACGTGCTGCTGACTCCTTGGTAGAACCTTTTGTAGCTTGATAGTGAGTGAATAATATAGCAACTCAGCATCAGCACCAACCAACAATTTGGTGTATGCAAAATGCATGCATCCATCTATGCATTTTTGAGGACTAAAATAAATGCAGACTTGGTGAATAGGCCCGTCAAAGGGGGTTGATTCATTGATGATAGCGAATGAGATCAGAACTTAGAAGAAGCAAACATAAATTTTGGTAATTCATTCCAAAGTCTTTGGCATAGGTAGGCGAGGTGGTACTTAGGTTTAGGATTTTGTAATCAGAATGGAACAGTGGAATAATAAAGTGACAGGACGGCCCCCCACCTCAATACTAGTTTACTACTACTAGTTGATCTGATTAGATAGGTACATTTTATTGCAGTTTCCTGTCAAAAACATTTTTGGGAGTGATTTTTTAAATATTTCACACCAATCAATTTTTGTCTCTTTACTATGTCTTACATGATCAGCATCCAGGTGTAAGAAGAAGATGGGGTCTGCCAAGGAGGGAACTGGAGGTGCCTCTCAGGGTCACTCCTCTACAGATGGCTCTGCTGATGGCCCCAGTAAATCCTCCTGTTGTTAATATTAATAATTATGTGTCCCTAATTTTACTGCACCTTGTTCTTTTCAAACTACTAGTTCTGTTTCCTAATTCAATGTTTTACCAAATCTTTTTTGATCTATCTGCTTCTAAATTCTTGTCATCCCTGCATTACCTACCAACTTAGTTATTTATACTTCCAGTGTCTGTTTTTTTTTACATCATTCTAACTGCCTCTGAGACTGTACTATTAGTTTTTCTGTAGCTTGCTTTATAATTGTTTCTGGTTTTTCAGTCAGCTTTACCTCCCCCCCTTATATTTTGTGGACTACCAAGTGGTGGTACTGATGTAAGACTCAGAGAACACACTAGTCCTTTACTACTACTAGTACTACTACTCTGCTGTGTTGCCCAACTAAGGTATTCTGCACATGTTTGTTGACAATAAGATTAGAAGGCTTTCTTTTACTTTCTTACTCATGCTCAATCAGTACATAAAATTATGGTTAAATTGGACATCCCAACGTGGTGTATTTATACTTTTTCTTGTCTAGGCCTAGTACTATTATTATTAGCAGCAGTTGATTGTGACCAATTGTGCACCATGGCTAGAAGGAAGTATGAGGGGGAGGAGTGCACAATTACATTTTCCAACCAAGAGAGAGAACTCAAGAGCCCTCATGTCTGATTGCCCACCCAGTTGGCCACTCTTTTTCTTTTTACTAATAGCTCTAGCCATTGAGTCCAGTCCTTTGTATTGCCCTCTTCTTGAAAGGCTTTTAGAAAATTGACACAAACAAAATGCCTAATCAGATGTTTTATTATTTTTGGTAGGATCACAGGACATACTGTCTACTCTATTCTAGTACCCGATTTGAACTAATGATGTGTGTGGTGTATGTATGTATTGTATTTTCAATCTTGCTGGTGAAAAAAAAATTAGGGGGAGGCATATATGGCAACTAAAAAATGTGCAATGTTCTTTTTAGGCAAACCGACCATCAGTGCTGAGGCCAGCTGCAAAGGCGACACCAGTAAGGAGGGAGCAGCAGATGCAGCAGCTGCAGGGGATGAGCCAGCAGCAGTGGCGAGCAGTGGTAAGTTATATTCCTTACTTATTGATAAGACACTCACTGCAAGGGTGTACACTGTACTGTTGAGAGAGACTGAGTTATTGTGAACAACGGTTGAAGAAGAAACTCTTCACTTAGCATTAGCAATAGCATTAGCTGCGGGAGTTGAGTAACTAATGACCTCTTCTATCTGACTTCAAATCAAATGGGAAAGCTTTATGAAGAAGACTATGGGGTTTATTAGGATGGCGGGCGGGCACCCTTTTGGTAATGTAGACCGCCTGCCTACCGGGCGGGGGTCCCGATTTTGGCATTAGGATGCGCCCGCCACACAGGAGGGCGCATCCTGTATATTTACCATTGCGGCGGGCTGAGCTTAAATCTCCGCCCGCCGCAATGGTAAAAATGCACGTTGTGCATTTCAAAGCACAACATGACAGGCACCGCTCAGTGCCGGCCATGTTGCACTTTGAAATGCGGGGGGTATCATAGGTACCCCCCCATGTGCACCCCCCAAGCCCCGGACTCCCAGGGGGTCAGCAAGGGGCCCCCGCAGGGAGTCTCCGCATGCCTTTCCGTGGCGAAAAGCATTTGTAAATGCCCATAGTAATATGGCGGGCGGTGTCTAACAGACACCACCACCATGTTACTCATTTTCCGCCCGGGCCGCAAGGCGACCGGGGCGGAAAACAGGCGGGCGGTGTTTGACACCGCCGCCGTCCCTCCCGCCATCCAAATACGGCAGGGGGGAATTGGGCAGTGGATGTCGGGCGGATTTCCTCCGCCAGGCTGGCGGTGGCCACCGCCAAGGAAAACCAAAGGTCCAAAATCCGGACCAAAATCCGCTCGACATCATAATGGACCCCTTAGAGTCAGATGAACTTGATTGATGGGTTTAGCAAAAAGGGAAAAAAGGATGGAAGGAGGAAGGACAGGTGACATGTAATATATGGCTGGCAAAGAAGGATGGCTGGATGAAGGTAGTGGCCCGGGATGCATAAGTGGCTGATAGGATGCATGAGTGGTTGAAGGATGGGTGAAAGGTAAAAAGAAAGGATGCCTGCCTGGGTGGGTGAAACTGTATCAGTATAAACAACGAAAGAGTGTGTTTACTTCAAAAAAAGGGTAGGATGGGAAAAATAAATCTTCTTAGATTTACATAGAAAGCCTACACTCGCCAACCTGGTTAGTGACATGCTTCATCATTGGGCCCATCGGGAGAGGCCAGGTGCCTCCCCGGTGTGTTTCAATGCCAGAATTACTGCAGCGCTGGTTTTTTGTGTTGTGAAGAGTGAAGGGGTGATAGTGTGGTTTAAAAATGTCGGGATTGTGTCACAAAAAACTTTATTGAGTGGCCAATCAGACACATTAAAAACAAGGTGTGGGAAGAAAGCGAAATGAATTTTTCAGCTACTTCCCCTTAAGTGGGGTCAACATGTTTCTGCCACCGTGGTGTCAATTACCTGGCATTCGTCAGGACCTAGGAGCTAAACCTCGGCGGTATGAGCGCACTAAGGCCCACCCTGACATGAGGACGTGAAAGTAAAAAATTATTAAAAAGTGTGCAATCAGAAAAAATGGTTGGTTGCCCTTTTAATTTAGAGAAACCGGTTTGCACCTGTGGATAGAAATGACGATAACAAACATAGAGAGAAAAGACAAGACAAACAGTTAATTACTATCTTGCGCAATGTGTTTGTTACAGGTATACCATGCTCTGCATGACGTGCTCTTGTCCTCAGAATGAGTCAATCACCTGATGTATAACATGTACTCATTATGTTATGAGTGTTGGTGTTGCTGGCCCAAACAGCTACTGAGCATGATATGGGTGTGTTTGGTAGACGATCAAGGTGCCCAAATGGTCTGTGAACCTCTGCTGCATGACAAGGAATCATCAAAACACATGCGAATAGTTAAAAGTTCAAATTGCAATCAAGAGTCTCACGTTTGATGTGAGAAATCCTCACACCATGGGTCTCGGGAGGGGGGTGGTGGTGAAAGTGGCACACCCTGCAGAGGAGGGAGAAAAGATGGAGAAGAAGGGGGTTAGAGTATAGAGCTTGCTAGTAGCATAGGTTACTTAGCTGAGAATCCAATGAAGAACTCATGCCGGCGTCGCCAAGCACCCACTTGATACCTGCATGTCACCCTCTGTTACCGGATCCCGATGATAAGAAGTCCGGTTTCGCCGTGGTATTTAAGATAGAGGAAACCGGGCAGAATGGTCCTTCCTCGAGGAGGCAAGGGGCGCGGCCACATACCTCATGGCGTATGGGCGTGCCCTCCCACCAATCACGGGATGCGTTTAGAGTGAGGGAAACGTTGTGAATGATTGACTCTAGACCGCTGACTTACGTGTCTAGAAAGCTATTCAATAAACTTTATTCAGGAGTGCCGAAATGTTTAGTGGGACGAATCTTGACCCACGAACGGTGATGGGAGTTTAACTGAACCATTCACAAGGGGGAGAAGAAGGGGGGAATTAAACTAAGACTAACTCCCAGAGTGCCAGAAAAAAGGCGAAAAGCAGCTTGTTGGGATGTGATCACAGTGCCGCTTGAAAATCTCTAATAGCACATAAAAAGGATCTACATATGAGTTTTAGAGAAACATTTCTAGTTAGAGGTGCCAAATAGTAGGAGGTGTGAGAGGCTCTTCTACTTCGAGGAGCCAAAAGTCTGGAGGGGTTAATGAATTAGGTTTATGAGGCGTGGATCTATTCATTCATGGTTTTATGGCAGGACGATCTGTGACAAGGTTAGGATGGTGCTCTTGTCTATTACCAAGTAGTGCATATCTTTAGAAGGGATGAGCCAGGTATTAAATTAAGGTCAGGCTCATTAATCAGAAGTGTCTCAGGACTGGTGAAGGTACCAGTAAAAGACATTCATTCAAGGTTAGGTGGCAGGACTATCTGCTGACAAGGTTAGGGTGGTGCTCTTGTCTATTACCAAGTAGTGCATATCTGTAAAAGGGCTGAGCCAGATATTAAATTAAGGTCAGGCTTGTTAATCAGTAGTGTCTCAGGACTGGTGAGGGTACCAGTAAAAGACATGCACCAGATGGTGATAGAAATAAATCAAATAAGGTACATTGTTAATTAATGTCTAAGGACTGTGGCCCAGGCTATGTCATCATTTAGGACGTTTTTATGAGTCCCTAGGCGGTACACCAACCTTTGTTCCTTTTCGTACAAAGTCTGAGGGATGTTTTTTCCAGTGCAGACTTGCTCGATGATGGTCCATTTGAGATCGTTAGTGGTGTGGTTTGCTTGTAAGAAGTGTTCGCTCATCGTGGTGGTAACTTTACGGCACCTGATGTTGCTCCTATGTTCCCATACTCTGTTTAATTTTTCATGTGGTCATTCCCACGTACCACAAATGGCACAGGCATGTGATAAGATAGACTACATTAGTAGAGTTACAGTTTGTGTGAACACGTTGTGTCCATGTTTTTCCAGGTTTAAGGTTCAGGAACTTAGTGTGTGTTGTTAAGTGGCAAGTGCTGCAGTTGGAGCACGGGAAATTTCCTGTTACTCTAGGAAGTCCCCAAGTGTCAGTGACTGATCTCTCGCCCATTGGCGGTTTGTCCTTTGGACGTGTGTGCACTAATGAGTCTTTTAGGCTCCGTCCTCTTTTAAAAGAGAACAAAGGTTTTTGCCAAGTCCTGTTGTTGCTTGTGATTATCTTCCAGTTTTTATTGATAGATTTCTTCAGTGCATTGGACATGCTGCTATAGGTTGTGACACAGGTGAGAGGAGTATCCTGGGGCTCCCTAATGTTGTCTTCCAGAAGTGCCTCCCGGTGTTGGTTGCAGGCCCTTTTATAGCTTTTATCCAGAACTTTGTCAGGGTAGCCTCATGCTCGTAGTCTGGAAGTAAGATCAGTGGCTTGGTCACAGAAATTCGTAAGGCTGCTGCAGTTTCTCCTGACTCTTAGGTATTGACCATATGGTAGATTTTCCCTGAGTGGCCGTGGGTGGAAACTTGAGAATTCAAGGAGATTGTTTTTGGCAGTGGGTTTATAATGTGTCATGGTGGTAAAGGTTGTGTTGGTTATTGTAATTATCACATGTAAAAAAAACACTTCATGTTTGCTACTGGTATGTGTGAATTTCAAGTTCACATCTAGGGTGTTTATCCAGTGCAGAAACTCACTAAGGAGAACTTCTTCGCCCTTCCAAATAAGAAGAACATCATCAATATGCCTCTTCCATAGGCCTATGGGTAGAATGTATTTGGCTTCAAAATCGTGGACGTAGAGTCCGGCCACACTTGGGGCAAAAGTGCTGCCCATTGAAGTGCCCATGCATTGGAGAAACAGGTTACCCTTGTATTCAAAGAAGTTCTCTTTGAGGGCCAAGGTGGCACACACCCCAAAAAATTCCTTGGGTGTCTCATATTCCCCGTTGGTGGAGTCTAGAGCAGCCCCCAGGACCCTGATGGTGACGTCCTGGGGGATGCTTGTATATAGACTCTCAATGTCAAGGGTTACTAGTATGATAGACCCTGCCTCAAAGGTTAAGTCCTTTAAAAGCTGTAGTAAGCTCTTAATATCTTTCAGATACGTGGAGGTATTTTGAAGTATTGGTTTCAAGTAATGGTCACAGAAACGTGACAATGGTTCAAAGAGTGAACCAATCCCTGACATGATAGGTCTTCCAGGCGGGGGGATTTTGTTTTTGTGGGTTTTCGGTAGTGTGCAAAAGGATGGTATCATACTATGCCCTGTGGTAAAAAATTCTGCCTCGTGTCTTGATATGTGACCGTTCTCTTCTGCTGCTTTAACCAAGTTAGCAATACGTGTTTTCAGCTCAGGTGAAGAATCCTTCCTGAGTAGGGTGTAGTTCTTCCTATCGTCTAAGAGGTTTTGACAGATTTTGTCATAATCTCCAGTGTTTTGAATGACTATACCACTACCTTTATCAGAAGGCTTATGGAGATCTCTTTGTTATTTTGAAGGCCCTGGAGGGCTTGGTATTCTAGTGCACTGGCGTTTTTAAAGGTGGTGGGCCACTCAATAAAGTTTTTTGTGAAACAATCCAGACATTTTTAAACCACACTATCACCCCTTCACTCTTCACAACACAAAAAAACAGCTCCGCAGTAAGTCTGGCATTGAAGCACACCGGGGAGGCACTCGGCCTCTCCCGGTGGGGCCCAATGATGAAGCATGTCACCAACTAGGTTGGTGAGTGAGGGCTTTCTATGTAAATATAAGAAGATTTATTTTTCCCAAGCTCCCCTTTTTTCTTTTTGAAGTAAACACACTCTTTTGTTGTTTATACTACCTCGTTGGGGGACCAAGAGTGTTTTCTCTACATTATCCCTCTCTCTCCTGTTGATAACGAGAAACTGTATCAGTGAAAGGAATTCTCTGGGGAGTTTGATGGGTCAAACTCAAAGGCAAGCAAGGATGCATAGGTAGTGGTTTAAAAATGACAAATTAAAGTAGTTGGTGAAAGGTTTGTTGAGAGATTAAGAAGAACGATAGCCATGTTTACTTTGGATAGATACCTGGATAGACTTCAATCATATCAGTGGTGGAGACTGTCACTGGATGAAGAGAATGTGAAAGAAATATAAACCAAGCAAACAAAGGTTGAAGATAAGAATAAGGTTAGAATAAAAAATCATGATAGAAGAGCATTGCAATGATAAATGGAAAAATCGATGGGAAGAAACAAGGACTGTTTTTTGATTAAAGGGTGTATTTCAGAATACTCCCTTGACTCACAGTACTTTGCAAGCACAACAAATATATTGTGTTTGTATGTACCCATACCCACCCATTATCAATCGCGTCCCTACGACTCCGAGGCCCACTCCCTACCTATGTCGTTTTGAACGTGTCAGCCATGCGTGGCCTATTGGCTGCATGGTTACAGTCAAATATTAGTAGTACCTCACGCCGTACCGTATACAATCATCCATATCAGATATCATCTGCCTTGTTGTGGTAGTCAGGGTAAAAGTGAAATTGAGCAGTTGCTATTGATTTAACAGAGTGTGGTCATAATAAAATAGATAATTGTGCACTTGTAGACTATAGCTGTCCCACCTACAGACTGTAGTAAAGTAATGTGAGTCTGTGACCGCGACACAAGTATGTGTGTCTAGGGCACTAGCTGACTGAGCTGGCTTGCCTAGAAGGTTAATTTAACTCAACAAGAGAGAGAAGAAGAAGACTTGTCTACTCCATAGTGCCTACTAATGCCGGAAACTCCCACAAATGTTAGAGGCCTTGGAGGTGGGAGGATACCACAAAATTATGTCCCGTGCTTGCTAGTGTTACTGTGCCACTATCATTTTATGTGTATAATTAATTTTGTGTAACTGTTTTGCTAAGAGTATTGGTTACAATTTTCTTTTTTCTTTCTTGATATAACTACTCCTTCCAAATCAAAACAACCCACCAGGCAGGAGTTTGCAGCCAGGGCCCTGCAACGGAAGTTGGAGGCCATCCGTGATGAATATCAGTGGCTGTAGGTCCTGGCGGAGGAGGAGGCAGCATTAGCTGCAGCCTCCTCCAATGCCCCCGGACTCAACCAGGCCCACCCAGTGCCTCCAGTGGCACAGCGCCGTGGTCTGGCAGCCCCCGCTGCACTTCTTCAACTCTGCTACCCACCCCTGTTCAGACAAGACATTTCAGTTCCGAATGCTCCTCCGGATGGCGCAACTAGAGTAGCGGATAAACACCATGGAGAAGAAGATCCGGTGAGCCTGGCGCTAGAATTCCATCACCTTACCCTTTTTTAAATCTTTTTTTGGGTGGGTGGGAATTGGATGTTCGTTTGGGAAAACTTGGGTTTTATTTATGGACATTTTAATTTATGGACATTGGACAATTGGACTTAATGATAGACATTGGTTGGGGTTAGGAAGAGGGGTGGGTCGGGTGTTGTGTTTTTCATTCTAGTTAGTTTATTTGTTAGGGGAATAAATTATTTACAATATAATACAAATCTTTTATTCCACACTGTTTCCTTTGCTGCAGGGCCGCAGACAGTTTTTGATTGAAATATGCCGATAGTGTAACACACCAACAGATAGATGCTGTACCCTCACTTACCTAACTAGTACTGTCAAGCTCTCCTCTTAGTCTATGAAGTCTGCAACTAAAACCCCTTTGGACTCGTAAGGGTGTGCATGTGTGAATTGATTAATTTCCATAGTATATACATTATGCCTCTTCCAAACTTTCTCTCTTACCTGTGATTGATGTTTATACTTAGGCGAAGCAATGGGTGCGTGGTGATGGTTTGGTCTCCCAAGGTGCCATTGTGGTAGTAGTAGGCACTGACAGTAGCATTTGCAAAAAAAGAAAATGAAACAGTCAGTCACTTGACGAAGACTAGAGAATGAGTAGTAGGAGTACAGTACACATGTAGACTGCCAAACAAGAAACTATGGTGATGATAAGCAATGCTAAAGTAAAATAAATCCGAATGCCTGGAGGGCTAGACTAGAACAAGTTACAAGGTGAAGTCGACTTGAGCTATGAATCAGACAAGCGGCTTGGTAACCTTTAGTGCTGGATCTAGGATGATTGATTACTCATTGCTGGCAATTATATTATGATGGATTATGTTTCTCTGGGAAAAAATGGAATATTGAATGTGAGCATGGGTAGGCACTCTATTCTCATTATATATTGCCACTGTGGGCTTTAGTATATACACTTAGTAAGGGTGGATAGAGTTGGTGGAGTGCTGAATTCCAAGGAGCTGCCACCTGACCCACCCGGAGCAGGCTTACGAGGCTTACCATAACGACGCTCCTCTGCTTCCGTGCCCTGCCTCGGCTGTCCTCCTCCTCCTTGCTGTCTCCGTTTCCACTCCAGGCTCGGTCCCAGGCAAAACTAAACTCCTGTTCTACGTCTTGGGAGAACTGCGCATTTGAGCTCGCATTCACAGTAGTCTCGAGAGTGACGCATGGGTTTCATTTTGCCTGGGAGCGAGCCTAGAGTGCAGGGGAGACAGCCAGGACAAGGAGGACAGCCGGGGCAGGGCATGATAGTGGAGGAGTGCTGTGACGCTAAGCCTGCTCGGGGTGGGTGGCACTGTGGCAGGGCAAACTCTGCTATGCCACGGAGCTGCAGTTTTTTGCTGAACTCCGCACTGTGAGCGGAGTGCGGAGTCATGAAAAATCCAAAGACTCCCTCTGTGTAACGGAGTTGAACGCCCAGGGTTAATACTTAGAGCAGAAGAAGATCCTCGCCCTGCCTTGAGTTAGTGTTGCTTTCACCACATCTGCCCCAGCAAGTGTGTGATAATTAACTGGTATACATTTTATTTAGTCACACCTCAATATAAATCACACAACCCAGGGGAAGTGGGTTAGGGTTTGATGAATAGTTGGGAAGGGGGATTAGAGGGAAAGGTTTGATAAATGCAAACACTACACATGGACAGTATGCATAATCTTGGCAGCTGACCAACATAAATCTGTTAAGGGAAAAAAGGAAATGCATGCATGATGATGACTTGATAAGTAGTACTAGACTAGTACAGAGCAGTATATTATTAATTATTATGCAATTGCCTTGCCTGTCTGCCCCCAGAGAGACCCAAGTTACATTTAGTTTATGTTCTGTTGTACCTGGATTCCTTTGAAAGATAGGAAATGAAATTTAAAAATATATGTAGGTCTAAAATATAAGCAAACATAAACAACAACACACACTGTTGTAATGATAGAAGAGAAAAAATGAACCAAATGAAATTATACTATAATTGTTGCCAAATTGGGAGTTACATCTCCACATTCCTCTGACTTGATCCTTCCTTGAACTGTTCGTCCATCAAACTTGGATGCCTGCCTGGTGGATGCGGATTGGTAAGGTAAGTCTGAGTTGATTTTCCCAGTATAGCTCTGGGTAAATGCCGGCCTGTAGAGGGAAAAACAAAACGGATATTAAAAAATCAAGGAGAAAAGCAAAGTTAAACTGCAAAAATTAAGGGTAAATAAAGGGGGAGTGCAACATGAAGACTATCAGAGGCGGCATGGCTAAATCATGTCTGTTTTCAGTAGTTACCTCCAACAACTGGAGCAGCAGGCCTCCCCACCCAACCTCCACTTAGCTTAGAATTTGAGCCAGACAGCACTGAACACACATACACACACAGCAAAAGCCCAGAGTTATGACTGACTGCAAGTATGGTATGGTCATCATGGTGTCCAACTCGGTACCCAAGTGAGTCCAAACTCAAAATGCAATGGATAGGGCTGCAGTAGTACAATTTTGTTTTTGAACAACAAGAAGGGAAAGATTGACTTGAGTTACTTTTTTGTGTGTAGAATACTAGTAGACGTCATGCACAACAAACTCCAATCACTCAGCATGCAATGCATGCCATCATTTACCTGTTCATCCGGGGCAGTCCCTCTAGGCTCTGAAAGGATAAATATATAGTCAGGATTAGACTTAAGGCAGGCACATATTTCACATTTGTTGTTCTCCATCCAATGTCTGACTTGAGTAAAATGGATTTAGGGCATGTTAGGAGGAGTAGACTTACTTCTTCACTGACTGCACACAGTTGCAACTCCGGCAATAAAAGAGTAAGAAGGTGGTGATGGATTTGTTGTGATTTGAACCAGAAGGACAGTAACACACACATATAATAAAGTAACTATTATTCCTTAGCTATTCCTTTTTTTGGGGGGCTTTTTTTAGGCGCCACAGGAAGAAAGAAAGTAACTCAAAAGCATTGTTGTCAGGGAAGTAGAACTCGTCCTCAAACTCCGGTGGTTCATCCAGAAATAGGTCACCTAACACACTACTTCGATGACCTGATACGCCGTCATCCTCTTCCTGCTGTGCTACTTCAAGTATGGTGTAATCCGGTGGTGTAAAGAGCTGATTCATTTTGATCTTGTTTAACTTCTCCACGTTTTGGAGTGAGAGACTTGGTCTTCTCACTGTCAGAATGGCACCAGCAGCACTGAATACACGCTCAGTAGAGATACTTGTGACAGGGCAAGCCAGATAGTTTATCGCCAGCCTGCTGAGCACTGGCCATTGGCACCTTTTCCCATACCAATACAGCACTGGGTTTTGATCAAAGAAGACCTCTGTTGGGTCATCCAGATAAGCCTGGACCATGAACTCAATACTCATGGGTGCTCTGCTTTGCTCGGCATCTTTTGCCTTTGCCTCAGCATTGGACTTAAACCCTTCCTTTAGAAACCATTCCTCAGCCGATTTTTAGGCTAATGCTCCTGTTCTTGTTGTTGTTGATGTTCTTGGTGTTGTTGGTGGTTTTGGCGGCTGTGAGCCAACCGCAGTACCCTCAGGCTATGAAGTTGAACTTGAAGGCTGACCTGCCTCAGGTTCCCAGCAGTTCTTTTTGTAGCAGACTGGCTTACACAGCTATCAAAGATTTGTAGCTGGCAGCTGTTGTATGGCGTCCTAGTTTCCAAATGGATTTTCCCGATTCATGCCCTTATATAAGTACAATTCACGTTGCCCTTATATAGGCATAGAAATCAAGCCCTTATTTAGGCATAGCCCATGCAACCCAAATACAGGCATGGCTACTTCCATCCGTTCACCAAACGTCACAACGATTTCTTGGAAAACCAGCTAAAGCCGTTAGGGACTTCCCCTTGCTTTAATATTGATTTCTCCAAGAACTCAGTTAGTTTACAATGAACATCTATTCCCTAGGGGTTCATTCATGACCTTCATATGCCCGACTTTACGTCAAACATGGCATTCCTAAACACCTTCAAGGTATAAATATACCTTCACTTGCTATGGCAAAGCACGGTGCTTCGGAGCAGTTCGACGACCGACTTGCCTGACGCAGCTCACTACAGCAAGTGCCGAAGGAAGCAGACTCTCCAGTTGTCGCACTGATCAGGAAGCTGTCCTCCTCTGCTGAGAGAAATCCAGCTCCAGTGTATATGACTTCCCTTGCGGGGTGTTGGGAAATCAAGTCCCGAGACAGAGATACCAGACCTCCTTCATTCTAAGGTATAGCGCTGATTAGAACCTAGAGAAACATCTGGTAGATTATTGGCAAAACTAAACTTATGCTAAAGACCATACTTACTTCTTCCCTCGTACTAGTCCTAGGTTAGGTACATTGGGGTAGGTTTATTTTAGAAGCACTAGTTGAGTATTTTATCCTGTGTTATTTATGTATGTATTTTTATGTGGCCTAGAAACCATACAATGCTCTTATAGTATAATTTAATATTACTGTTTATGCTGTACGCATTATACTTTGAATTCTACATAACAATTGTAGTAATTCACCTCTCTTGCATGAGAAAGAAGGCTTTTCAATAAATCCTTTTATTGAAACGCCTGTCTCTCTATTTTTCTCTGGAACTCTGTAGAAACGAAGTATGCACGTTTGACTGAGTAAAATAGTTATCTATTGTTTCCACGACGCTGAAGATAGTTATTCCAGTCCTAGGAAAACACAGTTGTCATGTTTATGTGGTTGTCAGAAACTAATCCCTTCTTGTGTATTGGAGAAAGTTTCTAGTGACCTCTGAGCAAGCTGACACCCGTAAGTTTAGTATATTCGATAGAGACCCACTGACCTAAGTCCTACATCATATCCATAGGATATACTACTCCAATGCGCAGAGCCTATTGGGAATATAGGAAGTACACTACATAGCGCCCAACATTTGGTAAGGCTTAATTTAACGCTAGATACTAAAGTAACTCAGTTGTGCTTTTCTCAGAGACTCCTTTTTCCGTAATACTCCAATAGACGTCTGGAGTGGGTAAAGGGATAAAATTCGCCCTAGCTAAGTAAGACGAAAAATCCTATGTATTTGCTTTTTGGTTTGTTCAACGTTGAAGGATACAGTGTTGCAAAATATTGTGCACCTCATCTTTGTTTCCTTGAAACTTGCTCAGCAATTTTCATTAAACAATGTTGAATAACGGCAACACCGAAAACGGTGGAGCTGCAGACGATGATGCTGTACATGCTTTAAACTTTACAGGTTTTCAAGAAACCGATGAGGATGCTATAGCAATCCCTCTAAATTAAAGGAAAGCCATCACTATAAATCTTATAAAAAATGGCCTATCAGCAAGAGGTGGTAGGATAGTTTTTGTGATAGAGGCGCATAAATATCACCAGACAGAGGTGTTCTATTTATGAATAGTCTTCCCCGAAGCAAATCCAGTAACACAGATGTTTCACTTCTACAAAGAAGATGAACCACCAACGGAATACTTTCCTTTCGAGGATATTGAAATTCTACTAACATACCAAGAGCATGCCCTCTGGTTTAAAGGCGCCCTAAAACATTTAAATCACATTACCATGTTCGGGCCACAAGGTAGACCAGGAGCAACATGGTCGGCTCTAGCGGGCTACACACCTGACCCTGACGATGAATTACTAAGTAATATACAAAATTTAATAGAACTATACAGTGAAGCCCCAACTGTCTGAAAGTCCTGAAAAGGTCTTTACTAAAAAAACTCCTACTCCTTCTAAAAAGAAGTGGGAAAATAGCAAACAAACTTCTGAAGAGAAGCGTTTTCAATCCAGAGGTAGGGCTCCTCCAAAGGAGCCCTCTGAAAGGAGGTATAACCTCAGGAATAGGGATAATTTGAGCAAACCTGATAGATATCAAGATTCTGATACACGTTCCTCTCGTACCATTTAGACTTCGTCACAGAAATCAGAAAGAAGAGGATGGTCAGAAAGCAAGGAAGAACGTGTGAAGTCCAAAGACGATCAACACGTTCAGAAAAACAAGAAACCACAATTCACTAAAAAGAAGGCAGCAGGTCTAAAAATCAGACATGCCGAGGATCTTGAGGACACAACCCTAGAATGGGGAATGGGCTCAGACAATGTTGGACAGTGCAGCATAAGTCACCATAGCTCGCAAGATCTTGAAGGATCGTCTGGAGACAGTGGACTTGAATTAATTCATCCAAGTTGAAACTGTAGATACCAGGGTTAGTTCTCCACATAAGTTATATGAAATAACAGTCCGATTGGAGGGAGACATACCAAGAAAAGTGAAAGCACTCTTTTGGGAGCGACTTTCTAAGGGTTATGACATTCTTCTCCCTGAACAAAACTGGCCACCAGAATTTGTCAGGGAGTGCCCATATGGCGAGGACAATCATAATGCCAGCCTTCTCTAACCACATTCCAATTCATTTAAAATAGACGTATGTCAGGAAATGGGCAGTTGCCCAAGCTCCCACATTATACAAAAATCATGTTGGATGGGATGAGGATTCTCCTCACCATAAAATCTAGTTAAAAAATCAACCAACTGCACAACAGCAGTACCCAGTTAAACAAGAAGGTAAAAAACAGGTCAGGGAGATCTTAGATCAACTTGAATACCAGGGGGTGATTAAAACTTTCACCTCATCAATGAACAATCCTTTGTTTCCTGTCTCCAAAACAAGACAATATATATCATCTTGTATTGGATTACAGACATCTAAACTCTTGTTGTAAAATATTTGCAGTACAAAATGCACACAGTGCAGCAATAATGAATAACATTGTGCGTAAAAAATATAAAACCACTTTAGATATTTCTAACGGTTTCTTCTGTCAAAACATTGCACCAGAAAGTAGGTATTTGTCCGCTTTCTCAATCATGGGGACACAGCGTCACTTCTGTTGTCTCCCTCAGGGATTCAGGAATAGTCCTAGGTTATTTTCAGCTAGAGTAACAGAGTTACTACAAACTTATGATGAAGAAGCATTGTCATACGCAGATGACATCTGTCTAACAGATGAGGACATGGATAGGCACTTGAACAGGGTGAGCACCATTATATTGGACTTCGCCTCCGAAGGGTACAAAATCAATTTTAAGAAATCAAGTATTGCCCACCTCAACGTCCTTTTTCTAGGATACGAGTTATCAAGTGAAGGCAAAACCTGGCAGCCAACTTTTTAGAAAAGTGTGGGCTGCTCCAACTTCCAAAAATGCTGAAAAACTTACAGTTGATTCTAGGTTTCCTAAATTTTTGTAGAACTTACATTCTAAATTACACAGAAAGGGTTAAACCTGTCTAAGAATTAATCAAACCTGATTTTAAAACAGTAGATTGGACACAAAAACACACAGAAATTTTGCGTTTACTGCAAACAGATATGTTAGCAACAAAACATTTACAATCTCGCATAAACGTACGCAACTTAGAGATCCAAATTATTCCAGGACAATGCGGATTCACGTACTTAACTTTTAACGAAGGTGAAAAGGTACCAATAGCTGACAAATCACACTTGTACACACAAGCTGAAATGAAATTCACTCCTACAGAAACAATTCTGAAAGCTGATCAAACTGCTGTAGCAAAAGAGAGAGCCCTCGCACAGGGTAAGCGCATTTTAGTCGTTACACCCGTACCTGCCTAAGAAGCAGTGACAAAAGTGAGCATTCCTAATGCTAAAGCATTACATTCAAGATGGATGCAATGAATTAATTCTCTTGCTGCAATAGACATTGAATACGTTTTTGATCCATATTTGAAAACACAAGCATTTCTACAATACGAACAAGAATGTCCTCTGCCTACTGAAATTCTGCCTCTTGAGCAGTATGAATGCATAATTTTATACTGACGGATCAGCACCGCCAACTACGGAGGGTAAACAAGGATATAGTGCTGCGTGCGCGATCGTTAAAGGTCGTTGGCGTGATGGCAAATTCCGATCAATGGTCACTAAAACTCAATCTCTAGGAGATTGCACAGCTCAGCGAGCTGAACTACAAGCATTCAAGATGGCGCTTGAGAACACGGACCACGAATTCCCCACACTCATAGTGTGCGATTCGTATTATTGTGTTCAATCTTACAATGAATACTTACAAAACTGGATTCAAAACGGTTACAAAGATGCAAAGGGTGGCACAATTAAGCATAAGTTGCTTGGGGAACAAGTAGTTCAGTTACGACAAGGACTACAAAACACTCACGTGATCCATACGCTGAGTCATCAACATGTTGGCGTTCACGTTGAAGGGAATTAATTGGCTGATGAAGCCGCGAAGGCAGCTGTGCAAACAGCTTCCATAGATGCAATCACTTGTTCAAAAACAAAAATAGACGGCAAAATAATTAAGCATGGGCGTAAAATCCGTTCCGCTCGCGGAATTTGCGGATTATCGGCAAATTCGCAATCCGCGAATTCTCACGAATTTGCCAAAAATTCGCTAATTCGCAAGCAGCGGATTTTTTGGCTTGGTCGCGCTTGACAAATACAATATTGCGGCGCGCGGCGGTCACTTACCGTCATTCAGCGTTTGAAGAGTTGTTTTTCTCCATGTTTGCGTGTGCTGCGCCATTTTGGATCTTGCTGCCTGATCCCGCGGGAGTTTGTCGACTGCGATTACGTCATTGCGGCCCGCCACATTGCACAGCGAGAGTTTGTCAATGCGAGTACGTCATAAAGGCCCGTGATCACGCATCGCGGGAGTAAACAATTGCGAACACATAGATGCGGAGGGCAGCAACAATCTTGCGATCGCGAAATTGCAAAATGTGCAATTCTGCACAAGAAATCCACCAGCAGGCAGCATAAACCTTCTGAAAATGATGATTTTTATCAGAATAACTCCTTATGTTGACATTTGCCTGCATTTTGTTTTGCAAGGAGTCCATTTTGGGGGGTGGGAGGAAGGAAGTGCCCCACAGTCTCCAACTTCCTGTTCCTGTCCAGCAGGCTCCTCCCAGTGCTTTGTTCATGTCCTGGTCACTTTGATTTGGATCTTGACCTGGAAGGATTACTTTTTGTGGATTCTGCTGGATATTTGGATTTGAGGCTTTTTTGACTTTCTTTGGATCACTTTTGGATTAGAAATTTCACAAGTAAGTTTATTTGAGGCATTACAGTTGCTGCAACTACAATTTTGGAACTTTTTCAGAACATTAAATAAAATATATTGTGGGTAGCCACAGTATCCAGTAGGACCAGGGTTAGTTATGGGTGCATGATAAAACTGTTTTGTTGAATTTCAAAATCATTTAGGGCATGGATGGCATTGGATTGTGGTGATTTTTGTGTGTTTTTCGATTTTTTGGCTGTTGTTGGGGCCTTTTGCCCAGGGGTACTCAGTGGTGCATGGACTGAGTCTTTCTGTGGGGACTCTTTAATGTAACCATCATGGAGGGCATGGATGTCGTTGGATTGTGGTGATTTTTGTGTGTTTTTTTATTTTTTGGCTATGGTTGGGGCCTTTTGCCCAGGGGTACTCAGTGGTGCATGGACTGAGTCTTTCTGTGGGGTCTCTTTAATGTAAACATCATGGAGGGCATGGATGGCATTGGATTGTGGTGATTTTTTTTATTTTTTATTTTTTGGGCTGTGGTTGGGGCCTTTTGCCCAGGGGTACTCAGTGGTCCATGGACTGAGTAAACTTTCTGTGGGGTCTCTTTAATGTAAACATCATGGAGGGCATGGATGGCATTGGATTGTGGTGATTTTTGTGTGTTTTTCGATTTTTGGGGGTGTTCATGGGGCATGGCCATGTGGGTGGGGGCCATTTTGAGGACTGGTACAGGCAGGGCCTGGCCATGTGGTGGGGGTTAAGGGGCCATTTCGAAGCCAGGCAGTGTGCTTTGTGCCATAGGCCTGCATCCAATGTGCCTTGCTTTCATCCATTATGCCCAGGGTTACTCAGTGGTGCATAGGCCTAGTCTTTCTGTGGGGTGTCTTGAATGTGAACATCATTGAGGGCATGGATGGCATTGGATTGTGGTGATTTTTGTGTTTTTTCGATTTTTTGGGGTGTTGATGGGGCATGGCCATGTGGGTGGGGGCCATTTTGAGGACTGGTACAGGCAGGGCCTGGCCATGTGGTCGGGGTTAAGGGGCCATTTTGAAGCCAGGCAGTGTGCTTTGTTGTGCCATAGGCCTGCACCCAGTCTGCCATGCTTTCATCCATTATGCCTAGGGGTACTCTGTCAGTGGTGCATTTTTTTGGTCTTTCCATTTTGGGGGGTGGGTATAATAAAAATGCTTACTTGCAAACTATTAATTGAAACGCTACATATGCAACATTTATTTAACTGATGTTCCTCTGACTTCGTTTGCTTTTAGGTGCAGAAAGACGAATCATCAGCCTCATCGTTCCTCATCAGTGCCAGGAAGAAGTCCTGCTGCGGTGTGTGCAGCACAACGTCATGTGTGGCCACAGACAACTCTGCCACTTGGCAAGTGGCGCCACTTACCAAGGAGACTGGTGTGCCAACCGCCACATTTTTGGGGGAAAAAAAGTACGCCTGCAGCAGCAGCGGGGTCTGCTGGTGACCAAGCTGGGAGCGGCAGCTCCGCTCCATTGGGCTCAGTGCCACCACCACCACGCCAACTTCGGTCCAAGCCCTTGAGTACTGCTGAGGCTGCCAGTATAGTTGTTCATTCACCATCGACCAGTGATGTTGGCTCATCGCAAGAAAGTAGCAGCATCCCTCAATCAGCACAGGTTGTTGTAACTCATCTGACGAGTGTTCAACAACCACAGCCGCAACAACAAACACATGTGCAAGTACAAGCCCAAGTACATGTGGAAGGAGAGGCGGCGCAAGGAGAGGCGCAAGCAGAGGTGCATGGAGCGGCACAAGTGCCCACAATAGTTGTTCCTCCCGAAGTAGGGGCACATCAGGAAATCGACATTCAAGCCGAGGTATCATCTGAGGAAGCCACTCCTCCTGATGATTCATTGTCTTCCAGATCCCCAGCAAGGAAAAGATCAAGGATGATGTCTACATCTTCTTCAAGCCCCCTTCCTACTGATGATATGGATGAAAATTGGGAACCACCAGTGCTGTCTGAGAGTGAGGCACACCATGATCTGACAAAGGTAGCTAAGCGTAAAAGGAAGATCCCCGAAAGTCTCATAGTTATGGAGTGTGATGATGACGCTGAACAAGAAGAGGCGTATACTCCTGCTGATGAAGACTCTCACGATGACGACGCAGTCATCATAGACGTCACTCCAGCCTCAGCGGGCATGCAGCAAACAGACATTTTTACCCTATCCCGAAATGCTGCTGAGCGTGATTTTGGCGACGTGTCAATGGGACCACCACCACTGCAGTTAACTAGTACACCACCACCTACAGCTTCCATATTTTCTCGCCAGAAGGGACCTCCATCCACCTCGACCTCCATTTCCTCAATTAGTGGTGCTGTAAGTGCACAACGTAGTAAATTTCGGCAACACACATCCTCCACTTCATCTGGCATTAGCATTCCCAGTATCGCCTCCTCTGCCCCCCACAGACATTTGAAGTCCGCAGTTAGGGACTTCTTTAGTGTTAGCCCAACAAGGGAAAACATAGCCATTTGTACCATTTGCAAGGTTCGAGTTAGTCGTGGTAAGCTTGGTACCAACTATGGTACCGGAGGCAAGAGAGGTCATCTTGAAAGACAGCACACTGTCAAATGGCATGCGCACCTAAGGGAGATCAAGGCAGCCCGAATTGCAAGTCAACAAATTGTATCCGTTGATGTTTCATCTGATGATGACGAGGAGGAAGAAGCGTCAAACATTTCTTCAGTTACACCCAGTACCCCTGTCAGCAGCACACCCCCTGCAAGATATATGAGCCACACTAAGAGTGTGGGAGAGAGTGAGACACCAATGCGAAAAAGTTCATCATCATCACTGAGCGTAACTGGGTCGAAGAAGTCATCATCATCCCGTAAAATGGTCCAGCCCACCATTAGAAGCATGTTGTTTTCAGATGCGCCATTTGAACGCAACCACCCAACGGCGCGTCTGTATAACACTAAGCTGGCTAAAATGCTAGCGCTGGACCTTCTCCCTTTTTCTTTTGTGAAAGAGGTGGGTTTTTTTGAAATGGTGGCAACGCTCTGCCCTAAATGGAAGGTTCCTAGCCGGTTCTATTTTGCCAGAGTTGCGGTTCCAGCAATACATGAAGATGTGCTGGAGGCGATTGGGGCAGCTTTGCAGAAGAGTGCTGTTCACACTATACATCTGAAAACAGACATGTGGACCAGTTGCCAAGCCACTGATTACATGTGCATCACTGCACACTGGGTCTCTTTTTCAGGGGTTTAAGCAAAGCTAAACGCAGGTGTTGACACGGACAAAGTTTATAAAGCTGCTCGGAAACATGCAACAGTAGCTATGTTTGCCATGGAGAAAACTCATACAGGAGACAACATTTTGCATGAGTTTAACACAAACGTCTTTCAATGGCTGTCCCCAAGAAAACGCATGATTGGTTATGTTTCCACAGATAATGGCGCCAATGTAGTTAAGGCCATGGGTAAGGGTAACTATTTCAGAGTGCCGGGGCGCTAGGTGGTGCTTGTCCTGAATGGCCGCCATTCAGTAGAGCTCTCGCCGGGCCGGGAGTCTACCCACACTTCATCCTCATCCTGCCTTCAATGTGAGCACCCTAACCCGTAGCAAAACTCGGCGGAATACCCTCTGCTGCCTGGGGATACATTCCAGCCCGTTGGCTGCAACGACTATTCTGAACTTGGCCGGCAAACCCTCTGAGGCCGCTCGGACGGACTGGGCTGGAGCGCAAGGACGGCCAGCAAATCTACGCGTGACCGAGGTCGCAGGGGACGGGGGCGTGCGGAGCTCCTCGCGCGGCGGACCCTTGGCGAGCGGGCGTGCCGCCCCTGGACCTCACGGACACTGCGGCTGGCCTGGCGGTAAGGCGACCGCCACTACAAACTGCAGGGGGAGCGTGGAGGAGACAGCGCGGCGGAGTGACGGCGCGACCCTTGGCGGGGGGAGTCGCGGCCGCCATCTTGTGGACGGCGAACCGAGGCAGACTGGCTGCACGCTGCCCGCTTCTATGCCCCAGTGGAACTAGCCACGCATTGGCGAAGTGGCCGGACCCGGAGATACATGTGGGAATACCCCTGACAACGGCGGAAGCGGGTGAGTCTTGCGACCCCTCCTGCCTCCCTGCCCCACGCAGTCACGTTTCTTCGGTCTGTTCGTGAGGTGCGAAATCACTGTAGCGCTGCTGCGGGGGGGGGGCAATCTGCCCTGGAAGCTGGTTGTGAGGTGAATAGATCGGGAGCAGCTCCCTCCACACGGGACACCCGCCCCCCTGACTCTGGTACTCCTGAACCGCCGATTGGTGCTGGGCCGGAGTGCCATTACATCCCTGGTCACCCTTGGAGGGCACCAAGAGACGAGCAGTGATGGGAAAACCGGAGCAGAGGCAGTCTAAACTGCCATTTGATACACGACGGACACCAGGGGTGACCTCCAGCACTCAGGGCACAACTGGCTCTCCTGAACCACGCAATGACAGCTGGAAGGCCCTTCTGCTCAGGATGCAGCAAAGCCTCACGTCCATAGACTCGAAAATAGACTCCATGACCCTCCGCCTTGATAACGTGGTGGCGAAGCTGGATGGCCATGAGGAACGTATTAAGGGAGCAGAGCAGAGAGTGTCGGATTTGGAAGACGGGGCAACAACTAGCAGACGACACATGGCGGACATGGACAAACTCCTAAAAGTCATAGCGGAACGCAATGAGGATTTGGAATCGCGCTCCCGCCGCAATAATGTACGCATGTTAGGCCTGGCCGAAACTACCAATACAGGGCGCATGGAGGACTACATGGAACGTTTGCTAATTGATCTTTTTGGACGCAACGCTTTTTCGGCGCATCTTGTTATCGAGCGCACGCACCGCTCCCTGGCGGCAAAACCCCCTCTGGGTGCACCGCCGCGCCCGATCATTATGAAATTCCTAAACTACAGGGACAGGGACACGCTTCTTCTCCTGGCAAGGGAAAAAGGACTAGTGTGCCATGAGAACACTATTTTGTCATTTTACCCGGATTTCACTCAAATGGTGCAGGACGCTCGTCGAAAGTTCCAAGCGGTGAAAAAAACAGCTACAATCCCGCAGCATTCAGTATGCAATGCTCTATCCGGCGCGATTACGGATCCACCATAGAGGCCGACAGCATATTTTTTCAACGCCCCAGCAGGCGGAAGAATTCCTGAAGCATGACAGGCGCTCAGCATCTAGAGAAACAGCTGCGAGGCGGAGATCCCGCTCTCATTCGCCTTTATCGGAACCCTCTTGAAACTTGTCGCCTACGCTGCTGGGTCTGCGGGCGGGAGAACCTTCAGGCTGCACATCGGGAGGGTGAAGTATACCACCATTATTGACTTGAAGGCATGATAAGACTCTTGGCCGCCCACCCCCGTCCCGTCAAAGCGACCCCTGTAACCCAGGTGGTTGTAGATGGGTGAAATAGGGAGGTGTGACGAGACTGCCGGGAGCTCCTAGTGGCCCCCACTGAGGGCATTACCCTTTATTTGTTAACGTTACTGGGTCTTATTTAGGCACGGTCCTTTGGTCCTTCTGGGTGTATGTTGACATCTGGGGACATGTGTTTGGGTACGGAGGGAGGGGGTATTATACTCTGGCAGGTTGGGGCAGCCGGTGTGGGAGGGCAGGGGAGGGAGGGGGAGGAGGGACACAGTTTAAAGCGGGATGTTACATTAGTGGAGGGACATGGCTGGGTTGGTACTCTGATGGGACGAATGAGTCGAGTGTTTGCTGGCTGCGTGTGGAAGGGAGTCCTCAGCAGGAGATCCACTGTTTCTTTTTTCTATGAATGCAGGATAAGCAGGTACACACTGCTCCAGGCGTCGGCGTGATGTCATGGAATGTGAGAGGGCTTAATGATCCCCGAAAACGGAGGCACATGTTTGGTTATCTGGATAGACATCTTGTCAATATTGCTTTCCTGCAGGAAACACACCTGGCACGTGGCTCCACCCCGGTATTTGCCTCCAGGTGGGCTTAGCACAGTTGTTTTGCATCCTATTCCTCCTACGCTAGAGGGGTGGCCATCTTGGTTAAAGGCGGGTTGCGCTTTGTGGAGAGGGGGAGAGAAGAAGATCAAGATGGCAGGTACTGCTTGTTGTGGGGCTCTCTGCAGGCGCACGACATTGCTCTGGTGAACTACTACGGGCCTAATGTGGATGATCCCCACTACTTGCAGCTGTTGATTGGAAAGGTGAGGTCGCTGGGGTGTAAGTACCTCATTTGGGGTGGGGATTTCAATACGGTAGTTGATCCGACATGGGACAGGACACAGGCCACACCGGCGCATTATACCACCTCTCACCGCGCATTGCGAGACATAGTCAAAGAGGAGGGAATGGTCGATGCATGGCGTTTCTTACATCAGTCACACCGGGAGGGCACACACCACTCCTCTGTCCATAATACCTGGGCTAGGCTGGATTATGTGTTTTTGGCGAAGGGAATGGCGCACTGGGTCCAAAGGGCGATGCATAAGGCCAGGACTTTCTCGGATCATTCCCCTGTGTACATTTCCCTACAAATACCTGTAGATACTGCTCCTTATCTTGGCTGGCGGTTGAGCCCCTCACACCTGCATGATACTGCTTTTCGGTCTGAACTGGAGCAAGAGATAGTTGACTTCTTTCCTAGGAACACAGGCTCAGTTGCTAGTCTTACCACTGTCTGGGAGGCCTTTAAGGTGACTGTCAGAGGGTGGTGCATCGCTAAGGGAGGAGGCATTTTGAAGGCGTTACGCGGTACCCTATGCACTCTGGAGACTGAGCTGAGGGCAATGGAGCGGGAGGCTGGGGGCGCTGCGGATCCATCCCCGTACAAGTGCGTATTATGGAGAAACTGTTAGAATACTCCGAAGAGGCTGAGCGAGAATGCAAGTTTCGGGGAAAGCCAGGTGAAGCGAGGAGATATGGGGAGGGGGACAGGCCGGGTCGGTCATTGGCTGGGGCAGTTCGACCTCCGCGCTTTCAAAACTTTGTTACTGAACTTCAGGATGGCCAGGGAGGAACGAGTAGGTCAATAGCAGAGCAGTTGAAAATTCTGACTGAGTACTATGAAACACTTTACACCTCACAACACAGTACCACGGTGACCCTAGAGAGCTACTTCGAGGACGTGGCGCTTGCGTGGCTAGGCCCAGGGCAGCAAAAATTCTTGGCGGCCGATCTTGAAGTGGACGAAATTAAAGACGCAATAATGGGCATGGCCTCTGGCAAATGCCCAGAATCGGATGGGATCCCCATCGACTTTTATAAATCCTATGTCCACATCCTGGCTCCCATCCTTAAGGCAGTATTTTATGAAGCGCTGGAAGAAGGCGTTCTCCCAGACACTATGCGAGAAACGCACATACTGTCCTTACTTAAGCCGGGTAAAGTCCCCGATCAATGCGACTCCTATCGGCCCCTGTCCTTGTTGAATAGTGACAGAAAAATTTTAGCGAAAGTGATTGCCACCAGATTAAATCTTCTGCTTGAAAAACTGGTCTTGCCTGATCACGCGGGCTTTGTACCCAATCGAGCCACTTCGCACAATTTACGTAGACTGCTTGCGATCATCCAGGATATCACCCCTAAATGCGAGGCGGTAGCCGTCTTCCTAGACGCTACCAAAGCGTTTGATTCCCTGGAATGGGATTATATGTTTGGGACTCTGGCCTACATGGGAATGCCGGGGCAGTTTCTTAGATGGATTAAACTCCTGTATGAAGCGCCGCTGGCTAGAGTGTTGCTTAATGGGGCGCGCTCTGACCCCTTTCGGATCAACAGAGGGACGAGGCAGGGGTGCCCACTGTCACCCGTTCTATTTGCAATTGCAATTGAACCCTTGGCAGCCAAATTGCGTCAGCATCATAATCATAGGGGGCTCACGACCCGTCCCGACATGTGCTTGTCTCTCTTTATGCAGACGATATTACCCTCTACATTTGCAATCCTGGGGATAACCTCAACCCCGTGCTGCGGGGAAATTACGAAATTTGGTGCGTATGCGGGAGTACAAATAAATTGGAGTAAATCAGCTGTGTTTCCGCTGACTGACCGTAATGTCCCCATGCCCCTAGACTTCCCCCTAAAATGGGAAGACTCTGATTTTCGCTACCTGGGGATATATATTTCCAGAGATAGAGACACACTGATGGGGTCAAACTATGGTAGGGTCATTACCAAGGTAACGGACAACATCACCTCCTGGCTTAAGCTCCCATTATCGATGGCAGGGCGCATATCGCTCATCAAAATGGTGATAGTGCCTAAATTTCTTTACCTGTTCATAAACATCCCTTACTACCCCGGGGCGCACTTCTTTGCCACTCTTAAAACGCAACTTGTGCGGCTAATTTGGGGAGGGAAGCAGGCCCGCCTGAAGCTAGACACTATGATGCTACCTTATAAATATGGCGGGTTTGACGTACCGGATTTCGAACGGTATTATCACAGTGCGCAGGTGCATTTCGCGGCCTATTGGTTCCACCCCCCCACATGCCCCATTTGGTGGTGGAAGACGGCGATATGACACCAGTTCCCCCGGCGGGGTATGTATTTGCCCCTTACAAGCCAGGTACTCGAGACCCCAATACGGTGGACTGCACTGTGAAGGCAATTTACTGGCTAGCGAAAGCTGAGGGCAGAACGCGTCTCTATTCCCCTAAATTGCCACTGCAAGCGTGCCCGATATTGAAGGTTACCGGCAAGAAAATCTGTCAAAACATGCTTGGTCGCCTAGGCTATCACACATGCGGAGACCTATTCCTCGATGGAAAATTTTGTAGTAGGGATCAATTTTTTGGAGTAGACCCCCCCACGTTCATGGATCTGTTCCTCTACACGAGGCTGAAACAGTGTGTGAAGGAAATTTGTCCTGACTTCCCGATGGAACCGGAGACATTTCAATCTCTCCATTTGATGCTGCAGGGTGAGACTTTGAAACATGCCACATCTATTTTATATGCTAGAAGCAGATCGGTTCCTCCCCAGGAGCCGGCTAGGGCTAGAGCGGCCTGGGATAAGGCTCTGACTGTACCCCTCACGGACGAACAGTGGGAAAATGCATGCACACAGACAGAACGCATCTCCGGCAGCACCAGGCTCAGGATACTACATTTTAAGTTTCTGCATAGACTGTATCACACACCGGAGCGCCTACATAGGCTAGGACTGCGACAGAACGATAGATGCCATCGGTGCCACCAGGGCCCGGCGGATTTTTTACATCTAGCTTGGAGCTGCCCCAGAGTGGCGGAGTACTGGGAGGAAGTTCTAGCAGGGCTGGCTGATATGCTGGGGATCACCATTGACACATCGCCGGCGACCGCTCTCCTGGGCCTGACCACACGCATTCCCACCCCACAGAGGAAGTTACTATCGCTAGGTCTGCTGCTGGCGAAGCGACAGGTGGCATGCCGATGGGGGAGGGGCAGGGCGCCCAAGTTTAAAGGGTGGATGCAGGATATGGTATTGTGGCAGAACTTACTTGCTTATGCCGAACTAATGCCCCCACATTCCAGACCTAGGGACATTTGGGGCCCATTCCTAGCATATCTCAGGAAGCAACAGGAGGGAGATGAGGAAGAAGTGGGTGAGAGGGAAGCAGATGAGTAAGCTCCTACTTACCGCATGTGTGCTGACGCCTGAAAGGACTGTCAGCTTTGTACTTTCACTTATTATGTCTGCCATGAAACTCCTGTGATGGTTGTGTCATTTACTATCTCCTGCTGTTGACGACTCTGATAACTACCCTTATTGGATCTTAACTGAGGTATCAAGATTGACTCGTGTGTTCATTGTCCCCAGCATTTGTTTTGAAATTTGTACTATGGATAGTTGGAGTAAGATGTTAACTCGTAGTTATAATTTCCTTACTGCTGTGGGGGGGAGGGGGGGAGTTACTGGTTCTATGTCCCTTAAGTACTGGAATTATGACATTTACATGCAGTGACTATAACGTGTATTACTGAATAAGCATGATGAATAAAGTTTAAAAAAAAAAAACTATTTCAGAGTGCCGTGTTTGGCGCACTGTATAAACCTGGTTGTTAAAAAATTCTTGCATGAAGAAAGTCCAGTCTCCGAGTTACTGACCACCTGCCGAAGAATGTGCACACATTTCAACCATTCTTTTAAGGCCCGGAAGCAGCTGAGGTGCCTGCAACATGAACGTAACGTGCCAGTGAAAGCACGCATCCAGGAGTTGGTAACACGTCGGAACTCAACCTTCTACATGCTTGAGCGTCTGTATGAGCAGTATGCGGTAGTCGATCAGTATTTCTTTAAACTGGGTACACCTATGGTAGACCTTAGGATACAGGTGGAGCAATGGGAGCTAGTTAAAAGCCTGACAGACATGCTTCGTCCTTTTGAGGTCTTCACGCGGCAGTCAGCAGGGAGGACTGTAATTTGGGGAAAGCTAGAGCACCAACTGAAGGCGGTGTCTTCTACGTTTTAAAAAGATGGAAAGCAAGAAGCATTTGAGTTGGTGGAGAAGTTATTACAGCGCCTACTTCACGATGAACGTCTTGAAAAGATCCACACAGAACAGCATTACATTTCTGCTACTATTCTGGATCCACGGTACAAAAAGGCAGTGGCAGGCAGAGTATTCTTTCCTTTTGATGACGCAGATGTTACAAAGTACAAACATTGGCTAGCTGTGTCAGCCACTCAGTTTGAAATAGAACGGCAGGAAATTGAAGGAAAAGGCAGTACATCAGCATCAGCAGGCCATCCGGAGTCAAAAAAATTAACTTCTGCATCTGTGGCTGTGGCAGAAGTGAGTGATTTTTCCTCTCAGCCGTTAACGACACCAGCAACCGTATCATCTGCACCAGACACTACAGTAGTATTGTGTGAAGAAGAGGATTGGCTAACTCAGCTTGAGTTTGCTTCTCAAAAGGTCCCAGAAAAAAAGTAAGCAAAGTGGAGGAACCCTGGAGAACCTTGAGTCGATGGCACAGGCCTATCTGAATGACTCAACAGAGGTCTATGTTCATCATGACCCATTGGCGTATTGGCATGGGAAAAGAGATGTGTGGCCAGTGATCACCAACCTGGCTATAAATTACTTGTCTTGCCCACTCGCAAGCGTGTCTTCTGAACGTGTTTTTAGTGCTGCTGGTGGCATTGTAACTTCCAAAAGGACCCGCCTCTAGCCCAAAAATGTGGAGAGGTTAACAATGATCAAGATGAATCAGCACTTCATACCACCAGATTACAAAAAACAAGAATGCACGCAGGAAAAAGACGAGAAGGACACCAACTTAGATGAGGGAAGTTCTTCTCTGTTAACTGACCTACTCCCGTCTGAATTCGCAGAGTTTGAGGATGAGCTCTTCTTCCCTGACACCGAGCCCTGAAAATGAGTCAATGAATCACTAACTTTCTTTTTCGTCCTTATTCACTTTTATTCCTGTGTGTCTGTCTTTCTTTGTTTTGCAAAATCTATATAAAAAAAACTTTAATCACCTAATCACAAAAACAAGCCCATCAGCAGAACTGTCTTCACTTATTTGCTTATTGATTTGAAGGTGCCGCAGTCTGCATTCCTCAGGTTCACAAGTTCACAAGAACATGCTCCTCTATCCTCCTCCTCCAGACTCCTATTTCCCTCAAAGCAGATGGTTGGATTACGCCCAATGAAGAAAGACTCTGCACTTGTGGGGGTGTTCTACTTCTTTGCGGGTGAGTTGACGGGTCTGGGGCATTGCTGTGAAGGTCTAATACCGGATAAAAGTGGTTTAGAGAAAATCGGAGGTGAAAAAGTATATTGCGTTTTTGCTCAATTGCCTGTCTTTGGGGTGCTGTTTGGGGGGCTTCCAGGTTTTTGGGGGTGCATTTTGGGGTCTGGGAGCACTGCTGCCACAGTCTAATGTTGATTGCATTTGTTTTTCAGAAAATCCGTGGTGGAAAAGAGGAGTTAGGGCCTAGCTGCAGAGCTCATTTGGACTGCATTCCAGGTAGGCCCAAAGTTTCCTAAGTGTGGCTTTTCCCGGTTTTGCTTTTCGGCTTTTTGGGGGGGTGAAACTTGTTTTTGCCCAGGTTCACGGGTCTGGGGGCCTTGCTTGGAAGGTGTAATACGGGCTAAAAGTGGTTTGGAGAAAATCAGAGCAGAAAAAGTTTTTGCGCTTTTGATCACATGCCTGTCTTTGGGGTGCTGTTTGGGGGGCTTTTAGGTTGTTGGGGGTGGGTTTTGGGGTCTGTGAGCACTGCTGCCACAGTCCAATGTTGATTGCTTTGGTTTTTCAGAAAATCCGTGGTGGAAAAGGGGAGTTAGGGCCTAGCTGCAGAGCTCATTTGGACTGCATTCCAGGTAGGCCCAAAGTTTCCTAAGTGTGGCTTTTCCCGGTTTTGCTTTTCGGCTTTTTAGGGGGTGAAACTTGTTTTTGCCCGGGTTCACGGGTCTGGGGGCCTTGCTTGGAAGGTGTAATACCGGCTAAAACTGGCTTGGAGAAAATCAGAGCAGAAAAAGTTTTTGCGCTTTTGATCACATGCCTGTCTTTGGGGTGCTGTTTGGGGGGCTTTTAGGTTGTTGGGGGTGGGTTTTGGGGTCTGTGAGCACTGCTGCCACAGTCTAATGTTGATTGCATTTGTTTTTCAGAAACTCCGTGGTGGGAAAGGGGAGTAGGGGCCTAGCTGCAGAGCTCATTTGGACTGCATTCCAGGTAGGCCCAAAGTTTTCTAAGTGTGGCTTTTCCCGGGTTTTGCCTTTTGGCTTGTTGGGGGTGTTAAACTTGTTTTCGCCCAGGTTGACTGTTCTGGGGCCATTGCTGGGAAGGTCTAATACCCGAAAGAAAGTGTTTTGGAGACAATCCCTGTGGAAAAAGTTTTAGCATTTTCTGAGATTTCGCTCACTCTACCGTTTTTTCGGGGGGCTGTTTGTGGGGGTTCCTGGTGTTTGTGGGGGGTTTGCGAGTCTTGGAGCAATGCTGGGTATGGATACTTTTGCTTGCTTGCAAGTGGTTTGAATACAATCCATGGTGGGTAAGGGGGGATTTGGGCCTACTTTACTTTCAAAGTACGTTTTGTCACAATTTTCTACTAGGCCTCTGACAGGTAGCAGTATTGCACGTTTTTTTAGATCTGATTGGGGGTCTTCTACATTTTTGCGACTGGGTTTAGTAAGGGTCTGGGAGCACTGCTGGGAAGGTCGAATATTGTTCTAAAACACAGTTTACAGTACACCTAGCTTGAGGGGAAAAATCCGCTAAATTAATTCGCCCATACTTATTTATCCTTCAAAAGGAGACTCAGACAGAGTACGCACTTTCAAAAATATTGTACTGTCTATTAGGAAACTCAAAGTGTGACTTTTTGCACTACACAGCGTACATACCTTATATTTATTTGTCAGTGGTGTTCTAATATCACTTCCTGTTTTTCCATCAATAATTACAGGCCGGGTTTCAGCCTGTGCAATGGGAAAAAAAGGATGACGTCAGGCTTCAAATTAGCGAGCCGCAATTCAGCATCCGCCAGGCAGGCAGTGGACAGGGTGTCTTCTGGTCACCAACATTGATGGACGGAGCGTCAGATGGAATGGAGGAGTCCCGCTAATAAGAGGAATGGTTGGATGCATGCAACTTCCCAAATTCAACAGGACAACTACAACAACATACAGATACAGTATTCGTTCTTTTCTAATTATCTTTTAAGTAATGTTATTGCTGTGAACTTCTATGAGTGTGACTCTGCATTTCTTTGATCTCTGCTTCTAAATTCATCCCTTCAGCCATTGTATAGGTTTTACTGCTGCTACTTTTTCAAACCTAATTTAATGTACAAAGTGTTTCTCTGAGTGCAGAGATAGGCAAGTGAAAACGCATAATTACTGCAGCCCTGTACTGTCGCATTCTTTCATTCACGGTTGTCGAAAGTATTAATTACTTTTCAGTAACCATGCATGCTGTAGTGCATGCACTTCCTTTATGTCACTTATAAGATTTATGGATAGCTTTGTACCCAAAGATTTGTTTATCTTCAATTATTGTTTGTCCACGCTGTGCTTTTTTTTTCTTCTCTCAACAAAACTTTCCCAAAAACCCCCATTCCCATCCATTTTCCAAACCCTAACCCTCTTCCCCCGGGCTGTGTGGTTTTGATTGATGTGTGACTAAATGACAGCAATAATTCCACACACTTGCTGGGGAGGATAAGGTCATAGCAACAGGCTGGTGAAGGAATCCGAGGATATATTCTTACTCAGCTTGGCACAGACCCATGACTATTGGCAAATGAAAGCAGATTTTCATGTGCGCCATCAACTTGATTGATCATCAAGAACATCCTCCTCCTAGACGTGGCAAATGACTACGATGCTGTGTCTTTCACCTTCAGTACTATTTCTTGTAGTAGTAGCCAATGTCAAAGAAATTCAACGCAAGTAGTAGTTATACTTTCAATACTTTACCATTTGTTAGGCTACATTGTGGCACTGTTCTAGTGTACTGTCACCTGCCATATTCTCTATCGTACCGTTCTAATGCTACGGTAAGGACAAACAAAGTTTCATTTTCTTTTTTTTTCATATGCTGCAACTGCCACTGTGTAACACCACTAGTACCACTGCAATGATGACATTTCATCCGCCCAGGATTGCCAACCTTAATCGCCATTTCCCGTGCAGCCAGCCCTGTGCCTAGCCCTATTTCCAAACACAAATTACAGGTAAGATAAGCATTTGGGGGGAGGTAGTTTAATAGAGTATTAGGAGAGACGAGAGGCTGAGGTAGTACTAGTAAAGTCCTAGGACTATTGAATTCACTTACTCTGTGAGAGGCACTTAGTTTTGAAAACATTTGGGCAATTACTTACACAACTTGAATCAAGATGCCACTTAAGTTTCAGGAAAACAAACTTACTGTTAAACCCCCACCCACCAGCCTCAAAAGCAGTAAAAAACACGTATGCTAAGATAAAGTTTAAAGTATATTTATATCCCTAACATAAATAATCTCCCGCAAGACCCAACCCCCCCTCCCAAACCCCAACGAATGTCCATGAAATGTCCAAAAAACCCAACTCCCAATTCCCACCCCCCAGAAGTCTTAAAAAAGGGGCAAGGGACAGTCTCCTCCTACTGCTGGCTGCTGTTCACTTTTCGGGCCAGGTCGCCATGCTCCTTGCGGTGGGTCTCGAGCAGGGTTTTGGTGTTCAACAGCTCCTGCTCGAGGTAGGACACCCTGAGTGAAAGGCGGTGCAACCTTTTTTTGGTAATGCTGTGGGGGGCAGCTGATTTTTTTGCTGCTCGGCGGTGGCGGGTGGCTGCGGTACCCCGTCTCCGTACCGCTAGAGATCTGCTGCGCTGACTGGCTGACCCAGGGAGCGCGGAGGAGGATGCAGCTGTCCCGGTCGATGTTGTGGTCGACTGCGTGTCCCCCTCCTCCTGGGCCAACAGCCGCCGATATTCGGCGACAGTCGCCTCCAGCCTCTGTTGCCGGGCCCTTTTAGCTAGCTCCTTCCGTGTTGGTTTAGAAGGAGCATCTATATGAAGAAAGAAAGACATAGTCTGTAACCAATGCTCTTTAAGATTAACACAAACTGCTTCAGCAGAAAGTTGTGTCACAGTAGAACTAGTGACTTGCAAGCGCAGTACATAACTATTGTGGCCAGTATCTATCTAACCTCCCACTTCTTCATCCTTGCTCTAACATTAGTGGGAGTTTAAGGAATCAATTCTACGAGCACTGTGGACTCACTCCATTAGAGTCGACTATGACAGTACACCAGTATTATTCTTCTTCTTCTCTCTTGTTTATCAAAATTGGTAGGTTAACTTCTGCAAGCCGGCATAATGCCAGCGCAGTCAACTTGCACCTGAGAAAAACAGACGCCCGCCATGATGAGTGAGACAGACTTGCGTTACTGTACCGGTCCAGTACATGCAGGTGGTGATGCTCTTACTTTTCTATTACGGGTGGCACTGAGAATACTCTGTTACAAGGGCTACTGCTTAATTAATTTAACTTTCACCCTACAGTGCCAATGAATACTAGAAAAGGAAAATGAAGAACATAAATAATCTGATTATCTATCACTGCAGATGGTATGTATTTGCTTACATATGGGATGACTTTAGGTGCTTTGCTTTTTATTGAGTGAACAGTGATACATCCACACATGAATGACCAAGTTCTACTAAACTTATTGACAGAGGTAGTGAGTGGCCATCGTAATAGCCGGATATATGCTGTGCTTGCAATACAAACTACTGCTACTTTTCATGGTAGTATTCAGACAAAATTAAAACTTCTTTTCCTTGCCTTTCCTACACTGGAACGGACGTGCGGGTGCAGTGTTACATGCTCTTCAAAGTAACACTTAGTTCATCCAGTGACCGTCTACTCTCTCTAGATACACATATGCTATCTAAGAGTCAGATAGTACCATGATCCAGGCATCCATCCATTCAAACTATATGTCAATCATTCTTCTTCATGTCTCTCATCTGGACAAACCTTACGTTTTCTCACAGGAAAACAACCTTTTCATTTTATTTGGGAAACCGCAAGCCATACATCCGTGCTTGACTTGCATTTGAATTTCAACCAAAGGATATATTGCGCACACATACAGTTTCTGTTTCACCCACCCAGGCGGATGGTCGCGTGAGCTGAGAGCTCCACGCCGGCCCCGACATTTCTCCTGTTTGGGAGCCTGTATTGCCCCAAAAAGGTACCTGGAGCCGTGCCTCGCTGCTTCGGAGCTGACCGCTGCAGGTTCTGGCAGAAATAACGGCACTGCTGGGAACCGGAGGACAAGAAGGAGCGAGAGCCCGGCCGATCAAAATGGCGCCGGGTGCGGACTGAAAGAACTGATCTGAAGCGGTGCGTAAAACAGCTGGCAGGACCGTAGAGCGGAGAAACGGGCTGCGGAGCACCGGGAGTCCAGCGGAGCAGAGTCAGGAGCGGGCCCGGAAATTTGACTGAATACGGCGATCCAGTGGCTAAGGAAGCGGACCGAACCCCTCCCCCCCCCCGCGGCATGCAGCGATATCGGAGCGTCTGCGGCGGAGTTGGAGGGGCATCGCAGCGCTCCAGTACGCATAACACGGAGGGGGAACTGGTGAATTTTGGTAGGGACCTCGCCTGACTGGAGCTGGGGATTGAGGAGACGGCAAGTTGGTTGCCGTGAAGATAAAGCCGCCATCTTGAGAAACACACGATGCGGCGCGACTGGGGACTGAGCAGCTCTTGGCACATTTTCCAGCTGATGACGTAGGTAAGGGTGGTGGCTGTGAGGCCCTCGTGAGTGCGGACTGTGGAGGACTGGGCCTGATGCTAGCGGGATTAGAGGAGGCCCCTGGACACTGAAGTAAGAGGCTGTGGGGCTAACTGGGAACAATATCATTGTTTTACGCAAGTGGGGGCAGCAGAGCGACGGGAGCAGAGGCCGCGGGGCAATGGTGGGAGCATCTAGACCTAACATCTGGGCTATCCTTCGGCGGCAGAGGAGCGCAGACGGATCCCACCACTCACCCAGGTGGTCCAGTGGTAGCAGCTTACTTCTAATGGCAAGGAGAAGGGGAGCCTGGAAGTATCTTCACCGGACCCCGCTCAGCGGCACCGCACGGAGAACTCCATTGTGACGCCTGTGAAGAAACGGACCTGCTTTTTTGAATGCCTCGCAGCAGATCCATGGGAACCTTTACCGAACTACCTACCCCCTACCCCTCCCTGCTCTACTCCTCTCCTCTTTCCTGCTACTAAACTTTACCCTCACCTGCCCTTGCCCTAGGCCCCACCCTGTTTACCTGTGAATTTCCCGTGTCATTTGAGAGCTAGCTTTTTTGTCTGATGCCCGGTGGAGCTACCTGGTTTAGCCATAGGGGAGACAGGTCGGGGATTCCCTCCTTGGACGTCACATACCCAGTCGGTCTTTAGCCAGACTTCTTTTCGTCTCTCTTGTCGTCTCTTCCCGCTTTCTCCCTCTATTTATATCTCTATTTCTCTCCTCTCTCAATGTATTGAGACTGAACTATTTTGTCTGATGCCCGATGGAGCTACCTGGTTTAGGTATAGGGGAGATGGGCTGTGGATTGCCTCCTTTGTCGTCACCTACCCAGTCGGCCTTAAGACAGATTTCTTTTCGTCTCTCCTTGTTGTCTCCTCCCCTAACCTCCCTTTCTCACCTGCCCTGTTCCCTCCCCTCTATGCTCCATTTATGTTGCCCCCCATGTTATTTAAATGCATCCCTTTGAGACCTAGCTATTTGGCCAAAGCCCGGTGGAGCTACCTGATAGCTATAGAGGAGATGGGTTTTGGGACTTCCTCCTTGACCGTCACCTACCCAGCCGGTCTTTGGGCAGACTTTCCTTCGTCTTTCTGCCGTATCTCCCTCCCATCCTGTTTTTCTGCGAACCTCTTCCCCAGACACCTGAGACTGAACTTCTTTGTCTGATGCCCGATGGAGCTACCTGGTTTAGCTATAGGGGAGATGGACCGTGGATTCCCTCCTTAGTCGTCACCTACCCAGTCGGTCTTTAGGCAGACTTCCTCTCGTCTCTACTGTTGTCTCTTCCCTTACCCTCACCCAGTCGGTCTTTAGACAGACTTCCTCTCGTCTCTACGGTTGTCTCTTCCCTTACCCTCACGTTCTCACCTCACCCACCCCCCACTTCTTTTCTCTCTCCTTTCTCTCCTCTCCTACTGTATTGCTGATTGTTTGTTGTATTGTGTAATTGTTGATCTTTTTCTGTTATACTGTTAAACCACATTGTTTCACTTCCTTTCCTCCCTCCTGTTGTCTCCTCCCGCATCCTCCCTCTAGTTATGTCTCTCCTTCTCCCCTCTCTCAATGTACTGAGACTGAACTTTTTTGTCTGATGCCCGATGGAGCTACCTGGTTTAGATATAGGTGAGATGGGCCGTGGATTCCCTCCTTGGTCTTCACCTACCCAATCGGTCTTTAGACAAACGTCTATCCGTCTCTCTGTATTGTCTCTTCCCTTTTCCTCCCTTTCTCACCTCCCCTGCCCCCTCCACTACTTTGTCTCTCTCCTTTCTCTCCTAATTGTATTGCCTATTTATTTGGATTTATTGTGTAATTGTTGAACTTTTTATGTTACATTGTTGATTCTCATGTAAAGCGCTCTGATACCTCCGGGTCTAGCCAGAGCTTTATTAAACTCTTTAAATAAATAAATAAATAAAATCCTTCAATCAGACATGCATCATATTACTTCCCAGCCACCTCGGGCACCAATCAAACACGTATCATTCTTCTTTGTCAGTCATCATTACTTTTAACTTGCTCGTCCTTCCACACTTACTTACACCCTTCTTTCGCTTTTCGTTCATCCCATCCATCAAGTTCATCTCAGATCTGATTTGGATTCTTGAAAAAAAATTCACCACTGATTTGAAGTAAATTTAGAGGAGGCTACTACCTGGTTGATAAAAACTTTGTTCTAAATTTGAAAGTCTTCTTAACAGTATAGTAACTTAACTGTGCAACATATATACTACACCCGTGCAGAGAGCACACTCTGCAGTATGCAATCTCAATAAGTAAGGAATATAAGAGCTTACCACTGCCCGCCACTACCGAGGCAACCCTCACAGCAGTTTCCTCCGGCACTTGCACCGCCTCCTCCCCAGAAGTGTCCTCCTCCACCTCCGCGCTGGCCCCGGCACCAGATGTTCCACCTACAAAGTACATTTAAGAATGTTAGATGTCATAGACATACACCACTCACTAGTATTTTGTCTAGGAATGAAGAAATGTGAATACAGAAACCAATCTAATAATTTGTGACTGTTTACTCTAAAGTAAAAATTTCCCTTTTTCCAGGGAAGGGTGTTGTCTTGCTGCACTTTTTGGCACAACTGATGAATGCTTTCTTTTTAACACGCACCATTTTTCTCATAACAGACAGAAGCTTCACTTCTAAGAACAAGAGCAAGATCAGATCATCATCACTAGGATGGAGTGACCAACGATTCAGCACCAAAAAGAAAAATTAAAGTTCAAACCAGGTGAGGGCTCGGCTCGCCCACAATAAATGTGTGAAATAAATCACTAAGCACTTTTCCATTTTTAATCAACCGTTTTTTAATCAACCGTTTATGTTTTATGACAAACTTGATTTTAATAAATGTTTTTACTTTTAATAAAGCTTTAAAACTAAAATAGACTCTGTGGTTTTTGGTCAAGAGTGACTGAGCAAAAGGTTTTGCAATTTACAAGCATGAGTCCGTGCCTCTGACACTTCTGGACTCTGACTCAGTACTCTTGCCCTGCGTTGGATAATCATCATTGGGGATCAATCATCGATGAATTCGGGAGCTAAATGACTCTGCCACACTATCTAGTCAGTAAGGAGATTGGGGGTTCTTCAAAGTCTGTTATCACTGAGGTATGTGGAAAGTCTACCTGCGCCTATTATAATTGATAAACAATGCACTATTTAGTGTCCATAGTTCTGTTTGTGCAGATTTGTCCGTGCAACAGTAGTAGTATGGATTGTCCTCCTATCCAAACCAAAAGTAAAGTAGTATCTTATTCTTTCTTGGTGGTCAATCACATTTTATTGTTGGGAATTGTCAAAGCATAAACATTTAGAAGACTCGAAAAGACATTATGGACAATCCCAGAGGACTGCACTCAGTGCATAGAGCTATTGCTGACTAGAATGGGAGTGTCGTTTAACACCTTTTGCCAACTGTGCAATCTTAGTTAGCTTCACAGAAAGACTAATAAGAATAATCTAGTAATACCAGCGGGAGTCATATTAGAGGCAGGATAAGAATTTAGATGCAGTCTACAAGAAGATCAAAGACGATTTAGAAAAAATCGAATGAGGAACGCTAGGAAAAAATAGGTACTCTATATTAAAATGAAAACTTACCGGGGCCAGCAAAGGAGCCCTCGCCTGACCGATCCTGGCCTTCTACAGCAGCAGCAGCCGATACCACCTCCTCCTCTGTCCTCTTGCCCCTGGGGGGAGCTGATGTACAACATGAAAGAAAGAAAGACCCGAAAACATGGATGATTGTTGTCAACCAAAACAAACATTTCAAAAGAACAATAACAAAATATTTTGGCGAAATAGCAAATAGACAACTATTCCACGGGATATATTGACCTATCTCATGTGATCTACTACGATATTAGTATTGCTTGATTTGCGGACCGTCGACTTGGAAAGTTATGTAACTCACTAAACAAACTACTAAAAAGGTTCGCCTAGGACTGGCAGGCAGCAGTCCGCAGCACACAAAGTGACAGACAAACTCCATTGTGATTGCAGATCAGTGACAACACTAAAAAGTTTCCTACTACATTAACCAGTCATTAAAATACTCAAACTATCAATCCACCACCACTATTTCTTCTTATTGCCAAGTGTACAAAGGAAGGACTGGACTTGAGTCTGTAGGGGCAGATTTACAAGACCCTTGCGGCTCTTTTGCTCCGTTGTTGCGTGACTTTTGTGACGCAGCGGCAGAACAAAAGAGGCGCCATGGTGCGGCGTATATTAACAACGTGACGCATATGGGAGATGCATCACGTTGTAAAGCCCTGCGCCATCAGGGGGTGTTCCGGCGCAAGGGAGGGCGTTCCTGCGCAGGAACGCATCCTAAAAGTGGCTGAGAGAAATCTCAATCAGTCACTTTTAGGACAATGATGCGTCACTAAAACCCTGCGCCTGCTTGAAGCAGACGTATGGCTTGACGCAGCATTGGGGGAGATAGGGCACCCCAGAGCATTGCTGGAGCTGCGCCATCGTTGCGACGCAACTCCAGCAATGCGCCGCCTATATGGCACAGATGCGTAACGCTTCGGTGACGTTTTGGGCCCATGGTGGGCCGCATTCTAAATACGGTGCACCATGGGTGGTGGTGGCGTGGTGCACAATTACTGGCGCATAAATAATAAATAAATATATATATGTAATTGCAAATCTGCCCCTTAGTGTCTAGCATTACGAAGTTCTGTAAACTACACTCATACATAATTTCTCAGGCCAATGAAATGAACACAAAATCGAAAACAAATAAGCATAGTAGCAACGCTACTGAGAAGGAGAGCAGTGCACCTGAAATGCACAGAAGATTTTGAAATATAATTTACCTACAATGTAATCGGCAGCATTATTGCTCTTGGTAAAAAACAAAAATTTGCAATATAATAAACACACAGAGCAGGAGAAAACAGAGTAGTGATGAAATAGCTACTGCTACTCACCAAGCCCGGGGATCTCGACGCCGAGCAGGTCGCGTTCCCTGTCCAGGAGATCCGTCCAATGGTGGGTGGCCTGGTTGTAGGTGCGCTGGACCCGAGACTGTTCATACATGGCCCGGCACACCTTCTCCCACCGCTTCCGGCGCTCCCGGAGCCCATAGCCGCTTGCGATCCTGCCACCTGCCACGATGGTCCTGGGGAGGCGGCGCTGTACATAGTACATTAGTGCGGCCACCTCCTCCGCGCTAAAGATCTCCCGTGGCATCACTAGCTCCCCCCTCAAACGCCCGCACGGGAGCCAGGCACGGGGTGCGGGACCCTTCCCCTTCTCGGGCTGCTTCCCGGCTCCTTTTACCATGGTCTGGGCAGAAAGGAAGGTAAATAAGAAATAAGAAATAGAATAGGGAAGAAGAAAAGAAAAGAGTTTAAAAAAGTAGGTTAAAATTAACCGAAAGTAGCAGAAAACACAAAAATATGGAGCTAGAAAAATAGAGGGATAGATAATAAGTAAAATAGATAAAAAAAACTTCAAACAAGCAAAGGATGGCAGAGATTGAGAGAGGATACAGAAAGGATGCCCAGAACCATAGCAATGAATGAAAAACAAGATGGCCGCGCCCGTTCACGACCGCGTGGGTAAGATTGCGCGAGATTTCCCCCGCGATCACACGCGAACGTGTACTAGCGAGCCGCACACTTTGCGAGATTACACATAGTGTTCGGAAACGGAAATACATCATGCAAACAAGATGGCCGCGCCCATGTACGACCGCTAGGATAACTTCGCATCGTTGAGCTACAAGCGGCTCACGAAAACGCAAAAAACCACGGGAACTAACACGCCGCAAAAAAAAAATCGCATATACGCACGAATTTGCGGCTTCCGAATTCGATCTCGCGCAAATTCGCGCCCCGCGAATCACGCGAAAATGCAGAAAAATTATTTTTGCAAAACTGAAAGCACTCAGCACGTGCAAAAGTCCAAGCTCATCATTAGTAACCATTCCCTGTAGTGCTTCCTGAGGGGCCCCTCCAGAGTTCAGTTGCCTACTTGCAACTATTCTATGACCCTGCTCTGACCCTCACAGCAGGCTCAGAGAATAGCTACAAGTATGCCTAAAAGGTCCTGTTAAAAAAAATTACACTGCAACAGAAAGCAATTACAGATAAGGAAGCAGGTGCCAGACTGGAAGTTCAAATTCAGTGACACATTAATCAGCCCCTAATTCATTCATGTCAGTTGAGGCAGGGCAGGTGTTTATTTTTTTATTTATTTATTTAAAACATTTATAAAGCGCAGCTGTCACCTTGCAGGTATCCTGGCGCTGAGACTACTCTCTAAGATGAATGCAGTAGGAGATGAGCAGTAAAGTGATTGGCGTTTAGCATTTTGGATAAAGCCAGGTTTTAATCCGTTTCCTAAAAGGGAGAAGTTCTGTTATTAGGCGGGCATCCAGAGGCAGGCTGTTCCAGAGTGTTGATGCAGTAACCCTGAATGATCTTCCTCCTGTCCTGGCTTTTCTAAATCTTGGAACTTTAACCAGACAGGCTGTTGTGGATCTGAGAGCTCTGGTTGGAATATACCATTCGAACAGAGATTGCAGAGGAACAGGGCCAACTCCGTGCAGAGCTTTAAAAACAAGGCAGAGCGATTTAAAAGCAACTCGCTGTTTCATAGGGAGCCAGTGGAGTTCAGCCATTGCCGCAGTAGCCGAGGATCTCCTAGGCCATCCCATGGCCAGTTTGGCGGCAGCTGATTGAACTCTTTGGAGTCTGTCCAACAGTGCAGACGGAGCCTCAAGCAGCAGCGCATTACAATAGTCAAGGCGACTAAGAATGGTGCATCTGGCGATTAAGGCCTGGGCCTGCAAGGGTAGGAGTGGGAAGATCTTGCGGAGTGAGCGAATCAAAGCAGTGCAGGTAAGCACTGTTTTCGCAACCTGGGCTTCCATGGTGAGCTTGTTGTCTATCATAACTCCCAGATTGCGAACGGTGGTGACCGGCTGTGGTTTTTCCAGAGTTTCAGGGGGCCAGAACTCAGCTGGAAACGGGCGGGGGATCCGACTTCCGGCACAGAACAGAACCTCGGTTTTGGTGGCGTTGAACTGTAAGGAGTTCTTGTGAAGCCAGCAAGCTGTGTCTCGCAGACAGTCATGAAACGACTCCAGAGGAATCGATTCCTCACCCTCCCAAGAGAGAATGAGCTGAGTGTCATCGGCATAGTTGATTGCTCCTATCTTGTGGGCTTTGATTAACGTAATTAAAGGTTTTAAATACATGTTAAATAAAATCGGGCTTATGGACGAGCCCTGAGGCACCCCATGGATCACCGGGGAGAAGGCTGATTGATACGGGGGGAAGGACACAGCCTGCTTCCTATCCCGCAGGAAGGAATGAAACCAACGCAGGGCAGTACCGCCCACCCCGGCCTCTTTTAGTCTCTCCAGCATAATCATATGGTTGACCGTATCGAATGCGGCAGACAGGTCCAACAGGATCAAGGCAACCGCCTGACCCCTGTCTGCACGCATACGAAGGTCCTCCATGGCAGTAAGTAGAGCTGTTTCCGTGCCATGGCCTGGACGGAAGCCAAATTGTAATTCGTCCAGAAAATGATTCTGCTCCAGGTGTTTGGAGAGGCATGAGCTCACCCAGCGCTCGGCAATTTTTGCCGGGAAAGGTAACAGGGAGATTGGCCGATAATTCTGTAGACACTCAGGGTTCAGGGAAGGTTTTTTCAACAGTGGCCTAATAAGAGCCTGCTTCCACCGGGCAGGAACTAGGCCACTGCTCAAGGATTGATTACAAATCTTACAGAGAGTGGGGAAGAGTTCCTCTCCAGATGACTTCCAGTATTTAGGGGGGATGGGGTCGAGAGGAGATCCCGAGGAAATCCCATGAGCTAGTCTGTTAAATTCTACCTCAATAATGGGGGGAAATTCCCACAGGAGATCCATGGGCTGGTGCTCTTGGCTCGCGGCTCCAGGGTCAATGATGTCAGTGTCAGGGCCGATGGAAGCGACCAGAGTGGGGGGGATGCTTAAGTTTCGAATGATGGTCTCAATTTTATCTTTGAAGAACAGCGCCAAATTGTCGCACAGGAGTTGAGTGGGAGGGGTAGCTTTTTTTGCGCAATCAGGATGGATAAGGCTGTTTAAGATCTGGAAGACACTTTTGGAGCTGTTGGCGGCTATACAAATTGTGGAACAATAATAAGCGGCTTTGGATTTCATAATCGCATTTTTATATTCCAAGAGTTGAGTTTTCCAGATTTGCTTGTTAGCATCAAGGTAGCCCAGTCTCCATTTTCTTTCAGCCTGCTTACAAGCCGATTTAAGAAGCTTTAGAGAGTCGTCAAACCCAGGGGCTGATGCTCTCCCCTTGTGCTTACATGTTTTTAATGGAGCTAGGGAGTCAATGGTTGTCGACATTTAGAGGCAAAAATCCTCATAGTTATCCTCGGCCGGACAGTGTGGGGAGAAGCGGTCCTCCACTTGGAACATAGCGTCGGTAGATCTGCGCCTTTCCAGAGCCTTCCAATCTCTATAGGTAACTTCAGAGGGAATACTGTGTGCTAGTATTTTAGTTACCTTACAGTTAATGAAAAATTTACGGAGAGAGTGGTCTGTCCAGGCCATGGGCAGAATGTCATTCAAGAGTACTAGCTGAGGGGTGGAGAGAATAAAATCAAGTATATGTCCTGCCCTTTGAGTGGGTTCTCGGACTAGCTGTTTCAACCCCACGCTCTCACAGGAGAGCAGGAGGTTATGTAGTCCAGTATCTAAAGAACTGTTAGGCCATAGATTGAAATCCCCTAGAATAATTAACTTATTGTGGGAAATCGCCATGTTGGACAGGGAAGTGAGTAGCGATTGTTGGTGCTGGGCACTGAAAGCCCCCGGTGGGCGGTAGCAGATGATTGCCGTGAAGGTGACTCCTGTTTGACTGTTGATTGAAAGTCCGAGGAGCTCAGTCCCAACAACCGGGTCCATATCCAAGATGTTAACGTGCCAGGAGGCTCTATAGATGATTCCCACTCCACCCCCCGACATTTGGGTCTGGGTAGATGCAGGATTTTGTAGTCCTGCGGGCAAGCCCAGTCGAGCTCAATTTCACAGTTAGGGTGGGTCCAAGTCTCGGTACAAAAAAGAACATCTAACTGATGAGTTTCTACTAGGAGTTGAATTTCAGCGGCATGTTTTGGCAGTGATCTTACATTGAGGAGTCCGCCAGATATCAGACCACTGGTCACAAAGTCACTCAAAGGGAGGGCGGTGGCGGCAAAAGAAAAGTGTCCTTCACACGCATGTTCCCTCAGATGGGGCAGAGTCTCCCGAGAGTACAGTGGAGGAGAGGCCCCATGGTTAACGATGAGTTGGGCAGGGTGTGCTAACGAATTTTGCAAAACTGAAAGCACTTAGCAGGTGCAAACGTTCAAGCTCATCATTAATCAGGAAGCACTTACAGCTAAGGAAGCAGGTGCCAGCTCAAATTTAGTGACACATTAATCAGCCCCAAATTAATTCATGTCAGTGAGACAGGGCAGGTGTGATTTCCCCACCCATAATCTACAGTGATGAACCAGAGGGTGGCAGTGATGAACCAGAGGGTGGCATGGGTGAACCAGAGGGTGGCAGTCGTGAAACAGAGGGTGCTGTGATGAACCAGACGTAGAAACAACATGGTCGCGACCGTTGCGACCCGACAAGTAAGTTCGCGTTTGCGAACTCGTAAAAAACCCTCGCGAACTGGCAGAAACCCTTGCGAACACAAAATAAAATCCGCAAATTTGCGAAAGTTCACGAATTTTGCGGATTGCGAATCCGTAAATACGCAAATTCGCGAATTGCGAATTCGCAAAATTCGCCCGTACTTAAAAATAATGCTAGCTGTCAATGCCACAAGCAAAGGCAGCGGTGCAGCGTTACCTAATACGTTTCCACTCAAATACTCATATATAATTGATGCAAACTCTGTTCCTTTTGCTCAAATCAGTCGAGTGGGGAGTAGAGTGATTTTAAACAGGAAACGTAGGGTAGCTTTGATATACGAAGCGCATTTGGGAGAGGGTCTGATACATCAAGGGATCTCTACAACAATATTAACTATAAAAGAGACGTACTGGTGGCCTGGAATGAATGCTCACATTCACATGTTTGTTATTAACTGCATAGACTACGATAGAGATCGCAGCACAGAACGCCGCCAGGTACCTGACTATAGTATAGCCAGCCCAGTACAGACACCATTGTTAGACAGCATTAGACTTTCTACACGCAGACGTCCTTATGGACAAATGCGGTCCCACAACTATTAAGACAAGGTTCATTTGGATGTGGCCTCAGCGCTCGGCTGACGTTCGAACTGTTATAAAAGATTTGCGAGTCTTTATCGGCTCATATGCAGTCGGCATGCTGCATTCTGACCAGGGTCCTGCATTTAGCTCACAAGCTTACAAGGAGGCCATGGCCAATCTAGGCGTTGCATTGCGGTACTCTAGTCCATTCCATCGTGAGGGAAATTCGGTAGTGGAGAGAAAAAGTCGGGACATAAAGCAATCTATAACAGTTAGGGTAATAGGCTCGGGTGACTGGTTGGTCAAACATCTAATAAGTGTCTAACATAGTCTTAACAATCTGCCAAGAAGTTCTCTGGGGGTATCACTCCATATGAAGTCCTTTTTGGGACCAGTATGATAATAGCGGACCTCGATTGTCAGACTTCAGTGGTAGACCAAAAACCGTTTGATATCAAATACCGTTTGGCTGTTTTACAGGACTTAAATGAAATAGGAACGAAACAAAGTAACGTATTCCTGAAGCCAACAACCACTGAAGAGAAACTGACCATCCCAGCAAGGCCTGTCAGGACACCCCCGCGCCGCACGGCCACCAGCTGTTGCGTGTGCAACTCGCCCCGCTGCTGCCCACAGCCTCGATGAGCCTGCCTTGGCCCCCGCCGTATCTTCGTGTTGTGCTAATTTTCTTTTTGTCTCCTTTGTCTCTTTTTTGTCTCCCTGCAGCTTGCTAACCTATATTTTATTTCCCATTTACCGTTTTGATTATTTTTTATTGCCTGTACTGTTTACTGTGTCTCTGCCCCCTGCCCGCCCCACTCCCCGCTTCCCGCCGCCGTGCTAGCGGCCACGCCCCCTTTTCCTTCTGTGCCCTCCCCGCTCCCGCCTCCCAGCTGCTCCTCCCTCCCTCCCACTTGGCCATAAATGGCGACCGAGCGGCGCAGGTGAGTGTGACCTGTTCTCAGGACACCCCCTGCGCCGCACGGCCACCAGCTGTTGTGTGTGCAACTCGCCCCGCTGCTGCCCACAGCCTCGCTGAGCCTGCCTCGGCCCCCGCCGTATCTTCGTGTTGTGCTAATTTTCTTTTTGTCTCCTTTGTCTCTTTTTTGTCTCCCTGCAGCTTGCTAACCTATATTTTATTTCCCATTTACCGTTTTGATTATTTTTTCATTGCCTGTACTGTTTACTGTGTCTCTGCCCCCTGCCCGTCCCGCTACCTGCTTCCCGCCGCCGTGCTAGCGGCCACGCCCCCTTTTCCTTCTGTGCCCTCCCCGCTCCCGCCTCCCAGCTGCTCCTCCCTCCCTCCCACTTCGCCATAAATGGCGACCGCGCGTACGCGCAGTGGGCACGCCGATTGTGCGCCGAAGGCGCGCCAAAGGTAAGCCCGTCTGCGCCCGTCCGCGCCTGGACCGCGCCCAGCGCCAGAACCCCTGGCCCCCACCGACGCAAGACGACCCGACAGACCTACAACGCCGCCGCCCTCAACGCACTCAATGCCGGCCGGAACCCCGCCTGCTGCCGGGCCGCCCCGAAACGCTTCAACGGACCCTTCACCTGCACAACCTGCAAGTTTACCTGCCTCCGAACATGCACCGCGCCCGCCAAGCCAAACCCCAGCAGCGACCTCAAGTGCACCCTGCTCAACACCCGCTCCGTCCACAGACACGCCGTCGAAATCTGGAACCTGCTCGACACTACATCACCAGACGTCCCCTTCCTCACTGAAACATGGATGAACGCCTCCTCAGCCCCCGACATCGCCATCGCCATCCCGGATGGATACAAGATCATCAGGAAGGACCGCGTCAACCAGACGGGAGGAGGCATCACCATCGTCCACAAGAACACCATCCGCATCACGACCGACGCCGATGACACCTACACCGCTGCCGAACACCTCCACTTCCAGATCCACACCGACCCAAAGACGACCCTCAGAGGAACCCTCCTCTACAGACCCCCGGGACCACGCACACAATTCAGCGAAGACATCACGGACTTCATCAGCCCACACGTCCTCCCCTCCGCCGACTACATCCTTCTAGGGGACCTCAACTTCCACCTGGAGAACAACAAGGACCACAACACCGTCACCCTGCTGGACAACCTCGCCAACCTCGGACTCAAGCAACTGGTCAACACCCCCACCCACTACGCCGGCCACACGCTCAACCCCGTCTTTTCATCCAGCAAGCACATCGCCTTCAGCCACTCCACCGGACTTCACTGGACCGACCACAGCTGCGTCCACTTCAGCTTCAGAAAAACCACCACCCACCACCACCCGCAACAGGTTCCTCACAGGAGCTGGAGCAAGATCACCGCCGACCAGCTCACTGCCTCTCTCAGCCAGAACCCACCTGCCAGCACACCGGACCCCAACGAAGCAGCCCGCAAGTTCACGCAATGGCTGACCGCCTGCACCGACGACCTCGCACCACTGAAGAACCCCCCCAGCAAACCCAGAAGCAAGAAGGCCCCCTGGTTCACCTACGAACTCAAGGACTCCAAGAAGACCTGCCGCACCCTAGAGAAAGCCTGGCTCCTCGACCGGACCACTGACAACATGACCGCCCTCAAACACGCGACCCGCAAGCACCACCAGCTCATCCACACCACCAAGAAGAAATCACTGAAGGATCGACTGGACAACAACGCCCACGACAGCAAGGAACTCTTCAGCATCGTCAAGGAGTTCTCCAACCCCAGAACCGGCAACAACGTCATCACCCCTTCACAAGATCTCTGCGACTCCCTCGCCTCGTTTTTCCACCGCAAGATTGCCGACATCCACAACAGCTTCAGCACACCATCCTCGCACCCAACCGTCGAACCAACGCACCCCACTGCCACCCTCCGCACCTGGACCGCAGTAACCACCGAAGACACAGCCCACACGATGAACACCATCCATCCCGGATCTCCGACTGACCCATGCCCCCACCACATCTTCAACAAGGCCGACTCCACCATCGCACGCCAACTCCGAGACGTCATCAACACCTCCTTCGACACCGCCACCGTCCCAGAGAGCTGGAAGCATGCCGAGCTCTGAAGAAACCAACAGCGGACCCCACCGACTTCAAGAACTTCCGCCCCATGTCGCTCCTCCTTTTTCCTGCCAAAGTCATCGAGAAGATCGCCAACAGACAGCTGGCCGCCTTCCTCGAGACGAATGGATCCCTCGACCCCTCGCAGTCCAGTTTCAGAGCCAACCACAGCACCGAGACCGCCCTCATCGCAGCCACCGACGACATCCGAGCCCTTCTCGACAACGGGGAAACAGCGGCACTCATCCTCCTCGACCTCTCCGCCGCGTTCGACACTGTCTGCCACCGCACCCTAGTCCAGCGCCTCAGCAAAACCGGCATCCAAGAGAAGGCACTGAAGTGGATCATCTCGTTCCTAGCTGGAAGAACACAGAGAGTCCGCCTCCCCCCGTTTCGTTCCGAGGCCACCAAAGTCATCTGCGGCGTCCCGCAAGGATCATCACTCAGCCCCACCCTCTTCAACGTCTACATGAGACCCCTCACAGCCATCGCATGCCGACACAACCTCAACATCATCTCCTACGCCGACGACACCCAGCTGATCCTCTCCCTCACCAGATACCCCGACACCGCCAGAACCAGCCTCCACGAAGGGATGAAAGACGTCGCCGAGTGGATGAAGAACAGCCGCTTGAAACTGAACTCAGACAAGACGGAAGTCCTCATCCTTGGATCATCACCCTCCACCTGGGACGACTCCTGGTGGCCCCCTGCCCTGGGCACCGCCCCCAAGCCGACAGACCACGCACGCAACCTGGGCTTCATCCTGGACTCCTCCATCTCCATGACCAGACAAGTCAACGCCGTCTCCTCTTCATGCTTTCACACCCTCCGCATGCTCCGCAAGACCTTCCGATGGATCCCGATCGAAACTAGGAAGACGGTCACCCAGGCCCTCGTCACCAGCCGGCTGGACTACGGAAACACCCTCTACGCCGGAACCACAGCCAAGCTACAGAAAAGACTACAACGCATCCAGAACGCCTCCGCCCGACTCATCCTAGACATCCCTCGACGCAGCCACATCTCCGGCCACCTGAGAAACCTGCACTGGCTCCCCGTCAACAAGAGGATCACGTTCAGGCTCCTCACCCACGCACACACGTCTCTCCACAACCTGGGCCCCAAGTACCTCAACGACCACCTGACCTTCCACACGCCCACCCGCCAGCTACGATCCGCTAGCCTCGCCCTCGCCGCCGTACCACGCATCCGAAGAGCCACCACCAGAGGCAGATCCTTCTCCTACCTGGCGGCCCCCTTCCCCCAAGTGCCTTGAGACCCTTTCGGGTGAGTAGCGCGCTATACAAGTGATATGATTGATTGATTGATTGATCTAGTCAGAGAGAAGATCGCAGACAAGAAGGAATTTGGGCCTTCTTACAGACAAGCAGTACCTGTCCTAGCAATCCACGGATCAAGAACAGTATTACGGCCGCCCCTTGCTGGTAAAAAGGAGAACAGGTTCATGTCAATCGACCTGTTCAAACCACATCATGTGGCCGATCATAAGCAGTAGGCCAAGTGGACTCCGCAAATGTAGCAGATGCCCAGCTCTTGTTACTATCCAAGAGGTTCAAACTGAGAGACTCTTCACCTTTGAAGAATCTGCAGTGCAAAATGAAGGACTAAGCAACAAAGCTATGGAACTTGTACCTCTTGTAACCCAAATTACAGTTTGTCAAGAAACGCCTGTCTACAACGATGTAGCATCTAACTATACAAATGTAACAAGTGATCGAGTGGTTCCAGCGATTTCAATGAATCCTGAAGCAATACCTACAATACCTACAATTGACAGAACTGCCTCTGGCTATTTCATTAACTTAGATACGTTTTCCGAGGATCCCAGCGAGCCTGAAACAACGCCAGCTACAAGAACTTTCAAAGAACAAGCAACAGACCTTTTTCAACACCTGGAAAAGATTTATCTGGTTTCACCATGGATTGAACTTTGGATTGTGTTGGGTATGCTTTTTCTTCAACTTTGGTTGACTCTGGTAATAACTTTGGGAATGCAGATAAATAGAAGATATGTAAAAAAGGACGCAGCAAGTAAGAACATCAACTTACTACTCAAACCACACAAATCATCTCATCGTGAACAAAGAGACTTGTCATCAGTGAACATCACAGCCGTTCCTATACCTGGTGGTAGAGCTTGGGACAGAACTGATTATGACACTTTTGGCCTGTTGGAGCTGTTGACGATTACACACCAGTTCAAGATTTCCTTGAATGACTTTGTTTTATCTAGTACCTTTTCTGATGATTGGGTCTTCGAGACTGTTAATAATATGATGTCAGACATAGGAATGTCTGCTGCATTTACAAATCATGAATACTTAGAAGGTTCATCAGACTATGAACAAATGTATTGTTATGATCATTATGGTCATCATTTTTGCACAAATCTGCAAATCCTAGAAATGTATTGATGTATAACCAATGGAAATATTGTCCTACGCCACCAAAGGGTAACTCAAAAACATTTAATGGAATATGTCCATACTTTTCAGGTTTCAAGGTATCCAGGGTTAGCCAAGATAAAAGACCTAAACAATCCATCCATACCTACACCTACACCTGTTGGTGATAACACTTTAGATGGGGAGGTTGACGTACATACTATTTTGCACCACAACAGAACAGACCCAGATTGGAAAAAATGGTTAATCTGGCCCACAGACACAAACAACTGTCAAGATAGATTCCTGAATAAAACACGGGGGTTCACATTCACTAGGCCAGATCCAAGATATGTTCAGAGACAGCATCCAGGAATAGTAACAACATACAGTGTAGGGAAACTATGCCTTGAATGGCTACATAGATCTACACTTACTGATGTTAAACAACACTTATCTTTACTTGCTCCATCCTGGAGTTGGAGAAAGATGGCGGCCGGTCAGTTAACCCGGTCGGGAGCTCCGTGCTGCTCCACGCCAAAATGACCTAATACTCTGTAAAATAGCAGGAATCATGCACACAGACTCATCCGAGTGACAGCATGCCGCGATAAGGGTCGCGTATCTCTACAGAATCTCTCGCTCTTTTTTCTCCATCGCATATCGGACTGACTGCCTGCCTGAATTGAGAGATTTTCACCCGGACCCACGCTAAACCATTGTGAACGGAGTCTCCGCCTTCCTCCACCACTTCATATCTATACAGCACCCTGAGGATCACAGAGGATCACACGCAAAAGGGAGATGCCAAAAACAACATCGGACCTACCTGCCGTGTCTGTGCTCCATTTGAAAAGTCTGCCGCTGCCTGGTCCCGTACATCTGAGGCAAACAGGAATTGCCGGAGGTCAGCGCAAAGAATAGCCGTCTTCTTCCAAGGGAAAGGAGGAGGCGACAGTGCATACAGCGGCGAGAGCGGAGGGAACACAGCAAGACCGGAGCCCTATGCGGGGGTGAAAGGGTGCAAAACTGACTAGAAGGGTCGGGTCAAAGCGTCGGGGGCAGCGGAGGAGTCCATCCTAGTCTCACAGACAGCAGACACGGAAAAGAAGAGCTCCGGGGGACCTATAGACCAGTACATGAACCGGGTAAGCCGGGGACAAGGTCGGAAGGTGGAGGGAGGGGTGGGGGCTGAAGACGAAGGGTGTAAGGTTGAAAAGCTTGATTCCCAGAAACAAATCATACAACAACAAGCTATCTGCTTTAGGACTGATCCCTGTTTACCTGGAGAAGAGGGGGGGGGAGACAACTGTTGGGGGACAGGAAAACCGGAAGAGCCAGGTCAGACCCCAGATTCTAAGGGGAGATCCACTTACTGCTTAAGAAATAGGCAGTTCTTTAAAACAAACCAACCTCCAACCACTAAACATCCTGTTGCCCCCCGAAGCACAAAAAGAAAACCCAAGAAACCCCCTAAGGTGCAAGCGAAGGCAGGAAAAACACTAAAAAAAACGGGGGGTACAGCAGACGTGCGGGAGGGGCCAGACAGTGCGAAGATCAAAATAACTCCCTCGTTAAGATCTTTCTTTAAATTACAAGAGCAAGGCCAGGAAAAGAAATGGGAACAAGATTCACAATCAAAATTACCTGGTCCTGAGCAGAAGAGGTAGGGTGACCCCCTTATTCCAACGCATATTCTACCCAGACCCTCAACAGGCCCTGCTATGTCAGCGACGGGGGAAGCAAACGCAACCATCCAAGCCCAATGCCCAGACCAAACCGAGACTCCAATCCCAATCTTAACCCAAACTCTAAGTCAGTCGAGAACCTCCACCAATATACTCCTAGAAAAAATGCTAGAAATCAGGTCGAGATTCGAGATTTCAGAAGGAAACCAAAGCAAGGTCCAGGAGGCATGTGAACTTCTCGATACAAAACTAAATGCCTTAGGAGAAAGAGTAACAGCAGTAGAGGCAGAAGTGGTCTCACTGAGCAGAAGAAGGGAGTCTAACCAGAGAGAAATTAGAACGCTGAGAGAAACAGACAAAATTATCACCGACAAGCTTGAAACGTTGGAAAACCACTCCAGACGAAGTAACTTGAGAGTCTTAAATGTACCGGAAGGCAGGGAAGGTACAGACATAAAAAAATTCATCGTCTCACTTCTGGAGGAATTCCTTCCATGGAGCAAAGGCCTTGGACTAGAAGACGACATTCAGAGGGTACATAGAGACCCATTTGGAAAAAGTAAGGAAAGGAAAAATCCGAGGAAAATTTTGGTTAATTTTCGAACATATTCTCTCAAAGAAAGACTCCTAAGTGAAGCTTTAAAAACTGGATCATATAATAAAGACGACTGGTCCTTCAGGATACGCTCTGATATATCAAAAGCAACACAAGATAGGCAGTAGGAGTTGGGGCAGATGATGCCTGAGCTGAAAGCACTTGGCGCTATAGTCCAGATAAAATTCCCGGCCTCCCTCCGGATCATGTGGAGGAACAAAATGCATAATATCAGGGACCCTAAAGAAGTCGAATCTTTCCTAGAACAGCTTCGCGACCAGACGCAGAAATAAACATCACTGGATAATTGCGCCAGAGTATTCTTAGTTCAAAATAAACAAGGCACGGAGCTCAAAGAGGGCTATCAACAAAGCCCAGAGAAGAAAAAGGGAGGTTTCTCCAGGGAAGGGGGGACTTTTTAATTTTTAACTTGTACACTACGGAAAAAAAAAGAGACAGAAAAAATCATGCACGGGAGATGGGAGCAAGTTAGGGAAAAAGCTGAAATATGTCCTCAGCAAAACACAGAGTAAAAAAAAGAAGGGGAACTCGGAGGCCGGCAAAAGGAAAAAATGCAGAAAAAAATGAAAAAAGATAAAACACATGTGAAAATAACCTCCTGGAATGTAAATGGATTAAGAACCAAGAGTAGGAGAAGGAGAATACTAGAATACTTAAAAACAATAGACAGCGAAGTTATAATCCTTCAGGAAACACATCTGCTAAAAAAGGAGTGGGAAGACATTATGAAAAAATTACATTGGGTAGACTCGTACATCTGCACAGACCAGGAGTGTGTTGTCAAGGGGGTTGCCATCCTTTTTAAAAAGTCTTTAAAAGCGAAAGTGGAATCAATAGAAAAAGACCAAAAGGGGAGATGGGCGCTTGCTAAAGTGAGGATATGTAACAATGTCCTAACAGTGGCAGGTTATTATGGTCCAAACACGGACGACCCAGTCCCCTTACAAACTCTGTATTCGGAATTACTCTTAGTTTCATCACCCATTATTCTGGGCGGAGACTTCAATATTATACCCGATTCAAAAAAGGACCGTCTCCCCAGTAGAAGACAAACAAGCCTGCCAAAAATGAGAGACTGGTTAGGGGTGTACAAAAGGGATCTGTGTTTAGTCGACATTTGGAAAGAAAAGGGTGATAAACAAAACAATTTCACTTTCAAAAATAAAAAACTTGGAATTCAATCAAGAATAGACTTCTTCCTCGTAGACCAAGGGCTAGTCGAAAAAACTGTAAAATTAGAACATATTCCTGCCCATCTCTCGGATCACGCGGCGGTCCTGATTACCTTGAAACTAAAGGTTGGTATGGAACGTACAAGATGGACCATGGATCGCACAATTCTCCTAGACCCCAGATTGCTGAGCAGCTCAAAGAACAGACCGAGTTTTTCTTTGAAGACAATAAGGACGGCACCTCAGTACAGACAACCTGGGATGCATATAATGCGGTGATTAGAGGAAATATCCTCAGCCTAGCGGCACATAAATCAAAGGGAATAAAACAAACGATCCAAAAACTGGAAGATAAGATTAAAAATTTCGACCTACAAATAGCTGCGGCAACATCTCCTTCTCGCAAAGAGCAACTAGAGGCAGATAGATCGAGTCAAAAAGAAAGTATAGTAGAAATCTTGGAAAATAAAGTTAGAGAAAAATGGGAAGCTAGCAAACTCGCCCATTTCGAATACGGGGAGGGTTGTGGCAAGATGCTTGCATGGAAAGTCAAGACAGATCAAGCCAGGAACAAAGTTGTTTGTATCGACCCTCGTAACCCAGCTGAGAATGGATCAGAAGAAGCTATAATAAAACAAGAATTTCTCGCTTTCTTCTCAGATCTCTACAAGGAAGATTGCAAACCCGAAATTGGAGAAATAACGCATTTCTTAGGGGCCCTAAACCTTCCAACCTTGACACCAGAATCGAGAGAGGAATTAAATGCAGAAATCACAACTCAGGAAGTAGAAGAAGTATTACAAAACCTCAAGAGAGGCAAAGCAGCTGGTCCGGACGCTCTGCCAAACGAATTCTACACAAAATTAAGGGAGTCACTGGTTTCCCCCTTATCAACTCTGATGAATAAAATCTTCTTGGAAAGAGGTGACCTCCCAGAATCTTGGAACAAAGCCACGATTTCTATCCTTCTAAAACAAGTTAAAAGCCCAAACAAAAGCGAATCATACCGCCCAATCTCTATCTTGAACTGTGATTACAAGATATTTACACAGATTATGGCTAAGAGATTGGGGAAAATAGCAGGGCTATTAATAAACGGCAACCAAAAGGGATTTATACCCGGAAGACAAATACAAGATCTTACACAAGAACTGTTTGGCGCCATAGACATAGCCATCAACGAGAAACTTCCTCTATCAATAATTACCATCGGCGCAGCCAAAGCGTTTGATAGAGTTAACTGGGTATATCTGAATGAAGTACTGAAAAAATTAAATCTGGGGACAAATATCCTGAATATGGTGGCAAAAATGTATACTTCCCCTAGAGCACAAATCTTAATTAATGGCAACCTTACCACAAACATCCAGATAAAGAGAGGAACAAGGCAGGGATGCCCCCTCTGCCCCTTGCTTTTCAATTTCTATATTGAAACAATGGCAGAGTGTCTCAGAAAAGATCCATCAATATCCCCCTTCTCCTTCCAAGACTGGACCAAGAAGATAGCCCTGTATGCAGACGATCTGATGATCTTCACAGATAACCTAAGTAAGTCCCTAACAACAATAGAAGAGACCCTGACCAGATTTAGAAGAATCTCTGGCTACCAAATTAATCAAGCCAAAACGGAAACCATGAGCTGGAATGACAACACTACCAGTCCTTATAATAAGGATACATTTAGATACCTAGGTATAGACCTAGTCAAAGACTTAGACAAAGTAACACAAATCAATATCCAAATAATTGAAAAGGAAGTTAAGAAGCTATTGAAAGTGTGGGGAGGACTGCCTCTGACTCTACTAGGAAAATCCAATATAATTAAAATGGCAATTATACCGAAATTTACCTTTGCTTTTGGTGCCATACCATTGGAATTCAAGAGAGAAACAATAAAAAAAATCCAGGGAGAAATCTCAAGTTTTATCTGGTCTTCAAAAAACCCTAAAATCGCTTGGAGTAAGCTAAGAAGGAAAAAAGACCAGGGGGGAATTGCCAGTCCCGACCTCTTTGAGTACTGTAGAGCATTCCAATTTAAATCAAGCAGGAAGTTGCTAAATACATTTGAAAGTTATCCACCATATTTCCAAACAATGACCAATAAAACTAGCCATTTCCTATACAAATTTGGGCACCCAAAATTTTTAAAAAAAATCAAAATTAAGATGTTGAAGTCAGCGACTAAATCTTGGTTCGGCATAAGATGTACCCTAAATATCCCCTATTACAGTGACTTGGCCCCAATATGGGACTCCCCACGCACTCCCGAGTGTCTCAAAGACAAACTAGCACTCCCGATAAAAACAGCAGGAATAACAGAGTGGGGACAACTCCTGTCTCAGAACAACATAATGGATTGGGAGACTCCATCCGCAACAACAAATGCCTCCATAGCAAATTTCAAATACTACCAGCTCTCAAGTTGGGCGAAATCTCTAAAAGAAGTTAGAGCGGGAAACATAACTTTGGAAAAAGAGATGCTGAAAAAGGATGTTATACGCAAAGAAATCTCATATTGGTACTGGGCCTTGATCCTAGCAGGGGAGGAAGAATTCCAGATACCAGAGAGAGTATGGGGGAAAGATCTGCCGACGCTGGATTTAAATAACCAATGGCAAGTATCTATGAGCAAATGCTGGACAATTGTACCATCAGCTGCCCTAAAGAGAAACCATTCATTTACATCTCACAGAGTATACTGGACCCCGAAAAAGTTGTCAAAATTCACTGGGGCAGCACTGAAGGCTTGCCCGAAATGTGGACTGGAAAAGGCCGACGACCTCCACATGTTTCGGCAGTGCCCCCTTCTCGATGGCTTCTGGAATGATGTGGGTAAGACACTAGATGGGGTGCTAGGAAGACATCTAAAGGTTAGTATGGACCTAATTATTTTTGGGGTAATGAGTACAAGTGTCCCAGAAAAACTTACTAAAGTACAGGATAATCTACTTTTCTTATTAATATTATTAGCTAGGAGAGAGATCTGTGTAAAATGGGTAAGTCCAGTCCCCCCGCTACACAGTGAGTGGCTGATTTCAATATTAAGAATATACAAACTGGACAAAAGAAAAACATCTAGTAAAAAGTTTAAATTCTGGGAGATCTGGGAAAACTACCAGCTAGGACTAATCTAGACTGTTTTTGGGGATAAACCACACGGGCAATGTCTCAATGGTTGGGCCGGAACAGATTCGTCATGCCACAGTCCAATGATTATGTGTGAGCAATGAAAAGTCAGGAGAAGGCCTGCATGAGTAGCCAGAATGGCTAGCTCCCCCCCACTCGCTAAATCCTTCAACAGAGTAATGGAAACAAGGGGACCCTCCTTTCTTCAAAGCAAAACAGGGGTACTGTCCAGAATCGCACGTTTAGTTACATGGCAGTGAAGGCAAAGAATAAAGAGAGAATGGGGCCCGACAACTCCTTACTAACAATATTGCACAAATGAGGACTAAAAAAAACAAAAAAAAACAACCCACTTATCTTTACTTAAAGATGGTGCTGATCTTAGGAAATTCTTGCTAGGACCAAGAACACCGCGTCATAAACGTTTTATATATACCGGTATCTATGCTGCTTATAATGAAGCATGGAAGATTACGCAAGCAGAGACTGCAGAAAGAATACGAGAAATTGATTGTGTTAATTTAAAGAAAACTCTCTCTGTAGTTAACAAAGGGTTAACGACTCTGTCGTCCAGGACATATTCATTGGACAGCATAGTGTCTTCTGCCATAGACATTATGGAACAGGACTTGGTCATGTTGCAACATGGTCAGTCGCAATTTTGTTCTATCATGCTATTAGGCTGGATGCTTCAAAACCTTTGTTCAGGCTATGTGATTTGGCGTTTAATCAATACTACGTCACTGCTTTCAGAATTCAATCTCACTGATAAACAGATCAAATTGGCACAAAGGGGAGCAAACTATATGTGATGAGCATTGAAAAACTGGAAAGATTGCCATTTACAGCAGCAGAAAAACCAGTTATTGAATGGATTATAAATGGAACAATCACTCTGCCTGTTACATCTTGCCATTTTCTGTATTGCTTAAAACATATACCAGCAGGCACACATGAAAGGTTGGGTAAAGAATACATCAAGACATCCTGGGAATTATCGTACACACATAGATGTTCAAGTGGGGGGCGTGAAGTGTTTATTAGCAGGAAAAACTGTGAAACTGCACTAAGCAGTTCTCTATTTTGTCAGGGTATAAACTTACACGGGACCTGTGATGGTTCCTCCGACAACTTATCCTGCCACCTGCAAGGTTCTCCGGCTGCGGTGTTGATCCAATTTTTAGACAACTTTCAAATGGAAGTTACATTATGAAGAACCATCACAGCTGCTGTAGCATGTTGCCAGGAATACCATATCTAGTAACTGTGTGTAGCAGGGGGATGGGGCCAGCGGAAGTAGAGTGGTGAGTGGCTGACTCAAATCTCCTACCCTCTTTACACCCCAACCAGACCGACTGGAGATCGGACGCTGAGGAACTCTGGAACACAAACAGTGAGGAATTGGAGGACGGTCCCTTTAACTACAATGAACTGGAGGAGGAAAACACGCCCCTGGATGACGTAGCTCGGCGACCATTGGGGAAAAAGCAGGAAGAGAAGATTTCGGCGTGTGAAATCACCAAGGAGCGTTTAGTGTGCCGAGGAGAGCGTGTGGAGACCGGAGGAAAAGTCGAGTTATCGAAGAAGGCAAAGGAAACGAGAACCGGAGGAATAGATGTGCCGTATCGAGGAGCTGCACTGCCTGGAGGCCACTGTCCCCACGAGCCGCCCAGCCACACTCACCGAGGAGGAGTGTGGCTCAGCCAGGTACGGGAGCGGGTGTCTGGCTGGATGGGGAGGTGGGGAGTGACTGAGGTAGAGCAGCCTAGTGAAGAAGTCACTGTTTATGTAAAGTTCTGCACTGAGTGTACATAGGCACACTGTATATAGACGTACACCGGTGAACCTTACACACCCCTGGGTTTCCTTTTTGGGAACTCTTTAAACAGACAAGACCACTGATAGTGCTATTTTCTTCCTCGCATGTACCCCGCTGGAAATACCAAGCAACAGCCAGCAGCAGGAGGGAACCTTACAACGTCCCAGGAGCCTAGAAGACCTACACGCAAAACAGCTACCCCGGATCCTGCCATTCTAGCCCGGGAGAGACTTACTGTGAGAAAAAAGAAAACATTAATAAAGATAAAACCTTACATACCAAGACCTGGTCTCTGTGCCCTTCCGTCAACCCCACCATACTGTGTCAGACAGGGTCACTTGCTGTATGCAATTATTGTTTCCAAAAACCAAGAAAGACCGGGAGTTGCCTTTATGGCCTTCACTGAAAATCTCTTCTACACGAATGGATACCTTAGGCAGAATGAAAGCCATTCTTTTGCGAAAAACTGTGCCACTGACCTCGGCCAAAGAAAAGTATGATCTGCAAGTCGTAAGGACTTCTGCAGAGATACAAGCCCTCCGAACTACAAACTGCCCTATACCTTTCTCGGAAATGTTAAGTTGTATCTTAAACATGTCTGATACAAGTGGTATTGTACATGTATTTAAGACCGTATTTTCTGGACTATTAGCATCTTTTCAAGCAGTCCTAGGAATATTTCCAAACTTTGTGCACTCTGTGTTTGGCGGATTGCCTCTCGATTTGGGACTCGCTGCAGGAATACTGTTTTTTGCTCCTACTGCTGCGATATGGCAAGTCAATTCACCAGCGACACCAAGTTAACCATGGAGAGAACTCTACTGGCGATGAAGTGTCGTGAGCACATCGTCCATATTTTGAGACTACCTCGTCTAAGAGAATTGAATACCACATGGTTTCTCTCATTCAAACCAATTTGGCAGGATTGCATCTTACCTGTTCTGTGCTGCCTGCTATGGGGAGAAGAATGCATGTTAGACACATGTCTCACACTCCCATCAGTCATGCCAATGGATGTTGATACTTTGATTGAACCAGTAACGGCCCATGCACTGTGTTGTCCCCAGCGGCTACCAATTTTGATGACGGCATTCATTGAGATCTCACAGATGCAAAATGCTGACAGTGAGGTACGAGAAGCGACAGGCGCACAGGTACCATCTGATTTGAACATTGCTAATGCGACCAATGCTGACGGCGATGCTTTACATCTATGTGCGGTTGATCTTCTTAACGAGGTAATCCAACTTTCACCTACAATGGTAGACAACTTTTTTACAGACTTAGAAGATTTGATGTTTTCTCCAAACACTACCACTGACTTTTGATTTGGCACACAGGGTTCTGAGAGAGTCTGAATTCGACCTTCATTTTTTCAAAACAAAGTTCTAACTTTGGAACTCTTTTTTCCTATGATTAATTTTTGTTTTCCAAATTTGTATTTTTCATTTTTGGCACAAAGTAATCGGCTTAAAGTAGAACTATTCATAGAGAACAAGAATTCTTTGAAAAAATTTCAGAGACAATCATTGACCTTGTCCTCATACCAACAGTTATATGTAATATGACATGAAATGGTTTCAGCACTATTCTTTTCTGAATTTACGAGCCATTTCATAAATGTATTTTTATGATTCATTCAGATAGCATTTTCAAATGTCAACTATATGCTTAGAATGAAACATTGCTTTTAATGCGTACAGCACAAATGCTCATTTCGTGAACAACCAGTACCAATGCATTTTTATGTTTTTGGGTGGGTTTTAGACACTTGTTGTATAGAAAATTTTAGATACGTTTATACATGTTTAGAACTTAGTATTTAGTAGAAGTCGTACATAAGAAAGTGGAGTGGGTGTTGTATGGCGTTTTAGTTTCCGAATGGATTTTCCTGATTCATGCCCCTTATATAGTACAATTCACATTGCCCATATATAGTCATAGAAATCAAGCCCTTATTGAGGCATAGCCGATGCAACCCAAATACAGACATGGCTACTTCCATTTGTTCACCAACGTCACAACGATTTCTTGGAAAACCAGCTTAAGCCGTTAGGGACTTCCCCTTGCTTGAATATTGATTTCTCCAAGAACTCAGTTAGTTTACAATGAACATCTATTCCCTAAGGGTTCATTCATGATGTTCATATGTCCGACAAACATGGCATTCCTAAACACCTTCAAGGTATAAATATACCTTCACTTGCTATGGCAAAGCACGGTGCTTCGGAGCAGTTCGATGACCTACTTGCCCGACGCAGCTCGCTACAGCAAGTGCCGAAAGAAGCTGACTCTCCAGCTGACGCACTGATCAGGAAGCTGCCCTCCTCTGCTGAGAGAAATCCAGCTCCAGTGTTTCTGACTCCCCTTGTGGGGTGTTGGGAAATTGAGTCCCGAGACAGAGATACCGGACCTCCTTCATTCTAAGGTATGGAGCGGATTAGAACCTAGAGAAACATCTGGTAGATTCTTGGCAAAAGTAAAACAATGCTAAAGACCATACTTACTACTTCCCTCGTACTAGACCTAGGTTAGGTATATTGGAGTAGGCGTATTTTAGAAGCACCAGTTGAGTATTTTAGCCTGTGTTATTTATGTATGAATTTTTATATGGCTTAGAAACCATACAATGTTCTTACCGTATTATTTCACATTACTGTTTACGCTGTACGCATTATACTTTGCATTCTGCCGAACGATTGTAGCAGTTCACCTCTCTTACACTGTTCAATAAAACATTTTATTGAAACTCTCGTCTCTCTATTTCTCTCTGCAACTCTGTAGAAACAAAGCATGCATGATTGACTGAGTAAAATAGTTATCCATTGTTTCCACGACTCTGAAGATAGTTAGTCCAGTCCTAGGGAAACAAAGTTGTCATGTTTATGCGGTTGTCAGAAACTAATCCCTTCTTGTGTATTCGAGAACATTTCTGGTGACCTCTGAGCTAGCTGGCACTCGCAATTAAGTTTAGTATATTCGACAGAGATCTACTGACCTAAGTCCTACGTCATATCTATAGGATATAATAGTCCAATGCGCAGAGCCTTTTGGGAATATAGGAACTACACTGGCAGCATCCCCGTCTGAAAAAGGAATAAAAGTATGCAGTAATGGTTTGTACCGTGGATCAAGAATTGTGGCAGAAATGTAATGGTTGGATGCCAAATGCCTCTGTGCACCCTTGTATTTTCAGTTAAGCGAAGGGTTAAACTCTCCAACAACTCATATGCTTTTTTTCCCCTCCACATCTGCCTACATTGCAGACACCCCCTTCAGCTGTTCCTGTAACATGTGCAACAATGAGATCACTTGGCCCATAGTACAGTCCTCCTTGCTAACTTCACTTGTGAAGACCTCGAAAGGAAGTAGCATCTCTGTCAGGCATTTAACTAGGCCCCAATGGTCCATCTCAAGGAATATGCCTTTCGCAGTAGCATCCAATGTTTGCATGACATATTCATTGATTTGTCTGTACTGCTCAAGCAGATGTTCAGGCATGTAATAATTTGAGTTATAACTTGTTGGCACCTCCTAGATGAGTGCTTTGACTGGCATTCTTTTATCACATTGAATGATCCTCAGCTGCTCCTGAGCTTTAAAAGAATGGCTGAAATGTGTGCAGATTTTTCTGCAGATGGTCAGTAAGTTGCTGACCCAGTCTTCTTTATTTAGAAAGTCTTGAACAATTATGTTAATGCAGTGCGCCAAACACAGGACCCTGAAATAGCCACCATCGGCCATGGCCTTAACTATATTACTGCAATTGGCTGTAGCAACAAAACCAATGTTAAGCCCTCTTGGACGTAGCCATTCAAAGACCTTGCTGTCAAAGTCTTCCAAAATGAGTCAGGAGAGGAAATAAGCCACCAAGAGCGAAGGGTTCGATGCCGTAGTTGGGATCCAATGTGGCCTATACATGGACCAATTACAGTATGTTCACAAATTAACACATAAACATTAATAATAACAAAATTATTCCAAATGAACATAGGACAATTTTAATAACAAAGCCATTACTCAGAATCCATAGGTATATTGAGATTGCCGTTGTTGACATCCAATCTAGACTATGCATGGAACATAACATAAGGACACAATGAATCTAAGTTAACAAAGTTGTACTTCTGGGGACAATTCAGCATGGAAGCTATTACTCTGAGTCCATTAGTATATGTAAAGAATTACCAATGTTGCTTATACACGGTACATTAATGGTGGTATCAAGAGAGTATTGCACAATTCAATTTTAAGGACAATTATGATGCTTAGAAAGAGAACTTAAGCGTATACATGTGATTCTGATAATGCATCAAATGAGGGTCGGTTACTTGAAGGTTGGACCAATGAATACAATTGGAGATATGGGTTGAGGGTGTACACTGTGTGTCATGATCATATCAGTGAATGCAGGGAATGGGCGGAGTCTAAATAATTTATAACACATATAATATTGCTGATCCCGCAGTCAAAGTCAATTTGGTTGGATGAGTGTCTGTTGGGGAAGAGGGGAAAAAACATGCATGCACACAGTTATGCTATTGACGATTTGTAGGCCGGCGTGGACTAGTCACAATTACTTATATACATCTCAATTGGAAGGAAAACACATGTGTAGTTTTAACAACATGTTGAGCAAGGCTACAGTGGTCTAAACAGCTATGTTTAACTAGTAGAAAGCACTAGGTGATAAAGGGGGTCATGTCAAGGTCACAATTACGTATATACATATCGTTGTTAGTGAAATTGCTCTCCCTCCCTCGCAGCTCCACCATTATTTTTATTTTATTTATTTATTTTTAAAATTTCTAAAGCGCACAACTGCCTTACGGCGTCTCGGCGCATTAAGTGAGGCCTTCCCCCGAGCCCCTGCACTCTCGAGTGTTGGTGTTCGAGGCCCTCCTCCACCCACAGGTTTCACCTGTGCCTCATCCCTGGTGGTTCAGTGGACCGCTGTCTCTATTCTCTCGCTCCACTTTTTCTCTCCTTTTCACTTGTTTTTTCCCCTAACTTCTATCTCCCCCTTCACTCTCCTTCTGGGTCTTTCCTCCGTTTTCTGTCATTTTCCCCTCATCTCAATCTCCCCCTTTCACTCTCCTTCTGTGTCCTCTGTGTCTTTCCTCCACTCTCTCTTGCACTTTTGCTGCCTTATTTGCACTTTTCTCTCTCTTTTTGTCTTTTTGCTTTTGCATTTTTCAGCCTGTTTTTCCCCACTGCTGCTGCCCCCGCAGTCCTTCCCCCTCAGCACGACCAGTGGAACCGTCCTAATCCTGCTTCCCTCCCCACTCCCGCCTCCCAGCTGTCCAGCCCTCCCCGACCCCTACTTAATGGCGGCCAATGCGCGGCCTCGCCTCTGGCGACCCAAAGGCAAGCCAATCTGCGCCCGCCCGCGACCCGACTGCGACTAGCACCAGAAACCCTGGATCTCTGCACTGCCAAAGCTACGACCCAGCGGCACTCCACACTCTCAATCCAGGCTGCAACAACAACTGCAAGCTAGCATCACCAGCCGACACCCGCGGTCCCTTCAGCTGTCATCGCTGCCGGCACACCTGCAGCACCGCCAAGACCACGGAACCAGCGCAACCAGCCCACAAGAACACAACAGAACCGAAGATCCTGCAATGCATCCTCTACAACATCGGATCCCTCCACAAACACGTCACCAAAATCTGGGACCTCCACGACAGCACCACCCCAGACATATTATTCTTTACCGAAACCTGGACCAACATCACATCTGGACCGGACATTGCCATTACCATCACCCAAGGATACAAGATCTCCAGGAAGGAACTCTCCACTCGCCCGGGAGGAGGAATCACCATCGTCCACAAATCCACCCTCCACCTGAGCACACTCCCCAACGAGCCCTCAGACTTTTTGCCAACTCCATCACGGACATCATCTCCCCGCATGCCATCACATCCAACAACTACACCCTACTGAGAGACCTCAACTTCCACCTCGACAACCAAATGGACACCAGCGCCAAATCCCTCCTTAACAACCTCTACAACATTGGACTCTGCCAGATCATGACCAAACCCACACATTCAGCAAGACACATCCTCCAACCCCTCTTCACAACAGGAAACTCTATCACCGTCAGCCACACCACCAAACTCCCATGGACTGACCATCGATGCGTCCACTTCACCTTCAAAACACCCACCATCCACAGACACCAGCACAGCGCCAACACCATAGCCCCCCTCAAGAAAAACAACAACACCCATGCCAAGAAAGCTAAATGGTTCACCACCGAACTTCAAGAGTTCAGACGCACTTGCCACCGCCTCAAAAAGACCTGGAAGAACACCAGATCCACGGAAGCCCACAACAACTTCAGAGCTGCCACCAACGTCCACCACCAACTCATCAAAAAAATGAGGAAATAAGAGATTGAAGACAGAATCTCCACTCATGCACACAACAGCAAAGAACTCTTTAACATCATCAAGGAGTTCGCCCAGCCCACCAGGGAGGCCACCGACATACCTCCCTCCGAAGACCTCTGCGACAAACTCAGTACCTTTTTCCACCAAAAAATCAAGAGCATCTACGACAACTTTGACGAACACAACCAACCCACTGAACTCTCACCAACCACCCCGACACCCTGAAGCCAGTGATCAACAACTGGAAGGCCTCACCACCAAAGACACACTGAAGGCGATGAAGTGAATCCACTCCAGGGCTCCCATGGCCCCTGCCCCGCCACATTTTCAACAGAGCTGCCGACACCATGGCACCCATGCTCTGCCACACCAACAACCACTCCCTAGTAACCGCCTTGTTCCCCGATGACTGGAAACATGCTGAGATCAACCCCCTCCTGAGGAAACCCTCGGCGGACCCCACCAATCTCAAAAACTACAGACCCATCTCCCTGCTCCCGTTCCCAGCTAAAGCCATCAACAGCACACTCGCCACATTCATTGAAGAGCACAACATCCTCGACTCCTCCCAATCTGGCTTCAGAAAATACCACAGTACAGAAACAGCCCTCCTTGCCGCAAAATATGACATCTGCACCTTACTGGACAAAGGAGAAACAGCAGCCCTCATCCTCCTCGACCTCTCAGCGGCGTTCAACACAGTCTCTCACCGCACCCTAATATGCAGACTCCATGAAGCAGGGATCCAAGACAAGGCCCTTGACTGGATCTGCTAATCCTCTCCGGCAGAATGCAATGGGTCAGATGCCCCTCTCCTCTCGGACCCTAAACTTACCACCTCCGGAGTCCCCCAGGGGTCCTCCCTCGCCCTACGCTCTTCAACATCTACATGGCTCCGCTCGCCCCCATCGTCAGAACCTACGGACACAACATTGTGTCATATGCAGATGGCACCCAACTCATCCTCTCCCTATCCAACGAACCCAACACCGCCAGACACAACTTTCGAGAAGGCATGGAAGCCTTCACCAAATGGATGAAAAACAGCTGCCTACAACTAAACACCAACAAAATGGAAATACTCATCATGGGCCTAAACCCTGATGCCTGGAACGACACCTGGTGGACTGCCCCCTCAGAAGCCCGCCCACCCCCACGGACCGCACACGCAACCTGCAAATCATCCTGGACTCAGAGCTCAAAATGGACAGCCAGATCAACTCTGTCTCATCCTCCTGCTTCCACACCCTCTGCCTCATACGTAAGACCTTCAAATGGGTCCCCCTCGAACACAGAAAGACCGTCACTCATGCCCTGGTCACCAGCAGGCTCGACTATGGTAACACACTCTATTCTGAAATAAACAAAAACCTCACCCGTAAGCTACAGAATATTCAAATGCCGCCGCAAGACTGGTCCTCAACCTGCCAAGACACTGCCACATCTCCCTGCACCTGCGCACACTCCACTGTCTCCCCATCGAAGCTAGAGTCACCTTCAAGATGCTAACCCAATATCACAAGGCTCTCCACAACACCAGACCAGCATACCTGAACAGCTGACTCAAATTCCACACACCTGAAATGACCCTACGATCAGCCGAGCTCTCCTACGCCACAGTCCCCCGCACCTGAAAGACCAGATCAGGCAGCCGCTCCTTCTCCTTCCGTGTGGCCAGAGCCTGGAACGACCTTCCGCTACACCTCAGACAGACAACATCGCTCCCCATCTTCGCAAGAAACCTCAAAACCTGGCTCTTCGACAGACCCCCTCCTTGATGGACTGCAACCTGTGAACCCCCCACTCCCCAGCACCTTGAGACCCTTACGGGTGAGTAGTCGCGCTTAACAAACAAACACCTGAATTGGAAGGAAAACGCATGTGTGGTTCTAACAATATGTTGACCAAGACTACAGTGGTCTAAACAGGTATGTTCAACTAGTAGAAAGCCCTAGGTGATAGAGGGGGCCATGTCAAGGAGAGGCAAGGGGGTTTGTACGGGTCACGGGGCTGTAATGACCGTGTTCCACTCATCCAGTGTATTTAAGCCATGGGTGACAGAATTGCAACAGGAAATCCATCTACATTCGCATTTGTTGAGTAGGAGTTGTAGGTTTCCACCTCTCAGAGGTACAGTGAGGCAGTCAATCTCTTGCAAGGTTAATTCTGTTTCAGAATGATTTTTTTCTTTGTAGTGACCGACAAGGGGAGCTGTCTCAACATTACATCTGATACGGCTTTGATGTTAGAAAATCCGCTGCTTCACCATCTGTTTCATTTGTTCAATGTATAATAGATCGCAGGGGCAGCAAATGGCGTAAATGACATTTGACTTGCGGCAGCTCGAGAAAGTTTTGAGTTTGTAAGTGTGCTCTGATGTTACAAATTCCTTGGTGTTGACACAACTACACATGCATTTTCCTTCCAATTGATATGTATATACGTAATTGTGATTAGTCCACACTGGCCTACAAATCACCAATAGCATAACTGTGTGCATGCATGTTTTTTTCCCTCTTCCTCAACAGACACTCATCCAACCAGACTGACTTTGACTGCAGGATCAGCAATATTATATGTGTTATAAATTATTTAGACACTGCCCATTCCCAGCATTCAGTGATATGATCATGACACACAGTGTCCACCCTCGACCCATATCTCCAATTGCATTCGTTGGTCCAACCTTCAAGTAACCTCCCCTTATTTGATGCATTATCAGAATCACATGTATACGCTTAAGTTCTCTTTCTAAGCATCATAATTGTCCTTAAAACTGAATTGTGAAATACTCTCTTGATACCACTATTAATGTACTGTGTATAATCAACATCGGTAATGCTTTACATATACCAATGGACTCTGAGAAATAGCTGCCATGCTTAAATTGTCGTCAAAAGTACAACTTTGTTAACTTGAATTATTTTGTTATTATGATATGTTCCATGCATAGGCTAGATTGCATGTCAACAATGGCAATTACAATATACCTATGGATTCTGAGTATTGGCTTTGTTGTTAAAATTGTCCTCTGTTAATTTGGAATAATTTTGTTATTTAGTAATGTTTGTGTGTTAATTCGTGAACATACTGTAATTGGTCCATGCATAGATCACATTGGATGCCAACTACGGCATCGAACCCTTCACTCTCGGTGGCTTATTTCGTCTCCTGACTCATTTATTTCCTCTCCTGACTCTCCTTGGTCCCCCGGGGGCCTCCTGAAGTTCACTACCAACACCGGTCTAGTTTTCCCTCCACTTGTGACACGTGTCACCGGACCGGTTGGGACGGCAACTAATGCTGGCTCCTATTCTGACGTGCTCGTGGACGCTTCTTTCGCTCCCGGCTGAGCCACATTACTGGGGTTTGACTCCTCTGTTGCAACTCTGGTTACTTACAGATCGCCTCTCTGCGACACCGATCCTGAAATCTTTACCCTTCAAGTAAGTCTTGGCTCACAAACCGTATTATCGCACATAGCTCTGCCTGCCTTGATGCTTCCCCTCCCTTACCTTAATTTTACTCCTCCTTACCATTCAGACTCTACTTGACTGTCTGACCCTTGCTTGATTCATCAGCCCTCCCCTGATTCATCATGCTTTGATTGCCATTTCCTGTTTTTCACAAGTTATGAGGCACAGTAATTACCCATTACTGTTCTCCTTTCGGTCTACATGTGGACACCTGATGCCTCGCTGGTTGTCCACTCCCTGATTGTTCTGACCCGGACATTTGACTTAGCCCTGTCCAGTTCAGGTAATTGCTATTAACCTGGACCTTTGTCTTTATGCTTCAATCCTCTAAGTTACCTCCCTTCCTCTCATACAGCACTACTAATGACCATTGTCCTGATGATGACCTCAAATCGATCAGGTTGAAACGCCGTCGACTACCGAGCATAGAACTTTGGCACTGTAGTGGTCAATTTATTTAGTCTGATTCCAAAACATGAACATTGGATATATCTTTTTGTAAATTTGGACCACATTCTTCTTACTCTTTCTCATTGTTCACGCTGCTCTCATCACTCTTGCGTCATTGTGCCACTCACTATCACTAAACACGTTCAGTGCTCACTTTGTATGTTTTGGTCATTGTATATTTAATAGTACAGTAGTGCTGGTATAACTACTTACAAATAATAATCCTTTTCACTCAACTTGCATCGTTGTGGTCTCACACCTTTTGTTCCCCATCCCGGTTGTGATTTACATCACTGTATATTTACTGTCCCCCTTTTTTCAATGATTTCCAGTTGAGACATTGTTGTGTGTTACATACCTTACCCGGTCTCACCTAGGTTAATGGGTCCTACTCCTGTATTCGTTTTTTTGATACAAAATATGACATAAACGTGATAACATAACATTGTGTGCACCACATAATAATATTTGCTCTGTTCATTTTCATGCCCAATGAATTTCGGGTCAGATTTACAAGATTTACACATCAACCTGATAGGGCATACTTTGGTGAAGGGCACTGTCTTCACACTTCCTTGATCATCTGATCAATAAGGTTGTTTGACACTTTTTATATCCCTTCCTTGTTTCAGTCAGATACTTTTGCAGCAAACGGTAACCAGTTTGAATTTAGGGTAACGTGCCGGAGGAAGATATCTAATTGACCCACTGTTAAGCACTGGGTATGTTTACTTGTGATATCACTCCACTGAATCCACCAGGTTGGTGTATTTTGTGCATATGGATCGAACAGTGGGATTACTTAGTTCCAATTAGTTGGTGTTTTTTTGTAAACTATATAGCTTAATCTCAGCCCCAGGAGGCAGAAAACATACCAGTCAGAGTAGAATTTTATTTACAATGCACGAAGCAGGTCTCTTGCATGCAAAGGCTCCTTTTTTTGTGGAGATGCCGGAAGGAGGAAGTACGCCAGAAGTTGACAGCAGAGTTTGTGTCTGTGTTGCACCAAGCCACGGCGAGCCGATGAGCTGCAGACTGGCCCTGGAGACAGCAACTTGACCAGATGGGATCTGCCCATGATTTGCCAGTGGCACCAAGGAGTGAGGCCAGCATGGCAGCAGAGGAGCCGCCGTGGTTGGAGCACTAAGATCAACTGCTGCAACCACAGTCACAGGCCAGCCCACCCATCAAACCTACTCTTCAGGCTCTGCAACACCAAAAACCGGGAATCCCACTGAATCCTTACTCTCCGGGTCCATCTGTTTAACTGCCAACCCTGCTTCACTTCGCTTCTGCTCCTCCTCCCACAGCTTCCACCAGGACCAAGAAGAGGACTGCCTCATTATTTTTTGGGCAGCTGGCCAGGAGTCTTGTCTTCTCTCCTGTCGGGGGTGGGATATCAGTTTGGTTGAGGTTCAGCCTGCACTGCATTGAGGAAAAGTTGGTGCAAATCCCCGGTGGCACATGATCCCTCTAAAGTGCCACCTACCACTACCTCCCTGTCCTTCAATGTTGACACCACCCTGCATGGCTCGGCTGGTCAGTGACTGGTTGACCCGGGAGACTGCTGTTACAAACAACGGTCTACTTCCCGGCAGTGGCAAGCTGAGAGAACAGCAAGGCAGAGTAGCACATATAAACAACATAGAGAGCGGAGAGAAGTTGATCCGAGGAGGACATGAGCAGCTGAGGGCTGAGGACCACGAGGAGAACAGTGGAAGATGCCAAGGCAAGCTGGAATAGGGGAAGAAGATAAGCACCAGAGCCCCAGAGTGCAAGAAGGTGGTGGGAGGGAGCACAGCTGGGGCAAGGTCAGAGTTGCTACTGAGAGGGAGACAGTGTGGCTGGAGCCACAGGACCCACAGGTTGTGCAGAGGTGGCCGGTGTTAGGCTGGTGCGGTTTGTGCATCAGAGAGGTCCTGCACCATGCCTCCCTGATACCTCATCCTTACTTGCACCCCCACCCTTCCCGTCTTTTCCTGTCATGCATCACACGGCTACCTGAGGCCTCGCCAGGTGCCTAGTATCGCAGCTGAAGATCTTGGCACCAGGCCGATAACAACAGTACCTCGAGCTGAGATCAAGCGTGACCAAGCATGCCTGAGTTGGAGGACGCACTGAGGAAAGACAGCAAACCTTCAAAAGCAGAGCACAAAGAACTTGCTACGCACTACGTACAAATCACTAAGTTCCAAGCACAAACTGGGGTCCTGATGAAGTCTATTAGTAAGCAAAGTAAAGTGCCAAAATCAGAACCACAGGACCAAGAGCCCACCGAGATAACAGTGAACTACAAATGAATGCCAACAACCTCAGATAGACAACTACGAACATGAGATCAGGAAAAGTGAGAAGCCCTCCTCCAGGGGCAAAGAAGCGCAGAGGAACCCAAAAGGAGAGGAGTAACAGTGAAGCTAGCTAGACCAAACAGAACAGAAACTGCAACACCAACACTTGTACAGATCTCAAGGCCCTAAGGAGGGCTAGCACAGAAGAGCTGATCCACATCATGGTCAAAAAACGGAAACCAGGAACTTACCAACCCAAACTTCAGACTAAATTCACCTAAAGGACCCTGGCACCGCTCTATCTTCCAAACTTAAAGATACAACTGGCATGCAATCCCACGCAACAGCAAGCTCCTGCAACCACCTGTCTATACTCACCAAACTCATCAAAGTTACCAGCAAACAACTCATATAGGGCACATATACCCTTGCAAGAGATAGCGGGAAAACTAGAGGACGGTAGCAGATCAAATGAGGAGCAGGTGGACAGAATGACAAGCAAAGAAAAGACAGAGAGCATAACACGGAGACAAACTTCAAGTGGTGCTGACTCCTCCTGCCCGGACAGTGACGATTGGCAGGAATGCCATGAGGAAAAAACACAGGAGGTGAGGAGCAACCCCCAAATTTCACTACAAGGACAGGTCCTGCCAAGCGCACAAACAGAAACAAAGGCAATGCAAATTTAAAACTAGATGACACACCAGACAAAGGACCATCACACAAGCAGCAAAATCCGACAAAAGGGATTATTGCAGATAGCTCTCCGCATCATACACACTGCTCACAACAGGCACACAGGCAAGAGCAAAACAGGTCACAGGGGTCGATACCAGCAGCAGTTTGCTTTGAGTCACTAACACAATGGGAGAAGGATCTGCACCTAAAACAAATAAGGGAAGACCTCCAAACAAGGAAAGAGGAGTCCCTCGGCTCCAATCACGTGTATGGCATGTCTTACCTATTTTGGAAAAGGGGGGTGGTGATGGACAGAGTTTCTGAATGATGCAGAATACTCTTACCAAGCATCCAAGGAATGGGAGGAGATGGTTGCCTACTATACACACAAAACAAATGCAAGTAAGCTACCCTTGGTCAATTTAGCCTATAATGATCTCAAGGACAAAAGCGAAACTGAGGCGGCCTTAACAACAGACCACTTTTGGGCAACCTTCCTGAGCACAATGCAGCATCTAGCGACTGCATCTCTATACCAGGCAGACAAGATGGATTTACAGCGATCAGTTCTTCAATCTTTATCAGACTCTTGAGCCAGAATTAAGGACAAGCTGGCAGATCCAAACGGGCTGATAAAAAGAGGACAGGCAGCGGCACAAATAGACTGTGCTTGCACGCCATGTTAGATAAAATACTCTCACTACCATCTATGCTAAATGTCTTACTAACTGGTCTAAAACAAACATATGTTTTAGAAACCCAGTTAACGAATTTGGCCTAAAGTGCAAGAACGAAAGGCCATGAACAAACAGTGCCCACATTCAGGAGGAAATCAAAGATCTCCAAAACCTCTCAACGGAACTAGTAGTGCCTAAAAAACTTCCTGCATTTCTGCCACAAAAATCACAGAGAAATGAAACTACAATTAAAACACAAACTCGTAAACAAAAAAAGAATATCAGAAACAAGAAATATGTGACACTCATCCATCTACTGGCGGCCACCGAAGCATCAACCACAGCTGACTCATAAGCGGCCGACGAATAATGGACACAATGGACACAATCCCATTGAATGGCAAAATTAAAAACAATTGAAGAGAACTTAATCCAGCAAAAAACAATGCAACCCGAAAAAGAACATCTAGTGGCACCCCCAGTGCCTGTACCAAGAAAGAAAAAAAATCCAAACCACATTGAAGAGCCACAGGATGGGACTCCTCACAGAGCTCAGCCACAAAAACAAAATCCTGGAAACAGCAAAAGCATTGCAAACTCTACAAAGCTGTGAACAAAAACAATTTGACTCACCAAAATGTATCACAGCCACATTGCCCATCAACTGTGGAGAACAAAGACTCAACAGATACATACCGAAAGCTAGTCCCATGTAATGATATAGAAAATCCCACAACAAAGGTTGAGGACAAAGGCATTTACAAACCAACGCCCCCGCTATGAAGGATGAATTGACTGAATGCCAAACCTTGGATAATGAACAGATTAGTATCACCTGAACATCATACCTCAAAATCAATATAAAGGGGAGGGATATCACCTTATTAACGATCCTGAGAGTGAACAGCGTCAATCAAACTCCATAATATTTCAGCCAAAGCATGGGTCAAGAGGGAGAGAAGACACCTTAAATAGATGTAACATAATGCATCTGTCTCAGGCAGAGTGCTGAGACAGGTTTGAAAGGCTACTTTGGTGGGTGGCACAAGCAGCCCTGCAAGCCCACCAGTAGCATTTAATTTACTGGCCCCTGGTATATTAGATACCACTTTATTGGGGACTGATAGGTAAATTAAATACGCCAAACAGGTCTAGACCAATATTACCATGTTTACCACAGAGAGCACACGCACTTTACACTGGACAGCGGTGCTAAATTGCCCAGAGTCCTGAAACCACCAACACCATGTCAGAAAAAAGACTAGGAGGAAGGCAAACCGTTCAGGGATGACCCTGCAAAAAGGGCCATGTCCAACACTGCCGTGTTTAGGCTACTGATGGAACTGTTTAATGAGGCTCCTCATCTTCCCTACCCTCATCGTCCTGTGGTTCCCGCTAATCATTGCCATCAGCCCACGGTCCATTTGTTCACATACAAGTATTGGGCAATATACAGCAAACAAGAATAATTTTGCACACAATTGGTGGCAAGCAGAGCAATCGGCCCACAGACATATCCAGACTCCTGAACCAAATATCCACAAGACAATTGACTGGGTCCTGTTTAAGCCATGATTGTACCTCTGCTGGGCTTTGTCTGTGGGTGAGAGGCGCCATCAACCATGACTGCAGAGCAGATCCTTGGTCAGCTGCAAAGAAAGGAGGGGTACAGTTAGTTAAGAGTCATGACAAGGATGGCAACAAATTCATCTACATTCTGTTATGTGTCCAAAATTACTCATACACCTTGCTTACTGTAAGAGATTTGCTATGACATTGTGTGGCATGCACAAAGTAGGAATTTGAAATGACTGGCACTGTGCTGCACATGCAGGTGTGCTGTCCTCTGTGATTCACTTACTATGTATCATACTTGTGAATGCTATTGCCATGCGGGTGATGATTTGTCATCAGTAATGAGAGTCAATTTGCCAGTAAGTAGACACATTTCTTACATTCATCTATTGTGTCTGTCTACTATTGCAATTCCTGAAGTGATTTTACAACATGCAGCTGGAGCAGGTGATATGGCGCACTGCAATCACAAATATTTGGCACTGAGAGTTGGAGTCAATGTTGTTCAATGTGTACTGCCACGGGAAGGATGGTGAGTGGATATCAATGTAGAACATGATAGTTTACAAAGGGCAGCGCACAGTGTCCACTATCGTGACAGCACATTAGGGATTTGAGATAAGTGTTAATCTTGCACTGTACAGTGCAATTGGTAGACTAACTGCACTACAGTGCCACACTGCTTGTGGACATTGTAAGCCATATTTTCCACATGATTCTGTGTTCAGAGTTTTGTGCCTGTGCTTTCAGAACCTGTACAGCATTGCTCAAAGACAGGCATGATAACTGTGTTGTGGGTTTTCAGGGGAGGTGTAGTTTGTGCATGAGACTGCACCTTGCTGCACAGTCTGAAGCCCTGGAGGACTGATAGAGTGGTCTGTCTGCTACAAAACCGTGAGAACATAGGATGTGATGTGTGTATATGATGAGAGATGTAATATCGCATGGTAGACATGATCTTGCAAGGTAACTGTATGGCTATATTTCTCAGTTTTAAAGGTCTGGGATACATCACATGCCTCATGAACATGGGATTTAAATGTGGACACGCAGACTAGAACAGGGTGTTTGGATGCAACATTTCACATGGTGTTGCATTAGTGAGGCTCTTCGACGCTATTTAATGCACACTCAAGGCCTCATTTAGCAGTTGTTGACACTGGGCAGTACTCGATGTCACCTGGCTGCGCTGACCTGTATCCAAAGTGAAGGGGTAGAATGCGCCATATTCCTAGCATATGGCACATCCCAGGTTTGTCAGCATACACACCATCAAATGTAGTGACTAGTGCCAACACCCAATCTTGCACCATAATGCTATAAGGGACAAATTCCTGCACCAAAAGCAAACAGTCTATGCAATTTCCTCCTTCTTTGTGTTATATAGTAATTGGACAAGACAAAGAGCCATGGAAAAATGTATCCTCATGCTATATTATTGGATAAATAGAAAGCTTTCAACCGAGTGACATGGGTCTATCTCTGGTCTACTCCTACTGCATTTGGAATATCAGGCCGTTTTTTGGAGTGAGTAAAGGCGCTTTACGCCACAGGCTAAATTAGGTTATGCTGGCTCATTTTCTAGGCTTTTTTGTATAAATAGGGGTACGCACCAGGGATGTCCTCTCTGCCCATTACTGTTTGCTTTATATCTTGAACCTTTCATCAGGGTTTTACTTGCCAATAAAAATATTTTACCATTATCTCCAGGACCCAACAGTCAATGCTTACGCAGATGACGTTGCTATCTTTTCGACGGATCTGGGCCAATCTTTAGAATTTATTATGCAAGAAGCAGGAAAATGTGGGTATTTTTCTGGATATAAATTGAATGCTAACAAAACTCATGTCTTACTGAATTTTAAACCGGATAACCCTGTTATGGGAATATGCCCTGAAGCTACTTAGCTTGGCATTTGTATTACGTCTCAGATTGAGAGTATATTTAAATTAAACTATGGCGCTTTACTGAGCAATGTCATTAAACATGTAAGAATTGGCAATAAATACCCATATGTATAATAGGTAGATTTAATATGATAAAAATGATGATTTTCCCGAAATGTTTGTACCTATTTTGTTCAATTCCTTTGAGAGTTTCCAATTTATTTTTCAAAAAACTAGATGGGGTTGTGAGCAGCTTTATATAGGGCTATAAGCGTGCTCGCTGCGCAATTACATTTTTTAAGTACCAATTCAATCAAGGCGGTCTCTTACTTCCTGATTTCAAATTATATTACTGGGACTCTTTCATGGATAGGTTACGTAGCCTTTTCTCTAACGGGGCCAAGATTTCAATCATAAACTTTTATTAGGCCAGGACAGCTGCAGGTTTCTCTACCGGATCCATCATCTGAATTACTTTAAGAGGGTACACTTCAAGACCGTCAGGGGCCTACTTTCTATATGGCGAGAAATTGCCGTTAGGTATTCTTTACTGATGTACTTTAATAAATTCCACTTATCCCAGACATTTTTTCTGAGGGGATTGAGAAGCAGTGGGCTAGACTTGGCGTGGATAAGCTGGAAGATTTTAATGATTGTGATGGCTTTCAAACTTTTCAAAATTTGCAGGATACTTTTCTGATACCACAGCAACACTATTATAAATATTTACAATTTAGAGATTTTTTGGGAAATTCACAGTGTCATAAATCGATAGAGACTGTGGATTTTTTGACGTTTTTTACATGAAGCACCTCGAAAGAAGACAATATGTGCGGCATATAAGCTCCTTTGCCAGCATAGACCTGATCCTTGTCTGCAGCTAGCTTCAAAATGGGACTGAAAAAACTCCTACAAAATTGGATGAGGCACTTTGTATGCTAAAAGATGCTGTTTGGTCTACTAAATTAAGACTACAATATTTTAAAACAGTGTGTATGCTGTATGATATTCCCAATAAGATAGCTCGGTGGGGTCAATAAAGAACACACTATTCAAGTAATAGGACAAATTGTCCTAAGTGTGGTGAATATGGGGCTAATATTCTCCATATGTTTGTTACTTGTCCACAGTTAAGGACTTTTTGGTAGGAGGTTATTTTAGTCTGTAAAAATCGCCTTAGATTAGATCTTTCTCTAACGAGAAGATTATACTGGGTTATAAGGAGGATGCTAATCAGGCACATCAGGCATTATTATCTATGATTATAGTTTCTGCTAGATTAGCTATTTCTAGAGCCTAGATCTCTCCAAAACCCTGCAGTGTAGCAGAATGGTGGGCTATTGTTTGTTGAGGTCTTTGAGATGGAGAGGCCTTTGGCTAAAGTTGGAGGCCTGCATTCAATGCAGATATTTAATGCCATGTGCCATGGAATGAGCTAAGACTGAATGTTAGATTTTGTGGGTTTTTTGATTATGTATTCTTTTCACTCTACTCCCCTGGTAACAAGACAGTATTTGTATAGAAAATACAATATGTTGATGTATATGGTTTTTGCCTTTGCCTCCCATGCAAAAATAGAAATTAAGAAAAGAAAAAGAATTATGTTTCTTCATTTCACCACACTGTTTGCAAACTGTCTCAGGGTCCCTGAACATTGGATGTGTGGTAATGTATGAGATCTTCATTGGCGTTGCATGGGAAAGGCCACCTCAAGGCTCATGGTACACATCCTTAACATAGGGTGATGGGAATCTGCACTTTGCTGTGTCTTGCCTTACTGCGTAACTTTGGGAATTCAAGCTCTGCTCAAAGATTTCCATGCTTTCACAATACTCCTGTTTCTTTGCTTTTTCATTTCTGTTTTCAGTAGTCTGAGGCACTGTGTTCACGAGACCCCCAGTTCAGTTGGTTATTGATAACTATGAGGCAATGCAATGCCATGCAGACAGACTTTGCAATCCCTCACTGATATGAGTTGGAGTGCTGCTCCACCAGAGCATATTGACCAGTGATGCTCTATCAGTGCAGTTCACTTGTACATGTGACCCACAGTGGAATAGGTGGTCCTGACATGTGTGACTTGTAGGATTGAGTTGCGCATATGCCATGTAGAATAGTGCATGTAGGCCACACCATCTATGTATGCACTATATTATTCAACCTGAGACTAATATGTCAACATCTTGCCACATATTTGACTATCATGTGGTCTGTCATGTACTTGAGAAGTACTTCCTAACCAGTAGGCCATTCCCATATGTCCCGTTCTGGAAGCGCTCATTGATGGTGGAATGCCGAAGATGAAGGAATCATGGGCACTGCCTGGGTACATTGCAAGGACATTTAAGAAGAGGTCCAAATCATCTATGATTGCCTGCACGTTCATGGAATGTGTTTTGTGATTTCCTCATCTTAAGAATTGTCACCATGTAATACATGATGATGCATATGTTCTGATTCTATTTGGTTTTGGTTCTGTTTAGAACCTCATCTGGCAGTTAAAGCTGGATCGAGGTCTGTGAGGGTTGTAATTTATACTACTGCAAATAAACTACATTTTATTCAACTTAAATTTGAGATTTACTTTAAAACACTGGCGACGAGGTAAAAACATAGAAGAACTCAACCCTAGACGACATTATTTTGGAAACGAACTTACGCGCAATTTTGAAGATCTTGCTATCCCTATTTCCTCATCTGTACTTGCTTGAAATCGACGTGGACTGAGGTGACGACAGGAGGCGAGGCATTTGAATGTTGAACTCGGCAGGTGTCCTCAAGCTTTCAGCAAGTATCCTTGAGTGATTGTTGTTCTGCCATAGTGTGGAAATTCGTGGACTGTGAGATGCTGACCTGCGATCCTGCTATCTTTTAGAGAGATGTTAACGGTTTGGAGTTCATTTGAATGTGATGACGTATGCGAAACCCAACAGTCACTCCGAATGCATTCTGGGAGTTAACAACTAGACCGCACATCGTCATCGATCGTTCTCTGTTGTTTCTACACATCCTGTGTCTAGCGCGTCATGACATATTGACGCTATTGACGTTAGCAGCCATTTTGACTGTGGATTTCTTTTTTTTTAATCAGATTCTTTATTTTTCGGTTGCTGCTCACATGGAACATTGCAGGTAAACACTTATTTGCGTGTTTATTGTGAGGAGATAACCATTTACATGAGACTATATATTTGGAACTTCACTAGCTAACGGAGCTATTACGATACATGTATATTAATTAATGATGTGAAGATAAGGTTACCAGGAACTACATTGTCGGAAGTTCGGAAGGAAGGAAACTTGTTGTGCACACAGTGATGCACACACTTAAACGTTTGGGAAGCATAAGTAGTAAACAACCGAATGGATGTGCACACAGTGATGCACACACTATTGTTATGCAACTATTCATAACTGAAAAGGAAATTGTTGCTACTTACAAATAATTATACATTCTTCATTATTATATGAACATTAGTTGCTAAAGTCTACTGTGCCATATTTGGAAGTAACACACCATATATATATACCCCAAATTGGTCCACATAGAAACACAGGCACTTACAAACACATGCAATATGGCATACACCGGACACTAGACCCATGAAAGACCTTGGCGCAAACCTAGGTGCATGGTTTTCAGATATGCTAGGCACTACACTAGCTATTCAATCTGACACAACATCTATATTTCCAATCATACTATATGTCAAATCTCTGTCTTATTTCAATACCTTCACAACAAGCTCATTTTGCAGCAAAGATGTATCATTATGCACTGTATTGTAATGCACTTTTACTTTGTTTACAAAAATGTAAAAAATGTGACGTTTTAAACATACCAAAATTTTTTTGTCTATGATGATGTCATCACACTGTCCCTTCAAAAGATGTAACATGGAGGCGTGGGTCATGTGACCAAGACTACGGCAGTAGTCCAAACGCGTCTTCCTTAGCTGCCAAATAAAATACCTTACCTGCTTTATCAGTCTGTGGTCTCGCCTGATCTCTGTTCCAGCGGATTACCTTCGTTTCAATATTTTGGCGGCGGCGTCCGCCAGCGAAGCCCCGATTTGACTGGCAGGGTACTCCATTTCCATCCGCCGTTCATGTGGATTACTCGTCGCAGTGAGTACCCGCCGGATGGATTTCAGCGCATGCAGTACATCTCCCGCGGATCCCACAATCCCAGTCCAACAACAAAGAGCAACCCGGTAGCAAGCCAGCAGGTGAGCGTGACGTGCCGCGGAGGCTGCCGTCTAACCCACGGTCAAATACCGAATGGCACATCAGCGAGTGGGAACCAGGAGAGGAGGGGAGCGTTCCGACTTCCCCCTGACCTGTCCCCAGCAAGCAGATCAGTCCTGAGCCCAAAATGTCCACGGACTCGATAATTCTCGCCTCGGTGCCTATTCTAATCATGGGGTCCCACGCTGCAACTCTGGGCAATTGTTGCTTAATCTCCACTACGGCGGCCCACCCGCTGCGGGATGCCTGGCTTTCACCCTGGGGATACCCAGTAGGGGTTATCTCACAGGGAAAAAAGCCAGGACGGGTTCCCAAGGCAAGCGCCTTGATGCCTTCGGGTGATACGTGCGCTATATAAGTCACAATACATTTACATTTACAACTGCAGCGCGGCCATCCAGAGTTCACGCGAGCAAGGTTGCTGAACGCGTGAGACTGATTGAACAAGCAGAGGTGTGCATCGGGCACTTAGGTGAAATATCAAGAAAAATGGCAGACGAATATCCGAGGGGGCGTGAGGAATCTGCCACAGCAAGACTCCCAGTCAGCAGGGAGCAATACGCGAATAGTGACACCGGCAAGCCTTCATCAAAAAGGGAATACATTGGATTGTCTGCTCCGCAAAGAAATCAGCAGATGGTGGGAGGCAACCTCCCTACAAAGTTACCTTGAAAACAATCGAATACCAAGGGGACTTCGCATCTTTATTACACCAGCCCTTGCAAAACCGAAACCCAAAGTGCTACAAGATTGGGCAGAAAACACAACCGCATGCTCCAGACGCATGATGGAGATACTGATTTTGAATGCATGGGATGAGCAAAAAGCTCAGCTGACACAAATACAGGAAGTCTTGGATGACTTAAAACAAGAAAGAGACCAAACAGAAGTGGATAAAGTGGTTAAAACCGTGGAAGAGAGGATGAAGAAATTTGAAAAAGATGTGGTGGCTAGAAAACAGCGGAAGTTTGTCAGAGACGAAAGGGATTATGCAACAGGCCGCATATTAACCTTCGCAAGGAAAAAAGACAAAGCAAGAACTGATCTTAGAAAAGAAAAAGCAATGGAATCCCTCGAACTAAGCAAAGACGACACCACAACAGATCTCAGCTCAGATCAAGAATCAGTGGACAGTAACGCCTCTACCAGTCTAGAACAGCAGTCTTTTTCTCTGGAGCACATGGTCATACAAAAAGCAAAAGAACAATTGAACAGGGGGAGACCCAAAGGGAAAAGACAAGAAAATGCAGAAAAAACTGCAAAAGGAACATCAGGCGCCGGAAACATCAGATCCACTGGCATGGGAACAAGAGGCCAGCAGAAAGCGAAGAACCAATAAGGGGAGAAGCCACACATAAGCTAACGGTAATGAATCTCAGTGATAAAAATCTCTCTGATGTTGAAAAGGTTGTTCTTGAATTGGGTCTGTCATTTTGTCCTGATAAGAGGCTTGACTACGCTGAAGCTACAGTGGATTCATACAAGTTTGAACTCAAACTCAAATTATGTAAAATGCATGCATGCAAGAAAAATGAGAAATCTATGCACACCAACCAATCCAGTGTTAACAATGCAGGCATTGTGATTGGGGATGCCCCTGCACTACAGACCATGACACATCTGACAAAACAAACACCATTAGAACTTACCCATAGGATCCATGATCCATTTGACCCCTCTCACACATCTGAAATTACGACACTTCTAGGCACATGCACTAATACAACTCCACTCACCAGCTTTAGAGCCAAATCAAGATTTGGCCCTACACTTCCAAGAGACAACATCGACATATTTAGTGATCTAGTTGCCCAAGACTTGCTGACACTAGTAGGAAAAGACCCTGGCCGGAGCAATTTCAGTAAAGAGCAGTGGGAGGCACTAAACACGTTACAGAAAGATCAGAATATAGTTATGAAACCCTCAGACAAGGGGGGTAACGTGGTCATTATGATGCGTGAAATGTACATGAAGGAGGCACATCGCCAGTTACAAGACACTACATGAGAAACTCGACCAATGGCATGAACAAGAGCTGTTATCTTGGGACGAAAGACAATTCCTTGAAAACAATACACCACCAAACACAAACTTTGTATCTTCTACCGAAGGTACACAAAAATGAAAGGGAACCACCAGGGAGACCCATTGTCTCATCCAAAAACAGTCTGTTTGAAAATACTAGTACATATGTGGGCCACTTTTTATTCCCGTTTGTCAAATAATTGAAATCTTATTTACGCGACACTACTGACTTTTTACAGAAGATACAGAACATAAAATTGAACAATTTTGATTGGTTGGTGTGCTTAGATGTAGATGCACTCTACACGAGTATTCGACATGAAGATGGGCTCAAAGCCATGTACTTACAACACACTAGCATGATACTCGATATGATCTCCTTATGTCTGAAGGAAAATGTGGTTATGTTTGAGAATATGTATTACAAACAACTACAGGGAACTTCCATGAGCACTTGCTTCGCCCCCAGCTACGCCAACCTCATGGTAGGCTGGTGGGAGAAGCAAGTGCTCTGAAATGACCAAACTGAAAAGTGGGCCCATAATGTATCAAAGTGGCTAAGATACATAGATGACATCCTTTTTATATGGAGGGGAACTGAGATATTAACAAATGTATTGATTGTTTGAACTGCAATAATGTTACTCTAAGGTTCACAAGACACTACAGCCAAACCTCGGTCGGATTCCTTGACCTCAGACTCACTGTGGAGAAAGGGAAAATAAGTACCAACTTATTTAGAAAGAGCACAGCTGGAAATTCCATCCTCCATGCTGCCAGCTCCCACCCACCCAGCTTTAGATGGGGCTTACCCTTCAGTGAATTCCTCAGAGTGAAACGCAATTGCAGCTCTGAAGATTCATACACACAGGCCAAGAAAGAAATGAAAGCTAGGTTCCTAGACAGGGGATACTCTAAAAAAGCCCTACACCAAACTGAAACCAGAGTTGAGTCACAACAGAGAGAGTAAATCCTGAGACCTAATACAGAAATTCCCAGAAAGGATAAGACTATGTCACCCCCCAGGTTCATCACAAAGTTTTACGGTCAATCCAATCAGATTCGGAAAATCCTGACAAACAAGTGGGATATCCTGAGACAGGCCCCCATACTACGGAATGAGATAGGATTGAGACCCTCCATAACATACAAAAGGAACACATCATTAAGGGACATCTTAGTCCAAAGCCACTTTCGTCAAAAGAACAGAATTGGCTCAAACAGAACAAGGGGTTCCGCAAATGCGGAAAATGTAGAGCGTGTAGACACAGCACCAACGTCACTGGAACTATCTTAGAGAGAACCAAGACCAAATGGAAAATACCACAAATAATAACATGCAATACTGAATATGTAGTTTATGCCATCATCTGCCCTTGTGCCCTTTGGTACATTGGTTCTACCACCTTTGCAGTCAAGAAACGCATCCTCGAACATTGGCGCGACATAACAAATGAGGATCTTAGTTACAGTACGGCGAGACACTTTGCTAAAGAACACGGAAGAGATTGGGCCAGAGCCAAATTCTTTGGCCTAGAAACAGTTAACCCTAATCTGAGAGAAGGCAATCGTATTGCCGCCCTCTGCAAACGTGAATCGCGCTTTATTCTCTTAGCTGGTACCAAGTTCCCCAATGGCCTGAACCATGACGAAGAAATGTACAGTCACTTGTAGATTGTTTTTATTTATGACAAAGTCGTATGTGCTTATTTGTTATACTGTTTGCTTAGTAGATATCCTCACGAACCCCCCATTCCCCTATCCCCCTTCCCACCCTCCACCTCCCACATCCTCACCGTTGTTTAAAATACGTCATCGCTGCAGACCTTAGGGTTCATAAATTGTTCATGTCAGTTACCATTGATCATGCCTGTATGACATAACTGATGCCTGCGACATTGCCATATTAATGTATCTGTAATTCATTGCCCTAACGCATATGTTTCTTGTTGTAGGACCATGGGAATACGCTACGCACCAGAAAGTCACATCTGAGTTACCAATATGAGCACCTGAGTCCAGGATGGCCTCCTGACACGACTCTAGTCACCTATAGAACATTATGGTACTTAACCTTCACCCCAAATTGGTCCACATAGAAACACAGGCACTTACGACCACATGCAATATGGCATACACCGGGCACCAGACCCATGAAAGACCTTGGCGCAAACCTAGGTGCTTGGTTTTCAGACCTGCTAGGCACTACACTAGCTATTCAATCTGACACAACATCTATATTTCCTATCATACGATATGTCAAATCTCTGTCTTATTTCAATACCTTCACAACAAGCTTATTTTGCAGCAAAGATGAATCATTATGCATTGTATTGTAATGCACTTTTACTTTGTTTACAAAAATGTAAAAAATGTGTCGTTTTAAACATACCAAAAGACATTTTTTCTATGTCTATGATGATGTAATCACACTGTCCTTTCAAAAGATGTAACATGGAGGCATGGGTCATGTGACCAAGACTACGGCTGTAGTCGAAACGCGCCGTCCTTAGCTGCCCAATAAAATACCTTACCTGCATTATCAGTCTGTGGGCTAGTCTGATCTCTGTTCCAGCGGATTTCCTTCGTTGCAATATATATATATATTAATATATATTTAAAGCTTGTTTCTTCTCCAAAATCCAAAGGAAAATATACCGCACTCAAGGTAGGGGGGCTCGCACAGACTTTATTCGGTAGAGCGAGAAACAACAAACGTTTTGGCGTAAAGCCTTCTTCGGTGTCACTCATTCAGTCATGAGACAGTGTAAATAAAGTCTTGTGTGAGCCCCCCTACATTGAGTGCGGTATCTTTTCTTTTGGATTTTGGAAAAGAAACAAGCTTTAATTGTAAATCGGTCTGTCACGACCGCAACCGGCACCAGCCAAAAAGAAGTGCACTGTTTTGGTGAAAGTGACACACTGAGCGTTGATTTTCACAGTGCACTGCCGCAACCATGGAAGTAGATGAGAACAAAACCAGAAGAAGAAGGAGGCGCAACCGTTTGATTTCGGACCAGGCCGGCCGGAGAATGCGGAAGCGCCGTATTGTGGTGAGTTCGAAACTATCTTCCTTTCGTGAATGCTATGAACGGCCAAACTGACGGCAAAGCGTTAGGTGTGTGGGGGCTCAAGATAGACTTTATGGTAATAAGAGAGGTACACAGAATATAGACAGAACAACATGTTTTGCGAAACGGAACGCCGTGAAGCGGCGAAGGACATGTTTAAATCACAAGGGAATGAAACGCAACAGAAAGTACCAACAGTAACAGCAACTAATTGGAAATTGAACGATACTATGATGAAACTAGAACGATTGCATGAACGTGAAATACGCAAATGGTGTGAAGCAACTAGCCTCCAAAGTTACATCGAGGAGGGTAGAGTACCAAGAGGGCTGAGGGTGTACACTGTACCCTCATATGAAAATCCAGACCCGCAGCTAACAGATTGGGCTGAACATACGGCCTCTTACTGCCGGGTAACCCTGTCAATGCTGATCAAATATGCATGGAGCGATCGAGCTAAGGTATTGGATGAGATTACCCTGATGGAAGGGGAATTGACAAAGGAGGAGAACACGAGTCGTGTGGAAGATCTTAAAGGGCAAATGAAGACCAGACTATCAAAATATGAAAAAAAAATTAAAACTAGAAAACAAAAGAAATTAGTCAGGGACGAAAATGATTATCTCCAAGGAAGAGTCCTCTCCTTCGTCCGCAAGTTCGATGCACCAAGGAAAGAATTTAATCAGCGAACAAAGCAAGTGGTGACATCTAGAGTGGAAACCTCAGAGTCTGATCTCACCGAAAATGAATCTGGTGATGAAAATGCAGCAAAAGGAGGAGAAAACAAAAGAATCCCTTTTCACGACGAGTTTCAAATCATCCGTCAATCATGGCTGGGGGGGGGGGGGGAACAAGCCCCCAGAATGAGACGCAGACGCACCGGCAGACCAGGCGGAGGTAGGAAGGGGAAGAACCCCAGCATGGGAAATCGCAACAGGAAGAAGATAAACAAGCGGCCGTAGAGGCAACCAACCTCACTGTAGTCAACCTAACGGATATACCCCTAACGGATGAAGAAAATAAAGTTTTGAGTCTAGGACTTACATTTTGTCCATCCAGTAAATTGGAATACACACACACGAGAATTGATCTCTTCAACTTTACTCAGAAACTAAAACTGCATAAATATTTTAAATTAAGATCAAATTAAAAAAATTTGAAGAAGTCCACGAATCGAGTCACAGCAACGGACGCGTTACTAGTGAAGGACCTACCAGCAATGGAAACTTTGGAAGATCTAAGAACAGATGGAGTAAAGAACACCAACAGTAAGGCCACAATTGCAGAGAGAGCTATTGCTGCTGGTATTGAGCAAGATAGAGATGAAAGTCCCTTCAAACCGGCTTCAATATTCAGTCCTCAGATGCCTGCTGACGCCATAGATATTTTCACGGATGCGAAGGTAAATGATCTGATCAAATTTAGATCGAATCAAGGCAAGATTAAAACATCAAAAAGCAACATCAACATGGCTGAAAGAACAGCGTTGAAAAATCTAATGAATGACAAAACACGAATAATAAAGCCCTCAGACAAAGGTGGGAACGTTGTAGTCCAGACGCGATTAAATTACTGGACTGAGGCACAACGTCAATTATCGGATGTGAAATATTATGAGAAAACAACAGAAAAGGTGTATCAGAACAGTATTAAACTATACGATCAACTCATCAATAAATGGTATGCGTGTTCCATGTTGGGGACAGAAGAACATGTATTTCTTCGTATAAATCATCCTGTGATTCCCACCTTTTATCATATTCCGAATTTACACAAAAATATTGTGGACCCACCCGGAAGACCTATAATATCCTCAGTGGGCAGTTTAACAGAACACTTGTCTAGATTCATTGACCATTTTTTATTCCCCCTAGTTTCGCAATTGGACTAGTACACAAAAGACACTAAATACTTTCTAAACAAAATGTCTTCCTTGAAATGGGACAGAAGCTGTCTCTTGATTGTACTGGACATTACAAGTCTGTATACTTGTATAGATCATAATTTGGGTCTAAAAGCTGTGCAATTCTATCTTGGGAAACGCCAGTTACGATTTGCTTTACACAATCAAATGTTATTGGAATGTATAGATTTCTGTCTGAGGAACAATATCTTTCTATTCGAGGATCAATTTTTTAGACAAACCTCCGGTACGGCGATGAGTACCTGCTTCGCCCCCAGCTATGCAAAATTGTTTGTTGGCTGGTGGGAGGAGCGGCACCGAACGAGGCAGGGTAGTGCAGTGGCACAGATACATTGATGACTTGTTCATCGTATGGCAAGGTACACAAGCGTCAGCGTATGAATACATCAAAATTCTGAATGAGAATGATCTGAATCTCTACCTTTCAGGGACAGTAAGTCCGGTGGCAGCGGACTGTCTGGACCTGAAGTTGTTCATTGAGGATAATGCCTTACACACTGCACTTTTTCAAAAAATCACTGCCGGGAATTCAGTCCTATATGCCAGGAGCAGTCATCCGACCACATTGATCCAAAGTATTCCCTATGGGGAGTTCCTCAGAATTAAAAGAAATTGTACAAGAGAGGAAGATTTCGAAGTAGCTGCCTCTGCAAGTGTGGCAAGATTTAATGTGAGAGGTTATGACTGCATACTTTTAGAGAGGGCTTTACAAAAAGTCAGACGAATTCCTAGAGATAAACTCCTTATGGATGGAAAAAAGAACAGTAGGATAACAAACAAAAGCGAAGGCAAATTTAGAATGGTTACTCCTTATTCTTCTGAGGCCAATTTTTAAAAATAAATGCTCAAACATTGGCCCATTCTAAAAACAGACAGTGTCATCAGGGATGATATCCCATCACATCCACTGGTAACATTTAGTAAAGCCAGATTGCTCAAAGAGATGCTAGTACAGAGCCATCATAACAGCATACCCCAAAGACCAAGTACATTGAGAGAGATGAAGGGTTTTAATCCCTGCAACAGATGCAAGGCTTGTGCTCAGAGCAAAAGGGTCCTAAACTACATCATACCAGACACAGGCAAAATCAAGGTGATTACCAAATTTTTATCATGCAGTACAGCATATGCAGTTTACAGCCTAATATGCCCATGCGGCCTAAAATATATAGGCAGCACGATACATCATTTAAAAGTTAGAATCCTGAAACATCAGAGGGCAATAGAGAAGGCAGATCCAGCATATCCAGTGGCACGCCACTTCGCGGAGTTTCACGGTAAAGACAGAACCAAGCTCCAATATTTTGACTTGGATTATGTACCAGCAAACCCGCGAGGAGGCGATAGATTGTGAACCCTTAGACGCCTTGAGTCAAGGTATATTATTGATCTCTCAACCAAACATCCAAGAGGAATGAATTACGGGGAGGAAGTAGGGTACATTTGGGAAAGTGAACAGGTAATGAGATCATAGAATTCAAAGAGAATACGAGTATCGAGTTCTGTACTAGAAAATTGAAAGAATTTACATAAAATGAACTAACAGAGAAAGTGAAATTCATAACTGCTGCGGTTTCAGATCCCTTTTTTAACATTACATATTGACTTAGTGTGTTTACACAGTCTTTTTTGGGTGTTATTTGATTTTTTTGATCTTTTGGATTCATTTTAATTTGAATCAAAATAATATGGAATTGACATGAACTTTAATGAATGAGTTTCGCCAAACATGTAGAAATATAGCATGAAATTTTGAATATATCAGGGCACGATGTACGGATATTTGAGAAGGGACACCTGCCGATACACGGCTAGATGTTGGTATGTTTGTGGTTTTAAAACGTAACCAAACAATTCATGTAAATATAAATGCACATGGAATATGTTCACGCATTTTAGCGTTTGAAATGGTTTACGATAATATCACAGCATTATTGTCTACAATATGTTTTAATAAGAAAAAACGTAGACCTATGTCCTCTTTAAAATGGCGCTTGAATTCGTAAGAGGAATTTTGTCCCTTTTCTGTTTCATTGCCCGTTTTCAATAATGCTTTATTTACACAGTCTCATGACTGAATGAGTGACACCGAAGAAGGCTTTATGCTGAAACGTTTGTTGTTTCTCGCTCTGCCGAATAAAGTTTTGTGCGAGTCCCCCTACCTTGAGTGCGGTATCTATTCTTTTGGATTTTGGATAAGAAACTAGCTTTAATTGTAAATCGGTCTGTCACGACCGCAACCGGCACCAGCCAAAAAGAAGTGCACTGTTTGGGTGAAAGTGACACACGGAGCGTTGCTATATATATATATATATATATATCCATATATATATATATATATATATATATCAATTCAATAAGTTATAAATATATATATATATAACAATTCAATTCAATAAGTCTTTATTGCGATTTTTAATCATAAAAGACAGAAATGTCGGTTATTAACAAATTTCATCCATAAAATACACCACAAAATTCAAAAAGTCTAAAACGTACAGCTATTACATAAACACAGTTAATAAATAAGTACATATATATTTACATTTAAAACCAGTTCTCAAAAAAGATTAAACATATGACCAGCATAAAGACTTAAAGCAAATACCATTATTAAAAATCTATTAAATTTCCAGCTTCAAGCGCTACTTCGATTGCCCAGCTAGACTTTACATGGCTATTTCGCCCCCTCCTTTTTCTCCCATAGTACCCATGCCCAGCTCAAAAACGTAGCTATTCCTAATACTGCGAGGTCGGAGGGGTCAGATTTCAGTATTCTCTTTGCAACCATCGCTGAACTTGTACCCAGGGACTGGCATACTGATCTCAACCAAATGCTTCTTGGTTTGTGGTAAACCGGGCAAACAAAAAGAAGATGGTCAATATTTTCTATGTGGTCTTGGCAAAATAGGCACTTATTACTAATAGCGGGGTTCCATTTGCTTGTTAACCAACGAAGGGGTAATGTCCCTACCCTAAACTGATGGAAGAGTTTCCGATCTTGTTGCTTCGTTATAAGGTCCCAATAACTTTCCAAAAGGGGTTCATCCTTAATCTCAAGGAAATCCCTCGACAGGGACGGGCTAATATGGGAGGAAAATCTTCTAACTTTAATCAACTCCCAGTACGCTGCTCTATAGGACCTTTTTGACGGAAATTCAGCTGTCTCTGGGTGGTCCCAAAGATTCCTCATACCCATGTCGATCAACAAAGATTTAATACCAATAAGCCATGGGATCCTATGTGAGCGGCTTAATCCCCTTACATATATATATTTTTTCTTCTCTTTTCTCTTCCTATCCAAGTATCGCATATTTTTTTAAGTATTTACATTCATAATGACATCTTCATCTGAACCTCCACATTTTTTGTCTAGAAAAAGTGAAACTGTTTGGCCATGGAAGAGATGGAAATTGATTTTCGACTCTTATCTCATAGCCATAGGAGGGGAAAAATGTTCTGCATGTACCAAACAAGCAATTCTTCTACATAATTTAGGTATTGAAGGGAGATGTATTTATGAAAGTCTAGACCTAATTGAAATTGGAAATGAAACTGGTGAGCCTAGTTACGAAGTTTGTCATGTCTGTTTTAATGCTCGAGAAACATTTTGGTTCACATATTAATGTAGTCTCAGAAAGACATAAATGCTTTTCTAGAATACAAGGTAAGGCAGAGAAAATATCCAGTTATGTAGCTGCTCTTAAAACATTAGCTTGTACATGTGATTTTGAGCATTTAACTGATTCATTGATCAGAGATCAAATTGTTAGATGCACAAATAATGTCAAGGTACAGGAAAAATTATTGAGCATAAATCTTAATTTAAAAGATGCAGTCAATATTATTGAAGGTATAGAAAACACTAATATGTGGGTACGTGAGATGCATGATGAGAAAAATAAAAAATAGTTTAGGTAAAGAAAATTACTCTTCAGAGTCATCAGTTAATGAGGTATTCAGGATAGATAAACAGGGTGACAAAGATAGCGAAAAAACTGGATCTTTGTGAATAAGGACGTGGAAAAGAAATTTGATAAAAATAAATATACTCAGAATGATATTAAAAGTGGTAATCCTAAATGTTTCAGAGTTGGCAGTGTAGGTGTTGTAACCTTACTCATTTCCCATTCCACCGCTTTCCCCCCTCCTCTTGCTGCCCACTTGGTATGGTCCGTGCTACCTCCGGGAGCGCGGGTTAGAATGTTGGGAGAAGAGATTATGCCGCCAAGCCGGGAGCACCTGTTTGAACAAGACTGAATAAAAGTACTTACTTTGAAACCTCATTTGGAGTAGTGAGTTATTACTACATTCTGGCGACGAGGGATTTGCATTTTGCAAAAATTGTGGCAAAAAAAGACATATGCTCAAATATGTCGTGGACTTAAACAACAAAATGTGACTTATTTATGTGATGAAACTAAAATAGTTTCTAGTATACGTGATTATGGGAGTGTGGATGCTGATCCAATTGAGATGCCTGAATGCAAGATTTCAGTGGGTGGGAAAAAAAGATCTGTGTTGGCAGATTCGGGATCACCCTATACAATGATTGGTGATAAAAATTGGGAAACCACTTTTGGTTGTGAGGACATTGAATTGCTACCTTCGACATTAATCCTGTAGGTTATGGTGGGGTAAGAATTGATGTTTTGGGTTATTGTGTTAAAAAGATTCAATTTGATGATCGTGAGACTGTTGGTAAGATTTACGTAGCAAAGAGGGGTGACAACCTCCTTGGTTGGAGACATCAGAGGTATATGGGAATTACACTTAATTCCAATGGTAAACAAAAGGTTTTGTTACTCTCTAGGGAAGATTTACCTTTGGATATTTGTACAAACTTTCCTGAAGATTTTTGTAGTAATCTTGTCTGCTAAAAAATGTTGAACATAAGATTATTTTAAAGAATTGTGCAACACCTTTTGTAGCTAAAGTAAGGAAGATTTCTAATATGATGATGGAACCATTAGAACGTGAGATTAAGAAACTTAAAGACAAAGGGGTTATTGAAGAGATGGAAAGCTCGGAGTGGTTGGCTCCGGTAGTTTTGGCACCAAAGGAGGTGGAAAGGAAATTCGGCTTTGTGCTGATTTAAGAGGTTTAAACAAATTTATTTGGGTTGACAGACAACCTTTACCGAACATCACTGAAACTTTAGCCCTCATTAAAGACTTTGTTAAGAGTTGTGCTCAACGAGCAATCCAAAACAAATCATCTTTAAAGGTGACTTTGAGAGAGACATGGTGGGCACCTAATAGTGCGACATCTGTGTCACCTTTTTCTGTTCTCAGGGGACGGAAAGCTCATTGTAAGTTAAATCCAGTTTGGTTAGGATTAGATACTTCTGTTCTTGACCAACCCTCTGTTTCTGATTTGAATGTACGAAGGAAAAAATATCAAACCAAATATAAAATCTATTTTGATAATAAACATTGCACAAGGCAGACCCTGTGGTGTGTTGGCGATACTGTTCTTGTGCGAAAACCTGGTTTTATAAAGAAAGGTCTTTCTAAATGTATGGGTCCTTTGTAATCTCTGCTATCAAAAGAAATGTTGTGGAGTTGGATTCTGGAGATGTTTGGAATATGTCTTGTTTAGTGAGAACTTCAAATCAACGTTCACGACTTTCTCATTGTGTTGGTTTAAATAATTTTAACAACAGTTCTAACAGAGATCTTAGGTGACTAAGACTCAAACCAAAATGGCATAAAGATTACATAATGTGTTCTCGTTAATTACTATCTTTGTTTTCTTTTATATGGTTCTTTTGCACTCATGACTACTTAGAGATTAGCTTATGCATTTCTTTACTCTTTTATGTCAAATTTATTGTTTGGTAATTTTCACATGTTTTAATTGAGTTTTGCATATAATTTTCTTTTTGTTTTTATAGAATGGAAGATGTGTTGTGATTTCCTCATCTAAAGAATTGTCACCATGTAGTAAATGATGATGCACATGTTCTGATTCTATTTGGTTTTGGTTCTGTTTAGAACCTCATCAGGCAGTTGAAGCTGGATCGAGGTCCGTGAGGGTTGTAATTTATACTACTGCAAATAAACTACATTTTATTCAACTTAAATTTGAGATTGACTTTAAAACATGTGTGTGCTTCCAATTGGGGATAGGTGTGATATAGCCCCTGGAGACATACGTTGCACATGGGTGCAGTCCATTGCCCCAGCACAAGTGGAAATCAAGCAATGGCATACAAGCCTTGATTGGTTTCTTCTTGTTTCTGCATTGTGTTGGGGAAGAAGAGGTACTGGTATGTGAGTCTTAAGACGGCATCCAGGATAGAGGGGAGGAATGATTAGAAGGCTGACTGATATACTCCTGCCACTCTGGCTGTGGTGGGTTGGAAAGATCTATACACCAGCATGTGTAGTACAGTCAGTAGCTTGCTGCAGCCCTGCAATGTTGTCTGCAGCTTTGGTGCAATCTGGTGCAGGAGGTTGACAAAGGACTCCTTCTTTAGCCTGTAATGGACGATGACATCCTCCTCCCTGAGGTCGATGAGGGTAATCCTCTGGCAGTATGTCTGCTCCCTTATCCTGTGCTGCCTCCATGGTGATGGTGGAGGTGGTAATGGTATTGGTATTCTTGGTGCTTCGAGCTGCAGTAGGAGTAGGTCCATGGTGCTTTAGAGCTTGCCAGAGTGATTTGCGCATGTTCTGCTAACAAACCAGAGGCAATGAGCCATTTTTAAGCCTGTTTTCAGTACCATTAAAATACGCCACAACTGTGCATGTTTTTCTAAATTAGCATCCTTTCCCAAAATGGTTGTAAATACTGCTGCTTCAGTTTTGCAAGGCTTCTTCAGGGTGAACATTTACCTTGCATATCATTAGCGATAACTGTTACAACCGGATCTGGCACGAAAAAAAAATAGGAGCTGGAAGTGAAAATGTGATGCTATATTTCTCTAGTGTCACTTTGTAACTATGGCACCCAAAAAAAGCCATAGCATTAAAAAAGTGACAGTGGCAGAGCGATAGCTCCTTGTAAATACGCCCCTCTGTTTCTCCACATGGAAACATTTTTCACTGTGGAGAAACTCTCTAATCCAGCCACAAATCTAGGTGTGATCAGTTTTATTTCTCACCTAGGAAGAGGACTTCTGCTAACCCTGGGATGAAGTAAATGTGCAACCCTTTCTACAGTCATTCCTAAACGTCCAAGGCAAATAAACCAGTGGAAGGCCTACTTCCCACCCATTGAGAAGGATTCACGAATGCCAAAAGATCTCCATGCTCATGGGGAGACCTTCACTCATGTTAATATGCTTAAACCTGCTAGAAATCCATTTGTGAAGTCCTGGCAGGCATAACAGAGGTACATTCAACTATAAACAAATGTTTATAACTGTATTTACCTCTGTGAATTCACCCCACTTTTGTGCACCTTTCCCTAGATTAGATTAGCAGTTGTATGACGTTTTTTTAGTGAAAGTAAAAATGGTTGAGTCATTAGTTTTTCAGGTTTTAAGTAACCCATTGAGCATTGTGCAATTATGTTTTATGATATTTACATTTAAAAGTGCTTCGGGCAATTGAACTGTATTCGGTGGGTCTTCTGCATTGAAGTGGATAGTGAAAAAGCCTTGAAGTCATTTAGTAGTGAAAGGAACCACAAGCACATTGGTATCACTTTCGCAAATGCATGAAAGATCCTTGCAGCAGATGTAGAAATTCCTACAAAACCAAAAGGTGCAAAGACATGCAATGATGGACTGCAGTAACAGGGATATAAGTAACACCCCCAATTGCTAAGATATTAGTACTGTTGCCCCTATCCTTTTCCCAATAGGAAGTCAGTCTAAGTTCCTTTCAATCATGATCGGGTTGGTATCATGTGCGACTGGCGCAATTAGGATTATAAGAACCACAGTATCACTGCAGGCTGGAGATTTTCACACGGAAACTTCACTTGCTACAAGCATAATAAATATGAGTGAAATTCCATGTGAAAATAGAGAACAATATGTGGAATCAGTGAAAAATACTGATTTCCACATTATTCCCACAAATCTTGTAGTAATCGGCAATCTCTCATTCCACAATTACTGATGCTGTCTGTATTTGTAGTTCAGGGACAAAAGAAATACCAGACTAAATTCTGGGTCACTTTGATGGGCTTCTAAGTAATACTAAGAGTTACCCCAAGGTGCCATCACAGCCACATTAGAGAAAGATAAACCCACTGTAGTGGTCTACAAGAATACTTCATTTTGTTGAGTTGAGCATTTTAATAACAAGCATTGGCATTGCCAATTGGTATGGCTTATGAATTAACGTAAACCGGCCGCAATGCATGCTCCTGTAGTGAAATGGGAGTTGAAGTTCATCCTTGTCATCAGTGATGACATCACTGATGACATCTCAAATGACATCACTGATGACATCACTGATGACAACATCCAACAACATCCAGTGACTGTATGTTTCTGTAAAGTTAAAATATGTCTTACATATTGAAGAATGAGTGGATGTATAAGTGTCTGGATGAAGGATTTAGTAGGTGCATGACTGACTGTATGAGTGAGTGATTAAATGTGTCTCACTGAGTGCATGGGTTAGTGACTAAACTGTCTTAATTTGTGCATCATTATGTCTGTTGTTCTGTAAACTGCTGCATGTGTTGATCAGTAGCTATATGAGTAACTATATGGGTTATTGATTGGTTGCCCAAGTATTTGTATGGGAGACTGAGTGTGTGTGTGGGTGGCTGGGAGGTGTCTGACTCTGTGAATAGATGTGTGAGCAGTTGATTCACTAGATGTATGGGTTCAAAAGTGCATGTGGAAACAGCTGTATGGGCGGCTGACTGTGTGCATGAGTGTATTGGTGAGTGAATGGATATCTCAGTGCTACATGTCAAAGTAAGTACATATGTAAAACACAGTACATGTGAGAGTTGACATATATAAATAACTGTGCATAAGAGCCAGTGAATGTGTGAGTGGCTGTATGGATCATTCTGAAATTGTATCAGGGATTGTATAAGAGAGTAAATATGTGTTAGTATCTGTTTGAATAAGTAAGGTGTGTATAACTGTATAGTTGAGGAAATGGAGGTGTGATTGATTCTTTGCATGACTGACTAGGTGTGTGAGTAACTCCATGGATGAGTGACAGTCTGTGAGTGTCTGTTTACACTGAGTGTATCTAAGGTTATATTAGAGTCTGAAGAGGTTCATCGTATTATCACATGAATGATGTCATCAGTGATGTGCTCAGTAATGTCATCAGTGATGTCATCAGTGATGTCATTTTAGATGTCATCAGTGATGTCATCAGTGATGTCATTTGAGATGTCATCAGTGATGTCATCAGGGATGTCACTGACCATGTCATGAATGATGTAATATGCGACATGATCAGCAGTGGATTGCGAGTGCGCGATATATAGTTAGTACAACTAACTATATATGCGAATTTCAATGGTTTTGTGTGAGTAAAATAAGGTTTTGTAAATGCTAATTCCTAACTATATATGGTCTATAACCTATGGTTTTTTCAGTGAATTTTCAAGGTTTTGTAAATTCTAATTCCTAACTATATATGGTCTATAACCTATGGTTTTTTCAGTGAATTTCAATGGTTTTTTAATAGCAAATATCAAAAGCTTTAAAATGTATTCTTCTTTCTTTCGAAAAATATATTTGATATGTTTTTAATACAATTTTTTAATGTATTTTTTTTTAATTATTTTTTTTTTGTTTCGCTCCCGGTCTGCGAACCCGGTAGCTTCCCGTTAGCTCAATTTGGTGCCGCGACCCGGTCCGCGAACCAGTAAACGTTCCGTTTGCGCAACTGCCGCGTTAGAAAACAACATCGTGACGCGTCGCGTAATCGCGACGTATGGCGTTCTCGCGTAATGCGTCTTATGACGCGCCGCGTTAGCGCACCCAGAAGTGCTCCTGAGCGCGAACCGAGGCGCGAAGCGCAGCGCCCCGGAAGTGATCCGGGGCGCGGCGCGCAGCGCGTAACGTAAGCGTAACAGGTCATGTAACTTGTTATCAAAACTTTTCATTGGTTCATTTCACTTTTGGTTTCCTAATGATGTAAGGCTAGTTCATGTGACCTAAAAATAACACTTTTCATTGGTTTAGAACTATTTTTTTTCCCAAATAATGAAAACCCCTCCTTGTTTCCTCACTCTGACTTTCAATTTTGTGAGAGGAAGACCTTTTTTGATTACTAGAAATGGCAAGTCTTGTAGCTGCAGCTGGTGCACCCCCACCACCACCACCACCTCCTAGGAAGAGAGGACCACCTCCTCAGATTATCATTCAGCAAGAGGAGGAAGAAGAGGAAGAAGAGGAAGAGACGCAAGGGGAGAGGCAGTTTTTGCCTGAGGAGCCAAGAATTTCCCATATAAAGGAAGATTTCATATGGCAATTTTATTCATTTCCTCAGGGCCAAAAGAAAGTGAATGCCCGCTATGTAACTTGCCTTATCTGCAAGAAAGATCTGTCCAGAGGGACAGATAAAAAATATAGCTATGGCAATTACACCATGCATCGCCATATGCAGAGGTGGCACCCTAATAATTATAGTGCTGCACAAGTACGTGACCTGCAGGATAACCCCCCTCCTGTGGCCAGAACATCAAATGTAGGGGCAGTGACGGGACCAGAGGCGAGGGAGACGGTCCCAAATATACAGATGAAGTTTGGGAGTATCAAACAAGTCTGCGTTTATTGCGGCCAATTGATTTGCTACAGAGAAAGTAGCATCACTCTAATCAACAGAGCTATCGACAATCATGATTGTCCAAAACGCCCCAGAAAATAAATTATCTTTTTTTTTTGTTGCTCCTGTTGAGCCCTTTATAATGAATCATTTTCGTTTCTCCCCCCAAAAAAAAAAAAAATATATAAAATCGTTCAAAAAATACAAAAAAAAGTAAAAAAATGTTCAGAAAAATAATAAAAAAAATATAAAACAACAAAAATAATAAAAACAAGTTCTTTTCAGAACTACCTCCCCTTTATAAAAAATTGCTAGAATGTTTAGCACTCTGGCAACCTGTATTTCTTTCGATTCGCTTCCCGGTTCGCGCGCCGGTACGCGAACCGGAAGCGAACAAAAAAAAATTAAAAAAAAAAAAAGAAGAGTAAGTATAAGGAAAGGAAACAGAGAGTAATGTTAAAAGAAAGACAGCTAGAGGGAGTAACACAGAGATACTGTTTAATAGATCTATTTACCGAAGAAAAGATGGAAGAGGGTATAATTGTGAAAAACAAAATAGATAAGGAAGTGAAAGAAAAAAAGGAGAGTAGAAGAATAATAAACAAGAGTTTCTTAGAGAATGTGAGTGAATGTTCAAATTAAGAAGAAAAACAGTAAAGGATGTGGAATGAGAGGTAGGTATAGAACCGGACTAAAAGAACAATCCTGAGGGAAAGTGTTAAGAAAACAGTGAGCAAAAGTAAATAGGAATAAAACAAGATGATTGATAGTGACTAAGGTTAAAACATGTGGAATAACAGAGAGAAAAAACAGAAAGCAGAAAAGAAGAAGTGACAGAAAAGGAATGATTGAAACAGCAAAGAAATGTAAATAACATAGGGGCATATTATCAACACAGGCGATAAAATTATCGCTGCTTTTATCGGCAGAAATCTGCCGCTAAAGCCGCTTTTGCAGCAGAAAACTGCCGCTAAAGCCGATTTTGCAGCAGTTTTCTGCCGATAAAAGCAGCGATAATTTTTTCACCTGTGTTGATAATATGCCCCTTAGTGTGCTTGAACTACAGGGAGAAAGCATAATGAACAAGTAGTGAAAGAGTGATCAGTCAGAGACAGTGAGAGTAATAGAGACGGAGTGAGTGAACAGGAGTGAGGAACTATGAGAACAGAGGGACTGCGAAAAAGAGTGGAAGGAGTAGAGTAAGTAAGTAATAGAGAAAGGAATGAGGGAATTAGCAAAGGCAGGAAACTGAGGGTTAAAGAAATGAAGCAGTGGAACTAATAGAAGTTAAATGTGATAGAAATGTAACGAAAAGAGTACAAAAGATTTACCTTATAATTGTCGTTAACTTAGTCACTTGTTATTTTTATACTTTCAATCTGTGAAAGAAACAACCGAAATTTGAAAAATATTAAAACATGTATTTAAAAATTAGAAAAGACAAGGGAAAAGATTGACAATCATCCAATTTTACAAAGAAATAAAGTTAGAGATAAACATGCAGAAAAAAAAGAGAAAGAAACGGTGATAGACAGTCAGAGACAAAAAGAAATTGAAATAGAGTAAATTACTAAGAGAAAAAAAAAGAAGATACTTTCAGTGACAGAAAAGAAGGATAGAAGAGAAAACTAAATTGAAGTTGTGAAAGCTACTAAAAGAAACTGAGTAAGGTAAACTATATAAGGAAAGGGTGAATAAGGAAAAGAGAGTGAGGGAGAGAGGAGACAGAGGAAGTGAAGGAAAGAGTGTCAGATACAGACTGAGTGAGGCATCTACACAATGTGATTCATAATGTTAGGAAACACAGGTAATGTAATTGAAAAACGTTCAATTTTTTTTATTTATTCCACAATCACATCACTTGTGTTTCCTTTGCTTAGGTATCTCATTGTGCAGATGTAGTCTAGTATATGAAAGACTATGCAGAAGGTGACCACTGTATGCAACAACTTTGACACTTACAGAAGCCTCTGCTTCTCCATGCCCCCTACACAGTCCTAAATATATACATTTTAAACTAACAGTATCTTGTTGCAGATGAAGTGAGGCCTATCTTGCAACATGGTGCATCTTTTGCACTGCTGCTGTGTCACAAAAGTGACACAACGGCAGCGCAAAAGAGGTGCACGGCCATCATAAAACTGCCCCTAACATTTTAAATGATTGTTTCAGGATGCCGATAAGGTGTGGCCTATCCAGAGATTTGTTTGAGGTGAGGTCTACTCAGAGTTACAGATTAAATTTAGGCTTGTTGAAGAGTACAGAGGAGATAATACATGTGCAGGCCTACCAACGAAGTGAGTCATGTCCACTGCACTCTTGAACAAAGGCCAGACCACCTCTGTCTCCCTGGACAGGCCTAAACCTCATCTGCACAATGTGATTCGTAATGTTAGGAAACACAGGTGATATAATTGAAAAACGTGCAAATATTTTTGCTCATTTAACAATCACATCACCTGTATTTCCTCAGCTTAGGTATCTCATTGTACAGATGTAGTCTAGCATATCCAAGAGTACGCAGAAGGTGAGGACTGTATGCAACAGAGCAATGTACATTACTCACCTCCCTTGACACTTACAGAAGCCTCAGTTTCTCCATGCCTCCTACACAGTTCTAAATGTATATCATAAATACAAAAAGTACAGAATTAATTATACATGTTAAATGGTTTATTTTTGCTGTTCTCAGAATATATCAAATTTCACTAAAAACAGTGACTTGAAGGTATTCATCATATAACAGCGGGGGGAAAAAACACAATCAAAATGATTGTGTTTAAAAAACCCATATAACATAACCAATCAGAAATCAGAACTCCTCAAAAGTAACTTACTTTCCATGACGTCGAAGGATGTCCTATGAACAGCTTATACTCTGTTGTGCTGTTATTATTTTCAGCCCGCCACTTTCTGAAAGAAAAGCTCAATCGTTTTGACAAATATGTTACATACAATAAATGACTTCTCGCTCTCTACCGCACTTCTCCTCAAGGCCAAATTGTGTAAGAGCCATTTATAACTCTTGGAATTCTTCTAAGCAAATCCCGTCATTTTCTTTTTCCGCAACTTTCAGAAAGAAAACGTTCAAGATCACTTTCACAATCCTGTACTAGTAATATCTCACCCTTCTTGCTCACTCATGTTCCACATTTCCTATGACACTGATACTGCTTACTATGAAGCAGACTTACACTACCTCTATGACTACTACAATTATTTAATTCTCTACATCACTTTTAATCACAAAGCAATTTAAAACAGTACATAAAATTATATCAACTCCTAGAATCATTATAGGCCAGTTACCTACCCTAAATTATTTCTTCTGAAAACAGAAAGTAAGAATATTTTTAAATAAAAAGGCAACATTGTTTCATAGTGAAATGTGAATTATTTCCGGAACATCAGCTTTTTTTACATTTTGAATAAGATGTGTAATAAGTGGATGTTGTCAAAGGACCATCATGTCATATAATACCTGCAGTTAGAAATGTTCTTCCTAAAATCAACGACTGTGTAGCCACAACATTTGTAATTAAAGTTGAAAACTTATTTTCATCAGGTTTATATAGTTGGAATTTTTAAATGACATTATAACCAAAAGTTTGTTCAAAATATGTCGACAGCATTGCAGACTTACATTACCTCTACTCCATGTTTTGATTGGCTGCTTGAATTAGCTTATTAAAAGAAACAGTTTTTCTGAACTCATTCAAAGTGCAGTTATTTTTCCATGACGTCAAGTGTTATGGTAAGATCACCGTTTGCTTTGGGAAATACTATGTTGTCCTTTAACTAATCCGTGCCCACCACTTTCTGTAAGAAAACCTTTTTTTTCAGTAACTACTTAAAACTCAAAAATAAATTTTGACTCTGTACTACACTTATCCTCAAGGCCAAATAGTGTAGGAGCCATTAGAACCTCTTGAAATTCCTCAGAGCAAATCCCGAGATTCTTTCCCTAAAATTTTGGTTGTAAAAACACCAGGTAAGAATTTTTAAGGTCAAAAGGCAATTTTGTTTTTTAAAGTTAAAACAGAATCATTGCAGAATGACCAGCCGTTTCTAGACTTCAAATAAGCTGTGTAATGTCCTGATGTTGTTGAAGGACCGTCATGATATATAATTGCTGCAGTTACAAAAGTCCTTCCTGATATTGACAACAGCGAAGCCACAAACTTTTTAATTAAAGTTGTCAATTTTGTTCCATCAGGCCTACATCGTTGGAACATTAAAATGACATACTGGCCATATGTTCGTATAAATAATGTGGACAACATTTCAGACTTACATTGGCTACACTCCATGTTGTGATCGGCTGCTTTTACTAGCTTATTAAAGGACACTGATTTACTGTCTGGCAAAGTTAAATATATAAATGTTTCTGAGTCTACACTAGTAGTACTTGATACCCTACAGTTCTCGCAGTCATGCTGCCATTGATAAGAAAGGCCAAACAGGTGATCTACAGCTACACTTTCATCTTGCAATACATCAAGCATATACATTAAAAACTCCTGACAATCTTGCTGAATATTTTAAGAGAATTGCGTTTGACCTGAACATTTGTCTAACAGATTTCGAATTTCAGACACACTTTCTATTTTTGTTCTATCAGTGCTACATTTCTCTAACACAGAATTCAACAAACTGCAAAATCTTTGATCCGAATTGACCACAATCTCTTCTTTTAAAGTTTCTAGAGAAAAGACAACATTAACCACAACATTAGCATAGCAGTTGACACCAGAACTATTTTCAAATTGAAAACCAACAACATCTTCAACAGAATCCATTTTTTTTCTGCTTATAATTTCGGGTTCATCGACTTTTCGTCTTTTTGCTACAACCTCCCTACTATTGGTCACATTTCTTCGTTTCCGGCCTACCACACGTTTCTCAAACAAAGGATATTGAGGCAAATGTGGCGCATACTCTCTTCTTAACCTATTGTATTCCTTAACACAATCTAGATCCGCACAAATGTTTGTGACATCACAATCAATCAAGTACAATCCCGATAAAGTTCTGACTCGTGACAATGCCACATATGCCATACCCTCCTTGAACACAGAACTGCCAATATTCACCAATGCACTGTCTACACTTAAACCTTGCGATTTATGGATTGTCACCGCATATGCCAAGCAAACAGGAAACTGCTTACGGTGAACATATAAGTCTTTTACAAGCAAAAACCTAGCAGAGCAACGACCAATTAGCTGTACTTCCTCAATGCCATCAAATTTAATTTTTAAAAATTCAATTCCATCTCTATTTCTGTATTTCTCAAAATCAACAACATTACCCATTGATCCATTTACCAGACCTCTTTCAACATGTAAATTTCTTCTTAAAATTATACGGCAATTTAAGCACACATTCAGAGTCTTTTCAAAACCAGCAGTTTTAGATATAGTCTTCTCTAATGAATCCAATTTTGATTTCAAATTCTCAGACAAAATAATTGTTGCTCCCATATGCTCTATTCTGTCAATAGCTTCCAGTTTCACAATCTCTTGGTTTTCTAAATTCAACATTTTGTTGTTGAAGATGGCACATTCTGCAAGAGTTGGCATCAAACATATTCCAGATTTCTTCTCAGTAATTTTCCGAAAAATATTCTCAGGCACAACGTCTTCTTCTGGATACAAATTTGACAGTAATCGTGCATGTAAAGCTTCTTTCCCATGCTCGGTCACTTTTCCGATTCTAACATCTTGTAGAATATTCTTATAATCTTCATCCTTCGCTTGACGCATATTTTCACGCAGTGCAGCATAATTGAAGTTTAACCATATATTGACGTTGCCAATGCTCCCTAGGCACTTCCTGGTATCTTCATGCGTGAGCATTTTGAACACAGGTTGTCCTTTCACTGGTGTCAGCTGCAGAAGATCACCGAAAACAATGATGTGTTTGCCACCAAATAACACATCATACTCTGTTTTGAGAACTTCTTGAATTCTCAAATGCACAAAGTCAAGCATGACATTGGAAACCATGCTTACTTCGTCAATGATAAGAAGTTTCATTTTCCTCAAGACTCTTGAAACTTCACAACAAGCATCTCCAGATAACTTGTGGTATTGTAATTTGTTATCATGCTCCATTGGCAGCATCAGTAGACGATGCAAAGTAATACCTTTAATGTTATGTGCTGCCAGTCCAGTTGGAGCGGTGACAACACAAGACAGCGATGACTCAGTTCTTTTCTTCAAATAACATGAAATTGCTTTAATGAAGAAACTTTTTCCAGTTCCCGCTTCTCCACTCACGTACAGTCGGACAGGCTTCAACGACGTACATGAGCACTCTTTCTTCTCATGACTTAATCGATGATCTATTTGGTTGGTAACTTCGTCATATATTTTCCTCTGCTCAACGTTGAGTTGTCTTTCCAAGTCTTCTAAGTTAACCGCATCCTCCTGAGCATGTGCCATGGCTCTTTCCACTTCAATCATGGCAGTGGCAGCTTCATTTTCGATAACTGGTCCTCCTAGTGGATCCTGACTCAATGAAACAGAACTCTGACTGTCCTGAGAACTGTCTCTAGCAATCTCGGCTGCAATCGTTGCTTCCTGCTCGATTTCCGCATTCAACATTTCTAGATATTTGGGAAAAACAGGACATTCTATGGTCTCCTTGGCGGCATTGAAAGAGTCTTCGTAACAGAGGAAATCTCTAAGCAGTTCCTCTTCTGCACGCCAAGGCTTGAAAAGTTGCAAAAGTGCTAAATAGAAAAACTCTTTTCTTTCAGGAGATTCGCCACTCAATTTTCAATGGTTTACCAAGTGGCATTTTCTTTGCTTGACCAGACATCCCTCACTTCCAATTACAGCATACACTCCTTTATCAATATCTTCTTTGATGTTCCTCTTGAATATGTAATTTTGTAGAACCTCATACAGACAAACATTCTCGAGGTGACTGCTTCTATTTGGATAATATGTATCCAACATGTTGGTCTTCAAAATATCTGTACTGTTTGGCTCCTTTTCCGCCAAATACTCAATTTCCCGTACAGGTTTCAGAACTCGATTACGCGTTGCAGCAAGACCGAGACTCGCCCAAATGATACTCCTGGATTTGGCATAGAGACTTGCTGAAGACAACCGGTCAGAACATTCGTAAGCTCCGATTTCTCGATGCGACAACATCTTCAGACTGAAACTGTACAACTTCTTACTGAGGCTCTTTTCATGGGAAATGTCCTCCCACATATCCTTCAATTCTGTCTTTTCTTTTTTGGTGATGTAAGATGTCACATACCGAGCCACAGCCATACAGTTATCAGCCACAAACTGTATATCCATGTTAGCATTCCACATGGACAAAATCACTGGGTTGTAGTCGTTGATGTACTTGGACTCTTCGTTCCTTTTCAAATTGTAGGTATTTTTGGGTGATTTCTCCATCACATTATGTCGCAGCGAAGACATCAAACTGTTCACTCTTCCTTTAGAAATCACTGGTCGTGGAAAGGCGAAACGACATTTTGTGTAGAACTTGTCCTTGTTTCTGAATTTACGACGACATTACTTTCCACAACGATGGCTTTGGAAGCGTAACACTTGTTCTCTTAGGCTTTTGTCTTCCTTTGCCTTTGGAACAGCACATGTAGAATACTGTTCTATGAAACTCATCACTAAGTCATCCGGATCTGTTCCAAATTTGGGTGCATCTTTGATCCACAGCAGCATATGTATATGAGGAGCACCTCTTGCTTGGTACTCCTTTCTCCAGAAGAAATCCAACACCTCTCCAAGAGGTGGATTTTTCTTGTTCATGATGAAAGACATCATAGCTTCAAATCTATGATTGAAGTACCTGCATACATTCACTGGATCCAAAGAGCACAGTTCTCCGGGTGTCTTGAATTCGATATTTTCAATGTTTCCATTTGCCTCTCGTAGAAATTCAAGTAAGTCTTCCCAGCCATACTCGGCACAGCTGAGAGTGAGGAACCATGTGGGAGTTCCTAAGTTCCTCAGCATACATTTTAAATCACCATGACGACGGTACCAGTACTCATTAGTACCACGCTGACACACCATGAGATTAATCAGGTGAGATTCCAAAATACTGTCTTGCACATTGACTTTATCCATAAAGTCCCTTGCCGAGATATTTTGCATGTGTACACCACTTTTCAAGATGTGGTTCACTGCATATGACAGTCCAGACAGATCGCTTTCAAACAGTAGATGAAACAAATAGGGAATGCATTGACGAAACCTAGGATCTTCTGCATACAATCGTAAAGTCCGGTATTCAGAAGCAGGAATTTGATCAGGTCGCTCATCATATCTTCCTCCTTGACCTGTTGGAAATAGCTGTGGGAAACACCGAGCTTCCAAACTTTCTTCCCAAACACTAATGGGACTTCCTTTGGCTTGTTTCATTTGAAACAACTCAATAGCATTCCCCATGACTTCATTGGAATGCAAAGGATGAACACTATAATGTTCATATATTTCTTCATTTTTAGAGGCTTCTACTTTCTCAATTTGACCAGCACACAAATCGCTATCCTCTTCTTCACTTACTTCCTCTTCTGCAACATATACATTCTTGTAGTACTTATTGTTTTTCTTCAGATACAATGTTGCCTTTTTGACTTTCCTAACATCCACTAAATCTTGCCAGATTTTCTTACTCTTTGTCGGAACCCCATTAACTAAGATAACCAGAGGTTCCTCTTCCACTTTCTCTACTCCAATTGTATTAATGTTTTTCTTCAAATCTAGAGGCAAATAAACAACTCTTCCCTTTAATCCTCTCTGTACATCTGATGGAGGCAATTTCCCTGTCTTTGGCTCCATTCGTACAATAGCCTGAAAGGGATGGATACTTTGAATCAAAATAGATTCATAAGTATTTAAATCCTTCAATTCAGAAGGAATCTCAACCAATTCCAGATTATTATGAACCGCTCTAGCAGGCATCCGGTTTTGATTTAATTTGTTACAACAATAAGTACACACACATTGATCCTATCCCAAATCAAAACAATTTTCTACCATCAAGTATGTTGCAAAATCCTTCCATTCACTATTATTTTCCCTTTCACTTTTCGCATATAAATCCACTAACTTAGTCTGATTCTTATAATAAGTGCGTCGACAACACACACAAGTGAAATTAGGCCTCTCACTTGATTTCACCTGAAACGTGGCAATTTCTTTCTGAAAATTATCTGTACTGGAAACCTGTACACTATCTTCCACATTACCTTCTTCTTCTGGGTCAATTTCAACATTCTCCTCTTTACTTGCAAAGTAACAAAACTCAATTTCTTCACAAATATTCTTCACATCTATTTCAGAACCATGCAAAAGAGCAGTGCATAATTGTTTAAGCATAATTGCTGGACTCTTAGCATAATACAACATTCTAACTAATTTCCTCACTTTATTATGATGCACTGCTAGCATACTGAAATGATGAAAAACACTCTGGCATACTCTCCTGGAAAGACAAGCCAGTGAATGACCATGCAAACCTGTCACTTCTCTCACTCTGCAAGGATCTAATTCTTGCAACAACTTCATTTTCTGTTTTAAACTTTTCTTATTAAATGTCCGTACAAAATCACAAAGCAAATTGATGGAATCCTGTCGCACACTGCAAATACTACTACACTTCCAGGTATTCACTGGTCCCTTAGGACGTCTTCCTAAAACCTCATTACCTAACACCTCTTCTGCCTCTGTTGTCACAAGTTTTTCTTTTTCAACGGGACAACCATCTTTCACCTCATAAGCTCGACCACTGGTGTCAACTGCATGCACCAAATCATTATCCTGGAAATAACTCTCCTCATTAAAAAATGCCTCATAACTTGAACTATGCATCCATTCTCCTGAAAAAACGTCACAAAAATTACTACGATTAACTGTTCTCTTCCATCTACTATTTGTTTGGAAATCATAAATTGCCTTGTTTAGTTTCCTAATTCTATTGATTATCAAAATAAATAACTTTCGCTTAATTTCGAATGCCTGATCAATAATTTTCTCAACTTTTTTTTTCTCTTATAAAAAACCACTTTCTGTTGACCTTTCTTAATATTTTTTAACAAATTGTCAATTATCCTGGTGCGGAACATTCGTCTACGAATGTTCCTAAACTGATTTTTCCTTCTACTACCATGCACAGAGTTATCTCCTGCTCTAGCAGTAACATTTTTGATTGGCCTTTCCTTTCCGTTTAAATTGGCTCTCTTTTTCTGGACTAAAACATGTTCTGTAGTAATACTTTTTTTTCTACAAATGTTTCTTAGGAATGATTTAGTTGTCTTACCCGGAGCTTTCTTGGTGACTTGACGAGTTTTTATTGTAGAGGACTGCTGCAAGCATTTAGTAATCTGCTGTCTTTGACAATTTTGTAGCCTTTCGGCTTCTTTCTTTAGATGGCATATTGTAGTTTTGAAATGATCTGCAGTTGAATCTGTGGTAAAATATAATAAAAAATGTTATTAACCACTATTACCAAACAGTAAATCAATAACAGTCGTAAAAAAATTAACACACTAGTTGTCAATTCTACATACAATAATTTTTAGTGCATTTACAAATTTAAAACTCACAAATAGTAGCAAAGAAATGGAATGCTTCTACATTTGACCTGTGCTCTTTTATATGTGAATCTGAACTAATTTTATGAGCATATTTGATTATTTTATTAAAGACACTACACACAAGCTGTTTTTGAAGTTGTATTTAATTTTAAATGAAGCGGTTTACATGGTTACTTTTCATTTCCAGGAACCTAAATTTATTTTTAAAAGTCTTTATAATTCAATAGGCTCGAGCAGGTCAGCTTCCCACCCTATGTCATACAATTCTGACAAATCGGCATCCTCATCATATTCTTCCTCATCCACAGGATATAAATCATCCAAGGGATCTACTTCCACTGACGTTTCAATCACAAGTTCAATGATAAGATCGAGATCAACAGATTGCTCATTATCACTCATGCTTGATGTTGTCGTTATCTTTAAAGAAAGAGAACAACAATGAGATGTTGCAGAGTAAGAGACAAATCTCAGAGACTATAATTGTAAAATTGTTTAACAAGAGTAACATTTTGCAGATATTATTTAACCATGTCCAGCGATGCTGAGGAGGTGAGGCCTATGTCCAATTTTTCAGTGAACAGGACTCATCTCTTCTTAACCTTGGATAAGCCTCACCAACACTGTGTCCCCTGCTCATACTTAAATGTAAAGGGGCAGATTTATGTTAACTGACGCATTCCCAGGGATGCACCAGTTAATGTGCACCGCTGCTCTGCCACCCATGGTGTGCCGCATTTACAATGTGGAGCACCATTGAGTGAAAACAGCACAGATGCGTCACGCATCGGTTCCACAAAAACAGCGCATTGCAGGAAACACGTCGTAAGCGCGACATATCTACTGCAATGCACAGGGGCAAGCCACACATTGCATGGTGCATCACTCCTTACGCCTGTTTCAAACAGGCGTAAGGATTTGATTCAGCAATGCCATAAATGTGACTCAGTGAAATCTTCTTAATTTTACTGTGTTAGTTTTACAGGGCTTTCATGCAAATGACTGCCCACCCTACAACAAAACGCTCACATGAAATCTGACGCAGGTTTCATGTGGCACAGGACTTTACAGCATGACACATCTGCCTAGATGCATCAAGTAAATATGTCGCAACATAGCAAATCTTTTGCACCGCCGCTGCGTCACAAAAGTGATGCACAGCGGCGCAAAAGAGGCACACGGCTATCATAAATCTGTCCCTAACATTTTAAATGATTGATTCAGGATGACGATAAGGTGTGGCCCATCCAGAGGTTTGTTTGAGGTGAGGCCTACTCAGGGTTGCAGATGAAATTTAGGCTTGTTGAAGAGTACAGAGGAGATAATACATGTGCAGGCCTACCAATGAAGTGAATCATGTCCACTGCACTCTTGAACAAAGGTCAGACCTCTTCTGTGTCCGTGGACAGGCCTAAACCTCATCTGCACAATGTGATTCGTAAAGTTAGGAAACACAGGTGATGTAATTGAAAAATGTGGAATTTCTTTTCCTCATTTCACAATCACATCACCTGTGTTTCCTTTGCTTAGGTATCTCATTGTGCAGATGGAGTCTAGCATATCAAAGAGTACGCAGAAGTTGAGCACTGTATGCAACAATTTTGACATTTACAGAAGATTCAGCTTCTCCATGCCCCCTATACAGTCCTAAATGTTTACAGTTTAAACTGACGGTATCTTGTTGGAGATGAAGTGAGGCCTATCTTGCAACATGGTGCATCTTTTGCATCACTGCTGCATCACAAAAGTGACGCAACAGCGGCGCAAAAGAGGCGCACGGCCATCATAAATCTGCCCCTAACATTTTAAATGATTGATTCAGGATGACGATAAGGTGTGGACTATCCAGAGGTTTGTTTGAGGTGAGGCCTACTCAGGGTTGCAGATGAAATTTAGGCTTGTTGAAGAGTACAGAGGAGATAATACATGTGCAGGCCTACCAATGAAGTGAGTCATGTCCACTTCACTCTTGAACAAAGGCCAGACCTCTTCTGTGTCCCTGGACAGGCCTAAACCTCAACTGCACAATGTGATTCATAATGTTAGGAAACACAGGTGATGTAATTGAAAAATGTGGAATTTCTTTTCCTCATTTCACAATCACATAACCTGTGTTTCCTTTGCTTAGGTATCTCATTGTGCAGATGGAAACTAACATATCAAAGACTACGCAGAAGTTGAGCACTGTATGCAACAATTTTGACATTTACAGAAGATTCAGCTTCTCCATGCCCCCTACACAGTCCTAAATGTTTACAGTTTAAACTGACGGTATCTTGTTGGAGATGAAGTGAGGCCTGTCTTGCAACATGGTGCATCTTTTGCATCACTGCTGCATCACAAAAGTGACGCAACAGCGGCACAAAAGAGGCGCACGGCCATCATAAATCTGCCCCTAACATTTTAAATGATTGATTCAGGATGACGATAAGGTGTGGCCTATCCAGAGGTTTGTTTGAGGTGAGGCCTACTCAGTGTTGCAGATGAAATTTAGGCTTGTTGAAGAGTACAGAGGAGATAATACATGTGCAGGCCTACCAATGAAGTGAGTCATGTCCACTGCACTCTTGAACAAAGGCCAGACCTCCTCTATCTCCCTGGACAGGCCTAAACCTCATCTGCACAATGTGATTCGTAATGTTAGGAAACACAGGTGATGTAATTGAAAAACGTGCAAATATTTATGCTCAATTCACAATCACATCACCTGTGTTTCCTCAGCTTAGTTATCTCATTGAGCAGATTTAGTCTAGCATATCCAAGAGTACGCAGAGGATGAGGACTGTATGCAACAGAGCAATGTACATTACTCACCTCCTTTGACACTTACAGAAGCCTCAGTTTAATATTTCTCAGTTCAATATTTATTTAAAGAAGCAGACACCAATATGACCTTCTCATAAATGTGAAAAGCGTTTTTAAAAAAAAAACGATTTTCTGGTCATAATTTGAAAACACAACACAGGTCCTATGTAGAAGCACACCCTATCAGTACTTAAATTAGCCAAGCACACATGGGGGCGTATTTACAAGGACCTTGCACCACGGGGAAATAACTTAAATTAAAATGGGGAAAATAACATCAAAGGGACTCAAAGGCCTTTTAAATATGCCCCAAGCAGCCTATGAAACTCTAGCAGTACATATCAAGAAACTTAAATGACTTCAATAAACGTTTTTAAACACATCAAGTAAAGCAGTTATTCAACTACATTCAAGGGGAAGTGACTTAAAATGCCCTAACACACATGAAAGCGTATTTTGAAGACCCTTGCACCATTTTTCCATCACTTTTAACATGGCTATGTAACTCAAAGAAACAAAATCTAAATTTGCCAAGCACACATGGGGGCGTATTTACAAGGACCTTGCACCACGGGGAAATGACTTAAATTAAAATGGGGAAAATAACATCAAAGGAACTCAAAGGCCTTGTAAATATGCCCCAAGCAGCCTATGAAACTCTAGCAGTACATATCAAGAAACTTAAATGACTTCAATAAACGTTTTTAAACACATCAAGTAAAGCAGTTATTCAACTACATTCAAGGGGAAGTGACTTAAAATGCCCTAACACACATGAAAGCGTATTTTGAAGGCCCTTGCACCATTTTTCCATCACTTTTAACATGGCTATGTAACTCAAAGAAACAAAATCTAAATTTGCCAAGCACACATGGGGGCGTATTTACAAGGACCTTGCACCAGGGGGAAATGACTTAAATTAAAATGGGGAAAATAACATCAAAGGGACTCAAAGGCCTTGTAAATATGCCCCAAGCAGCCTATGAAACTTTAGCAGTACATATCAAGAAACTTAAATGACTTCAATAAACGTTTTTAAACACATCAAGTAAAGCAGTTATTCAACTACATTCAAGGGAAAGTGACTTAAAATGCCCTAACACACATGAAAGCGTATTTTGAAGGCCCTTGCACCATTTTTCCATCACTTTTAACATGGCTATGTAACTCAAAGAAACAAAATCTAAATTTGCCAAGCACACATGGGGGCGTATTTACAAGGACCTTGCACCACAGGGAAATGACTTAAATTAAAATGGGGAAAATAACATCAAAGGGTCTCAAAGGCCTTGTAAATATGCCCCAAGCAGCCTATGAAACTCTAGCAGTATATATCAAGAAACTTAAATGACTTCAATAAACGTTTTTAAACACATCAAGTAAAGCAGTTATTCAACTACATTCATGGGGAAGTGACTTAAAATGCCCTAACACACATGAAAGCGTATTTTGAAGGCCCTTGCACCATTTTTGCATCACTTTTAACATGGCTATGTAACTCAAAGAAACAAAATCTAAATTTGCCAAGCACACATGGGGGCGTATTTACAAGGACCTTGCACCACGGGGAAATGTCTTAAATTAAAATGGGAAAAATAACATCAAAGGGACTCAAAGGCCTTGTAAATATGCCCCAAGCAACCTATGAAACAAAGCAACATTTTAATACACAACTTTCTTCATAATTTTCTCCCTAAAGCATACTATTCTCTATCTAAATTAAATGAATCTTTTCTCACCTTAGCAAATACTTTTTGAGTTTCAAAACAGTCTCAGACACACACCAATTTGTCTTCAGCAGAGCAAAAGGTATGCACTCCAGAGGCTGCAACCAACAATGGCACAGAAATGCTGTAATTCATCACACATATCTCTCATGTCACCCAATCAAAACTCTTCCCTCACTTTTTTCAAATCAACACCCTTCCCCCTTCTGCCCTTTCTGCCTTTTTTCCATAGCAACCACCTCCTGAAAGACCTCTCATGTTTGCAAGTTCACACAACAATGTTTCAATTGAACTCTGAACTCTCAGTACACCTGCGTATCCAGTGCAATCTTTCATAAAATGATTTTTTCCTGACCATTCAAATTACATCTTTCAAAGAACTCATCCATGCACCCTAACTTTCTGTTTTCAGCAATCAAAATCCACCAATCACTGCTACTGATTAATTACCACAGAAACTCCACAGTTTTTTTCATTACATACTCCTACTGTTCCAACTGCCATTTCATTCCCACACTTCATCTGACTGCAGCAGAACCTCCTCTCACCATGTTTTCTGTCTGGATTATTGGACATAGTTACATCCACTGGGCTCAAAGGTATGCTGATAACAGAAATTTACACAACCTCAATTTACAAAATGTGGAAATCAACTGGATTGGCCACAGAGGATTAAGATGTCACCAATTGATACCATTGGTGAAAACCTTTTTGCATTTGCCAAAACCTGACCTGTTAATTGTGCACTGTGGAGGAAATGACTTGGGCACTTTGACTGGAGTAGGTCTGGAAATGCTTTTAAAAGACACCTTTGACAAATTGATGGCACTTTTTCCTCAAACTGCCTTGGTATATTCAAATATATGCCAAAGACAGAAATGGAGGTGGTCCAACCAATTTTGTCCACAAATTGAGAAATCGAGGAAGCATGTAAATAAGTCTGTTTCAGCTTACATGAGAGACCATGGAATGGGCTCCATCTACAACAATAACTTGCGTTACTACATGCAAGATATCTACAGAGCAGATGGAGTTCACTTCTCAGATGAAGGGAACAGAATTTTCATCCTGAATTTAAGACTGTGCATTGGTACCTACTTGTAGGTACCTAAATCAGCCACAGGACCCAAAAGCTCTTTTCAGAGCTACCCTACATCTGATCACTCACAATTATTATTTTACTCTAACTTTTTTCACTAATTTTCACCAAAGTACGCTCCCCGGAGCGCTACCCGGTACGCGCACCGGACGTTAACCGTGCGAAAATTTGAATTTTTTTTTTTTCCGCACATATGGGCCTCCGCAGCCACCCTCAGAAAACCTAGGGGGTCAGGATACGTCTACCGTGCCCCCTTCTACCCATTCTCAACATTATTTGCCCTCCATCTTATATCTCAATTCTACCGAAACACAAAATGGAGGACTTCCCGTAACGCTGCCGGTTCGCGTATCGGGGCGCCCACCGGGAAGCGCTCGCTCAAAAAAGGTGGGAAAGTAATATACAGAAAAACCACTGGAGACACTTTCACCAAATATAGATTAGCTCATACTACATACCAATCCCTACCATTTTCACAAATTTGGTTGGAATTCCATTTAGCCATTTAGCCTGTAGACCTCTCTAAATACCCTGAGGTAAATTACTTCACAAAACACATCTGAATTGTTGGAATTGACAACCAATTAAAATGTTACTTTCATTTTCTACTTTTTTTACCTGACATTTGATTGGTTATGTACCTGAATATATATAAAGAAAGAGAGAGAAACACAGCCATTTTGACTACTACTTCCTGAAGTACATTGCAAGAGCATTTTCACTGACAACTTAAACTTGTTTTTAAAAGGTAAGATGTTATTTTGTAAATTTGAAAGGAGAACTATGTCATGCACTTTAAATTAATTTGGGAAAACATTTTTAGATAGTTATATACTGTCCCTCTGTAAGAGTTAGACATTGAGAAAGGCTTGTTTATTATAATTATGGATTGATTTAGGTTTCTGTGATATAATTATGAATTTACTTAGGCTTCTTCACAGGCACTTTTTAATAGTACTACTTCACGCCTGAAACCATACAGTGCCCATAGATTACTTCTCTGTTATAAACTCACAAGTACCTGTCTGAACTTAAACCCAACAGTGCCCTATCTCTACTGATATATTTATTTTTTATGCAAATTACAGCAAGAAAATGGAAGGAGAGCAGAATATTTCCTTCAAAATTGTTCTGGAGAACAACACAGAAAAAGATATTGAGGACAATGATGACTCAGATTTCATGGATGAATCACGGGACCATGAATTAGTTCAATGTGTAGATGCAGTAGATTCGCTGATTGAAAATGAGGACATTTCCGACAATGTGTTGTTAAATGTTCTGTTAAATTTGGAAAAAGAATCACAAAAATAAATTTATATTTAATAAAAAAAGCAACAAAAAAAAAACAACAAAATGAACAATCAATAAACATACAATATTTAAAAAGTCTATCATTCTTTTTTCCTTATAGTATGCTCCCCAGACCGCTTTCCGGTGCGCGTACCGGGCGCTCCCCACGCAAAAAAAACGATTTTTTTTTTTTTCCCCCGCGGGGCCCTTTTAAAGCCTCCACATCATACCTAGGGGGTCAGGGAGGATCTGCTATGCCCCCTTATGGTCATTTACCCCTTTGTTTTGGTCTCCTCTTGTCTCTCGATCCTACCGAGAGACAAGATGGCGGCCGCTCCGGACTGTTTAGAATGTTGACAGACACCGGAGAGCCAATCAGCTTCGCTTTGCGAAGTTCCGTTACGCGTCAGGTACGCGAACCGGGGCGCTGCCCGGAGCACGCTTACAGATATATATAATTTTTTGAACGTTCATTTCTCAAAATCCACTGGAGCACATATATTGAGACCTAGCAAAGGCACATCGGGCTACCAGTCCCTACAATTTTGCCAAGTTTTGTGGAAATCCATTCAGCCGTTCGAGCTAAAAGTGAGTCCAACCGCCCTATGGAAAATTGCATGGGAAAAACGCATTTTGGGACCCCCCTTTTTTCTCGGCCCCCCCTTGACGAACCCCCCCCAAATTTTCAGCCAATTCCGTCCTCAAACGCCAAAGTTATTCGACATAGAATTTTCAAAAATCCCATAGAGAAAAAATCCTAACTATATATACCTACTGGCGACCGCCAGTTGGTAATATATAAATATATATATATATATATATTTCCTAATATAGACATATACATATATATAAATATTACCTACTGGCAGTAGCCAGTAGGCAGTTATAGTTAGAACCTTGTTTCCATAGGAAAAGCATTTCTTAGCTTGGCAATAACTTTGGCGCTGTTTGATGAATCTTCATGAAACTAATTGTTCACTCAGGTCAGCTCCAGTCTTACAAGTCTCAGGGTAATTCGTCAAGCAGGGGCCAAGAAAAAAGGGGATCCCAAAACGTGTTTTCTCCATGTTAAATTCCTCAAGAAACTTTAGACATGGCTACAGCCTGAACTGCTGACTGTAATTACAGCAAATTTGACAGAGAGATAGCTCTTGGTCCAGAAAGCATGCTTTCTTTTAAATGGCGTAAATCCATTCAGTAGTTCTCGAGATATTTAAAGATTTAGAGATACCGATATTTGAGAATTGTTTTTTAAAGCCCGCAGGTGGGCCAGGTCCCGGGCAATCCCAATTTATGTAGCGGGGACCCACGGGGGCCCACACAGCCCAGGGGACCACCACCTCCCTGGTGCTTTATTATTTATGTGTGGGGGCATGCTGCCACCGCCCTGGGCCTTTGATTATTCATGTGCATGGAGACTCGGACCCCCACAGCCCTGAGGACCACCACCTTTCTGGGGCTTAAGTAAAATAAAAAAGTTTGGGGGGCTCCTGCCCCTCCCCACACTGACCCGGGGACCACCACCTTCCCGGGGCAAATTTTATTTAAATACGGGGTCCATTGCGGACCCCCAGCCCCGGGGTCCACCTCCTTCCCGGGGCAATGCAAATGATGGAGTTCTGGAGCCCTCGACGGCTCTGGGGACCCTCAGGGCTGGCTCTTGCAATGTTCCGAGGGGGGCCACCCCCAGGACATTTGTGTTTATTATGACAGGGCTGGAGCATGGCTCCCGAAAATCTGCTCTCGCTTCCATGAAGTGAAGCAGAATTGCTTTTGGGCAAGGAAGGGGAGCTGATTGTCAGCAGCTCCCCTTGTCCAAAAGCAATGCCGGCTCCCGCAGGAGGCAGGGAGCTGGTATGGACTGTGGGGCATTAGGGCTCTCCCACGGTCCCCAACCTGAGATTGGGTCCCCGGGGCCAGAAGTGGCCCAGGAGGGGGGCCACTCAGCCCTCCTCCCTTTTAATTAACAAAACAAAAAATATATTTTTTTAAATGGAAGGCAGTGGGGTCCCAGGGGCCATTATTGACCTGAGGAGAGGGCCATGCAGCCCCCTTCCAAAATTAAAAAAAGAAGGATGGCCAGGCCCTGGGGTATGGGGTCCCTGGGGCCAGAAGTGGCCATGGAAGGGAGGCCACGTGGCCCCCTCTAATAAAAAAAAAGAAAAAAGAAACCGGCAACTCACCGGAGTCTCCGCCCCCTCTCCGCATGACTCTGCAAATGCGCCTCCTGGTCCGCTGTGTGCTAGGGGATTAATTCCCTGTTGCAAGTGACTGTCCCTGGGGGCCAACTAGGCCACCAGAAACCTCTAGTAAGCCCCACACAGTGGAATTGCTGAGAGGTGGTACAAGGCCATGCCCCCTTTTTAAACCACTCTGCAACCGCTCCTCGTGGCACACTGCTGATTGTGTCCTGACGACCTTAGGACTGAAGTGGACTTCATCCCCCAAGCAGCAGTGCGCCAGGAGGCACGTTTGCAGAGTGGTGTGAAAAGGGGGCTTGGACTTGTACCACTCTCAGCAATCCAGCTGTGTGGGGCTTATTGGAGATACCTGGTGGGCTAGTTGGCCCCCAGGGACCCTCAGTATTCAAGGGGACTTAATCCCCCAACTTAGAACGCTCTGAGAGGTGTGTTGGCAAAGTGGTGGAGAAAGTGGGCGTCACCTTTAAAAAACGTTAGCAATTCACAGAAAATACATAGGTTTCAGGGACGTTAGATTTAGAAATTAGCATTTAAATAACCTTAGAAATTCACTAAAAAAAGCACTTGTTTCAGGGACGTTACAGTTAGTTGGACATTTCACTCATACAAAACCAGAGAAATTCGGAAGTGAATGTGTGTTTCTTTTAATGTTTTTTAAATGCTAATTTCTAACTATAACAGGCCTGAAACCTATGTTTTTTTTCAGCGAATTTCAATGGTTTTTTAAATGCAAATTTCTAACTATAACGCCCCTGAAACCTATGGTTTCAGTATCACTGGCGAAGGCCAGTGTGCCGAAACGCGTGTGTTAGCTTTCCTTGTTCTCCTGGAACTGGAATAAAAATGAATTTGCACAATGGAGCCTGAGTGTGCAGCGTTGTTTCTCATGCAGAGACAATTTAAAGCTGAATATTTTCGTGAGGCCACATACACGAACTGCTGCACCCGACTGCTGAGAGCGAGAAGAGTTGGGTGGTACCTGTGTTTACTATATATATATTTATATATTAAACAAAAGTTGAGAATAGTTAAAAGTTTGGAAAACTATATTCATTGTTTTCTTTTTTTAATAATTCCTTGCAGTTACGCACCCTACACACTGGCTGCACGCACCTTGCTACCGTATTTAAGAAGTCATGCTGGGGTCGCACCGGTATCGCGCCACGGTCACGATTTTGGCGTAATTAGAAAAGTATGAAATAGTATTAAAGTAATTATCAATACATTGTTTCTTTATAGTGTTTGCCTAATTTAATTTAGAAAACGTTTTAGAAACTATTTTTTTCAGTATAATATTAATAATATAAAATTTGACGTGTGCGCGATGTATGCGCATACCGTAAGCGGCCCGTCCCGCACATATTTCCGGGGTTGTGCCGGGATCGACCCAGGGTTGCAACTTGGGCGTATTTTCAAAGTGTGAAATCTCACTATATAAAGTTCAAATTTCAGATTTGTATAAACACTTTCACTAATATCCTTTGTAAAATATTGTAAAAACATTTATTTATAGTTTATAATTATGTATACAATATTTAAAGGATGCTCAATGCCGAAGTGATGGGTGCGTGCACCCTACGCGACTTCGTGTCAGCAGGAAAAGAAAGAATCTGATTGGTTTAAAACATTTTCATTCTGTAAGAGAGAGGGTCTATCCTTGTGATATTCCTCTTATTATTTGGCTCTCTTGCTGGCAACACATGTTGTTACCTGCTCTGTACCTTTTTGAACTTTTTTGGGGATATTCTCAAGGATGTGTGATAACTATCACAAAAGTAGCTTAACGCAACTCTCCACATCGCAGTCTTTTGCGGAAAAATAACTCTGAGTTAATGTTGTATTCCCAACACGGCGGTACCATGTGATAGGCTCACTATAACGCATCAAATGGCCAAGATAAAGTAAACGCGATGCTGCAAAAATGTGAAACACGAACGCGGAAAAAGCGGCGATGACGCAATCGTGATACAAAAATCTGGGAAAACCAGCCACAGGCCTGCAATCCCCACGCGTCATACGGGAAAATCCACTATAAAAGTTGAAAAAAAATACATACAAAAGCCAAACAACAGTGAAGCACAATGGAGGTAGCCAGAGCAAGTGTAGAGGACAACCAGAACCCTACAAGGCCCCCGGATGGCCAGCCTGGGAACTCGGGGTTAGGGAAGGGCAAGGACAAGAACAAGAAGAGTAGGAAGAAAAGGTTCAGTCTGCAGGACAACAGGATCCTGCTAACGGAAGTGATAGAACACCATCAACTACTGTTCGTCACCTCCACTGTGTCATTGGCAACCAAAAATGGAATATGGCAGTCCATCGTGGACAAGGTGAATGCAGTCGGAGTGCTGAATAGGACAATGGAAGAGGTCAAGAGGCACTGGAATGATGTCAAGCACAAAACCAAGCAGAAACTTGCCAACAACCGGAAGGCAGCAAAGCAGACTGGAGGTGGGAGCCCAGCGCCACAGGAGGAGCTGGATGAGATGGAGGAAATGGTGTCCACAATCATCAGTGGGGAGACGGGGCAGGAGTTGGGGGACCGGACACTGCTCAACATGACCAGACACAACAGCAACAGGGTGAGTAACAACCAGGGACTGGGGGTACGGGGGGAGGCGGGCACAATGGCACACATGCACAATTGAGCATAGCACTGCTGCAGACAAACCATGCCCCCGACTCCCAACTCCCACGAAGAGCCCAATGTACCCAAGTCGGAAACATTCCAGCACTGTATAAGCACAGAAGTCAAAGGCACACAGCATTAAAGGGATATGCGGCATCCAAATCAGAGCTGCAGGGGTGACTCTCCCAAAATGCAGCACACATACATAACATACAGAGCACAGCAACATTGACAACAATGTGGTACACATCGCAACATGTCCACAACAGAACAGAGAAAACAACTGGTGCTGCTTGTGTGCAGAAACTGGCGAATCACATTTGGCATAGAAGGGAAATGTGAGATGATGATGAACAAGTACAAACACATATCCATGATGTTGTCGAAATGTCCACTGCCCCGCATCAAATAGGCAGCTCTCCCCTAACACTCACAATGTATACTGTCATGCAGTCTGAATGTAAACATGTACAATGCGTCAACACACATGTGAACACAATGTTAAACTGCATTTCCCCTTCACATTGCAGGGACAAATCAAACACCTCCTGCAGAGCAGCCCGAACCTCTCTTCTCCTATGACGAAGAGGACTACCACACCTTTGACTCCGATGTCATCCAACAGTACGTGGAGAGCCTCCGCACCCTACCTCCAGGAGCAGGGCAGCCCAGCTGCTATGAGCAGAACCCACCCCCTGCACAGAACACACAGCAGGCAGCACCCACCACCACGACTGCCTCCCAGGACCCCCACAACGAGCACATGGCCTTCCAATGCTGTGTGTTGGGGTGCCAGGAGAAGCTGGCTGAACTGGTGCAGGTGGGGTTCGACCACATGGCAGACAAACTAGACACCATACGTAGGTGTCTAAGTCCCACCAGGGACCACTCACGGTCCCTAACGGACATCCACCGTCCGCTCCAAGCTCTCCAATGAACCATGGCTGAGTTAGTGGCACCTCAAGAGCTGAGCGGGTGTGCTGCCTGCGATGATGACGTGTGCACTGATATGTTCTCTGCCATAGTGAAATCAAGACCCAGAATCAAGTGTGGGACCTGGTGGTCCACGGTGCAGGGCTGCATGATGTGGAGGGTGCCATGGTCGTGGGCCACGTACTTGGAGCTCCCACTGGCACGTGGAGAGCCCTCTTGGAGACACGCCGGTGGTGGAAGTTGAGCAGTGAGGCCCGGTTGCGCAGGGGCGGGCAATCACTGCTGGGTAGCAGGAGGGGATGGGGTGCACAGGGGCGGGCACACGATGATGGCGTGTGCTACTGTATTGACCCTGCCATTCATGTCTCTGGAAACTGTTTAAGATGAGGGACATGGGGGACTGCAGTGTTAAACGGCACGTGGTTGGAGACACACTAGTGGCAGCAGGTGAGCAGTGAGGCCTGGGGCCACAGTGTCAGCACTCTCTCTCTCTGTGTCTTTCACTCTCTCTCCCTCTTTCTCTCTCTCCCTCTCTTTAGCTCTTCATCTCTCTCACTCTTTCGCTCTCTCTCTCTGTAGTTTGATGAGCGCATGACAAACCTTCTTATCTAGGTTTTGTCTGCAGGCTGTGACTTACAGAATGTCCTGAGAAGAACCAACATGACTTTTCCAAATTGTTGTTTTAGGTTTATTCTATAATAAACTGATTACTTGGATATTCTGAGATGAATGTATGATTCTCCTTTTTTTCACCACACATGTATGTAGGGTGTTGTGATTGTGTGACTACAGGCGAATTGTGTGGTTCATGAGTTCATGGAGTTGATGTGCAATATCCTTGTCAAAATGGGGGGTGCCCGGGGCAGAGTCCCGGGGGGGTGGTAGGGTTCAGGAGGGGTAGCGGTGGGTGTTGTTGCCCTATTGAGACTCCAGACTGCATGTTCAGTTGCTCTGTTCTTCATGTGTGGCCCTGGGCTGTGCTCCCTTGTCTGGTGCCGGATTGTCGTCCGACTTTACACCAGGTTAGAGCAGGTGTTAGTTTCCTGCTGCTAATGTATCTTATCACCTGATTTGTGCTTTTCTCGGCGATCTGGCTGGTCGTTAAGAATGTTGCAAAGTGGTGTTGTCGTGGGTTTTTGTTTGGGAACGCCTACTCTGCATCTCATTGGCGTTAATTGCCGGGGTTATCTGTGGAGATGTTTATTGCGCCTGCTATCGCAGGTAAACTGGTGATATGATATGGGCTGTTAGCACCAGCTTGTGAATGGGACATTGAATTTATCGCGACTATGGCTGCGCTAAAGTGCCGATAACTCGACGATAGATCCTTGAGAATATGCCCCTTTGTGTGTTATTTGATTTCTTTACATCCATCATGGCATCTGCACATGCAGACATTGATCCGTTGGATCTAGAGGAGGAGGAGATTGTAGAGCCATTGTAGAGCCAGTGAAGAAAAGAAAGGAAAGGGGCTCAGACAAAAAATATTCATGTGGGACATCTAGCATGAGAAATCATCTTAAAACTCTCCATCCTCTACAGTTGGCTAGAGAAGAGAGAAGAAGACAAGTGACTGACGGCACAGCAAGACCCTAATGCCCCTACAACTTCCTCTCAACAAGTTCCACTTGCTCCAAGGCCCCATATTATCCCTGAATTGTTTGAAGTGCCATAGTGTGCAAAAAATGAAAAAAACTGTGCATTGTGGCGCAGTGTACATATGTTATTACAACTGCCATCAAAGCACACAAATATTAACTTTTTTTTGTAATGTGCTCCAAAATGTCCTTTTTGTTAAACAGCTCGTATACTGTTTTCAATTTGGTATTGTTTTAAAAAAATCAAAAACACACAGAAAAGAAAAAAAGGTTTAAAAAATACAAAAAAAATGTAGATTGTTAAAAAAAAAAACTGTTCTACGGAATCACATCTATTGGTTTAAGGAAAAAAAACCTGAATCATTGCATGAGAGCAAGGACACTGTGTGAGTGATTAGAGAAGTGCAAAGGTACTGCATGTGTGATTGCATAAGTGCACGAGTAATGCTTGGGTTATTGCATGAGTATATTGGTAGTACTTGGGTGATTGGGAGAGTTCATGGGTAGTGCCTGAGTGATTTCATAATTGCTTGAGAAGTGGCGGAGTGTTTTTATGAGTGCTTGGATAGTAACTAGGTGATTGTAGAATTGCCAAGGTAGTGCATGTGTGATTGCATCAGTGCACAGGTAATGCTTTAGTTAATGCGTAAGTACATGGGTAGTGCACAGGTGATTGCAGCGTTGCATGTGTTAGTGCCGGCGTCATTACATGAGTACATGGGTACTGACTGAATGATTAGAGTACTGCAAGGAGAGTGCATGGTGAATTTACAAGTGCTTAGTTATTGGTGGAGTGATTGAATAAGTACATGGCACTGGATGGGTGATTGGAGGAGTGGATGGGAAGTGAGAGGGTGATTGCTGGACTGCATGGGTACTACCTTGATAATTGAAAGAGCGAATGAGCAGTGTGTAGGTGGTTAGAGGACTGCATGGGTAGTGCACAGGTGATTGTAGCAGTGCATGTGTTAGTGCCTGGGTCATTACATCAGTACGTGGGTACTGACTGGAGGATTAGTGTACTGCAAGGAGAGTGTGTGGTAAATTTGCAAGTGCTTGGATATTGGTGGAGTGATTGGATAAGTACATGGTACTGGCTGGGTGATTGGAGAAGTGCATGGGGAGTGAGAGTGTTATTGCTGGACTTCATGGGTACTACCTGGGAAATTGAATGATCAAACGAGGAGTGTGTGGGTGGTTAGAGGACTACATGGGTAGTGCACAGTAGATTGTAGCAGTGCAAGTGTTAATACCTGGGTTATAGCATGAGTACATGGGTACTGACTGGATGATTAGAGTACTGCAAGGAGAGTGCATATTGAATTAATAAGTGTTTGGGTATTGGCAGAGTGATTAGATAAGTACATAGTACTGACTGGGTGATTGGAGAAATGCATGGGGAGTGACAGGGTGATTGCTGGACTGCATGGGTACTACCTGGGTAATTGAAGGTGTATATGAGCAGTGTCTAGGCGGTTAGCGGATTGTATGGGTAGTGCACAGGTGATTGTAGCAGTGCATGGTTACTGCCTGGGTCATTGCATGAGTACATGGGTAATGACTAAATGATTAGAGTACTACAGGGAGAGTGCATGGTAAATGTATAAATGCGTAGGTATTGGCGGAGTGATTGGATAAGTACATGGTACCGGCTGGGTGATTGGAGGAGTGCATGGGGAATGACAGTGTGATTGCTTGACTCCATGGGTACTACCTGGGTAATTGAAGGAGGGAATGAGTAGTGTGTAGGTGGTAAGAGGACTGCATGGGTAGTGCAAAAGGATTTGTAGCAGTGCATGTGTAAGTGCCTGGATTATTGCATGAATACATGGGTACTGACTGGATGATTAGAGTACTGCAAGAAGAATGCATGGTGAATTTATAAGTGATTGGGAGTTGGTGGAGTGACTGGATAAGTACATGGTACCGGCTGGGTGATTGGAGGAGTGCATGGGGAATGACAGTGTGATTGCTTGACTCCATGGGTACTACCTGGGTAATTTAAGGAGGGAATGAGTAGTGTGCAGGTGATTAGAGGACTGCATGGGTAGTGCACAAGGATTTGTAGCAGTGCATGTGTTAGTGCCTGGATTATTGCATGAATACATGGGTACTGACTGGATGATTAGAGTACTGCAAGGAGAATGCATGGTGGATTTATAAGTGATTGGAAGTTGGTGGAGTGACTGGATAAGTACATGGTACTGGCTGTGTGATTGGAGCACTGCATGGGTAGTGACAGGGTGATTGCTGAACTGCATGGGTACTACCTGGGTAATTGAAGGAGTGAATGAGTAGTTTGTGGGCGATTAGAGAACTACATGGGTAGTGCACAGGGGATTGTAACAGTGCATGTGTTAGTGCCTTGGTTATTCCATGAGTAAATGGGTACTGACTGAATGATTAGAGTACTGCAAGGAGTGTGCATGGTGCATTAATAAGTACTTGGGAATTTGCGGAGTGATTGGATAAGTACCTAGTACCGGCTGGGTGATTGGAGAAGTGCATGGGGAGTAACAGGGTGATTGCTGGACTGCATTGGTACTACCTGGGGAATTGAAGGAGCGAATGAGTAGTGGGTAAGTTATTAGAGGACTGCATGAGTAATGCACAGGGGATTGTAGCAGATCATGTTTTAGTGCCTGGGTCATTACATGAGTACATGGGTACTAACTAAGGGGCCGATTATGATCGCGGACGGACTTGAGTCCGTCCGCGACCCCTGAGGAGGAGGGAACGTCTGCACGGGCTGCGGCGTTCCCTCCTAGCAGATTAGGATGTGACCGCCAGGGTGGCGGTCACATCCTCTATCTTTAACATTGCGGCGGGTGCAGTTTTAAGCATGGGGTGCCTGCTGCTTAGTGCACGCAAATGCAGGGGGGTACCATAGGTACCCCCCATGTGCACCCCTACCCCCCTTCACCCAGGGGACCCGCAACGGTCCCCCAAAGTGAAGGTCCGTATGCTTTTCCATTGCGGAAAAGCCGCCGCGGAAAAGCATAGAAGTACAGACATCCTAATATGCCTGGCGGTGTCTGATAGACACCGCCAGACATGTTAGAGCTTTTCCGCCGCGGTCGGAAGGCGACCGCGGCGGAAAAACTGCAGACTATCTTCCTGACCCCCCAGACATCCTAATCTGGCGGGGGGTCTTTGAAGGCTCCGCTGCGGGTTTTCCGCATCCTCCGGGCCGGCGGACACTTCCGCCGGCCCGGAGGATGCGGAAAAACCGCAATCCTAATCGGCCCCTTAATGATTAGAGTACTTCAAGGAGAGTGCATTTATAAGTGCTTGGTTTGTTGCATGACTACATGGGTAGTGCTTGGCTGATTGGGAGAGTGCATGGGTAGTGCCTGGGTGACTTCTTAAGTGTTTAGGTAGTAGCAGAGTGATTTCATGAGTGCTTGGATACTAACTGGGTGATTGCAGAATATGGAATCGGTCAATCATTACTGATGTAGTTTTAAAATCACCTACTCACTACCTTTGCACTCCCGTAATCAGTCAGGCACCTCTCAATATTTCACTAAGCATACATATAACTGTATAACTACAATCTGAACACATAGATGAGTAATTACATATTATCTAGTTAAGGAGATAAGTAAAACATGCCTGCAAGGGTAATATGTGGTGGTTTACTTTTGAGCTACATCTTGGCCATTCTATCTACAAATATGCGACATCATTAAACTATAACTCTCAACAGACTTAAGAAAGAAGGCTAATTAACAACATCTTTTATGAGCATTTTTAAAACCACACTTTTATTCTACATCTTCACCTTTGTATCTAAAATTATATGGCATCATTTAACTATACCTTTGTTCAGACTACAAAAAGAAGCCTAATTAACAGCACCTTATTTCACCATTCAATCTTAAAATATGTGGCATCATTTAACTTTACCTTTGTACAAACTAATAAAAGAAACCTAATTATCAACACCTTATATCATCATCTTTCAAACAGCACAGTTGTGCTGTATCTTTACAACACTATCTATAACTATGCAGTCTCAATCAACTATACCTTTGTAAAGACAACAAAAAATGAAGCGTAATAAACTACAACTCATATGAACATCTTTCAAACTACACATTTGTACTGCATCTTCAACCAACTATCTAAAAATATGCGGCATCATTCAACTATACCTTTGTATAGACTTAAAAAAGAAGCCTAATTAATAATATAAATAATCATCTTAATAAATACACATATTACTGTACAGGTTTCTTTTCAAAGAACATTTAGGTAGAATGAAACAAACAGCAATATACATCTCTACACTTAATAATATATTTTAAACAACACAGAGTTAGAATAATGTTGAATGTTTTAAAATAAACCTCACAAATGTATAACTCACCTTGCAAATAAATGTGTTGAATGGAAAATCTCACAAACTCTGACAGGGTTTTCTTTCACACCCAATCAATATAATGCACCAGAATCAGCAAGGTAAAACCAGTAATGGCAAGGTTTCCCTCTCTTTCTCCATACAAATACATATACGCAACAAATTACATTGCTTTCGGGAGTTTTTCAAATTGTATAACACAATTCCATTTGTCACAGATAATAACCATTATCAACTGACTTCTTCACCTCTTCTGCTTAATGTCAGTTTCCATAGCAACATTCAACTTAACTCACAGGTCACAAGTTCACCACACAATGTTGCAAATAAGAACAGCAGGTGTGGTTAGTATTGCAAAACATGACCTTATCCTTTCTGCTGTACCTTTCAAACACCTTTTACTAACCCATAAGAAACTTGCTTTTTAAACAAAGTAAAATGCACCCTATTTTTGAATGTAAATGTTCTTAAACAGCCAATCAAATCTCTACTTTCTTTAAAACAGAATCTTGTCCACCATTGTAGCTATCTCTCATTCTACCAACTGACTACCTCAGCTACAGATATCTTTTCATTTCCTACAGTCATCACTTCTAGATGCTTTCAGTGTGGATTGTTGGGCACAACTATGCTTTCTGGTGCAAAAGGTATGCTGAATGCAGTGATATTGACAAAGACCTAGCTTTGCAAAATGTAGACATTAAATGGATTGGACAGAGATGATTAAAGTGGCATCAATTCATGCTTTGGTTAAAACCTTTTTGCATCTCCAACCCCCTGATCTCATGATTGTGCACTGTGATGGCAATGACCTAGGCACATTGACTGGGATAGGTCTGGAAATGCTAATGAAGGACACCTTTGCAGAATTGATGTTGCTCTGCATCCACACTTACATGTAGCTACAACAATCTACTAATGAAAACAAGGGCTCTTTTTAGAGCCACCCAATAACCCAACATATAACCAAGCTTTTTAAATGAAAATCGTAATTATTTTTGCTTGGAGTCGCACACCCATTGCGACTTCAGAAACTGCGTACCCACCGCGTTCACACTAGGGGGCCGCGCACCCTTCGTGTTCACACTAGTGGGCTGCACTAGAAGCTGCGCACCCATCACGCTCACACTAGGTGCCACAGTAGGAGCCACGCACCCATTGGGTTCACACTAGCGGGTCGAGCTGGGAGCCGCGCGGTCATCACATTCACACTAGGGGGCCGCAGAGAGCACCGCGCTCGGGTCGCGACTCCAAACTTTGGCAAATAAAAAATTGGCTACATCAAATTAATTTATATTCGCCCCAGGGACCCCATCCCGCAGGGCATGACCAATCATTTTGTATTTTTTTTTTTTGCTTGTGAGCAGCTCCCCTTGTTCAAAAGCAGTGCCGGCTCCTGCAGGAGCTGGGGAGACAGCGGGGACCATGGTTCCCCTCCAAGGCCGTTTTTGGCCCCGGGGACCCCATCCCCTGGGCCATGGCCATTCATTGGAGACAGTGGGGGAGCCCCAATGCCCCCCTGGACCCTCCCCGCTCCCCACCTCCTGCAGGAGCCGGTATTGCTTTTGAGCAACGGGAGCTGCTCACATACAGCTCTCCTTGCCCAAAAGCAAACCTGCTTTGCTTCATTAGAAAGCAGTGCTTGCTATGACAGGGTGGAAGCCGTGCTCCTGTCCTGCCATAGCAAACAGCAATGTCCCGGGGGTTGACTACCTGGGACATTGCAGGAGCCTGCCCGGGGGGGCAATCCTCAGGGCCACACTGGGCTCCAGGAGGGGGTCCGTTCACCCCCTTCCAACTTTTCTAAAGCCCTAGGAGGTGGTGGTCCCTGGGACTTGGGGGTCCATACCGGACCCCCAAATTTCAGGTTTTATGTGCCCCGGGTAGGTGGTGGTCCCTGGGGTGTGTGGGGGGCTCTTTCCCCCTTACACATAATTTTTATTTTAAAACAGAGCTCCGGGGAGGTGGTGGTCCCTGGGGCTGTGAGGGAGAACACATGCCTCAGGCAATTTCTTAGCAAAGCCCTGTGTAGGTGGTCGTCCCCAGGGCAGCATGTGGAGTTTGGGACCACGGCATGCATTTTTTTTGTGTCAGCCCTGGGGAGAAGGCGGTCCCTGGGTCTGCAGGCGGCCCCCGCGTGCCCCTGCAAATTATTTGCTGAGTGTCCCCAGGACCTGGCCCACCCAGGGTCTTTGAAAAATGAAGCGCAGGAGCCCACGCTTGTATTTTAAAAAATGTTACGACAGGCGTCGTGCACCCAGCGCAACTTCGGCATCGTTTGAGAAATCTGCGAAAAAATCTTCAAAAGTAGTGGGGCACTCTGGTCAGCTCCTGTCTTGAAGGTCTTGGGGTGATTCATTAAGTGGGGGCCAAAAAAAAAGGGGGGTCACAAAATATGTTTTTCCCATGTTATTTTCCATAGGAAACTTTACACAAAGCTACAGCCCGAACTGCTGAACGGAATTAAACCAAATTTACAAAAAGGTAGGTTTGGGTTCAAAAAGAGACCTTTTTTTAAATGGTGTAAATCCGTTCAGTAGTTCCTGAGAAATTAGAAAAAGAAAAAGCTTTGATATCTGTGGCCCAGGAGGGTTCGTGAGCCTTCCCTACCAGAGCTTCATTCTAATGGGCTGCCAAAACTCCAAACCAGGAACTGTTGGCAGCCATCTTGTGACTCACAGAGTCACAAGAAAACAGAAAAAAGAGGTTAAAAAACAATAAAAGGGGGCAGGGTAGAAACACCCTGTCCCCCTAGGCCTGCTCAGGGGGGTCCCACAAGGACCCCCAGGGCACAAAACAGCATTTCTTAAATAATTCCGGCGGTAATCGCATTGGGTTCGCGAATCCTGACAAAATAAATTTTCAAAAACCAAGCCAGCGCTTTCTCTCCAAAAAGCACCCGGGTGGGCCAGGTCCTGGGGGCACTGCCAATTGAATAGCGGGGGCCCACAGGGGCCCCGCAACCCCGGGGACCACCACCTCCCTGGGGATGCAAACAAAATGCATGGGGTCCCAATTCCCCCATACTGCCCCAGGGACCACCACCTCCCCGGGCTCTATTTTAACAAAAAGCCTGTGTGGGGAGGCTTGAGCCCCCCACACGCCCCAGGGACCAATTCCTCCCTGGGGCAATAAATATGGAAATGCAGGAGTCCGTTACAGACCCCGAGCCCCGGGGCTTTGTACTGGTAGGGAGGTGGGCCACGTGGCCCCCCTCCTGGGCACTTGATGGCCCTGGGGACCGCCATCCCCTAGGGCCGTCTCCTGCAGTGTTCCGGGGTGCCCACCCCCGGGACACTGCTGTTTGCTATGACAGGGCGGGAGCTGTGCGGCTCCCGCCCTTTCATAGCAAACTCTGCTTTGCTTCATTGAAGAGAGAGCAGTTTTCCCTGCTCTCGCTTCAATGAAGCAAACAGGATTGCTTTTCCACTAAGGGAGCTGCATGTTACCTCCAGTAAGCGCCAGTGAGTTGGTTTGTAGAAAGGTGTAAAAAGGGGCATTTCCTCAGACCACCTCTCTGCAACGCAGTACTGTGGCGCTTACTGGAGGTTCCTAGTGGGCTAGTTGGCCCCCAGGGACCCACAGGATTCAAGGGGACCTAATCCGCCAACTTAATTGGGTTCCTTGGTTGGGACTAGGACACAGAGAAGAGAGTCTTGGCACTGGGGGATGGGATCCCAAAGGCAGAAACCAGCCCAGGAAGGGGACCGCTCAGCCTCCCTCCCTTTAATAAAAAGAAAAAAGGCTGGCCCCGGGGTGTTGGGTTACCTGGGATGAAACTGTCTTCCTGGCGCACTACTGGCTGGAGAATGAAGTCCTCTTGTATTCTGAGGAACCTTGATGGCCAAAATGCCCTCCTCATACCTTCAGTATGTTCTATATAGTGGGATTCCTGGGAGCTAGTCGGATGCCCTGCCCCCTTTCTCACCACTCTCCAAATGTGACTACTATTTAAAAAAACATAGAAATCCATTGAAAAAAACAAAGGTTACAGGGACATTATAGTTAGGAAATAGAATTAGAAAAACCTTAAAAATTCACTTAAAAACCAAAGGTTACAGGTATGTTATAGTTAGGACATAGAATAAAAAAAAACTTAGGAATTCACTGAAATAAACAAAGGTTATAAGGACGTTACAGTTAGGGTAAAATTTCACTCGTACAAAACCAGTGAAATTCAGCAGACATCTCAAATTATATCACTGATGAAATTTTCTACAGAACCACTCACAAGCCCACACAACCACTCACATAACCATTCACAGACCCATACCAGTTCTCCCACACCCACTCAGTCCTTCATAGAGCCATTCACACACCCACTTACTTATACATCCATAGAAAACCATACAAAACCATAGAAATTCGGCTGTTAAAGTTAGTTCAACTAACTGTAACTCACGCAACTAAAATGCACTGCTCATGACATCACATATTACATCATTCATGACATGGTCAGTGACATCACTGATGATGTCACTGATGACATCTCAAATGACATCACTGATGACATCATCCAGTGACTTTGTGTTTCTGTAAAGTTTGAATATGTTTTATAAATATTCCAATGTGTATTGAAGAATGAGTGGGTGTATAAGGGTCTGGATGTAGGATTTAGTAGGTGCGTGACTCACTGCATAAGTGAGTGATTACATGTGTCTTACTGAATGCACGGGTTAGTGACTAAACTGTGTGAATGTCTGTATCAGTCTGTATGTTGTTGTGCAAGCTTCTGCATGGGTTGGTCAGTAGCTACATGTATATAGGGTATTGATTCGTTGTCTGAGTATTTTTGGGGGAGATTGCGTGTGTGTGGTTGATTCATTGGGTGTATGGGTTCAAGAATGCATGTGGAAACAGCTGCATGGGTGCGTGAGTGTGTGTATAGGTGTGTTGTTGAGTGAATGGATGGCTCAGTGGTACATGTCCAAGTAACTACATATGTAAAAGGCAGTGTATGTCAGAGTTGGAGTATATAAATGACTCTACATAATAGTCAGTGATTGTGAGGCTAGCTATATGGATGAGTGTGTACTTGTCTCACTGATTATAAAAGAGAGTAAGTATGCGTTTGTTTCTGTATCAATAAGTGAGGCGGTGTGGGTATAATTGTATAGGTGAGTAAATGGGAGTGTTATTGATTCTCAACATGACTGACTAGGTGTGGGAGTAACTGCATGGATGAGTGGCAGAGTGTGAGTGTCGGTATAGGTGTATGAGTGATTTTGATAGTGTTGTATTGATGAATGACTGCCTGTATGAGTGATTGTATGGATGAATGAGTGGAGGTGTTTGTAGACCTAGGAATCAGTGAGTGCATATTTAGTAACTCGTATTGGTGTGTCAGTGATTTAGAAAATGGTGGTCTGTATTTTTCAGTGGATGTATCAAAGGTTATAAGTAGAAATAAAGGGAGTCCAGTAGACTGTTCTTGTAGTTGTAGTTTATTCTTCAAGTTACAGCTTGGTAAGTTCCAATATAAGCCTTAATATAAGCCCCACTAGGAGCGGCCTCCTGGCTGCTCAGCCCATCTTTTCTAACTGCTCTCACTTCAAGCACAAACCTCCATAACATTCTAAATGACATCACATAGCAAGAGCATCAGGCAGAGAAGCAGGGACAGGGAGATGCATTACATAAGAAGCAGATTACTACATTATATTAGTGTGAGGAGGTGCATCAGATTTTCATGTGGATGATGTCATCAATGATGTCATTTAAAACGTCATCAGTTATGTCTCTGACCATGTCATGAATTATGTAATATGTGATATCATGAGTAGTGCATTGTGGGTGCGCGAGTTATAGTTAGCTTTCTATGGTGTGAAAATACAAGCTAACTATAACATCCCTGAAACCTATGGTCTTTTCAGTGAATTTCTAAGGTTTTTTAATGCTAATTTCTAACTATAACATACCTGAAACCTATGTTTTTTTAAGTGAATTTCAATGTTTTTAAATGCTAATTTCTAACTATGACATCCTGTTGTATTGATGCACAACATACGTATTGATGTTTAAATGATGAAGATTATTAATCAGATTAAAGCATTATATAAAGAACAAATAATAAGTAGAAAAGAAGCTTTGAAGGAGTTGCTGTTTTTTAGTCTGAGTCCAGAGTCAGAATACTGAACAGCAACGCAATCAAAGAGAACTAAGAAAGCAGAACACAGAATGCATGTAATCACAAACAATCTAAAACATTAAAGATACAGGATACAACATCGTCCTTCTATAACAAAAACAAGATCAATATAAATAAAAATTGTTAAATGTATCCGGTATTACAACTTTTCTTTTAGTATTAATCAAATCTGAATTATGACTCAAATTGCGAATAACATTTTCATGAGTATTATTTGTACTAGACTTATACCCCTCACAATCAACTTGTTGATCAATAGAATCAGATACTAGTTCTAAATTTTCATTGGCATCACATTCAAAATCATGAATTTTATTATGATCAATAGATGAATCATTTATTTTTTCTGAAGGATACTTTTCAAAACATAAAAATGATGAATTCTAAATCCTCTCCATTTCATTATTTTTTTTATTTATTATGTCTTTTTGAAAAGGCTCAACTTTAATGACAGCACTTTTGTTCCATCATTCCTTTATTATTTATCATGACTGATGAATGTGTGACTCTAACTACTTGTTGTGGTTTGCTAAATTTAGACTCTCCCTTGTACACTTTTTTAGGTTTTTTAACGATACCCCAATCTCCTATAGCATATTTCTCTTCTCCCATAACTTTTTTTTAGAATTACATTTATATATTTTTTTCTTTTTTTTAATGCATTTTTTTCAATTTTCTTCAATGTTTTAAATGTTGTTTCAAACACTGGTTTCAACACAGAATGTGCATCTCTAGCTTTACTTGAATGTGGTGTATTTAGATAACTCCACACTTTTTCCTTAATATGACTTTTCACATCTAAACCATTTGATAAAGCTGTCTGAATTCCCTCTTTAAAGAACTTATTAGCTCTTTCAACAAGGCCATTTGCAGCTGGGAAATATAATGGCATTTTTTCATGTTTAATATTGTATTTCTGCAAAAAATCAACCATTTTTTTTAGAAATAAAGTGTGTTCCATTATCTGAAACCAATTTCTTTGGAAAACCTTCACTACAAAAAATGTTCTCCAAAAAATTAATTACAATTTCAGTAGTGGGTGAATTAACAAAATCATATGCAATCCGCTTCGAATAATAATCTGTCTAAACAATCAGATATTATATATCAGAACTTAAAATATTGTAAGGTCCTGAAAAATCTATTGCCAATTTATCCCATGGCTGATCTGGTAAAACATTAGTTGAACAAACATTTTTTTTACTTTTCCAATGTTTATCCGACAATAAACATTCTTAGCATTTGTTAATATACTGATCTACATGTGAATCCATAGATGGCCACCAGTAATACTCTCTTAATAATTTCTTTGTTCTGGACATTCCTGGATGCCCAATGTGTGCTTTTTTAATTAAACAATCAATGAGTTTTTTTGGTGGAATAAACATACCATTTCTAGTTACAAAATCATTTTCTATACTCAATTCTGATGATACTTGTTGATAAGGCACTAATCTTTTTTCCAAATTTCTTAAAGGTGGCCAACCATGTGTAATACATTTTTTGATTTTAATTTGATCTTCATCTTTCTCATACTGACTGGTCCAAACATCTTCAGTGATAATGCCATTAGAACTTTCTGAAACAGCAATCGCAGATACAACAACATATTCATCATCATTGAATTCAGAAATATCCTCATCATTCTTAATTGCTAATCTCGACAAGCAATCCGCTCTGAAATTTGCTCCTCCAGATATATGCTTGATATCAAAATTGTATTCTTGCATTCTATAAATTATCCTAACCAATCTGGAAGACGCCAAACCCAGTTCCTTTACCATTCAATAAAAATATCAATGGTTTATGATTTGTTTGTAAATCAAAATGACATCCGCATAAATAACTTTTGAACTTCTCGACAGCCCATGAGCAGGCTAGAGCTTCCCTCTCTATGGTACTGTAGTTCGTTTCAGCTTTGCTCAAAGTATGTGAAATAAATGCAATTGTTTTTTCTTTTCCATCACAAAATTGAGTTAATACACCTCCAAGTCCAATTGAAATTGCATCAACTGTGACTGCATTTTACACCACAAGTAAATGGTTGAAATGCTGGAGCTTTTTTTTATCATTTCCTTCACTCTACATCTTCATGCTTTTTTTTCCAAATAAATTTCTCATTTTTTCTTGTCAATACTCTAAGTGGCTCAACACAAAAGGCATACCCATGTTTTAAACGTGCATAGTACTCACTGAGTCCTAAAAAAGATTTCAGTCAATCTTTGTCTACCGGTGGTGGTGCCTTCGTTATTGTGTCTATGAGATTCTGTTTAGGTTTGATACCCTCTTTTGTGATTGAATGTCCTAAATATTCTAGTTCATTCACCAAGAAATGACATTTATCTTTTGATAATGTCATCCCTCTATCATTAAGGATATGAAGAACTTTTTCTAGAGTTTTATTATGTTCTTCGATTCCTTTACCAAAGATGACTATGTCATCTTGTAATGCTTGTAACCCTTTGATGTCTCCAAATAATGAGTCCATTAGCTTCTGAAAAACACTAGCTGCAGAAGCTAATCCAAATGGGAGTCTAAAATAATTGAAGGTACCAAAGGGTGTAACAAATGTAGTTAGGTCTTGTGAATTTTCCGCAAGTGAAACCTGATGGCAGGCTGATTTTATATCTATAAGTGAATAATGAGTTGACCCTCCAATTGCCATCAACATTTCTTGAATTAACGGCAAAGGATGACAGCCTACCAATATGTTCTTATTTAAAGAACGTAAATCTGCACACATGCACAACTTAACATTTTTCCTTTTAGCCAAAACTACAGCCGAAACCCATTCTGATTAATCTACTGGCTTGATAATATCATCTTTGCACAAACTTTCTAAATGTTCCCTTAATTCTTTTCTTACACTTAAAGGAACACTTCTTACTTTGTGTTTCACAGGTGTAGCATTTTCCTTTAAGTTAATTTCATGTGCAACACCTTTCACACAACCAATTCTGTCTTCAAATACATTTTTAAATTTGTCTAAGATTTCATTCAATTCACTTGATGTATTTTTTTTAGAAAATAAATCTACTGTTGATATTGGATTAGGAATATCACCAAGAATAATAGGTGTGTCACTTCCTGGTTTAAGCATAATACCCATCCTACCTAAGTCACGCCATCCAATTATATCACGTCCTTTTTTAGCTACATAAACTTTTGTGTTTATTCTTCTTCCCAAGAGTTCAACATCTTCATAAAAATGTCCTACCATGTCTATGTCTTGGCCTCCAAAAGCTTTTGGACTGCAATCTGAAATTAAAAGCTCGTTAGGAAAACAATTTTTATAGTAAGTAACATCCTTCAAAATTGTAATTGGCGATCCAGAATCCGCCATTACTTCCAATTTCACTTCTCCAATAGATGCTTTGCCCAGTGGTCCTTTAAAAGACACATCAGAATCAATAACATTGACATTGACCATGAGATTATTAATCATGTCTTCTTCCATTTCCTCAATTGCATTTACAGTTGTAGAACTTGAATTTCTAAACTTCATATTGGTTTTACATGAACTTTCTAAATGTCCCATTTTTTTGCATCTGTTACATCTTTTCAGATGCGCCGGACAATTTGGATTGTTCCCAATATGTGTTTTTGATCCACAGCGATAGCAAATTATATTTTTAATATTTGTAAAATTTCCATTAGTTTTACTATTCTCAATCGTTTTTGCTTTACTTGAAACAGCACATACCGAATCAGTATTACAGTCAGATCCAGAAATAACTTTAGTAGAAACTGATGATCTTTCTATTCCAACAGCTATGTCAATCACTTCGCTTAATGTAGGATTCCTACATGCCAGTAGATGCTTTTGCACCTTTTTTGAAAAGCAATGAAAGACTAGTTGATCACGCAGATATATATCAAGCATGTCTCCAAAATCGCATTTTGATCACAGAATCACAGAATTTCGGCCTTTGTGAATCGCTAACAGCCTTTTTGCATATTTTGGGATGTATGAAATATTCACAAAATAAGGAATCGCAAAGTTTAGCGATTCCTTATTTTGCCATAGCATTTAAGGAATCGCAATTTTGCGATTCCTTAAATGCTATGTATGTAGCATTTTTGGGTAGCGAATTTTGGTTAAGAATTCGCAAATTACCACCAACTTGTAGTTGATGGTAACTTGCGAATTCTTCAAAAAATGCACATTTTGGCATTTTTGAAGGTGGCATGGGATGCACACACATGCCCATAGGGCATGTATGTGCGCCATATGCACACACATGTACATTTCAGGGGTGCAGCAGGGTGTCTTTGAGACACCCCTGTACCCTTGAAATAATTCTCAAAATGCGATTAGCAAATTGCGAATTCGCAATTTGAGAATTATTTCGCAATCATTCCTATGGGCCTCCTGGCCCATGGGAATGCATTGGAAAAGATTCCTTAATTGCGAATTCGCAAAATGCGAATTAGCAAATAAGGAAGGTTAAGGAATCGCTAAAAAATAGCGATTTTTTTCAAAGATACCCTTTTGCAATTCCTAAATAGCGATTCCTTAAAAATCGCTATTTAGGAATGGCAGAAGAGTTTGTTGATACATATGGCCCTTAGTCTTCAATGCTTTCATCTGCTTCTTGTTTTTTTTAATTAAAACTATGCCTTTCTACCATTATGTTTGGCTGTTCATAGAACCTTTTTTCTAACCTTTCCACTGCTTCTATACTCATCCCATGGTATAAACTGGCCAGGTGGTGGTTCACTCTCTGGAATATTGTCAAATATTTCTCTTCCTGCATCTCCTAATAAACCATACAGCACTAATTTTTTTCTTACAGTTGAATACTCTTTCCCATCAATTGCAATGATGTAACTTTCAAAAGATTTATACCATTGTTTCCATTTTACTGGTGGTTTACCTGCATTTTGTAAAAATGGATTTATTTGATATGGTTGTATTTGATATGCCATATTTTTCCTTATTTTGTTTATATAATTCTATAGTTTAATATTCTTCAATTTATTTCTTGTCTTGTAATACTCTCAAATCTCTGATAATGAAGTTCTTTTCATATAAATTATTATAACTGTAAATTATTATCAATCTTCATTTTATTATGGTACCTTTAAATAGTTTTCTACTCTTCTGTAGAAATCCCCAATACTTTTAAACTCCTTTGAAATCTCCGATGCTCCGTTTCTGGGTTGCTATGGCGGGTTACTATGTTGTTCAATTTCTCAAGATGGCCGCCATTTAAGGTTACGTTGCGTGACCTTTTACGTGCTTTTCATCATCACGCTAACACGTCACCTCTTTTTCTATCTTTTTGCGCTTCCGTAACTCGCTCATTACTCTGCCAAGCCACCAATTTGCTCGCGCTTCGGTTCCTCGCGCAAACAGAATTTAAATGATGATGCTGAACCAACCGCTACTCATTCCTTGCGATCTTTTTCAAAAATATAAGGTAAAGTAATCTTACCTTGATATTCATGATCGCACCAATTTTCTTTCTACCAATGTTATTTTTGTATATTGAAATTCTCCAATATTTTATTTATTTTTTTCTTTCCGAATTCTTTCATTCGCGTTGGGTATCATTTTTACCATCCATCGTCGCCAAAGTATGTTGTATTGATGCACAACATACGTATTGATATTTATATGATGAAGTTTATTAATCAGATTGAAGCATTATATAAAGAACAAATAATAAGTAGAAAGAAGCTTTGAAGGAGTTGCTGTTCAGTCTGAGTCCAGAGTCAGAATACTGAACAGCAACGCATTCAAAGAGAACTAAGAATGCAGAACACAAAATGCATGTAATCACAAACAATCTAAAACATTAAAGATACAGGATACAACACATCCCTATTAAGTCCCCTTGAATCCTGAAGGTCCCTGGTGGCCAGGTAGCCCACCAGGTGCATCCAATAGGTGCCACAGACCTGTTTTTCAGAGAGGTGTTCTGAGGCCACGCTTTTTTTTACACCACGCTGCAAACGTGGCTTCTGGCACACTGCTGCTCAGAGGATGAAGTCCACTTGTGCCTTGAGGTCCTCAGGATGCAAGAGGACCTCATCGCCCCACCAGCAGTGCACCAGAAGTCGCGTTTGCAGAGTGGTGTAAAAAGGGATAAGGCCCCGGAGCACCTCTCTGCATCACAGCTCTGTGGCATTTACAAGAGGTACCTGGTGGACTAGTTGGCCCCCAGGGACTCAGGATTGAAGGGGAATTAATCCCCTAACTTAAAACGTGCCACAGGGTGCGTTTGCACTGTGGTGCATGGAGGGGGGTAGGCCTGATGTTACAAGTGTGCAAATGTGCCCTGTGGTGCGTTTTAAGTTGGGTGATTAAGTCTCATTGAATCCTGAGGGTCCCTGAGGGCCAACTAGCCCATCAGGTACCTCCAGTAAGCGCCACAGAGCAGCATTGTAGAGAGATGTAAAAAGGGGCGTGGCCACAGACTATCTCTCTGCAAGGCAGCCCTGTGGCACATACTGGAGGTACCTGGTGGGCTAGTTGGCCCCCAGGGACCCTCAGTATTGAAGAGGAATTAATTCCCCAACTTAAAATGCACCACAGGGCGCATTTGCAGAGTGTTTCTGGGAGGGGGCAGGGCCTCCGGCACAATGCCGGTCTTTTAAAAAAAAAAAAAAACATTTAGAAGGGGGGGCTGTGTGCCCCCCCTTCTTTTACATTTTTGTGGGCCCTGGGGCCCCATCCCCCTGAGCCTGACCCCTTTAAAAAAAAATCTGAACGAGAATTGGGCTGTGTCGGCCCCCCTCCTATGGCCAAATCCTGCTCCGGGACCCCATCCCTCAGGGCATGGCCACATATATATATATTTTTTTTAAAGAGCTGAGTGCCCCCCTCCTGAGGCCTCTATTGGCCCCGGGGACCCCATCCACCGAGGCCGGCCCTATCTGTTGGGGACCGTGGGTGGAGCCCCAATGCCCCCATGGTCCTGCCGGCTCCCCTTCACCTGCAGGAGCCGGCATTGCTTTTCCACACGGGGAGCTGCTGACATGCAGCTCCCCATGTGGAAAAGCAATAGGCATTGGATTTTGGAAGAGAAAACAGGTTTCCCTGCTCTCGCTTCCAAAATCCAAAACAAGTTTTCTATGACAGGGCGGGAGCAGTGCGGCTCCCGCCCTGTCACAGCAAACAGCAGTGTTCCGGGGGTGGGCATAATGCCTGTGCGTGCAGTTTACTGTTGCTGTGACGTGGCACGCAAAGTGGTTGCCACGTCTGTGACCCCCCCTTTTACTGCATGTCAGTCACCCCTAAGGTAGCCCTAGCTAGCCCTACGGGCAGGGTGCATCGTAGGTAAAAGGTAGGATATGTACCATAGCTTGGTGACATGTCTTGGTATTGACAAACAACCATTTTGGTTTCTCACTGCTGTGAGGCTGCCCTCTCATAGAAGTGCATTGGGGATTCACTGATAAGTGTTTCAGTGGTAATTCCTGATATGAGAGGAGCAGTTTGGTCAAGTTTGGTATGTTTGGAATAGTAATAATACATGCTGCGTGATTGTGTGCGCAGATTTATTGTCACTATTTGAGAAATGCCACTTTTAGAAGTTGGCATTTCTGTGTGCTATGTATCTTTGTACCTGCCTGGTGTGTATTGCATGTCTGGTTCTGGAATGACAGGGGCTGGTGAGGTGTGTGGCTCCAGAGGGGCAGGGTGAGTCAGCGCTAGGCTGAATAGTCAGATCTGCATTTGGAGTAGTGGGAGGAGTAGCCCCTGACCCTGAATAGGTCTGTGCCTGCCTTGTTCAATGCTGGCTCCGCCCCATGTGATGTGTCTGGGGCCAGAGCTTAACCTGACAATGGAGGGTGTGAGCACTGTATAGAAAATGCCTCAGTACCCCCCAGAACCAGTTGGGACTGGATCCCCAAGCCCTGTGCCAGGGCAGAACAAAGACAAATGGAGTATAAATATTGGGGCTGTGACCCCATGTGTTGTGGACTGCTTTGTGCTTGACCAGGATGAAGAGGACTGCTGGGCACCAGGAGAAGAACCGCCACAAAGAACTTTTCCTCTGCTAGGGGGCCCTGTGAGCTGGGCTGCCTGGGTGATTTTGGACGTAGTGCCCCCTGCCTCCAGAGAGCTGAGTGCCCTTGTTCTGGAGGGTGCCCACAGCGTGAGAGGAGCGCTTCCAGGTTGCTGTGTTGTGTTTCCAGAGTGGAGAAAGGCTGAGCGCCGCTGTGGCTGCAGGACGAGCGCAGTAACTTTCCCATCATTTCGGAGGAAGTGTGCAGAGAAAGGCTGTCAGGTGGTTTTGAAGTACGTACTGCACTGCCTTGCCCCGGGGGTCCTGGAGAGAGAGTGGAGGGGAGAGCTGAGTAGAAGTTGTGCTCTCCCTCTCCCTCTCCCTGCCTGTAAGAGCCATGAAATTATCGGGAGGCTCCAGCAGAGTGCAGCCCCCGCTCAGTTTCCCGAAGTAGGAATCTGGCTGCTGCTCCAGACGCCAAAGGACTGCTGGATCGCGCCCGGAGAGCTACCAGAGCGCTCTTGGTGCAGCTCTAGGATTCGGCCGAAGGTCCCACTCTGAGCAGAACTTCATTATTGGACATACTACAGGCAGGGAGAGATCAGCCCTGCCTCCCCAGGCATGGAGAGATCAGCCCTGCCTCCCCTACGAGGGAAGCCCTGCTCCAGGAGACAAAGTGGTCTGGCCAGTAGTGGGTAAGACCAGAGCATATAACAACAAGGAGGGTCAAAGGGGAATATTTAATGACCGTACAATGATATCATCCCCTATACCGTAATTCTAACAAAGATAACAGTAGGTCAAGGAAAGTAGTAAACTATCTAAAACTATGTGTTTGATTAGGGAACAGTCACGAGGTCCATATAAAATGATACGTGGTGACCATCAAATGATTCCCATCAGATACCCGTCCTGTGCCGCCCTACATCATTTGGGATCCTTCAGCCGAAGGAAGTGATGTACAACCACTAAAGATTAGGTGAACTGTAACCCAATCAAGTGGAATCGAACTCAAATGTGGTAGCTTGGTTTATGTGGCATAAGGAGGGTAAACTGACTAGCAGTGCAAAAAGTATGATCAGATAACGGTGCTTAATCTAAAAAAGTGAGTGCTTTAAGATTGGGTTGTGGAAGTGGAAAAAATATATTTTAATAGTATCCTATCCACACCCAACAATAAAAACAGTGCAAGGTAGTTTATACAAATAATTACTCAGATGGATTAAAGGTCGACATGTTTCTGCGGTGGACATGGAGTCTCGAGATCTCCTCCTGCTTCATCAGGACCCTAAAAAAATGCTACTGCGTGATGTGAACAAATAAGAAAAAGTGAAATTGGTATCACCTGAAATTCGCCTGTTCGGAAGAACCCAAGGATCACATCGTGACAAGGGACAAACAAACAGTTAAAAAGAAACAAGAAAACACATAGGTATTGTCGACAGTTTACAAAGCACATATTGTATGTGTAAGTTGCATCTAGCCAATCGTGTTATTGGTCAGAGGGTCCCATTTAGTAGACAATATATGTAATTGACGTCTTATTTGAGGCCTGTTTGAAGGACATATTAATATCCACTCACACAATTTGCGGGGAATATACGCCCCACCTCACCTGGCTACAGCGCAGGTAGAAACGGAGCACCGCTCTGAGGGAGGAAAGGAAGAATGAAGTAAGAGAGGAAGGATACAGTAACTGTACTAATAGCATCTACAGTAGTAACAGAATGGCCACGACATTATTAGTAAATGGCCAAAACTCATGTGTCTATAGGAATGTATAATACGTGATCATATGGTCGCTTGTCTTCACCATTATCCACTAATAGTGTCTACAGTGGTAGCAGAGTGGCCACAAATTTGTTCATACACGGCCAAAAATCATGTATATATAGAGTAATGCGTGATCAAATGGTCTCCTGGCTTTACCTCTATCAAAAAACCAGCCATGTTGAGTTAAATATTGCTCTATGTCGTTTATGGTTTCTACACGCTTTGGCAATTTGCAGGGTTAAACGTTAGATCATGATGCCCAGTGATATCGCATTCTTAGCGTGCACACGTCTTATGGGGAGCGTACACTTGAGGTGAACACAAACGGCTGACAGGCATGAAAGGATCCGCCCCGCCACTGCAGGCTAACAGATAACAGCCTAGCACGCTGTGATGCGTCTACCCCTAAGAGTGCATTTAAAAACAGTGCCTTGCTACCCGACCCGCTTACCTGTCCGTCGGTACTCCGGGCATCCGTCTAGGCTGTCATGGAGGGAGGCATCGAGACGGACAGGAAGCGGGTATTTATTCATCCTGTTTAGGTGGTGAAAAAATCACGCTATGATGACGGCGTAGACACTATTAGTGGATAGTGGTGAAGACAAGCGACCATGTGATCACGTATTAAACATTCCTATAGACACATGAGTTTTGGCCATTTACTAATAATGTCGTGGCCATTCTGTTACTACTGTAGATGCTATTAGTACAGTTACTGTATCCTTCCTCTCTTACTTCATTCTTCCTTTCCTCCCTCAGAGCGGTGCTCCGTTTCTACCTGCGCTGTAGCCAGGTGAGGTGGGGCGTATATTCCCCGCAAATTGGGTGAGTGGATATTAATATGTCCTTCAAACTGGCCTCAAATAAGACGGCAATTACATATATGGTCTACTAAATGGGACCCTCTGACCAATAACACGATTGGCTAGATGCAACTTACACATACAATATGTGCTTTGTAAACTGTCGACAATAACTATGTGTTTTCTTGTTTCTTTTTAACTGTTTGTTTGTCCCTTGTCACGATGTGATCCTTGGGTTCTTCCGAACAGGCGAATTTCAGGTGATACCAATTTCACTTTTTCTTATTTGTTCACATCACGCAGTAGCATTTTTTTAAGGTCCTGATGAAGCAGGAGGAGATCTCGAGACTCCATGTCCACCGCAGAAACATGTCGACCTTTAATCCATCTGAGTAGTTATTTGTATAAACTACCTTGCACTGTTTTTATTGTTGGGTGTGGATAGGATACTATTAAAATATATTTTTTCCACTTCCACAACCCAATCTTAAAGCACTCACTTTTTTAGATTAAGCACCGTTATCTGATCATACTTTTTGCACTGCTAGTCAGTTTACCCTTCTTATGCCACATAAACCAAGCTACCACATTTGAGTTCGATTCCACTTGATTGGATTACAGTTCACCTAATCTTTAGTGGTTGTACATCACTTCCTTTGGCTGAAGGATCCCAAATGATGTAGGGCGGCACAGGACGGGTATCTGATGGGAATCATTTGATGGTCACCACGTATCATTTTATATGGACCTCGTGACTGTTCCCTAATCAAACACATAGTTTTAGATAGTTTACTACTTTCCTTGACCTACTGTTATCTTTGTTAGATTTAAGACCAGAGCATGCCTGGAGTGTGGGGACGACGGGAGCCCAGTGTGAGCTCCAGGGGACAAGGGCATCCAGGCCGCCAGAGTAGAGGCCAGCCGAGTCGGCATCACCCTACTGGACCTAACTGGCAGCTTCCTTGATAAATAGGGCGATATGGGCCATACTCGGGGGACCCGGTGAAGTCACCACACCGAGGGAGGTAGTCTGCCCCTCCCCCTTGCTGCTGCCTGTCTACCCGGGGGGCATTATTGTTGTTTAGTCGCTAAGGGGGGAACCCTCGACGGAGGACTCAACCCCCCCAGAGAAATGGCCATCTTGTTTGTAGTTTAGGGTGAGTTGTCCCACAAATTACAGACGGAGTTCCCTGAGGTCACAAGGTTCTGGTTGGTAGATGTTGCCCCCCCTCATCGACCCATGCGGGGCTTACAGTATAGGCTGTGCTGCTTATACCCTGATGTGTAATGTATACCATTATACCCTGCGTGTGATTCGGGACCTGCAGTTATGCCCTGATACTTATGTGTATGTGAGGTTTTGCCTAATGTCAGCAAGGGGCACCTGGGTGTGCAGAAATATTTAGGCCTGGGTGTAGTTTGCTGAGTTTTGCTACGCGAATCTCTGCGAAGTTACAAAAAAACTCTGCCAAGTTCCACGAGTGGTGGAGTGCAGTGCAAACTGCAGTTTGCGTTGGTATTCCTGCTGCTCAAGTAGAAATTCTACCCAAGCGGCAGCTCACGCTCACAACCTTACCATTCGCGATCGTGAACTTACCATTCGCGAGCGGGAAATAAATCTGCTGCACATCGCAAAGCGGAGTTTTCTGCACTCCGCAGAGTGGGGAGTGTAGAAAACTCTGCAAACGGAGGAAAGTTCACCGCCCATCCCTAGTAATGTTGTTTATACATAATGTGCTTATGCTGTTGTGGTGTACTGGTGCTAATGCCATGATGTATGCCTAATGTGCTTGGGCACGGGTACTATGACCTGTGTTTACTTTGATACTTATGTCCTGGATGTGTATGGCTAACGTATGGTGCTAAGAGCACCTTTACCAGTCGTTACTGGTTGTTTTAATATTTTTATGCTCTAATGATGATGACAGTCGCCTGATTGGCCCTGTAATGTATATAATACTATGTGAAGTAATACCTAGTACCAGGAAGCACAGTGTACATATTAGTGATTATGCTCTGATGTGTTTATGAGTAATACAAAGGCTATTTTATTATTTAACCTTGTGTGGAGTATATTTTGTGGTGTGCCTAGTGTGCCACTACTGTATGTTTGTGTTGCGCAAACGCTTTACACATTGCCTCACTGCTCGTGCCAAGATACCAAGGGGGTGAGCAGGGATTATCATCAGCAGGTAACTCCCTTGCCATGACTATAGTGGTGGTTTCTGCCTGGCTAAGGTGCTCACCTTAGCCAACCAGAAATCCTATTTCTAACAAACGGAGATCCATATTATTAACAATTTCTTCACAGAAGCATGAGTGATGTACAGGATTTCACAAAATAATGACAGAAGTAACTGTGTACATATATATGTAATTAAATATATGAGCACTACCAGTGTGTATGCATTTTGATTCCATAGTCACAGTAAAAAACAAAGCATTCACATTTCACCTGATACTAATTGCCACACAGAAAATGTATATAGAAATGTGTAAAAAACAGCATTGAACATCATCTGGTACAGACAAAATAGTGTACATGCCAACTACCTGAGACAAATAGTCTTCCATTGCGAGCCACAATTAACATGGTGTGGTAACATAGATAGTGTGCTATGACTGTATGTGCGTCTCTTCTACAGCTAGCCATTTGTACAGCCTCATACTTGTGGACTGTAGTAGAGTCCACTCATACTATGATAACTGTGAAATGTTACACATAGTATGTGCATAAGAACACAGTGTCAAACCTGCAGTCTATATATGCTACATCAATATGTGTATCCGCATATGAAATCCATATGAAATTCATTAGGGGATCTCGTATCACACACACAAATGCTACATACTATACTTTGCCAGTGCAACAGTATTGCATGTGAATTCCCACTCCTATATACAGGCCACACCGCCTTGATGCAGAGTTTAGTTATGGTGTAATTTACGCAGCCTTACTGTCAGCAATATGTAGGTCATGCCAAGGCAAGCATGGTGATCTAGCACAGCACCATCAGCATGAGTTGGCCACAAACGATGGCACTGTTTCTTTCCGATGGGGTAAATCTCAATCATATGGTGGCATCCATATATCTCCTTCCAGGTGGGTGCAGCCAATCACAGCACTCACCTGCAAGGGAAAATGTAGCCCAAGTTTCCCCACAACCTGTTGTCTCCCCTGTGGTACATGGCCCTGATTGGCAGTAGGCTGTGCTGTCATATATGTGGGTGCACCAACCCTATGGCACCGCTCGTTTGTCACATCCCTGGGGAATGCTAAGACAATTTAAATGGGTTCTAAAACTAATTTAGCACATGGGTCAACTCTTGTAAGGTGCGCCCATGTGCGACCAGATAGTTTAGGCACTACGCTTAATATGATCCCTGAGCAGCATGAACTCACATATATGTACACAGTCAACACACATAGTAACACATGCAAAGACAGTAAACAGGTCAACTCCACTATTTACTCCAAATAGCAATCCCTTTAAATAATTATATGCCTTGCACATCCCCATGCATTGTACATCCCAATTTACCACAAAACAACACATTTGCCATAGTGCATCAAAGATAACAGATGCATGAGCCTAAAGCACGATTTTTACAGCCACCACATCAGGTGAAAATGAGGCTACACAGCTGATGCGTCAAAGTAACCGTATAGTGCCTTGTCTGGCCTTGTGTGAGTAGAATAAAAAAATGACAAATCAGCTGAAAACTAACACATCCGCCCAGGAAGTGATGTTATTGATAAAGAGAAGTGATGTCATGGATCCTGCATGCTGTGAACCAGGAAGTGTGAAGTTACTTTCGTTTTCACTTTAAGTTATAGCTTACTGTCCGAGCTTGGAGGTGGTTGTATTTTGGCTGTGCTGGAGAGTGTTTTGGTGTGTTTGGAGCTGGTTTGTCATGTCTGCTGTCCCTATCGTGTCCACCAAGTCATTTTTGTGCTGTTTAATTGTCTATTGTTGTGTATTATTCTGTATGCTGTCGGGTGTTTTTCTTCTGAGGTATTTTTGTCTAGTATACATGATTTGTGTGCTTTCCTATGTGTCTCATGTACCCATTGATGATTTGTTGTAACATTAAGAATGTCTCACATGACTTTTGTCTCAAAATAGCCATACCCAAATGCAAATGAGAGAAATACTGTGGCAGTAGCGCTAACATAATCTGTGCATCAGTGCTATCTGTGACACTGGGTGGGCTACACAAGTGTTAGTGTCACGGTAGGTGATTCAAATGAGTCCCAGGGGAGCATTGAGCTGATGCACATGCCCATAACCCATCCAGACAGCTCATGATGACAAACCAGGTAGTGTGGATCAGCTCCAAAGGTGCTTATTTTACAACAAGCATTTATCAGGTACTGTTGTGATGGACTGCCAAAGAACATATATTACATTTACAAGCCCCTTGTACTGCTGGTATGTCACTTCTTACATTATCAAAAGTGATTCACCGGCAGCACATGGTTCTTGTAAATATGCCCCATAGTGTTGTGCAGATGATCCGCCTTGGCATACTTCCCCTGGGTAGTCACGTATTAATGAGGCCTGCCATGGCTTACACTGCTTAGCTAACCTGGGAATGTGGCAAAACACATCACTGGTCTTGAACCGCATTTCCTATGCAAAAGGTATGGCTCCTTGATGTCCACTATGGCCAAGCTATGCTTTGCAACAGCTTGCCTGACTACATATCTCTGAATGCATAGCAAATCCTGTATGCTGCCTTTGCATGGGCTTATGGATGTGTTTTTGAGGCCAGGGCAACTGGAGCTGTCCTTACATATGAGAATTCTATTGTACATGCCTTTCATATGAGAGGTCCAATGTATGCTAGAGGGGAGCCCACTCACATGCTACAATATCCAAGAGTATGCCTGCCTTAATTTGACACATCTCAACATATCCAATATGCGTTATTGTTCAATTTTGCAATACAAAACTTAGGGATGCAAGGAACATGTCTGAATATGATCTGGTACTCTGCACCACTGTCAAGTACAGAACTCACCTAACTCAAGGAACAAGTATGCCTGATGTGTGATGTATTTAGTGCACTAATTTCCTGGTGTCAAAAAGGAAGAGGCATGGGTATTGTTGTTATACCTTCCTGAGTATGGTATGTGAGTTATGTAGGCGCAGAAACTCATCCAAGTCAGAAACCATAATGAAATATAGTAGTGATGAGGTTGGTGAACTGGTTCTGCAATTTGACCAACAGGTGCCTGTTTTGGCTCATCATATGTATGTACACTTCAGCCTGCCTTACCAATTTGTATCGTTCAAGCATGTCAACTGTGCCATTTTATTACTTACTACCTGAGGGGTTACATAGCCAATAGCTATACATATGTTCTGTGCTGATGTTGCATGTAATATATACATTCTAAGTTTACTGATGTGTTTTACAAGTTATGTCTTATAGGTGGACCCCCAGCTTACACAGTTAGTGAGCTTGATAATGTCAAGGACTCCAACTTCACCAGTGAGTGCCTTCATTAATGCTAATTGTGTAGTGGAAGGAATGAGTGTGATGTCAGACGCTGTGTGATGTGCCAGATTCAATGTGCATCACTATCACAAATAAACATTTGTATGATGATTAATAGGTCAGGAAAAGTGGACGTTAATGCTTGTATGTCTATCAGCCTCTGACTACTGTCAAGGAGAATACATGGCCAGTCTGGGATGGACCACATGATAGAGGCTCTACAGTGAAGCCATGATAACAGTGGTATACTATGTAAAAATATGTGATAGTGGATACACATCCTAACATGCCTGTGGTTGTAAAGACGGCAGAATGCATGTCAATTCAATTGCACATGCTATGATATTGGGAGCATCTAATGAGTGGTGGCATGGTCCACCATGGACTTACAACAGTTCAGATAGGGGTGGTTTCATATGCTTCTGAGTGATGTGAAGTACTTATCCAACATCCATTGTTACATATAATACCTGCCAAGTGTTCAGTGTTGTTAGCAATGTGTCCTGATATGGGTCTTTGCTATATCAGTTACACAATGTTGTGAGACACTATATGTTCTTTGCAGACATTGTACACCTTACTGCAGCAAATACCTGTGGCATAAAGGCCATTGTAGGATGCAGAAGGCACACAAATGTTCAGTTAAGATGTCATGTGTACCAGTCCAGGGGTATAAACAGCATTGTTCTCAAGCATACAAAGTACTGACATAGTCATACTTAGATGTGCAAAGGTGTTGCATTGGCATTGTGCAACAATTACCCTGCCTTCGTAATTTGGCCTTAGTAAATCTGATATGATAGATAATAGGCTCACTCTAAGTTGCAAGATACATTTATGCTTTAGTGGCTGCTACCTTAGATGTTGTTAAAAGGCTATTGCTTCACGATGTTTATACCTCTTCCTAGTCACCCTTTAACTGACAGATTTCCTTATTGCTTAAACATTCTGCATGACCCCAGAGCAGCTGAGAAAGCATAACCTCAGAAACGGGCACTACTTCCATCTTTGAAGAGTCACTAAGGCACAGAGGGCCTTGAGGAAACAACATGAAGATGAGAAGGCTCTAGGCAAGTGGAAAGTCTTACCTCTGGTAGGACCAACAATGGACAAGAGAAGCTCGGACAAAAATGGATGGCCAGGCCAAGGATGCATGACGTTACAACGCACACTTTTACAACGCATACCTTTACAACGCAACATCCATTACAACGCATTCCATTACAACGCATGCCATTACAACGAAATTTTAAAAACTACATTTACAACGCATTCCATTACAACTTACAATACCTTTACAACGCATACCATTGCAACGCATAACATTACATTGCATGTTTGGTAAGTATTGGATAGTGTAGGGGTAAAATTTACTATTCTAACTCCAGGGGGTGCAACAGTAGGGTAAGTGTTGGATAGTGTAGGTGTAACAATTACTATTCTAACTCCAGGGGGTGCAACAGTAGGGTAAGTGTTGGATAGTGTAGGGGTAAAATTACTATTCTAACTCCAGGGGGTGCAACAGTAGGGTAAGTGTTGGATAGTGTAGGGGTAAAATTTACTATTCTAACTCCAGGGGGTGCAACAGTAGGGTAAGTGTTGGATGGTAATGTTATGCGTTGTAATGGTATGCGTTGTAATGACTGAGTTGTAATGACATGCGTTGTAGTGGTGTGCGTTGTAGTGTCATGCGTTGTAGTGGTTGCATTGTAATTGCATGCGTTGTAATGGATGTTGCGTTGTAAAAGTTTCGTTGTAATGGTAGTGCGTTGTAAAAGTTGCGTTGTAAAGGTTGTTTCCCTCAGGCCAAGGTACCTCTAAGGGACTGGTACCCAGCACCTCCTCCAGTGTACCATCTCAACCATCTGGCCCCACACTTGAGGCCACAGGAGGGGCCAGCTTATTGAAGGTGGATATAAAGAAGGACCTTTTAGACCTAAAGTTTCCGGTAGCTGTGCTTGAAAACAAAAGGGACCAGGCTATAACACTGCTTCAGGGACTGAAGCAGACAGTGGGAAGACCCATGCCCTGGTAGTCAAAGGGGGCCTTTCTGCCCTTCCCCCTGTACATATAGTTAATGTTGGTCATAATGTTTTTATAGCTTAGTTTAGATTAGTTATTGTAGTGGTAGAGTAGAGGTAGTGGTGTTAGGGGGCTTTTAGGGGTGGGTTACAATTTTAGTGGGTAGGGGTACTTTCTGTTTTTTGGGGTGGGGCTTGATGTGTTTTATATGTGTATAAAAATACAAATTATTTTTAAAAACCATATATATAAATATGATTGTTTAGGATTCTATATGTAGTTAGTTGATGTTTAGGTGTACTTTCTGTTGTCCTTGTGTGAAACAGTGTCTTAAAGTGTGTGCGGGGTTGATGTTTATCAAGTCGTGCTAAATGTGTAAAGTACGCTCGGTTATGTTAAGGTAGTTTTAGATAGTATGTAGGGTAAGATAGTGTAGGTTAAGTTAGATTAGTTATTGTAGGGTAGGTAGTTTTAGTAAGTTACATTTTTCTATTAACATTAAATGTCATTATTTGCTACATCCAAGTCTACATCATGATTTACAGTGTGGGAGTTAGCATGTGTGCTCAGGTAATCTTAAGTACATGCATTTGTGTGTGCTGGCAGTGTTTGCCAACATTTATGAGTATACATCTTGCCTATAGACAGAGATCTGTCAGGTTGGCCATGGCTTTACATTATCTATCTACAGACATTGTTGAGCAGTACACATGGTAATCATGATGGAAATGCTGTACAGTGCAATACATTTATTTACATACGATTTCTGTGTGTGTGTAGGTCATGCAACATGCTTCGGAGGGCTGTTGTGTTCAAAACATTTTTCAAAATTGTTGGTTTCTGGACTCACACACTGAGGCCTGCCTCGTACCCAATCAGACTTGCAGCACTTACTTGTCAGCCCAATGTTGTTTGCTTGCTAATATCCATGGGTAGACCCGGCACTGTTGGTGTGACCTCATTCTCCAATATTATTTGCTGCATGTCACTAGTTTAACTTCATGCTTGCAAGCTTGAGTAACCACTTGCAAGTCAACACACCCATAGAGTTCACCAAATATGTTACACTCTCACTGCCTAGCATTGTCCCTGATTCCAAAAAACACATGTCCCTTTGGCATGTAGTTGGTGTATTTTCATCACAGATTGTCCATATATATAAATATGATTGTTTAGGATTCTATGTGTAGTTAGTTTATGTTTAGGTGTACGTTCTGTTGTCCTTGTGTGAAAAAGTGTCTTAAAGTGTGTGAGGGGTTGATGTTTATCAAGTTGAGCTAAATGTGTAAAGTACGCTAGGTTATGTTAAGGTAGTTTTAGATAGTATGTAGGGTAAGATAGTGTAGGTTAAGTTAAATTAGTTATTGAAGGGTAGGTAGGTTTAGTAACTTACATTTTTCTATTAACATTAAATGTCATTATTTGCTACATACAAGTCTACATCTTGATTTACAGTGTGGGAGTTAGCATGTGTGCTCAGGTAATCTTAAGTGCATGCATTTGGGTTTGCTAGCAGTGTTTGGCAACATGTATGAGTATACTTCTTACCTATAGACAGGGATCTATCAGGTTGGCCATGGCTTTACATTATCTATCTACAGACATTGTTGAGCAGTACACGTGGCAATCAGGATGGAAATGGTGTACAGTGCAATACATTTATTTACACACAATTACTCTGTGTGGGTAGGTCATGCAACATGCTTCGGAGAGCTGTTGTGTTCAATTTTTTTTCTCCAAATTATTTGTTTCTGGACTCACACACTGATGCCTGCCCCGTACTCGATCAGACTTGCAGCACTTACTTGTCAGCCCAATGTTGCGTGCTTGCTAATATCCATGGGTATACCCGGCACTGGTGGTTTGACCTCATTCTCCATTAATATTTACTGCTTGTCACTAGTTTAACTTCATGCTTGCAAGTTTGAGTAACCACTTGCAAGTCAACACACACATAGAGTTCACCAAATATGTTACACTCTCACATCTTGATCCTGACTTCAACAGACAGACAACACACAGGTAGTAGTAAGTGAATGTATTTGCATGCGCAAATGGTTAAGCGACTCCCTGGTACAGTCTTTGCAAAACACCCCTAAAAGAAGTTTTGAGCCAGTGGATGTCCAAATAGAGTCTATGGGGGTAACCTGCCATGGGACTTGCACAGGAGAGGAGTGCTTCAGTGAGGAGGATGATCACAATGTCATTAGCGAGGATGGGCCACATTGACGGTCAACAAATGGTCAAGGTGAACAGGGCAAAATCAAAATGAGGACAGTGCCAGCTGATTTTCCCTGGCATGTTCATAAGCAAAGAGCAAAAGAGAAACTGGCTATGTGGCACCGATGAATGCTACCTGACACTTTTTAGTTGGAAAGATGTGCAGTCCTCATCTTCCTCCTCTGATGTGAGCAGTGTCTCCTGTGAGGGGCATGTTGTAGATGTGGCAGCTGAGGGAGGCACGCAAACCTCAGGGGCAGAAGATGTAGATCACATGCCTGCAGCACCATTAGCACATTAGCGAGGAGGATATGCTGGTTTTTCAAATACAGCGGTGCTGTTGAGGTGGTAGGCAGCCATGGCAGCAAAGTGGGAGTCCTGCTTCCACTCCAGCGACTCCAAGATTCTTCTGCCTGCCCAAAACTGTTTGGTCGGCTCACTGGTACCACTTGGCAGGGCATTTTGTTCATGCTTCTGCCTTATGACACAATCAATGTCAGCCAGGGACTGCTGGAGGCCACGGAGCATAGAGTAGGTGCCTTTGATGGAGGCAGTGTTGTCTTTATTGGGACTGAGGCACGCACAGTCTCCCTTTAGGTTGGCCGCCATGGTCCACATCCCTGCCCGCACCTGCTCTACCAACTCCCTCTGGACTCCCACTGCAGTGTGTTGGAAGGTTCTCTGCGGGTCCTTGGAGTCCAAGGTTCTGGGTGGGGTGTCAAGTGGTGCCTGTTGGTTGGTAGCTGAGGGATATGTAGACCCCACAACGCTTTTGACCCTCCCTGTGTCTGGATATGGTGTCCCAATGCAGTCCAGGAGTTCTTGGAGGGTGCCCTGGTTGATGGTTTGCAGGTTGTCATCCCCATCATCGCTGAAGTCCAGGACAACATGCTGGCCAGGAGGTGATGGTTCATCCTCTGTATTAAGATGGAGAAATTGTATTGTTGGTCTCTCTTAAATGTTTACATTAGTAATCCAGTTGACAATCAAGGGGCAATACATTTCACTTTCACTTCCTCATTCATACAAATGACATCTGTTATGCAAGGGCATGGATTGCAAATTTCCCTTTCAGATTACTGGATCTCAGCATTGTTCTCACTACCACTGTTTGCCTACTTTGAGTGGATGAGCCCTGTCATACTAGTCAGATTACGATCACTGAGGTTCAGCCCATTTCATCAGGACAAGAGCTGGCTATCTATAGGGTGTCACAAATCATTTTGATCAGACCCATGCACTTGTATGTGTACATGTCCTCACTGGCCGTTCCCAATTTGGTCCCAGCATCTGACTTGCTGCCTCACAGTGATTGCACCCTGATCATACATTGACTCTCATGGGCCAGCAACATCTACATTATGCATGACAGTATCCAATGGACTGATATGGCAGGGTGTTAAAGATTAATATCTCCGCACGTTCCGCTTTCGCCTAGGGTTAGCTCTAGATCGGGGAAAAGAGGACTCCACCGTGAAGAACCGGGTTATTTAAGACCCGGCGGCTCCAGGGGCACGCCCAAAGTCTTTGGGTATCACCTGTCTTAGAATACAGAGACACGGTACCTTCTTGGTGGCGTCAAAGATCGAGTTTATTGGCTGCAGCCAGTAACAGAAGTCCTAGAAGTCAACACGGTATGAGTTCTCAGGAGACTGCTCAATTTTACAAAGCAAGTCATCCCTTTTTATGCCAAAAATCACATTCCAGACAAATACCTTACATTTACAAACTGTCCAATCACATGTATCCACACCAGAGGTATCGCATGACGGTAAAACCCACTTTTCAGTTGCCCAGCCCATGATCAATCATTGGTCAAACCCAACATTCTTCTTCAGACAGGTCGAACAAACCCATAATAAAAAAGGGCACATCCCCATCGTAAATAGACCATAAAGAAAGGAGCAGAAACAGGTGAGAGTAGGATAAGGCATATTTGTGTGCAATACAGTTTTACGATGTCCTGTGCTTTGATCCTCGATCTTGATCAGCTACTGGGAAAGGAACTGGCCTAACAAGTTTGGCTTCAGGCAAGAGAGCCAGTTCACTCAGGTCAAACACGAGTCAGCACGAACTTTAAGTACATGTACTTAAAGGACTTGTTCAGCCACAGTCATCGGCCTATGGGGGCAACCACAAAATGGCTGCCATACACAAAATGGAACCCAAGGGTTCAGAACGAAATCCCTAAATACGTAGTGAATCCATCGGCCTAACATGACGAAAACACTCATACTTGCCGTACTAACTAGTTACGGTTCGCTAATATCAAATTCGTAACCAAACCATGACCTTTATGGAACGGGTTCAGAATTCACGGAACCTCAGTCCCTCCTTTTGCCCTTACATAGGCAATAACCTAAACTCACGTCAATCTGAATCCAGGTCTATATTCATCAGATCATCAAGATGTTGCTGGAGCATAATCCTATTACTTAGTACCTCTCTTGGGACAGGTCTCCTTGCACACGTAGTAGCACAGAGGCCACATATAGCAGGAGCGCACTGCACACAAAGACAGAACAGGAAAAGAATCGCTAAAGCCATCCCAATGATCATCAGAATCTTCCATCCCCAGGTCGATAACAGTTCCCAGAACCATCCAATCAACGACCAATCTCCTTTATCCACATGTATAGACTCAGAGATCTTATGTAACTTGGAAATGGCCTGGTATACCGTAGGAGCATTGTCTGGAATGAAAACGCAGCAGCTTGATTGAATCAGTTTACATACCCCTCCTCTATCTGCAAGTATGACATCTAACGCAATTCTGTTCTGGAGAGTCATAAGACGATCCGACTGGAGCTCAGCAGTCAAGTTACTAAGGGCACCGGCAGTTTCAACTACGGTGGACTCAACCACTCTCGTCAATTGCCGTATGTTCCTGCTGTTAACCATAGGTCCCCAAAACGGCAGAAAACCCTTCAAGAAATCTCCTAATTCTTGTCCTGCAGTATCTTCCTCACTGAAGACACCTCTAACAACTCTCGTCTTGTGGTAATCTGCCGCAGCTGTATAGGTAGGAGGCAACAGGAACGAGACAAAACATGTGCACGAGAAATCAGGGGGCAACCATGTGTACGCTCTATCGTAACAGACAAAATAGGTACCCTTAGCTGCTAGAAACGATGGGGAAGTCTGGGACGCAAAAACATACGTCTAAGTGCAGATACTCTTCCCTAACTGAGCACTCTGATTCTTGCCATTACCTTGCAGACAAAGATGACCCTGATGGGGTACGATCCAAATCGGAGAGGATCTTTTCGCTCGCTGGTTCTCACTCAGACTAACTCCATATCCAGTCACGTTCCATCCAATATATTCTAGTGTCTCATCTCTCGGGATCGTCTCATAGGAACTAACTCCCCTAGTCATATCGACTATACCCTTAACTAGAGCACTATTCTTTGGATTGTCGTTCACAGAACGTAGGGGGTAGATTTCACAAGCATAGATGAACATCGTTCTGTATGCCCTCACAGAACCATTATAGCTAAATGGCAGGACCAGGTAAGGAATACCTTTATCAGTAGTATGAGGCATAACACCACACACCCAACAGTTAGTCGTGTTCACTACTAGCTGGTGTTGGTGCAGGAGCTGAACAAAGGAGTTATTAACAAATTCCAATCTTCTAATGGATTCATGTTCAGGCAGAGGATAAAAAGAATGCAAAGAAACAGTAGAAGAAGGTATGGGTTGTGTAGTGGGTGCAAACGTCACTTGAAAAGAGACTATAATATATCCCATCAAAAACATCATCAAGCAAAGTAACATAAAAAGACATAATATTAGGAAACACTTTCTACTCATAATTCGACACATTTTGCTCTTAAAACTCATTTCTTCAACAGGTCTCTCCATCTCGAAAAACTCCATCCTCTAACAGTGCTGTTCGCGGCGGTTGGTTCTTCCGTGCTAAGGAATGCGTCTGTCAGTCCAGGGAACGCCCTAGGACCAACCAGAACCTCGACTTTGTGTCTTCGGCTTGCACTCCCAAGTCTTTACACCGCGACCTTACAGCTGAACCCGGATGGCGTTTCGAAAACCAAAAATCGGTCAAAACAGTTTCTCAGATGGGAGAGCTGTATTTCAAAAAATATCAAAGAAAAGAATTGTTACTTTATTAGTCCCACGATTCTTGGTCGCAAATTATAACGGCCTTTATCAGGCAATGTCTGATCACAAAACAAAAGTTCAGGCTCAGTAGTGTCCAGTCGAACTGACGGTGGCACAACTTTTTGCAGAAGATCATCGCTTTCACGCTCAGAACTCGTCCCAATTAAACGTGCATCGCTAAAAGGCAGAAAACGAGGCACAGTGTCAGTTTCTGAATCAAGAATACCCTTCTGGACCCACCGGTCATACGGCAGAGGCAAAGGAGCCCTCTTACAATGTACGCCGTGGATCCAGTTTTTCTTTCCTTGCACTCGCACTGCAGATCGCGTAGACAATAGCACCAAATAAGGACCAGTCCAGCGGGGCTGATCGTTCTTTGTCCACTGGAAATTTTTCACTAGGACCCAGGTGCCAGGATCGATGGCGTGTCCTGAATCTTCAGAAGCCTGAGGCAATGTATCATGAACCTGTTGGACACGCAATTTAGCCGTCAAATCATACAGATAGTCAAGCAATACAGGGTGTTCAATCTCGCTGAATTTCGTCAGCCTCGGCACTCCCCATATGTTTGCCGGGCGACCAAAAACGATCTTGTATGGACTAAGTCCCACTCGAGAATGTACAGTCATCCTAGTTGACAAAAGTGCTAATGGCAAAGCATCAGGCCATTTAAGACCAGAGCTCGCCTGTATCTTGGCAAGTTTTAACTTATAGCACTCCACTAGACCAGCTGATTGGGGGTGATTTGCAGCGTGAAACTTTTTTTTGTCGAATTCCTAAACCATCACACACTCTCTTCAACACTTGACCCACAAATTCACTCCCATTGTCACTCCAGACCATTCTCGGCAAACCATACCTAGGGAAAAACTCCTTAACAAGGGCTTTAGCTGTGGAGAAGGCAGTATTATCTTTTAGGGGATATGCTTCTACCGATCTCGAAAAGGCACAAACAACCACGAGTACGTATTTCAGGTTGTTGCATCTCTCCATATGGATAAAATCTAATTGCAGAACCTCAAACGGATACGTCGGAGGCGCAAAGTGACCAGCTGGAGTTGGAGTTTCCTTACCAGGATTGTACATCAGACAAACCATACAATTCTTGACCATATTCTCTGCACACTTAGGAATTCCAGCATTTTGCCATACTGGAGCCAACAACTTACAAATCCCTTTCGCACTGATATGAGCCATTCCATGCGCCATCGTAACCACTGCAAGCACGTACGCATCGGGTAACAACCATCGCTGATGCTCTGACAACTCAACCCAACAACCATTCGCATCCAATTTACCCGTACTCTCTCTCCATACGCTCAACTCTTTCTCTGTAGCTTCAGCTTGAATAGACTTCACACTTTCTATCGTATCTTCACACATACTTCCATCTGGAACCCATCTCGCCGGACCTGCAACATACATTCGACTCATCACATCCCTCGCCACATCTTTCGCAACTTCATCCGCAAACGCATTACCGCGACCAACGTCATCGGTAACCTTCTTATGTGCACTGCATTTCACAATCGCAACTTGCAACGGCAAGGTAAGTGACTCGAGAAGCTCATTCACCAACTGACCATTCTGAATCTTTGTTCCATGAGACGTGAGGAACCCACATTCCTTCCACAAGCGTCCAAAACTATGAGCCACACCAAACGCATACTGGCTGTCGGTATATACAGTCACTCTCTTCCCTTTCGACAACACACACGCTCTTGTAAGTGCAATCAACTCTGCTGCTTGGGCTGAATTATGTGGGATACGTGCAGCTTCAACAATCGTATGCAAAGTCGTAACAGCATATGCCGCAGTCGTATCACCATTCGGAAGCTTGAAGCACGAACCATCCACCCATAAGGTACCATCACACTTTTCACAAGAGGAGTGTCCCTAAGGTCTATTCTTTTCTTTCGTTTCCTCTTCTGTCCTAAGAAAACAATCATGCTGTTCAGAAACATCTGTCTCTACTGAAATCGGCAACAACGTAGCTGGATTCAACGTATTGCATCTCTTTATGTGCACATGACTCGCTAAAAGTGTCAACTCATAACCTGACAATCGAGCACTAGTTAAGTGCTGTGTCTTCGTCCTGTTTAACAAGGTATACACTGCATGTGGAAACATCACAATCAGCGTATTATCCATCACCAAGCCAGCAGACTGTCGAATGGAAACAGCTGCTGCCGCTGTGGCTCTCAAACAACTCGGCAACGCTCTAGCTACCGGATCCAAAGTCGACGAGAAAAACGCAGATGGACGTTGCTTATCGCCGAACTGTTGTGTCAAAACTGACAATGCACATCCCTCTCTCTCGTGCACATACAACGTAAAAGGATTGCTATAGTCTGGAGTACCCAACACAGGAGCCGAACACAATGCATCACGTAATTCCGAAAAACTTTTCTGACAATCGTCAGACCACGGGAGAGGATTCGGTGTATCTTTACAAGTCAATGCCAACAGAGGTTTGGCCAGCAGAGAAAAATTCGGTATCCACTGTCTACAATATGACGTGATACCCAAGAAAGCACGTACCTCTCTCTGCGTATTTGGCACAGTCATTCGCGCAATCGCTTGAATTCGTTCTGGGGTCAACCTTCTTCCCTCCTTTGACAAGAGATGACCTAAGTAGGTCACTTCTTGTCGACAATACTGCAACTTAGAAGGTGACACTTTATGATGCAAGTCCGACAGATGTCGCAACAAAGAAAGAGTAGCTTCTTTACAAGTTTTCTCATCATCAGCGGCCACTAACAGATCATCCACATACTGAATAAGAGCAGCACCAGCAGGCAACACAAGAGTATCAAGCTGAGTCTTCAAAGCCTGGCTATAAATAGAAGGACTTTCGCAATAGCCTTGAGGAGCTCTCTTAAACCGGAAGCTTCGGACTCCTAAAGAGAAGCCAAAAATATCTCTACTCTCCTCGGCAATTGGAATGCTGAAGAAAGCATTTTTCAAGTCGATGACTGAAAACCAAGCAGCTGAAGCAGGAATCAAAGTCAACAAAGCAGTAATATCCGGAACAACTGGAAACTGTGGCACAACGATCTTGTTAACCTCTCTAAGATCGATCACAAACCTGTAAACAGGTGGCTGAGAAGAGTTAGTGCGTTTCAGGACAGGCAAAACAGGACTGTTACACACATTACCTCTCGTTTCTTCAATCACATCTTTCTCAATCTGATCATAGATGATTGCTAAAAGCGCTCTTTCACCATCGCTAGAAATCCTATATTGGGGAATGCGTGGCAATTTAACATTTGCTTTAAGCGTTACAACGTAAGGTGGAATCTCCAAAAGACCCACATCATTAGGACCAGTAGCCCAAAGAGTATCAGGGAGAGAACACAATTCCGGTGGGAGCCGATCTTTAGACAAATACATCGGAGAGATCACTTTCTTACCCAATGTAAGCTGTACTCCCGAAGGAGAACAATGCAATGTCGCATTCAACCTTTTCAACAAATCCAAGCCCAACAAATTCTCGCCACAACCTGTCGTTAAAATGAGGGGTGCTTCCAATTCACAAGGTCCTATAGAAAGAGACAAGGGACTAGAAACTGGATTACGAACCGGGGCGCCAGAGAATCCTACGGAAACATTCGTTAAGCCAGACAAAGGTGCGCCAGGGAGTTTTGAGTGCATGATAGAACTCTTCGTCGCACCAGTATCCAAAAGAAAAGGCTCTACTACACCCGATGTGGCTACTGCAACATAAGGCCCACTCTGATCTACTGGAACTGACACTACTCCCTCTCTTTGTCTATGGCTGTCCTAGCAATCATTATAGTCAGCATTCTCACTCTCAGCATAATAGTCATCAGCATAGTACTGAGTCGATCGACCAGATGTAGTCTTCTGTTGATCACAGCAATTCATAGAATTTTGTGGAGGAAAGGAACGTTTGTTCTGAGGAAATGCACCTCGTCCTCTACCCCTAGAAGCTTGCTGAAAACCACCACGACCTCTCGGGCCGGCATACCACTCGCACGTTGCCGTAAAACAGGGCACTCATTTTTATAATGACCTTCCTCCTTACAATACGCACACTGATTCAAACCCAAGGGGGGTCTTGGAGGAAAATACCCAGCGTTCTGTTGCGGTCTCTGAAACTGTGGAGGTTGCTGAAACTGTGGGCGTTGCTGTGATTCTTGCTGATTCGAGCGAGGCGGATACGCCTGCTGCAAAAGAATCTTTGTCTTTAAGTCTTTTGTATTTTTCTCTGCTTTTTCTTTCTCGTCCTTATCCCTATTCTCATAGTACTGTGCAGTCGCCAATATCTGGGCCGACGATGAAACAGCCCAAGAACTTTCAGAATCTTTCAACTTATTAGAAAGTTCAGGGAGCAAATTAAAGACAAATTTGTCCACAAATAATCTTTGCCCACCTTCCGTACTCATGTCCTGACCACTATGATCTATAAATGTTTCTTCAAACCTAGTGAAGAAATCAGATACACTTTCATCTTTCTTCTGCTTACATGCTGCTAACTTATCCCAATTCACTCGTAAAGCAGGCCTCATCGTCTTCATTAAATTAATAATTCTACCTGGCAATTCCGTAACCAAAGGTTCAGGTTAGCACCTCCCTGTTGTCTACCATCCGCAGCAATAATATTTGCCCAAGTATCTCCTAATTCTACCGCATGATTCTCATGACGAATATTTGCCCATAGAGGTTGAGGTACTACATTACCCAACAGCATATCTATGTCTGCCAAATTCATGATGCACGGGTCAACTGTCTGGGACAATTCTTTGTAATAGCCAGCAGGATTCTTATGGGGATCAGGTAAGGTCTGCTTAAGAGCCAAGACCTCTGCTCTCTTCCAAGGGACATTTACCCATACTCGCTGAAAATGAGGCAGAATAGCTGGATTAGCGTTTGGGTCCCCTTCCTTCCAAACTGGGGGAACTTCTCTCATGGGATACTGTCTCGCTTTTCTCCTAGCAGAGGAATCAGGTTCAAACAGTCGCTGAGAAGGGAAATCGCTCCTTAACGCAAGTACCATCGCAACTGTATTCTCAATTCCGGGACTCACTATCATCCCTTTCGCAAACTCAGACTGGACATTTAGCAATTCTACAGGGACTGAACCCAAATCAATATCTTCCCATTCCTCATGAAGGAAAGTACACATAACTTCAAAAACATACCTTTGCTTGGGTGCTTCCCACTGCTGGAAAACATCCATAACTGACTCTAAGTTATACCTCAAAACATTCGAAACCCATCTGCGAGCCAAGAGATCTAACACTGCCCGTTCTTCGGGACCAGGTATCTGACTACGCATTTGTTTACATGCAGAAACAGGGGTCATACTCAATGACCCAAAGAAAGGAGACAAAAGACCAGTAACAGTATCAGTCATTCGTTGTCGAGCAGAAGGAGAAGCTGTCATAAGGACAGGAGACAAAGTATTTTGAGGTGATAGAAGCGTAGGGTTAGTAGCAAGAGAAGTTGAAGGTACAGGAGAATAAGGCAAAGTAGTTCCAGACAAAACCGATAGCAAAGTCGGCGGCCCCAGAGGAGGCTGCGCCGTAGGAGGAAGAACCAGCTGAGGAGGAGCCGGTGGCGGAACAGCAACAGGAGGTTGTGCAACTGGAGGTTGCAAAGGTGCCGTAGCACTCTGTGCATAAGGGGGTGGTAATCCCAACAAATGTGACATCAAAGGATCCTTCTCAGGGTCCTTCGTTGCATTCTCAAGGAGAGATGGCAAAGCTGGATAACATTTATCAATAGCCATATTATGTTGCCTATCTCACACCTCAATTGCTTTATCTTCTTTGTTTTCTTTAAACTGCCTAGCAGCTTGCATTATTGATACATCCTTTTCTCTTTTATCTCTTTTAGCTTGTTTAATTTCTCGTTGTCTGGCTTCTTTACGCCAAAGGCGAAAGGAGTCAAACATTGCCGGCCGGGCTTTCTTCCTAAATAATTTAACTTCCAAATTATCTAGAATCTCTGTGTCATAGCTACCATGATGTGGCCATTTTAAAACACCGTCTTTCCTATTGTATCGGACCCATACTTCATTAAACATAATGGGGCCCACGCCGTGTTTAGAGTAGAGCTCATAAGTCGGAGTTCCAACTGGAGGTATCGGACATGAATCCTCCAATCGGGAATCCCTGTTACAACCACAATCAAACCAAGTACCAAATTTGCTACGATTAGGCATCTTCGCTCACTAATCGAGCTTCAAACTTCAAGGGATTATCTCTACCGATACACTCGTAAATATACAAGACCCTCGGCTTTGGAAATTGCAATTTTCAAATCAAAACTAAGGACCAAACAAACTAAGAACCAAAAGACCAAAAACTAAGGACTGGGAACGACCCACTTATACTTAACTGTGGTATCAGTCACGCCACCAGAAGACCTGTCTATCGTCTCGCCGTACAAAGCATCACAAATGGGTCCAAGACAGGGCGACAGTCAGGGCAGCAGTCCTTCGTAGCCGTCAGGAAAGCGGGAAGCCTTGCAGAAAAGACCTTCAGTCCACATTCGACATGCAGGGGTCGATGAAGTGGTGGCCGTCCTCCAGAATTTCCTCACGAAGCTCCTCACGATCTTCAGGCTTGGACCGGTACCGCTGAAGTCACCCCACGTTGGGCGCCAACTGAAGAACCGGGTTATTTAAGACCCGGCGCCGCCAGGGGCACGCCCAAAGTCTTCGGGTATCACCCGTCTTAGAATACAGAGACACGGAAACTTCTTGGTGGCGTCAAAGATCGAGTTTATTGGCTGCAGCCAGTAACAGAAGTCCTAGAAGTCAACAGGGTATGAGTTCTCAGGAGACTGCTCAATTTTACAAAGCAAGTCATCCCTTTTTATGCCAAAAATCACATTCCAGACAAATACCTTACATTTACAAACTGTCCAATCACATGTATACACACCAGAGGTATCGCATGATGGTAAAACCCACTTTTCAGTTGCCCAGCCCATGATCAATCATTGGTCAAACCCAACATTCTTCTTCAGACAGGTCGAACGAACCCATAATAAACTGCGAAAGGAAGGTTACTCAGCTCCAGAAAGAAATAGAAAAACTAGAGTCTGAAATTAAAGACCTAAACCTACCAGAAATAATAGACAAGAACTATGCAATCTAAAAAGACGTGTTACAACGTCATGTTACTGACATCAAGGAGAGCAAAAGTAGGAAACTAAGGAGAGATGAAAGAGACTACACCAGTGGCAGGGTATTTACTTTTGCTAAAAAGCATGATCATCTGATACCAAAAAATGTTTCTGATAAGAGTGGGGGGGCCAAATCGACCAGTTCCAGTACTACATCTCTGGATACAATGAACTCAAATGAAAGTGATCCAGATAAATCGAGTTGAGCCAGTAACATCTCAAACAGTGAGAATAGTTTTTTATTAGAAATCAAAAGAATAAAAACTGGCAACAGAGAGAGTCACAGACAGGCCCCACCAGAAAAACTAGGAGAAGCAAACGAGGGGGGAAACAATACAAATCGTCTAGGAATGAGAACAAGATCTTGGAATCAGAATCAGAAAAAGTAGACAATGTATCTGTGATGAATTTGAGTGACTTTGATTTGAATAATGACATGACATCTGTATTACAAAAAGGTATGAGTTTCTGTCCCAATGATGTTGGTGATTTATGTACCACTAAAGTGGATCTGTGCAAATTTGTCCGACGAGTAAAGCTCAAAAAACATTTTGAAATGAACATAACAGCAAATAAAGAATTGCAGTCAAACTATGGTCTGTTGATATGTGATGAACAATCTATAGAGGATATACAAAATACTAGACTATTGATGTCCATAACAGATTGTGAGGATGAAGTAATAACAACAGATATGATATTGAGAGATTTGGGTATTATCACAGACTTTAACATCACTAGCAATCTTAAAGACAAATCCAAATGGACACCAACATTGACAGCAGGTAATAGCATAGATCTGTTTTATAAACTAGTGTGTGCAGATCTTGACAAACATGAAAACAGAGAAACGGCGACACATATCCATAGAGACAATCTGACACCAAATGAAAGAACAGCCCTTAAGCAACTCAGTAACAATAGTGATCTAACTATAAGAGAAGCAGATAAGGGAGGAAACATGGTGATTATGAGAACTATTGACTATGATCAGGAGATACTAACACAATTAGGGGACAGTAACTGCTATGAAACATTACACTACAACCCTATATGGAAACGGACTGATTATATCAATCAGCACCTAAAAAGATGGCACGGTATGAGTCTACTGGATGATAATGAACTTACATATCTGAAAGTGGATCGCCCAACATATCCGTGCATTTACACAGTACCAAAAGTACACAAGAAGAGCACATTTCCCCCAGGAAGACCTATTATATCAGGCATAGGGGGTCCGACTGAGAGACTTTCGGAATATGTGGACAAATTCCTTAAACCACTGGTAACAAATCTCCCATCATTCATAAGAGATACAAAACACATCCTGGGCATTATGGCAGATCTAGGCTGGGAAGAGAACATGCTTATGGTCACGCTCGATGTAATATCGCTTTATACCAGTATCAAAAGAGACATTGGCTTAAGTGCCGTAAAGAAAATGCTTAGCAGAAGAACAGCAAGCTCATGGCTACACACGGAAATGATCCTAGAAATGGTAGAGATCATACTGGACAATAATGTCTTTATCTACAAAGAACAATGATACAGACAAAAACAGGGAGTGGCCATGGGCTCCAGATTCTCGCCTTCATATGCCAACCTTGTAATGGGTTGGTTTGAGGAGACAAGAATCTGGGGTTCTACGGGCACAAAATGGAATGATTCAATTTTATTTTGGGGCAGGTATATAGATGACTGCATCATGATTTGGACAGGCACAGTTGACAAACTTGAAAGTTTCCTTTCATATCTTAATGACACTGACCTTAACATTAAATTTACCATGGAGTACAGTAATACCAAAATACCTTTTCTTGATGTGGAGTTCTATATATACAATGATAAAATCCACATCAGATTGTATCGCAAACCTACAACCTGCAATTCATTACTCCATGCATCAAGTGCACATCCATCACATCAGATCAGAGCAATACCATATTGGGAACTAATAAGAACACGACGCAACTGTAGTAGGGATGAGGAATTTGTAACCAACAAAAAAGCTATTCTGAACAGATTTGTAAACCGGGGTTACAACAAAAAACTATTGAAGGTGGCAGAACAAAGAATAGACAAAATCAAGCGAAGTGACACCTTGAAGGATAAGCCTAAAAAGAGTAACAAGGATGAGAAAATCAGAATAGTGAATTCTAAAGAAAACCCTTAACAAACACTGGCACCTTCTAAAAATGGACACATCACTTGCAAAACACATACCCACATCACCGACTTTGACCTACAGAAAGGGAAGGACACTGAGAAATATACTGAGTCCTAGTTACCCTACTAGGAAACCCAAATAAACATGGTTTAACAGACATACATCAGGATTCTACAGTTGTAGTAACTGCAGTGCCTGTAAATGGGCTTGAACAAAGAAAACGGAATTTGAAGGACCAGACAAAAAACAATACCAAATCTATACCAACATAAACTGTCTGTCCAAATATATAATTTATGCTCTAGACTGCAAATGTGGAAAAATATATATAGGCAGCTCCATAAGGACACTGAGGGAAAGAATCAACGAACATATAAGAGCGGTCAAACAAGGAGACATGAGGTACCCAGTGGCTGCACATATGTCAATCTGTCATGCGTAAACGACTAATCGATCATTTGAATTCTTTGGAATAGAACACACTCCAAGACATCCTAGGGGTGGCAACAGAGAATTGACTTTGAGACGTAGAGAGGCCCAATGGATTATGAAAATGCGAAGTGTTGAACTAGGCCTAAACATTGACCATGAGCTACACTACTTCTTAGGGAGATAGGTAGACCATAACCATGACAACTATATACGAACAAGGGTAAGACAGAGATACTTAACAATAGGATCCTTTTCTCAAAATGAAATGTAAAGTATGCATGATGCACTATGGTTCAATTGTTAATATCAAAATAATAAGTAAATTACCAATAATGTAAGTCAGATATAACAAGACTGACAGTTATTCAAATGCTATAAAAAATTTCAGTAATATGACTTTGTACTGATCCTTATTAGATGGAGAGACTAGTAGATCACCTGATAGTCCATACTACAAGTATATCCACACACATGAGATATAGAGTACCAAAGCATGCTTGCTGATCACATACTGAAAATTCTTAGAATTCACCACCACTCATACCCACTTTTAAAACCACTATAATACAAAATGGGTTAATATAGGACCAATCATATAGTTAAACAATTAATCTTTAATTTTAGAATAATCCTTTTCAGCTGACAATTCGTCTTTACCAACTACGGTAATATATATGCCTCAAGTATGTACAAACCAACTACATTTTACCATCTTTATAGTACAAGTATCTTGACTAACCATTCTTATCTCCAACTAGATTTTACTATATGGCCGAGGCTTTTCTACACATAGCCTCGATAACATACAATTTGATGTCCGGAAATATTGAACCAAATTACATGACAATTAAAAGATTTTATTACGTTTATGAATATTGATGGTTTTATCTCAAAATTGTATATATCATGTTAACACAGTAACAACTTCTGATATATAATTTTATTTTATAGATCGCTGTAAATTAGGTTTACAATTAATATAACATAATATATGACCTAATTAATTCCCTGTATAAAACAAGAATACTAGATTCTTACTGTTATAAACGATATAAATATATAGAGTAAATGCCGAAGTGACACTTAAAAATGGCCGCCACGCAAACCGAGATCAATCCATTTCTAAATATACGTCACATACTACGAGGCAGGTCCAAAAACGAATAGGCCAATCACTAATCAGCACTCACCCGGAAATTGAATTTACAAAACTTCAGAGCAAGCAGAGGTAAACGTACTCGAGCGAACACGCAGCGAATGAACGGGGGACAGATAGAGTGAGAACCGAGCGCGAATCAGAGGCGAAAGGTAAGACTGTTGCGAGAACGATTGAACTGTGGCTCGCACTAGAGAGTCCCCAAGAGATATTATCTCTTTAAATTTACCGATAATTTCTCAACAATGTAGCGTATTGAGAATATTAATTATTTATGTACGAATACCGTCTTTGACAAGTTTACCATAATTGGGATAGTAATGACAATATAGTAGACGGTTATGATACTAGATAAAGATCGTCTAATAAAAAACAATCAGGCAAAATGTTCACAGTGGAGATATTTCAAGGTTGGGGACATTACTTAAAGATAGTACCCACTGGTGTCTGATTATATGTTAAGCTACGAACTTATACAGCGACCAACAGACCCTATACTATTGCAGTAACTAGAATACAGATATTTACATTTTCAGAGCCCCCAAAAAATTGATTTGGATACTGATAAGAAGAATCCTAAGTGATATTGAAGTCCCTCGTAGAACCCCTATGCGGGTTGGAATTATCACCGCATTAAACGTAAGTGAAACCTAACACCTATGAATATCGTTTCAGATGACTAAATAGAAATAACAGCACCTACGATTGTATCAATTTATTCATTTACAGATATGAAAAGACAGATCTGGAATTAGGTATTCAATTTCTATTATGACACTACTAATACATTACGTGCATGACTTTCTGAATAGATCACTATAAATCCACCTGGACTTTATTAAGCCCCTAAAATAACTCAAGGCCTAACAAACATATATGCACTTAGTCTCTCCACCCTAAACTAGGCTCATCGACCATCTGAAATCTCAGAGGTACATTCTGTGTTATTCTTTGATATGTTTTAATTTGTGTGTTCCACTTCCTTCCTGTATTACCACCGCGCACTATAAGTACTATACAATTTGGTTTGAATCACGGTGAGGGACATCTCTAAAAAATTGTTTGGAGATGAGTAACAGATGTACAGACTAACTAAAAGTGCGATTTTTTTTTTTTTTTTTTTTTTTTTTATTACTTTTATTAAGATTTTTCCCCTATATGTACATGTACAGAGCACTTATTTATATACAAACAGATAAACAAGTCGACAAATCATTCTCAATTACTACAAGCTGATACAATACATATACCTACATTACACTATTAAATCAAAAATCAAAAAACCAAGAAGAGTTTTTCCCCTAAGTATGTATACACAAACGAAGAAAAAAAAAAAAAAAAAGTATAAGAGAGGAGGAACCTGATCCGCTCAGTTACCACATACTTTAACCGAAAACCCCTTCCTTCCATAATGTAATAGGCTCCCAAATCTGGTTTCCGAGTTTTTTTCCCTTTTTCCCCCTTCTAGCATATATTGCAGTTTCTAGGTTGTATATTGATAATAATTTACCCAGCCATTGTGAATAAGTTGGTGGCAAAGGTTCCAACCATGTCGTGGCTATAATTATTCTCAAAACTGCCATAGCAACAAAAATAAACTTTTTACCATCTATATGTGTATCTTCATTGCTTACTCCCAAAAGCATTAATGATGGAGTTAGTAATATCTCTTTTCCTAATATAATACTTATAAAATTCCCAATGTCCGTTTTAGTTGTTTGTAGATGTGGGCATAAGGAAAAAATATGCAATAAATCTGCCAATGGGCTTCCGCATCTAAAGCATGTAGTACCTGCAGTCCCTCCCCATTGTGCTAATTTTGCAGGTGTATAATACAAATGGTAAAGGGTTTTATAATGTTGTGCCTGTAACGAGGCTGAACAAAGAGTTTGTTGTCCCAATTCTAGCGACTGATTAAACATTTCGTCCCCAAGTTCTAAACTACTTGCCCACTTCTCTGCCCATTTTTCCATATCGTCTGGTTTGGATTTTATAAGTTCAAAATATATTTTTTTAATCATGCAGTCAACCCCCCTCTGAATAATCTCCATAATTGGGTTTTTACTAAATCTAGCAGGTCCCCCCCTTTTCGTGCTGAGAAAACTTCTAACTTGTAAATATTTAAAAAAATGTCTTGTGTCCAGATCATATTTAGCCTGTAGTTCTGAGAATTGTAATAAACCTTGTGGACCAAACATATTGCCAATCATAATTATTCCCTTCCTCCCCCATTCGTCAAAAACTGGATGGTTAAATATCTCGTCTGGGAAAGTAGGGTTGTTATTCATTCTTGTATAAAAATTATATTTCCCTAATCCTGATTTCTTAGCAAACGCTTTCCATATCGTATATGCGGCTTGCAGTGTCTTGAATCTAGTCCTTTTAAAATAACTAGGTTCTGTAAACTTCAAAAAAATGTTTTGTGCTTGTGCCCCCATGACCAGACCATATATAGCTAGCGTCCCTAATTTGTCTTGTCCTTCCACCTCTGATCCTCCTAGCAGACCAGCCATATACTGGAAGGCAGTTGCCCAATAATAAAATTTAAGATCTGGGACAGACCATCCTCCCCTTTCTCGAGGAAGTGTCATATAGCGCAAGGCTCTCCTAGTTTTCCCCTTTGCCCATAGGAACCTATTAATTATATGTTCACAGCTCTTGAACCATTTAGCGTCAAATAATAATGGAATACTTCTAAATATATATAAAAATTTGGGCAAAATCAACATTTTTATAATATTAGTACGACCCACCATTGTCAAATGCAAATTGTCAAGCCTATCCAGATCTTTCTTTACTTTAACTATAATTGGTGAGATGTTTTTTCTACTAGTATATCCAAATTGGCGGTAATAACCACACCCAGATACACTCCCGAAGAAACTACCCGGTTATCGAAACATTCTACTTGGGAGTTTTTGATTATCTGTGTCTTAGCGACATTTAATGCGTATCCTGAGATTCTCCCGAATCTTTCAGCCTCCACCTCTACCTCCCTTATCGCCTCCGTGGGATCCGATGTGATTACTGCCACATCATCAGCATATGCAAGTATCTTGCATTGGCCCATACAGGTATATAATGGAGTGATTCTTTCATTCAGCTCTATTTTGCGGATCAGGGGATCCATGTACATTGCAAACAAAAGTGGTGAGCAAGGACAACCCTGCCTAGTTCCTCGCCTGACCTTAAAAGTGTGTGTCGATCCTAAGTTGACCCTTATAGATGCTTCAGGAGCAGTGTATAATGTTTGGATTGCTGTTATATATCCTGCTCTAAACCCAGTTTTTCTTAAAACCTGCCAAAGATAGTCCCAGGAGACCCGATCGAAAGCTTTCTCAGCATCCAATAACATAACAGCCATCGGGTCCCCTGCAACCTCTAATGCATCAAACAGAGTAATTACTTTACGCACATGATGGGTAGTACCCCTACCTGGTAAAAAGCCATGTTGTTCATCAGAAACTAAATTTCCTATTACTTTGGCAAATCTTATGGCCAAAACTTTTGAGTAAATTTTCGTATCCGCATTCATTAAAGTAATTGGCCTATACGACCCTGGTTCAGTAGCGGGTTTCCCCTTTTTGAGTATTATGACAATTTCGGCTCCCCCCCAGCTACCAGGTATGGATACACCCATCTGCGCTGTTTTCATAACTAAGGTCATTTCTGCAGCCAACACGTCCCAAAAAGTCTTATAAAATTCCATTGGTAATTGGTCTGGACCAGCGGCTTTTCCTGAAGGGAGATACGTAATAGCTTTTTTTAATTCTTCCAAGTCTACTGGGCCTTCCAACATTTCTGCCTCCTCTTCCGTTAAGCTATCAAGCATAATTTCATTTAAATAATCATTTATTTCCCCTAAATCACTAGTCTGTCTATTATCATAAAGTGTCTCGTAAAAGTTCCTAAATACTTCTCGTATTTCTTCTGAATCTGTACGCAGTGTGCCTATATTGTCTCTGATTTCCCTTACTACTCCTAGAGCCATTTTTTGCCTAGTACGAATAGCCAATGTACGCCCAATTCTTTCACTAAATTCATAACATTTTTCCCTTTTGACAGTAAAAATTCTAGCTGCCCTTGCTGCTATATCTTCTTCTGCCTTCATTCTTGTTCTTAAAAGTTTATTTAGTACATTTTCCAATTCAGCCCCAGCTAACACGCATTGATGTAGTTCTTCCTCGACTTCCAAAATTGCGGTGAACATTTCCCTACCTCTAATTTGCTCCTGCTTACACTTAAAACTGCTATAACTTACTGTCTCCCCACGTACCCCCGCCTTAAAAGCATCCCAAACCATCCCTACTGTCGAGCTGCCTACATTAATCTCAAAAAATTCCTTGATCCATTTTCTCATATGAGAGATATATTTGTCATCTTGTAATAATGCCCTTTCAAAAGTCCATATCCTTTCTTTCCTTCTTACAGTGGATAATGTTAGAGTTAACATAAGCGGATTATGATCGCTGAATATACGTGGTAACCTATCAATAGAGGCTTTAGATAGTAATGCAGCAGAAATGTAGAAATAGTCCAACCTTACACATATTCGGTGTGGGTGTGAGTAATAAGTAAATCCTTTCTCGTATGTCCTGATTTTCCCCCACACATCTGTAAGCCCATTATTCGTTACCAAACTGAGCAATGCCCGATATACCCTTTTTTTCCTACCCTTATATTTCCCAAATGAACCAGCCCCAAGTCCGTCTGACCCGTTGATGTTAAAATCTCCAGCAATGATCACATTAGGGGCCCACGCTGCTAGCTCTGTATCTAAAAATTCAAAAATTTCCGGGTCATCTTCCGTAGATCCATATATGACACCTATAGTGATCCATACACCCTCCAAATAACATTCAACTAGAGCCCATCTCCCCCACTGGTCCCCCATTTTTTTCCTGGTAATCACATTATTACTCTTTGCTAATATAGCAACCCCTCTATTTTTAGCGCCTTGCTTTGAACATATTAATACATGAAATCCTAGCTGTTCCAAAAGATATTCTTGTGAGGCCATTATATGCGTTTCCTGTAATAAAATAAAATCTGCATTCATTTGTTTTAATGTAACAGAAATCCTTTGTCTTTTTTGCCGGTCATTGAGGCCACAAACATTCCATGTTACTAACTTGACTCCCATACTTGTTTTGTAATAATTTTCTCAACTACATTCTCTGAATTGCTATTTATCCATATACTTATGTCTGCTCTGTTTAGTCTCCTCATTATTTTGTCCGTTCCATCCTGGTATTCTTTTTTTAATAAGTGCTCTGTACCCCCTCCCCCCCCTCCCCCTCCCCTGACCCCCCGCCCACAATTGCCCTCCCCCCATACTGGCAAATAGGTCAATCCTGACCTATATCTGACAGCCAGGGTCTCTGGGTAGTCCCCTCTCCCCCTCTCTCTCCATTATATCATTCCCTCGACCTTATAATTTTAAGTACATACATAGCTCTCGTCCGAGACCTTGTTTCTCCTTCGCCCTTTGCTACCTATTGTTTCCTAAGAAACCTACTCATGTTACAAAACTATTTTTTATTTAATGACAGCCTTACTGCAACTACTTGACTGCTTTCTCCTTTATTTCCTTTGAGAGAGTCAAGGTATTCCTGAGCCATAATCTCTGAGTAGAAGATTCTAAACTGGCCGTTGCGACCAATCTTCAACCTTGATGGAAACATTAAATAGGCTTCACTGCCTGCATTTTGAAAAGGAGTAATTAATTGGCGCATACGCCACCTTCTTTCTACCGTAGCGTGACAAAAGTCAGGGCGGGCAAAAAAAGTTATTCCCTTATATGTGCGCTTCGCTTGTGGTTTTGCTTTACTCATTATCTCTTCTCTTAATAGGTAATTCCCCACAAAAATCAAAATAGCACGTGGGGTATTGGGTACATTTCCTTTCCTCTGTGTCAGTGGGAACCTATGTGCACGTTGAATTTCATTTCCCTAGTCCCACTTGTCCAATTCTGGAAATGCTCCCTTAAGCAATTCAATCACAAATGCCCGTATGTCCTGCCCTTCTTTCCCTTCCTCCACCCCAAGAAGTCTTATATTATTGCGCCTCTGTCTATTCTCGAAATCTTCGAGTTTCCACATCATATCTGTAGCAGTCTTCTCATGCTCCAATCGGGTTTCTTGAAGTTTCCCCACCGCTTCTTCTACTTTGCTTGTTCTCTCCTCTACTTCAGTGACTCGCCCAGCCACTTCAGCATATAATTTGTTTACTTTTCTTAATGCTCCTTGTATCTTTTTATTAGCCTGCTTTGCCCTACAGCTCTCGGTTCTAGCTTCGCTCTGTATCTGTTTCAAAGTAGTAAACAAAATATCGAAATTAGAGTTGGAGATAGGGGCTGGACCAGGGCTTACATTAGAAATTTCCCCCGTTGTCCTTGTTTCTGATTGCAACAAATCTCCAGTACTTTCATGATATAACTGGGAAGTAGCTGAATAATCTCAATCTAGCTTTTTGGCGACTTCCGACTGCTTGGGGTTCAGAGTGGTCCTGGTTCTACTATGTCTGCTTTTCAGCTTTGTAGCTCGGCGGTTCGTTCCCTTCTTCTGAACCGTGTCCAATTCCAACTCCTCTTCAAAATCTGATTCCTGACCCTCTCTTGAGGATGAGTTGAGGTCAATTTCAATATCCGTATCCGTTCCAGGCCCCCCGCTTGAAGTTATCTCTGATTCCTCCCCCTCCTCATCCCCCTGTTCACTATCCTCCTCCTCCTCGCCATCGTTCCCAGTGAAGAAGCATTCGTCACTAGGCGAGCAAGTAGGAAGCGTAGATGCTAGTATAAGAACATTATTCTGAGGGGCGGGGGTGGGAGGGGCTTGTACAAGTCTGGGGTGCACATCACACTCACTGCTCCCAGTAATATCAATCTGCCCCTCTGAGTTGAGCGCTCTAGAGACAGCGCATTCGAGTTGCCCTGTTAGTGAATCGGTGGGGTTCAGAGTCTTGTTGCCCCATTTACCGCCGCTAACGTTGGTGCTAGTTTGAGATTGCATTTGAGATGTCTTATCATCAATCTGAGCACCATCTGTGTCTGCGTCCACCTCCACATCTTCCACACTAGCATTCTTACGTGTTATCAAGGGGGCCATGCCCCACTCGGCAGCCTCTTGTGATTTATCACCGCCTGCCTTAGTCATAATGTTAATATCATTAGTGTCAACTATCTCTGCTCCCTCAGAGACGCTCTGAAATGCATCCCCAAATGGCTTTTGTGCACAGGAAGCTGTGACACCAATCTCTCTTACTTTACTGAGCTCCCCGTCAGCTGGTCTCTCTCTCTCTCCACGCCGGCTGTGACAGCGCTGCATCCAATCTCCTCTATTCCGGTCTGCATCGCATGCTCCGTGAGCGATTCTGGTACCTGCGCAGCAGCCGCTGTCAGAATCCTTGCCCCGTCGCCGCTTTCACCAATAAGCACAGTGAAAGTTGCAGGCTCTGTAACTTCATTCAACAGAGGCTGCGGCAGAGAAGCCAACTCCTGAGAGAGTTCCAAAGGTAGCGAGTGTCTCCTCATCCGCCCGGCAGCCTCATCTCCTCTTAATGCGGCAGTTTTCACAGAAAAGGACTCGAGCACGGTAGGCTGACGGAAAGCTATTTATTTTACACCGCCTGCTAGTTCCATATGATCCTTTTTTGTAGAGTCTGCTTTCTTTTTTGGAATGTCTTTTTCCTTTGGGTTTTTTTAACTGAGTCCTCTTCTATACCCCTTTTCACTCCCTTGTGAGCTGTGCCTCGGTGCCGAGTTTTCCCTCTTAGATTAGATGCAGGGACATCCCCGCTGCTGGAGTCTTCTGGAAGAGCCGTTTTCTCCCGCAGTTCTTCCGAGCCCTTGGTTAATTTCTGGTTTTTTGGTGGTGCTATTCTCTCCCACACAGTACTCCAGGTCAGAAATCCACTTTTAAGAATTCTCCGAATAGTAGAAAATCCGTGTAGGAAATGCGACGGCCTGAGGAAAAATATGCTCAGCATGCCAGGATACCTAGCTCTGCATATCGAGCTGTTTGTTCCTATTTGTCCATCCTGCTCCTCCTGTTTGGCCAAACTGGAAAATTCTCGACTTGCAGGTCTCAGCAGTGCAAATGAGGGTAATTTTACAAGAACGTATCAATTCATTAGGAGAGGAGGGTTAGGTGACTGCTACCTACGACCTCACGGCGGCCATCTTGCCTCCAGCCGGGGATGTTCACCAGCTTTGATGTTGACAACACAGGCGAATTTTTGACATACACTTTGCGATATACAATTTTTTATCTTTACTTTGTACAGCCTTGAAAAAGTCGTGGGTTACATTCCCATTTACGACGAAACACGTGTTGGCTGTGTGAAACGTGTTCCAGTTATCAAGAATTAACTTGGAATTGATTACAAGAATAAGAAGTCTTCTCTACTTTTCCAGCAAGAACCTGTGGAAACACTGATATATATGAACTTTATGATAACCATACGTGTGCTAGGGAGTATTGTGACTCAGATGCAGTAGCTAAAAATTTAAAGGAATAGTGGTTCCTTTTACCTTATAGTACCGTCGAATAAACTCACATTAAAGATACTGTGTTATTTTCTAAGAGGCGCCAATAAACCTATTATAAACCACTGCCGAGTTCAGTAAGTCCTAGAAGTCAACAGGGTATGAGTTCTCAGGAGACTGCTCAATTTTACAAAGCAAGTCATCCCTTTTTATGCCAAAAATCACATTCCAGACAAATACCTTACATTTACAAACTGTCCAATCACATGTATCCACACCAGAGGTATTGCATGACGGTAAAACCCACTTTTCAGTTGCCCAGCCCATAATCAATCATTGGTCAAACCCAACATTCTTCTTCAGACAGGTCGAACGAACCCATGATAAAAAAGGGCACATCCCCATCGTAAATAGACCATAAAGAAAGGAGCAGAAACAGGTGAGAGTAGGATAAGGCATATTTGTGTGCAATAAAGTTTTACGATGTCCTGTGCTTTGATCCTCAATCTTGATCAGCTACTGGGAAAGGAACTGGCCTAACAAGTTTGGCTTCAGGCAAGAGAGCCAGTTCACTCAGGTCAAACAGGAGTCAGCACGAACTTTAAGTACATGTACTTAAAGGACTTGTTCAGCCACAGTCATCGGCCTATGTGAGGGCAACCACAAAATGGCTGCCATACACAAAATGGAACCCAAGGGTTCAGAACGAAATCCCTAATTACGTAGTGAATCCATCGGTCTAACATGACGAAAACACTCATACTTGCCGTACTAACTAGTTACGGTTCGCTAATATCAAATTCGTAACGAAACCATGACCTTTATGGAACAGGTTCAGAATTCACGGAACCTCAACCGGCTCATCTCTTGCTCCGGAGGTTGTGCGAAAACCATTCTTTGGGTAAACCGCTTTGCGGGTTGCACGCTGTCCTGTGAAAAGTACAGTTTGGCACTATTTCTTCTCTTCCACCCTCTTGGACTTTCCTCTGGATAGTATCGGGAGGAGGAGGCGGCAGGATACAGAGGAGTGCTGGGCCAGTTATAAGAGGTCTGTGTGCGATGCCATTTTAAACCTCTCGGTTTGTAGAGCTGTTGTTGAGATTGGGCGTTTGTTATTTTTTACCATGCGGGAGGCGGCAGAGGAGGATAAGTGCGCTGCGGCGGAGGCCGGATAGAGCTTCTGTAGCTCAGGTAAGGGTACATTTTTTCTCGGGCTTCACAGGTTGAAATGCGGGTCAGGCGAGAGGGGTTGCCCACTGCTCTGGAGCTCAGGGTGGGCAATGGGGGCAGGGGGTGGTTGTTACAGTCTTTGCCACTGGTAAACTTGTTAACTCTGGAAAGGGGGGAATTATTGGTGTTGGAAGTGGTGTTAGTAACCGTGATATAATACAGATCGTTTTCTGGCAACGCTCCCAGCATATGGAACGCTCTCCCTGGAGTCCTCAGATGCAACCCCTCCTTTTCCTGTTTCAAAAGAGATCTGAAACTCCAGCTTCTAAACAAATACTTACATGACCAACGTCAACTTACCTAGACTTCTATATCTGAGTTGTCTCCTCTCTCTCTTGACATTCAAGGATAGTGGGTGACTATGTCATTCGCACCTTTTTTCTTTTTATCCCTCTCTCCCCCTCCGCTGCACTGCATATTTATTTCCCATGCTGTATTTTTTTCTTTGGTTTGCTTCCTTACTGCCGGCCTACTATGTAATGTTAATGTCCTTTCTGCTGTTTACTGTGTGTATGTAAAGCGCTCTGATACCCACGGGTCAAGCTAGTGCTATATAAAACTTTTTAAATAAAAAATAAATAAAATAAATATATGGTAGGCAGTACCCCACATGGTAGTAGTGCTAGGAATGATGACGTACCTACAGAGATGCATATTCACATAGAAAAGGAGTGACATGGCACTGCAAGTAATTTAGCAGCACCGCGCTGCATCATTTAAAAAACACAGGGCTGTGCCGCATTCACAAGACTGTGGCACGTCCCTGTGTTTTCTCTTGCACAAACAAATCGGCCAAGCGCCAACGCAGACACCCTTGAGCCATGGTGCAAGGGTGTCTGTGTTGCAGGGATGATTGTTTCTGTGCAGGAAGGGACATCTTCCTGCCCAGAAACAATAATTAAAGGTGATTTGTCCCTTCTATGTGTGCTACAAAGTGCAGCACACATAGAAAGAACAAAAAGGAGGAGAAATAAAGTATGTTTCCTCATTGCACCAATCTAACACCTGCTTTTATGTGGTATTAGTTTTTGGTGTTGCCTCAGATTTACAAATCCTTGCAAATCTGGGGCAGCATCAAAACGCAATGGTTATCTTGAAAGGGTATGATATTTACCAAGCGGCGTTAAGCCATGCAAAGTGGCTTAAAGCCACTTTGTAAATACGGAGCAGGGCATTGCACCACCGGAGCGTCCTAAAAAGTGACACTCCGGGGATGCAAAGCCCTTGTAAATAGGTCCCACAGTTTTCTAAGACAACTGGGTCCATCTACCTCAGTCTCTGTCCTTTCCGGACTCATTTCCTTTGTAGTGATGAAGTAGTTCTCCCTATCCCTTGACAGTTTCCTGTATGACATCCTCTGACTTGTACATGTGGCACAGTGATACATTTTTGGGCCAAATTCCCTCCTGGCACACACCGCATCTTCACCCAGGTCCACATGACACGTAGAATGTGGTACTACAATGGGCTGTTGTCTGTCACCCCTATCCACCTGCTACACAAGTGTGACCCAGTTAGACACAGCAGTGCATGTGTATTTGTGACGGTACCTTGCAGTACACATGTCCCTTCTCACCTCCTTGCAAAGCAAAGTCTTGCCAGTCAGACTGAGTGGCAGTTTGACGGCACAGCAAGCACCTTCAATGCATTGCGGTAACAGGATCCAACCATGGCCACAAACCATCATTTGTTTTGATTCACATGGGGGCATATTTACAAGGACATTGCGCCACCAGAGCGTCACTTTTTACTAAGCTCCTTTTTTGCAATGTCTTGCTCCATGTTTACAAGGCAGTACTAAGCCACTTTGCATGTCTTAATGCTACCTTGTAAATATTGTACCCTTTGGCACAGATTTCTGCATCAAAGGAGCATGCAATGTGTGTTGCTAAAGGTGTTCCCAAGCAACACCCATTGCGGTTTGGCACTGCCCAGATTTAAGTAAATGTAAATCTGAGGCAGCGCCAAACACTAGCACCTTTGAAAATTAGGATTTAAACTGGGCCAACAAAGATAAATACTTTCTCCTCCTTTGCTCTTTCTACGTCTACTGCATTCTGCAGCACACTTAGAAGGAGCAAAACATCGTGTTTATGTCCAGGAAAGGATTGGCTGTATTTACAGGAATTCAGGCAACCCCTGTGTTCACCCCCACACAGAGGCGCAAAAAGAACAGTCTAGTGCCAATGTAGGCACCTTTGCCCTACAGTGGCATGGATTTTCTTTTTACACAAATGCAAAAAGAACAATTGATGGACAGAATGCGGAACAATGTCATACATTCACCCCAGTGCAGACCTGGGCCTAAATCCATCGTCTTTTTACTCCCCATGCCAATCCAGTTTAGACCCAGCCATATGCAAATAGGTCTTGACCCTGTTCCCCATGGGAACAGTCCAGCCAGAACTGCCAGGCCAGGTCCTCCCTGGCCGGGAATGCCAGACGTGGGCCCAGGTCTCTCCACGACTCTGGATTCAAGCTAGTCTGGCTGATGAGGGGTGATGTGCAGAAACTGGTCCCAGGATGCTTGTTTTCGTTCCAGGGAGAACCTAGCTTGGCAGTTTGGTCTGGACTGTTCCCATGAGGCACAGGGTCCAGACTGATTTGCATATGACTAGGTCTTAACTGGGTTGGCAAGGTGAGCAAAAGAACAATGGATGTAACCCAGATCTCTTGACTGGGGGTGAATGTTCGATTTGCTCTGCATTCCATCCATCATCTGTGTGTCTTTTGTTCTTTTGCACGGCACAGGGTTGTACACAGGTGTGCCCTGTATTCCTGCAAAATACAGCCATTCCCTGCATTTTTTTAAATGATGCAGCTTGGCGCGCCAGATTTGTTTGCGTCGACACACTGCGCAATTTCACTGTAAATATGCCCCACGATCCTCTAGTACACATCATTTGCATTCACACCCACACCCAGTCGTAGTTATTAGATGAGAGGATTTCAGGTGGACTCTACCATGGCAGCTGACACCTGAGTTCTTTGACCCTGCATGCCAAAACAGCTACGTGCAATGTAGTTTAATCTATGTTACTGTGAATGTGTCTCTTGAAATGTCCCTAGGTGTAGGCACATCCCATGACCCACATATCCCGAACTCCTCAGGTGTATTTATTCTCCTCTGGGAAACCCATTCTATGATATGGATTTGCAGGCTAGGTTAATGTACATGGGCACAGGTGAGACAGAGAGGCTATTTCGTAGACATGTGGTGCAGCGCCACAAACCATCTTGCTGCATCAAGCTGTGTGGTTAGGAAAGTGCAAGGTTGCGCTGTAGTTACAACAATACAAACCATCTCTCTGATTTCCTCTGTGCTGGTGCACAATAAGCTGGCTAGCACCAATGCAGGTACCCTTGCACTATGGTACAAGAGTACCTGCTTTGGCGGACATCGCCTGTTTGTTCACCTGCGCTTGCAGAAAGAAAGGAATGCGTCATAACTTGTAAATACAGCACATTCCTGCCCTCTTCTTTTGATGTAGTGTAGCATAGTTAGAAGGCTTGTTGTGCTGCCCTAGACCACAATATTATCAAAATGGCCACAAGCCTTCCGCCTTCTGTTGATGTCATTTTTAACCATAGATGAGCCAGACAGTGCAGCAAATCGCTGGAACATAGCTATCTGCACTGCAAGACATGACCTAGTTACCCACATTGCCCCCTGTTGCAACTTACCCTGTAGCTGATGTAGCTCATCATAGCAAGCACTGTCCTGTCCCACAACTCCAACCACCGACTCCTTGGAGATGACAGAAGAAACTTGCTTCTCCAAAGGATTCAGCTCCTCCTAAGATGCTAGACTACCACCCTCTGGTCAGCAATGCTTCCTTGAGACGGTTGCCAGTTTCTCCTCTATCCTGTGCTTGCAATCATGCCAGCACTTTTTACAGTCACTCACTGTCCTTTTGACTTCGGCAACGCTGTTCACCTTGTCCACTCTGGCCTTCGATGTATCCTTTTTCCTCCCCAATGACATTTTGGAGCTGACAAAGAGCTGGTGTTGGTGCTCCGTGATCAAGATATCATTCTCTCCTCACTGAACTTGCACTTCATCTTCCTCGTTCCCTGGGACTCTGGCTGTCTCTCCTAGCTGGTACAAGGGTTGCTGAGTTTGCTGTACTGGGCTGTATTCACTCCAGGCTGTTCCGGTGCTGCTTTCAGATAAGTGCAATTTTTTTTCGCAAGTGGCAGTGTTCTTGTATGTTTTTTTGCCGCTAGGTACACAAAAGTGATGCGAGGACTGCTAGTGTCTATTTTCTAGATGCTAATTGGCCGAGTGTCACTTTTGCAGCATTAGCTTCAAATGTTGTTAACAAGGCGCACACAACAGCATCCGTTTTTACGACTCCGGCCTCTTCCTAACGCCATGTAGCGTCGTACTGTAAATATGATGCAATCATGGCGTCAGAATCTCTTGTGCTGTGGCAGGAATTTTTGGGAAGCACCGCCAGTTCTTGTAAATATAACCCAAAGTGTTTCCACTGAGAATCTTAAAGTCCTTCTGGAGTATTTAATGCAGAGACCTCTGCACAGCGGGAATAGGCTCTTCAAGGAAAACTCACCTGATCTTCCTAAAGTACACCTTGATACCTGACTTAGCTTTCCATATCTAATCCTGGGAATATCGGTGAATAGGAAAAAGTGGGCAAAGCACGTACTGGGGAATAGCTCTGCAAGGGCTTTCATTTTTTTGTGAATCATTCCCATTATTGCCAACATAACAGCTTATCGGCATTTCCAGTGGCAATGGAGTTTGTATTTATTAAACTGTAGATTGCACAATTTCCTTTTTAAAGAAAATAAATATAAGAAACCATTTTGATAACTTTATTTTTTCTTATTTTTAAGATTCCAATCCAATTATCTTGTGTGGAAATGTAACAATGTTTTTGCCGAAATGTGCAATTTATCCTTCACAATTCCCTTACTCCCTTTTATTTTACCGAACAATAAACTAATTGGTAAGTGAGAACATTATTTTTAAAACAAGTCCGGTATTTTCTTTCAATATTCATAACTTTTGTTATTATTGGATTTCGAACTAGCTTGTGGAATTTAGGGGAAGCCTACTATTTCCATCAGGGTAGAATTTCGCCTTTGCTGTGTTCCTTTGCCAGAAAACGAGTTTCACAGTGTGTACATTTTTTTCATTCTGTGAAGAGCTGCAGGGGCCTTAGCGCAGCTTCCTAACTTAATTACCATTTCAACAATTCACAAAATACATTGACTTCAGCTGCTTTGAAGCTCCTTGTCGCTTTTGCTGTGACTGGTGACTTTCCAGGGCAATTATAAATCAAAGGAGAGTGGTCATTGTGCATGTTTTCTGCTTGTTCCTATGGGAGAGGATGATTGTTTTTCCAACTGCTCGTTTATGTTGTTGCTCTAGACTTGTTTAGTGAAGGCTCTACTGAGCCCTTCCAGGCCACGCAGTTAAACACGTTAGAGATATATGGGCATTTCCTGTCACAGGTAGTATGCTGTAAAAGGAGATTTGGGAAATTATTGCACCAACGCATTTTCCTCTGTTTGACTCTTCAAAAAAAAACAAAAAAACAATTGTGGTCGATCTGCATTAACATCGCTTTGATGCATTCAGTCAATATCTAAATAAATAGAAAGCCAGTCTCACATATAGAGGAAAGCGTGCCTGATTTACTTTTTACACCAATGCAAATATCCTCAACAAAAAATCGAATTGGTCGTACCTTTAAAAGGTGATTCCCGAGCTCTTGACTTTGCCAATGTTTGTTTTCATTGGCATTGTTAAATTGAAAAAATACAGAAAAAATAGCACGACTGTGCACATGTGTTATGCTGCACTGGTGGCCATCTTACATTACACCATTCACAGAAAAAAACATTAAAAGATAAGCACTAGTTTATCAAGATGTACGCTCATGAACTGGAGGCCAACTTGCATTTTTTTATGGGAAATATCCTTCCACGATGGTTCCCGATGCACAGTCCAACGTGCATGGGCTAAATGCTGGAATGATTTTTCTCAAGTACAAAGCATTCCAAGGTGGCTGCTTTTTTATGAGCATGCATTTGAATGCGCACTGGCGCATTCAAATGCATTTAATTTACTTTTACAAGAAAGCCAAAAGCCTTTTTCAAATAATAAATTAAAACAAAAAGGTATGCACAAGCATTAAAAGAAAGAAGCTCGTGCCCCAAGAACCATGAGCAGCTGGTAATGAAGTGATCAGCCATTATATCACAGAAATCCTGTGACGGAGGCGATGATGTAGAGATGCAGAGATGCATTCCAGAGATTGAAATTCTGATAGCATTATGTGAAGTTCCTGAGTGGGTCACTTGGTATTTGAGGAGTTGCCTTTTCTTGTTTTTTTGATGGCTGGTTTATAAATCCTGTTGTGTCTTTGAAGACCTATTTTGTCTTGATTGCTTTTTGATTTGGACCAAGTCTGGGATTTTTCTAGAGAGTTTTTTTATCAGCTTACAATTTGTTCTGCCCTGTACAGCCGGAAACTTTTCCTCCTATTCCCAGATACACTGGCCAGGGGCATCAAAGTATTATTGATTTTATTTTAGTCTCCGCCCCACTGATGGATCTATTAGGTTCCTTTTGTGTAATGCAGAGTGGCCTGAGTGATCACAACCCTCTAACTCTGGTAATTAACATCCAGGCCTTTGTGACTGCTAAACCTCTGGTGTAGAAGTGTGGCTCACTGGTTAGAGGAGGAAGACCCTGAAGCAGAGGTCAGACCCGGGACCAGAGTTCAATTCCCGACGCGGCAGGGTCTTGAGTCCAAATATCCATGGACTCGATAATTCTCGTTTCGGTGCCTACTCGAATCACGGGTTCACACTCTGCAGCTCTGGGCATTAGCCTGCTTAATCTCCACTACGCCCCCCCCCCGCGGCGGGATGCCTGGCTTTCGCCTTGGGGAAGCCAGGACGGGTTCCCAAGGCAAGTGCCAAGATGCCTACGGGTAATCGAGCGCTATATAAGAACACATAATGATAATAATAAACCCGTGGCACTTATATCTAATTCTAATATTGCCACTAAAGATCAAGAACGGAGGTTAAGATGGGAGGCAATTACTCCGGAAGGTTTCCTCGATAATTTGTACATAAGTAATTTAGATGATTTTAGTGTATGTTCGAGTAAGGACTCTGACCCATCACAAATCTTGAGTGCTTTTGACCGCATTACAAAACAGGTGGCGGCCAATCTGACGCTCCACTGTAATCCAAAACCTAAGAAATATAAAAACTGGTTTGAACAGGCGTGTACCCGTGCACACACAGCACTCTTGGAGGAGCTGAAAGAGACCCCAAGGGATGTAATTAGGGTCAAGCTGGCTAGAAGGGCATACAAAATCGTAGTCAAAATGAGAAAGAAAGAAAGAAAGAGCTAAGAGAAAGGGCTTGGGACGAACTTAGTCAAGTGAGCACCCTTTATAGTAGCTCTAGATTTTGGAAAGTGGTCAATAGCTCAATGTTTGATGAGAAAAATAATTCTGCTAAAGATTGTCTCATTTCTGCAGAAAGATGGGTCGAGCACTTTAGTGGCATGTATACTGATGGGATTCTGGAGCCAACCAGCCAGTGGGGGGCTGATACTTATGCCTTGAATGTGGTGTTTTCAGAGGAGGAAGTAATTGAGGCAATTGTCTACCTTAAGGGGAGAGGCACCAGGCCCAGACGGCGTACCGGCCGATCTTTACAGGACAGACCCTGTTGTATGGGCCAAGATTTAACTTTTGTTCTTAATGCAGCGACACAGGTCGGCTTTCCCCCATCTTGGGCTAAAGCCGTGATAATTCCAATATTTAAAAAGGGCTCAAGAGAGGATCCGGCCTGTTACACACCGATTTCACTCTTGGACTCTGCATCTAAGATAATGGGGAAGGTCGTACTTGCCCGTTTAACAGACTGGCTAGACAAAAACTGCATCATCTCGGATCTGCAGTACGGATTCAGGCAGGGCAAGGGCACGACGGGTCAATGTCTTAATCTTCATCTAGTAATAGGCAAATACACGGTCACTAAGCGTGGTGACATCCATTTGGCATTTATGGATTTATCCACTGCTTTCGATCTCGTAAATAGGCAAAAACTATGGGCTTCCCTACATTGAATTGGGCTGGAGCCGGCCCTGAACACTTTTTTGGCGGCCATTCATGAAAACACCTCGGCGGCGGTTCGCTATAACGAGAACGGCAGCCTAACTGATGCATGGGCCGTAAAGCGAGGGGTACGACAGGGGTGCATTTTGGGACCCCTGCTGTTTACACTTTACATTGATAAATTGGGAGATGTTTTAACCGCCTCTTGTAAGGACGTCCCAAGAACAGGCACAAAAATGTCCCCCGCACTACTGTACGCAGACGATGTGGTTTTGGTAGCGAGGACGTCGGGTTGATTACAATCCCTTTAAGATTGTTTTATTGATTTTATGGACTCTCTAGATTTAATTACAAACCTCAAAAAATCACACTCAATGTCAATCGGCATGGGCGGGGCATAAAAGGTTACATTTTATTGTAAGGCCTTGGAACTCACGAAAGTCCCCGCCTTCACATAGTTAGGTGTCCTTTTTGATGAAAGACATTCGTGGGTGATGCAGCGTGCACATAAAAAGAACACCTTGGCTAGGGCGTCTGGGGCTATATTAGGGTTTGCACGAAGAATAGGATCTAAACCACTCCCCGCCCTCATGAAAATCTATAATGCTAAGTGCCTCCCAATGGTAACCTATGGGAGTGATGTATGGGGCTATACTGAGATTAGTGACATCCAGACAGTTGAAAACAATTTTTTCCGTAGGCTGCTGTCGCTTCCAGCTTCCACTCCAATTTTTAATCTCCATGAGGATTTAGGTGCCGGTTTCATTTCAGACCAGATTGCGGTTGCCCCATTATTATGTTGGCTAAGAATCTGGGCTCAGCCGTCACCTAACCTGAATCAGTTGATCATTCAGGACTGCGTGTCTTTGGACAAAGGCCTTGACATCCCGTGGATCCATTATATTAAGACACAAATGGACTCACTGGGTTGCTCTGACTTATTTTTAACTCCTAAAGCCCTTTGTAAGGCGGCTATCAGAGCCCTGAAGCACCAGTTTCTGATCAAATCGATGTTAATAAGGGAGGAAATGGAAGTAGCCAAACCCCCAGTGAGGAGTTTTGTTATGTTAAGTTTAGGTAGGGAGATATAGCCGTACCTAAAGTACATAAATAAACCCTATCATTTATTTACCCTAATTATATTTAAGTATATTATGTTGCCATGGTTACTATCGCATCCAAAAGTCGTTTTTAAAGAGGGATTATTAGGCCCTTGTCCCTGTGATAGCTTCTCGGAGCAGAACACCCTTCATATGGTATTATTCTGCGATTTTTATGTTACGTTACACAGAAAATGTATCTTGCCACTGTTAAGAGGGGGTAACTTTGAGCAAGTTAGACCAGCGCTAGCCTATTTGCAAATGCTGGGCTCCCCGCTTGTGTGCTTTGGGGTAGCAAGCTATATTACAGGGGAAATTAGGTGACGCAATAAACTGTAATTATAGTGCTGGTTCTTTTCTTTTAAATTATTTCAAGTAAAATTGAGCCCTTTAGTCAATAGATCTCGGTGTGTGACAAACTTTTTAACATATTTATTTGAATACCAAGGATTGCTTTTTGGTGGGAATGTGTACCACAGGTTGACCTATGGCCTTTTTTTTGAATTTGGTATGTGATTTGAAAGGTATTCCTTGTATTGTTATTAATTGATATTAGGTAGCATGAAATGTGATCTGTACTTTGATGGTTTTCAAATGTTAACCGAATAAAGTAACTTTTGACTTTGACTTTGACTTTGATTTGGACCACTAAGTTGAAGGGTGCACATTCTGGTTGCTTATCTTTTTTAATTTCTCATTCATATGTGGTGTCTTCCCCCTCTTTTATTTATTTTTCCTGGGTATTATTCGGTTAAACGCTTTACGGCGGTTATCTGTTCAAGGTTAAAGCTAACGGTACGTTGTGTTTCTTGTTCTTCTAGTTTGAGCTTGATCCAATGTCTACAGATAGTTGAGTGCCAAAAGAGTTATATAAAGGTCATTGTGGCATATCATTAATGAAATAAATTTGGTAGTAACCACACGAAAGGAACAAGGTCAATACCTTTGATGCTGAATGATTCTGGCTTGCTTAGGATCACTCCTAGATTATGTACTCCTATATGGGGATGTCCTGAGATGAGCTGATGAAGCTTATGAGATTCTATGTTAGTGGTCATGCAGTTTGGTTGTCATCACAGATACTGTTCCCAGCCCTAGGATTTTATATGACACTCTGATGTATTTAGGGTATTGTAGTCATGCTTTTTTTCAATTTAACTACTTAGATTAACACATGTGATAGCAATGCTTTGTAGGTTAAATAGTGGCAAGACCGGACTCGCCGTAGCGGACACCGGGCGTTTCCCCAGTGGGCCGCCAGGGTGGGGGCCCGGTTTTCCCCCTGGGGGGCCATTTTGTTATTGGGGCTGGTATGTTATGTTATGTTAAATCTTTTTATATAGCGCTCAGCAGCCTTAGCGAAGAGGCATCCCGGCACTGGTAGCAGTGTCAGTAAATAAACTAGGAACTAAGCCACGGGAAACAGGTAGTTTTTGGTGGCCTTTCGAAAGGACAGCCGGCTATCCAGACAGCGAATCTGAGTAGGAAGGGAGTTCCACAGTTTAGCCGCCAAGCAGCGAAAGAACCATTCCCCAGCTCAGAGGCACTTCACTTGAGGGACCTTAGCCGAATATTGCCCAGCCGAGCGTAACTGGTATGTAGGTACATAAGGTACCAACAGATTGGACAGAATCTCAGGAGATGAAAGTTTTAACATTTTAAAAGTCAGACACAGGGTTTTAAATTTGATCCTTTTTGCCATAGGCAACCAATGTAGAGGTCAAATAGCCCCCGTCGTAGAGCAGCTTCTAGGAAGCCTCAATAAGATCGGGCAGCTGCATTCTGAACTCGCTGCAGACAAATCACTTCTGCCTTATTTGCCCCTGACCGGAGTGAATTTGCATAGTCCAGCTGGACAAAATGGCTGCCTGTACTATCATCTGGCGGGTAGATGGGTCGAAAAACCCCAACAAGGGCCTTAATCCCCGGAGTAGGCCAAAGCAGGTGCCTGCAACTTTCTTAGTATGCTCCTGAAACTTAAGAGTGGAATCCAACCATACCCCAAGATTTTTTACTACCAACTTGAGGGTGGGAGCACTACCAAAGCTCTTGGGCCACCATTGCTCACTCCATAGTCCATTATCTCTCCCCACCAACAACACCCTGGACTTATTGGCGTTGAGCTGAAGGCAGTTGGTGGTCATCCACTCCGCGACTGCTGCTAGGCCGTTCTGAAATTTGGACGAGCCCAGCGTAGGGTCGTCAGAGAGGGCCTCCACCAACTGCGTATCATCAGCATATGAGACCATGGTAAGACCATTGTCCCTGGCCACCGCAACTAGGGGTTGGACGTACAGATTGAAAAGTACGGGGCTCAGGACTGAGCCCTGAGGAACACCCTTCCTATGGACTGGACATAAAAGAGAAAAGGGGGGGCAGTTATTTGGAATGTTCTTTCTGACAGAAAAGATCTAAAACATTCCAAGGCTAGGCCTACAACACCGGCCTCCTTCAGACGATGTAAATTGATCCGGTGGGAGACCGTATCAAACGCGGCGCTTAGATCAAGCAGTATCAGGGCCGCGGTGTGCCCCTCATCCAGAATAGTCTGCAGATGTTCGTTCACAGCTAAGAGGGCAGTCTCTGTGCTGTGACCAGGGCGGAAGCCATTCTGGGACAGATCCAAGAAGCCAATGTTATTCAGAAAGCAAGTGAGGATGTTATTAGTATGTGACTCAGCAATTTTAGCTACCCATGGCACTAACAATATAGGGCAGAAATTTTCCAGTTTTGCCAGATCCAATGAGGGTTTCTTAAGTAGAAGGACTACCCTTGCCTGCTTCCATAGCCTAGGGACAACTGCTCTGGTAAGAGAGGTGTTAATTACCTGACACAATGGTGCAAGAAGCACAGGTAGGGAGTCCCTAAACTGAGCTGGCCTCAGGGGATCCGTGGGAGAGCCAGATTTAACTTTCTAGCTGAACATGAGAAACTCCTCCAGTGAGATGGGGGGATGGCTGTCAAAGTATGAATGGGAAGGGGAACATGCGAAACAGCAGGATCATTGATGAGCACAGGAAAAGACTTATAAATGGCTTTCATCTTCTTAACAAAAATTGTGGCCAGGTCCTCACACTGCTGCCCAGACGTAATCACAGGTAGAGGAGTCTTTCCTGATTTTAAGATCACTGAGTATTTTAAAAATACACTTGGCTTGGTTCTTACTAGACTTAATTTCATTGGTGAAGTAGGCTGCCCGTGCAGAGTGTATGGCCTGGTGATACCTCTTGATCGCATAGCTGCAATATAGGACCCATGTAACAAGATCAGCCAAAACCAGCCCTAGTAAACAGCTCAGCCACATGTATCCCTCCCGGGAGCTGGCCGAGCAACATACGCTGAAATACTCTTGCACACAAAAAGAAGCCCACCTACCGCCAGCCATGGATATATACCAACAAAAGCCCACCTCTGCCTCTGCACCAATACAAAAATACCACCTGAAATACAGTCAATCATGCGTTGCAGACCAAGCGATATATGTGTTTTTTGTTGCATGAAAGTGGTAGATATGATGACAGAAGGGTGGAAACGGGGACAAGAGAGAGAAGGTTGAATGATATTCCCCAAAATGGAGCAGTTTTAGGTAGCCATACTTATGAGTCTGCCAGGCATGTATGAGACAGAGGAAACATATTAGCTCCGAGAGGAGGAAGGAGGAATAAGCAGAGAAACGGGAGAATAAATTAGGGGAGGAACTAAACCCAGATTGACACTAGAGAAGTGCCAGAGCAAGATGAGAGCAAGGTAGTCATGCCCACAAGCACACAAAGGCCGCCATGCATAACAAACCTTTAGATATGTACATTAAGCACTAAAAATACAAATATGGTCAGATTGTGGCACAAGGTGGCATAAATGGTGGGTTGATTTAACAGATCACTTTACTGTTGGACCTGGCCATTTCTGCAGGGTGATCCCCAAACCTTTTGCATTCCTCCTCCTATTTTGTGATGAATTAATTTGTGTTGGCCTTAGGACCCTGTGCACGTTACCACTGCTAACCAGTGCTAAAGTGTCCTCTCCTTAAAACATGTTAGATTGGCTTATACCCAATTGGCATATTTAATGTACATGTATGTCCCTAATAAAATGGCACTAAATGTGCCCAGGTATTGTAAATGATATACTACTAGTGGTCCTGCAGCACTGGTTGTGCCACCCACGTGAGTAGCCCTCTAACCATGGCTCAGGCCTGCCATTGCAGAGCCTGTGTGTTCAGTTGAAGCTGCCATTTTGACCAGGCAGCTGCTCAGAACCTACTCATTGTCAGCTGCGTGCTGCATCCCTGGCATCAAACTTTACATTACTAGCCCCGTTGATGGGACCCTCAATGATGACGCAGCAGAAGGGCCTTACACCGAAGCCTCGCTGCATCTCAGAACTGGCACATCACTTCGGCTGTGTTGCGCATCTACGACTTGGATCCACACAACGCTCCACAACCAGAATTTCAGGTACTTTGTTCAATTGGGTAATTGGGTCTCTGTAGCTGGCCCATGCTCCATTGCAGTCAGTCTGAACTTATGACACTGTCCCGGTCCGGCGCAACCTGATATCCCCAAGAGCACTTAGAGCTGTTTGTCATTTTGGTTTCATTTTCTTTATTAAACTAAGCACTATTTTCCTAACGTGGTGTGGGTCCCTTTTTCACTGTTTAACGGTTTGAAGTGTTGCACCAATACTTTACACATTGCCTCTAAATTAAGCCTGACTGCTCTGTGCTAACTTACCAAGTGCTGAGCACAGGTTAATTTAAGGTTTGTTGGTGCCTTACCCTGACTAGGATTGTGGTAGGTTCTTGACTAGGGCTCTAACCCACTCACCCAGTAACCCGATTTCTAACATTCAGCATACGTTAGGATTTTAAATTAGGATTCCAGAGACACCATACATGAATGGTTTATCTCTTCCAATTTGAAATTAGACTCCAGTGTTATCTTATGTGAGAGATAGATCTTGCAGCAGTGAAAAAGGAATTCAAGGAATTAAATGTGAACTCTGGTTCCCTTAGGATGCACAACAGACCAACAGGGTGAAGCTGTTAAGCAAGTTGCAATTACAAAGAAAGCCTGCTCCATGGTGGGCATGGCTAAGAAAGAGACTGTAAGGACTTTACAGTGGGGGCAAGATTGACTTTAGTGTTATTTTTGAAGTTCCACAACATTGCCATTTGACAAGGCTTAAATGTAGATCTTCCCACTGAAATATGTGCCCATCCAGCCTCCTTGGATGAGACACGCAACAGAGGTCGATCAGGATCTGCAGGTGTGTGGCTGAGTAGTGGCCTCATATTGCACATGAACTGATAGTTTGGTTGCTGCATTATAACAGTTGGACAATGTCAAGTCATTGATAAATGGTGGAAAATATCACCTTCTACAAATACCATCCTCATACACCACTGTTGCATTACCATAACATGACACCAAAACGTGCAAGAAGTCTAAATTTAATAGGTAGCTGCTAACATTACTCACTCATTCATTTATACATTACGTATTAAAACTGCAGTCATTGTTCACGCACAGTAAAAATGACAAGACACAATACAATACCGCACATGTAGGGTACGGACACAAAAATATAACACCTAGGATTATATTAACATGTATCAATAATGTCCTGCATGTATGTCTAGGGTCAGATACCACTAGGGAGACTTTCATAATTACAGTCATGTGTTTACCTTTTTCTCCTACATAAAACTATGCAATATACCTATGTACCAAATTTGACCTCCACCCTTCTATATAGCACATCATAAAAGAGATGGAGAACTCCATAGTCAGTGCAATGTTTTCTGCCTACTTCAAGAAAAGGGCTTGACATACAGGAATAGAAACATTCCTGTACACCAACCCCCCCATCCCCCTACCCTGCTACTTCTTTGACTCCAGGAATCCCCCACATGGATGAGGATCATGATGGATGAGAGAGCCACAGTTTCTCCCAGTAGGAATTAGACATTATGATGGTGTGGATCCTCCAGAAGTAACCCCAGCTCTGCGGAGTACCTGATAAATCAAGAAGGAACTGAGATATGGAATGGCATTACCACTTGCTGCAGTTCACCAGGTATCTACACTCAAAGAGCTCCAATGAAGCTCTAGAAACCCAATAATCGAACTTGTCCACACATTCAAATTAAAATACCAATTGTTACTGTCTCAGTTATGAACCAGGGGAAACATTCTGGCAGAAAGAGACATCGGAGAATAGTTATTAGATATCAGCTCACGCCCTTCAGAGAACCATTGTCGAGTGTTCCCCGAAAAAGAACACAAAATATATAATCAGTAGTATACATAACTTTATTTGGTTACAGAAATATAACCATAAAAGTACATATTTTAAAAGAAAAAATACAAGAAACAGAATTTCATAAAGGCAAAATAAAAACACAGTATCATAAAAATTATTATAATCCACACAGGCAACAGAAATTAGACACTAGTCTTATCCTGATTGAAACAACAGAATATTTCCATACAAGAATTAAACATTTAGACAGTGGAATGCCACTGATGCATGACGTTACATGCTTATAGTTGTAAAATCCTAAAAAAGTGACTGTGTGTTTAAACCTAAAAAAGAAGAGTACGTTCAGGCATGTAGCTAAGAAAACCCCTCTCCTTTAGCAACTTGTTTGGGTCGAAAGCTCAGCAGTTTCCATAAACAATAAACAATAAGGGTTGATAAGTAAAAAACATACATACTTCCATCAGAGTTAAGAACACAGAGCTTGGCCTGATCTGAGCTACAGATGGATCAAGCCCCCCATAGGGGAGCCAACATTGCATAACAATAGACACAGAATTGTACTAAAATGGCTCTAGCATGAAGTGAAATCTACATCAGTTCCAATGTTTAGAAAGCCCACCTGTTAATAACAACTCCCAGGTTTCCCATGAACAGGGAAGAGTTTGGTAAAAATCAAGTGCTCTAATCTAGTTTACTAAAATCCCAGGGATAACTCATTCATGATACTAACCATGTACTAAAGTGACCTGTGCTTTTTTTATCATAAGAGAGATTCATCAAAGAACATTATGTAAGGAACCCTCATATTTAGAGTGGACTGTAAGGAGTGGGGAAAGTCAACTTGTGGGTGTACATACATTAAGGTGTCAGATATGTCTGATACAATTATGTCACAAATGTGTTGCCACCAACTGGGGGGTTAGTTTGGAGAGGACAGTCTTTGTAGGATTTCTAGCCCTCAGGGGCCATGCCCAAGTTAGGAATCTTGAAGTCGCAAAGACAATCGGTTCATGGGTCTTGTGACTAAGAATGTGCAAATCCTCTGAATAGTGCCAACACCTAGGTGGTGACAAATTGGAATAATCCACTTAGAAGGTAGTAAAATACACATAAGGTAGAAAAAAATGAAATGCAACACAGTTTCCCTGTCCCCCGGGCAGAAAGGACGTTTCCCTTTGTCACCTTCTCTCTTCATCCATTTGGTGGTCTGCGATTTAAGGGGGAGCGAACCAATTCTAAAATGAAAATACAGAGTTTTTGCAGTATGAATAATGATCCTATCCATGAATGTTTCATATTTTGGTAAACACATGCATGCTAAAAACATGTTATTCAGACCTTCCAAGCGAGGTCCACTCCAGACTTCTGAGAGCGTAAAGTCCCAATAGAGAGACTTAATCTGGGTGGCTAGATTTCTTGGCATGTTTTCTGGGTTATCCCTCTCCCTGAGAAAGATATAAGCTAAGGCAGAGCTCTTTGACTGGAGCAGTTCTTATCAAGCATAAACAATTTCTTACGGGCAATTTTATAAGGGGCAGCTCAGGGGTTTTCTAAAGTCTGAACCAGTATTTTAGAATTCTGAATTGAGCGATGAGGTCCCCCCTCTGAAGATTCAGATCCCATCTTAGTTGAAGCATAGGGGTCCTGCTAGGCAGGTTTAGTAGTTACCTTAAAAGCATTTTCAGTTCTTATTAATAGATTGCTGTCACTACAGCCCTAAAGTTCCACCCCATAGAGAGTCCCACCCAGTGTGACTGCTGTATAGACCTCAAGGACCAGAGATAATGGCCTACTTGAAGTGAGTCTACACCTTTTCAAAATATATAATCTGTATAATCATAATATATACACAACGGGTGAGAAAATATTCATTTAGTAGGAATTCCCATTCTCAAAGCAGAAAAATAATGGTGAGCTCTGCATCTAACCTGGAACTAGGAATGGAGTCTCAAAGCACTGAGAAAAGGTGTTGTGATCCATCATGAAGGGTTTCAGTGCATGCACATAGGCAGTGTCATGCTTTGGTTGGTTGTGCAGTTTGGGCTCTAAGGTGGCACACATATTAGGGGAAAGGGAGATGTTTTTCTCTAAAAGAAGACTGATATGAATCACATGTATGCGTGCAAGAAGATGGGACCTTCTAAAATAAAACCTTCTGCAAGAGTAGAACATCTCGTGAGAACTCAATTTAGGCATTTCAATAATGTTTCAAGAATGTTTAAAACCAGGAGTCTCACTTGTTTTATAATATTTGCAGTGGGAAAAATGCATGACGTTTGTAGAAGAACTTAGGGGTTTGTTACTTGATATAATTAAGTAAAATGATGGCATATGATTTGAATGTTAAAAAGCTTGTTTCTTAGGTCTTGGTTAGAAAACACATGCACTGTCTTGAAGAGACTGTTGTATTAAAAAAAAAGCATGACCAAGATGGCCGACTGGTAGGAGCTCTCAGAAAGAGCTCCTAGCGCTTGGGATCCTTTATCTGAGAATATCCCTGTTAGCCAGAGCCATTGTGTGGGAACCGTCTCTATAAGAGTAACTGGATTAACACTACTTCTTCTGCCTACCTTATCTCGGATCCGATGGCAGTCCGGACGCCATCCTTGAAGCTGTTCTGGCCGAGATCGAATCGGACCACCACTCCACCCACTGGACTGCTCTCGGAGGTCATCAGGCGTCGGATCGCGCTCCGGGCATAGGGAGCACTGCTCAGATCGAAGAGGGCAGTGGCTTGGACTCTCTGAGCGCCCCCCGATGACCCGCTGAGCAGGAGGGACTGGATTGGCATTGCATCGTCTGCCTGCCTCGGCTCGGATCCGATGGCAGTCCGGACGCCATCCTTGAAGCTGCTCTGGCCGAGAGCGAATCGGACCACCACTTCACCCACTGGATTGCTCTCGGAGGTTATCGGACGTCGGCTCGCGCTCCAGGTATAGGGAGCACTGCTCAGATCGAAGAGGGCAGAGGCTTGGACGTTCTGGGCGGCCCCCGACGACCCGCAAAACAAAATCGCAAGACCCCCATGCGGAGTCTGCAGATGGGAGATCAGTAAGCCCTGGGAGCCTCCCTGTTGTTACGGAGGTGTGGAGGCCCCGGATGATCCGCAAACTGATCCCTAACCCCAATGGACGGGACCCTGGGCTCCCTGGTACTGGAGTGTCAAGCCCCTAGTTTACACGGCCCGCGACGGTAGGACTTCGACCCTGATCTCAGCGACGGACGCCCGAAGCCAGCAGAAGGAGGAGGCGCTGAGCCTGCCTACCGGGTGCTGTGGCGGTGGTTCGCCGGACCCCCCCAGACAACGACGGAGCCCCTGGACAGTGGCGGTTGGGCTGTGGTGCTGGGGCGGAGATCTGGGCGGCAGGCTGGCCGGATCGCGGCTTCAGCAACCCGCGGGAAAGCCACAGTGCGAACACACGCGGAGCGAAGTCGCCTCTCGGCCCCGCCCCCGCAGGAAATGAACTGAAACAGCACAAAACAACGCTGATAGCACGTCCATCGGCTATCATGTTTTAATGGTGTCTACAACTGAAAAAGGAAGGAATTTACATGCCGACAACGTGAGCAAAAGGGACAGGATGAAGCCGGCAGAGCAATCGCCTCACACAAAAACGCCCCCAGGACTATGGCAAGGTATTGTGCTTCCTGCTCTGCTTTGCATATTTAATTTGTATCACTTTTTTAATCTGATGTACACAATTTTTTATTTCTCAGACCCTTCTGCCCAAAATGGCTGGGGCCATAAAATTTGTAGCTTTTACTTGCCTCCATTTCCCTGAAACCCTCTCAAAACCAGTTCTACTGCCCAAAATGGCTGGGGTCATAAACCTGCAACAACAAATCGCCAGACCCTCACAAAGCTAATTTAAAAACACTGCCTTCCCCCTGGTTCGCCAAAATAGACATAGGACTTCCCTCTACCCACCCAGTTAGATAGAAACAGGACATCCTCGACCTGCCCCTTTTGAGCTTATGAAACTGGCCCACATCCCTGATCTCATTACATAACAACAAACAAAGGACTTCTATACTCTTTTCTATCTCTCTAACTTGGCGGCCATCTTAGACTAGTCAATCCTCATCACTTTATCATGCCTAAATAAGCGGCCATCTTAGGCTAGTCTAAATCCCTACTCCTCCATACCCACTTCCTAACTTTTCCACCCACACCTCCTCGCACTCACCATTGCTCTTTTCCTACATCTACCCACACATCCCCCCTCACCTACCTCTCCCCCTACTTCCAACATGAAACCCACGGGCAAACACACATATAAAATAATTACCCCGCGAGCTCTCCAAAAAAACGCAAAACGGTTTAAACACAACTTCTTGAAGTCCCACCCTGAAACCCCCTTTGTAGGCACCTACTTCTCTCTTAACAATGGAGCCAAGAGCACCGACATCATCCTATACACTATACGCAGAGCACAATGGAGAAAAGCATTCCTCACCCTACTCACTGTCTCGACCACTAGGAAAACTGCCCATGGCGTAACACTTTCAACCACACCATCCCAACTCTACCCAGCTAGAGCAACCATCACCATCTACAACAACGGCACCATCTTAATTCAATCCACAGACAGAAACCTTGACCTATTTGACAACCTGTTCCCCACTTTCAAAGAATACATCTCCAACTCTCAGATCCCACACCTTCCGGCCTCCAATCCCAACGACCTTGACTCCACAGCACCTCCTAACACTAACATGCACCTACTCCCTCCCCCCAGTACTCTACTCTATCACCCTCCAGCTACAGACACTTCACACTCCTCAACCCCAGACGCCGATCCCACCTCCTCTATCAACCCCCACCCCCTCTACCCCACCCCCTCATAACCCGCCCCTCACACCTCCGACTAGCTTCTCAGAACACCCCTCCTCCCCTAACTGCACCCCACACAACATGACTCTCTCCCGTCCCATCTACCCCCCCCACACTTTGCACTCCCGCCACGCCTAGCCTCCCCCCCCTCAACCTCTCACCTCCCACTCTCAGTCCCCACTATCCCACCTTCACCCCCGCAACACCCAGCCTCCACACCTCCCCCGTCTGCCCTTCCCCTCTTTTCACTGATTCCCTGCCCAATTACGCCAACACCCACACTAATCCTTTCACTCAACTCCCCCACAACCTCCATACCCACCCGAACACCAACCCTCGCACTAACACCTCCAACACCCTCACTAACACCGCCACTCCACCTCCACTCCCCCCCTACTCCAGTAACCTATACACCTGTTCACCTCCAGTGCCCTCCCCCAACTCCGTACCCAACCCCACGCTGGACATGATTATGGCCACCCTCCTCCAAGTGAAAGAAGAACTCCACACCGTGAAAGAGTTACTCCTCACACACCCCAGACACCCCCTTCCCACCACCACCTCTCCACCTAACAACATATCCCCCTCACATCCTACTCACCCCACCACACAACACTCCCCACACTGGACCTCTATCCCCTCTCGCAATACCACCAATCGCCCCCGACGCACTACCAATGCGCTTTCAGACCACAACATACACACCCTCCTCCACACATACGTCCCGGTTCCCCAAAATCACGTAGCCACCACACACCTGTCCATCCCAACGATTCTCTCTAACCCCCTCAGGCACCCCATGCAAAACAACAGAGGCTCCGTCCCCAACAACCTCACAAATGTACCCCTCACTCTAGAACCCTCCCCCACCCTCTGCACCCCCAGACTCAAATGCATACTTCTCAACTGCAGATCGGCCCAAAGACACTCCGCGGGGGTCGCTGATCTCATCATTACTCTGGAACTTGATCTAGCCATTCTGACTGAAACATGGTTAACTGAATCTTCTACACCTATCATGGATATCCTAGTCCCCCCCAACTACTGCATCATTAAACTTGACAGGTCCAGCAAGTCAGGCGGGGGAATCGCATGTATTTACAGAAGCAACCTTTCAGTTAATAAAGTCACCGCCCCCCCTCTTACCTCCTGTGAATACTTCTGCCTTGATGTCATCAGCGAAAGCAAACCTGTATGCTCACTACACATCATTTACCACCCACCTGGGGACAATCTCACCTTCTCCCAACAACTCATGGACACAATTTCAACCAACTCAGGACGACAAAACACTCAAATTTTCCTTGGCGACTACAATCTCCATTGGAATGATCGCAGTGACACAGTGGTAAATAGCCTCAGAAACTTCCTCAACGCTCTTGATCTCACCCAAATATGCAATAGTCCGACCCATGACAAAGGCTCTATCCTCGACCTTATCATCTCCAAAGAGGACTCTATTCAACTTGAGTCAATCCAACCCTGTGACTGGTCAGATCATCATATTGTCACATTCTTCATCAATGAAAAAGTTAAATTTAACCCAGTTCAATCCTCCAAGCCCAAAGTTTGGAAAAGAGACCTGAAGAAACTCAACCCAAACTCCTTACCCCCTAACAGCTGCAATCTCCTACTTCCCCCTACCGGCGCTACGGACGTTCAACTCTTGACTAACCACTATCTCAATGCTACTACCTCAATAATCAATGAGGCTGCACCCATGCAACTGAAAAGAGTCTCCACCAAGATCTCCAACCCATGGTACGACGGGAGTCTCAATGAAGATAGACGGGCCATGCGAATGGCAGAGCGCACCTGGAGATCAGCTCCCTCTGCACTGCACCTAAAAACTCTGAAGAAAAAGAGAAACGCCTACTTCAGGAAAATAAAACGCTCAAAAACAGATTTCTTCAACCTCCAGCTCGACCAAGCAAAAAACCGTCCGAGAAAACTGTTTGAGCTAATCAGAACACAATCCAAGGAACAACCCCAATCACTCAGCACTATGGGCGAGACACCTTCCTGTGAAGACTTCTCTGCTTTCTTTTACCAAAAAACTGACAACATAAGGAGCGATCTCCTCAATGACGCAAGCCTCTACTCCAAACCCCACCACATAGCATCCACTGAATCAAAGAACAATGCTACATGGTCATCCTTTGGCACCTACTCTGAAGAAGAAATTGGCAGACTGCTCAGCACCCTGAAACCATCCAATCACCTCACTGACCCCCTCCCTGCCAACGCTGTAAAAGACTTTACCACTTTGCTTCTCCCACTCTGGACTAAAATTATTAACAGCTCACTTCTGCAAGGAACCATCCCTAACTCCCTCAAAGTTGGACAAGTCACACCTTTACTAAAGAAACCACCAGCAGATCCCACTGATCTAAACAATTACCGTCCTATTACCAATATTCCCACTCTCGCCAAACTGTTGGAAAAATGCGTACAACTACAACTGACTAAACACATAGATCAGTTTGATCTCCTCAACCCTCATCAATCAGACTTCCGAGCAGGACACAGTACCGGAACTGCTATGACTCACATAATCGACGACGCCCTCCAAATCTTAGATCAAAACGATACCTGCCGCCTCCTCATCCTTCTTGACCTCTCTTCAGCATTCGACACCGTTAAACATGAGAACTTACTCGAACTATTAAACACAAGAATGGGCCTATCTGGGACTGTTCTCAAGTGGTTCACTTCTTTTCTACACAACCGGTCCCAGAGATTCAAGAGCAACAACCTGATGTCCTCTCCAGTACCTGTATCGTTAGGCGTCCCCCAAGGATCCTCCCTTTCCCCAACATTGCTCAACCTAGTTATGGAACCTCTCACCACGTTGTTACAAGCATCCAATGTACACTTTCACATGTACGCCGACGACACCCAACTATATCTCAAATTACAATCCCCCAAGGACATTATGCTCCTGAACTCAACGATCAGAGACACCCAATCCTGGCTTGCCGATAATCACCTCAAACTCAATGCTCTGAAGACTGACTTCCTCCTCATCTCCCCTCCCGCAAAAATCTACCACCCAAACTTGGCTTAAGCACCTAACTGCACTCAATGTCCAACCTACCATCATAGACTCAGCAAAATCTTTAGGCATAACACTTGACGCCAATCTCAACATGCAGCAGCATATCAGCAAGGCAACCAAATGAGCGAACTTCCAAATCAATACCTTGAGGAAACTTAAACCCTTCCTCCCAGCCAAAGACTTCCAAACTGCAGTACAATCCCTAGTCATCCCTCGCATATAATACGGCAACATCGCCCTCTGCGGACTCCCCCTAACTACAACTGCACCCCTAAGATCTTCTCTGAACGCTGCAGCGAGACTCATCACTGGTTCAAAAAAAACACTAGCATATTTCCCCTGACTTTCAATCCCTGAACTGGCTGCCTTTTGAAGCCAGAATACATCTGAAAATCGCCTGCATGACGCACAAGGCTGTACACCTGAACTCACCCGGCTACCTCACTCAGAAGCTGACAATTTCTGGCGGCTCTAGAACCACTAGAAGCACAAACAATCTTCTGCTGAAGCCTCGAAGATTCCGGAAGAAAAAAACGTATAAACGCTCCTTCTCCGGAATGGCACCCAGGATCTGGAACTCACTCCCTCCTGAAACCAGGCTCATCTCCTCCAACAAACTTTTTAAGAAAGAAGTAAAAGCTATCCTCATGGCTAAATACACATGATCTATTATTCTGGATTTTTTAAGACTCTGCACCGATCAGTAATACCTGTTTGATCCCTTTGCTCATTTGTATTACTTGTATTATTGACTTACCTGATTGTATATACTCCCCCTTTTTGTACTCTTTGTACTATTGACTTCCTGTTTGACTATGCACCTTGTACCTACCCTACCTCAATTATTACCTACTATTATGCTATGCCCAAAAGCATGCTAAGCACTCACCTGTTTTTACCCCTTGTCTATGTAAAGCGCTCTGATATCTGCAAAGATCTTGTTCGCGCTATATAAAACTTTCAAAATAAAATAAAATAAATTCAATATGTGGGCTTCAGCCCGCCCATAGGTTTCCCATTTGCTGGCTCGGTCGTTGCTCTCATATTCTTCCTCTCCACTTGTCCATGGCACACATGCCTCTTCCTGTGTTTAGCCCTCCCCAAGAGCATGGACCAAATGCTACTATCCATCCACTGCTTCTACTTTAGGAACTGTTTTAGGAACTACTTTTTTTCTTTTTTAAGAGCATTTCACACGAGTGATCTTGTTTCCATTCGCTACAATCTCCATTTCTGTAGCCAGACCTGTGAATCTTGTTTTTATCTAATCACATTTGCTGTACATTCAAAGACTGAGGTAAAATGTCAGATGCTGTTTTCCTAGGTTTCTTGATGTCCCCCAACCCCCTCCCTCTTCGCTGCTTTGTTAATAAAGTCACCAGGTTCCCTAAACCGAGACTTCATTTCGAATCCTATTCTCCTCGGTAGCTAAATATTCTGATGACTCCTCTGCCCAAACCCCTCCCTACCCCATCCCTGTACCAGTGTCACCCCACTCTGCAAAGTGTCTCTGCTCTTCTATAGCTAATACACCAGGAACAGTAGGTAGTCATTCCGCAGGTATTTACATTTGCGGAGTAGCTCAGTCCGTGAAATGAGAGGGTGTCTCGATCTGCCCTGAACATATCAGCTCAGTTCCAACAAATATGCCAGGGAACAGAAATAAACCAACTCTTTGCTATTGCAGGTTTTCTGCCAAGTGTAATGAATAACTCTAAATGGGCAGCTTAATTTGTCACTGTTAAACCTCTTGTGTTCTTCCTGTGCCAACAATGTCAAGAAACTAAAATGCCTGTGGCTTCAAGATGCTTACCAAAATAGCTTTGTAAGCCAATTGAATAAAATAGTTTTTGAAGGTAAATAAAGTACCATGTGATCCTCAGCTGCAGGCCTCACTCGTTTTTTTGTCCCCGGTGGTCCTTAATAGTGATTTCACAGCAACATCAACAACTTTCATCTTCACTCACTGGACATTTTAGTTGTTCTGCAACATTACTCTTCTAGATAGTATGGTGGTAACTTAGTAGCAGACTGGATAGTGGTTGCTCTACAACAACAGGGCATGTATTGGCAGAATGTTTTTAAACCATTAGATTGGACTAGTACAGCAGATGCAGCTGAATTATAGATTCAATAAATCTACCATTTACTATTGTGCATATACCTAATAATTTACCATTATTATTGATTGGCCTATCAAAGATAAATATATATTTCAATGGAATTGAATAACCTCCACACAAAGCATGGTGGCAGAAATTCCTGAATCCTTTTTAGGATTCGGCTAGACAACACATTCCCTATCTTGAACAAATATGTTGTAATCAATCTGTGGGCTTCAGCTACCCCATAGGCTTGCAATTTGCTCACTCTCTCATTGCTGTTTCTCCCCATTTGTCCATGGCATCCATGAGTCAAGCCTCTTCTTGTGTTTAGCCCCTGCGGAGAGAATGGACCAAGTACTAGCATGTATCCACAGCTCCTAGTTTACCTGTTCTAGGACATACTCTTTTCTTTGTTTTTCAGCACTCTACACAGTGCTTGTGCTTATACCATCTCTGTCTACTCCCACCCCCCTCACATCCCAAAAGCACCAGTGACAGATGCATTCTGCATGTGACCTCAGAGATGAGCCTCCTCCAATCAACAAACTATCACCCGCTTCTTTATATGTGTCTCTAGTTCAGGTACTGTATCTGTGGTTTCTGATTGCCAGAGGTATGCATCCTGTACAAGCATGAATCACCAGTCTAGTCAGGGTAAGCTAGATTCACATGAAAAGATAACCTGTGCTCACCCTTTAGTAGCTTTGCACAGAGCAGTCAGTGCTTATCTAAAGAGGCAATGTGTAAAGCATTTCTGGAAAATAACAACAAAATGAAAACCCCACAAACATACTCCACTCAGGGTTAGAGCAATATATATTATTTTTATAAGTAAAAGAAGACCAAAACAGCAAAAATCTAATAAGTGTTATGAATTTTTAAAGATTAAATCAAAATCCATTGCTTCGAGCAAAGTAGCGCCTGGGGGTTAATTGAGGTAGCGTGGACCGGGGTAAATGCAAAGTTCAGGCCAACTGCCATGGAGGACCGATTGGCTACAGGATTCACGTAAGTCCAGTTGAAAAAGTACCTTGGATGGAGCAAGCATCTGCGTTGAAAATTTGATTGAAGGAGCTGCCTCATCGATTCCATGGATGTAGGCGAAGCATCGGCGTGATCTATGCAGTTGATGAAGGATTCGTCAGCGAACCACTTTACAATGCAGGCACTGCGTCATCATCGAGCCATGCTGTCCATCGGCATCGAGACACGCAGCCTGTTGAGGCTATGTCATTGATCAGTTCCTGCATTAGTGGCGGCATGTGAGGTGTGGGGGAGGGGTAGGGGAGTGAGGTGTTGGGGTGAAAGTGACAAACAATGGGATAGGGAATGTAATATAAATAAATAAATAAATAAATAAAATCACTTGTCCCCTTTCATCCCAACCCTGTCTCCCAGACTATCTGTGAGGAGTAATCAGCCCCTTGTATGGGAAACAGGACCCTGCTTATTCAGGTGTAAGTACCAGCAGCTCGCCCTCTCTTCTTGCCCAAAATACAGAGGAATCCAGATGAGTTCTCTGTCACACGCACCCATCCTGTATTTGTGGCTATCTACACAAAGGGTAGCTGTCACCCACTCCAGACATGTATTGGAGACAGGCTGCAGACACACGGAGCTAAGTTAAGAGCAGAGAAATGTTCACTTTCTAAAAGTAGCATATCTGAAATAGTAATGTTAAGTTAATCTTTACCACTAAAGAAGATTTCTCATTACTATTCCAAAGATATTAAACATGATGCAGCTGATCTTTTCTAAACAGGAATTCCAGCTTATAAGTATATGAAGACAGTCCTAATTATAGTCTATGAGAGAAGTAGACCTCAGTAATGAAAAATAATTTTAGCTGCTTGTCACTAGCAGGACATGTAAAACTGAAAAGAACATGTCCCACCTTTTACTTATACAGCCCCATGCCTTTAAGACTACCTAGGGCCTACCCTAGGGGTAGCATATGTATAGTCAAAGGGTAGTTTAAGGATTGGCAAGTAGTTTTAAATGCCAAGCAAAGTGGCAGTAAACCTCACACACAGGCCTTACAGTGGCAGGCCTGAGACAGGTTTCAAAGGCTACCTGTGTGGGTGACACAACCAGTGCTGTAGGCCCACTATTAACATTTAAATTACAGGCCCTGGATATATTTTATACCACTTGACAAGGGAGAGCTATAAGTAAACTAAATATACCAATCATGTATACACCAATGTCACCATGTTTAGGGGAGAAGCACGTGCACTTTGGCAACTGGTTTGCAGCAGTGGTACAGTGCTCAAAGTCCTATGGTCACCAAAAAGTTACAGCAAAAAGAGGAGATAAGCAGGCAAAACATTTAGGGAAAGACCACCCTAAGGATGACATGCCTATCTAATGTCCCCTGTCAACTGAAAGTGGGGAGCTCTATCCAACCGCTAGGGAGTTCTCATCACTGAGGCGGAAGAACTTTGATAGACCATCAGGATTGGTGCGGTCTTCCTCAGGTCTGTGTTCCATTATGAAGTCCATACCCTGTAGGGAAATGGACAACCTCAACAATTTTAGATTCTCACCCATCATTCGCATGAACCACCTGAGGGTTGAGTGGCCAGTTTGAATCAGGAAGTGTCTGCCAAACAGGTATGGCCTCAACGTCTTTAGTGCCCAGACCACAGAAAAAGCTTCTCTTTCCATTACACTCCACTTTTATTCCTGGGGAGTAACACTCTGTAGATGAAGGCTACAGGCTGGTCTTAGCATACTTCACTGAGTTGTGATAACACTGCCCCTATGCCATGTTCTGAGGCATATGTTTTAACAATAAACTCAAAGGAGAAGCCAGGGGCTTTGAGCACAGGGGCTGTGTACATGGCCTGCTTAAGGGAGTCAAATGCCTTGTGTCATGCCTCTGTCTAAATCACATTTCTGAGTTGCTTCTTAGAAGTCAGTTCTGTCAAGGGGGCAACAATGATGCCATATCCCTTTAGCAAACCTTATGTTTTAAACAGTGAGGCCCAAGAATATTTTGACTTCAGTCTGGGTTTTGGGGGGCGCAAGGCCAGGATAGTCTCTATATTGGCTTGGAGAGGCTGTACCCTACGCCTGCCCACCAGGTGTCCCAAGTACACCACAGACCCCTGTCCTATCTGGTACTTACTTGCTTTGATAGTCAGACCTGCCTGTTGCAGAGCCTGAAGCACTTCCTGGAGATGAAACAAGTGGTCCTTCCAACTGTTATGGAAGACAGCTAAGTCAGATAGGCAGCTTAGAAGGCCTCCATACCAATACGGACTCAGTTCCCCAAACTCTAGAAGGTGGGAGGGGCATTTTTGAGTCCAAAGATAATCACTCAGAATTGGTAGTCGCCCTCTGGAGTGGAGAAACCTGATCTCTCCTTGGGACCTACTGTTAGGGAAATATGCCAGTACCCTGATCAAAGGTACTTAAGTTTGGGTAGCCCCTAACCGGTCAATCAGCTCATCCGCCTGGGGGATTGGATGAGCATCTGCCTTTGTCACTGAATTTAGCCCTCTATAAACCACACAGAACCTCAGGTCAGGTGTTGTGTCTGGTGGGGCAACGTTTGGTACCAGAAAAACAGGACTGGATCAGGGGCTACTGAAGAGTTCTATCATCCCCAACGCCAGCATTTTAGAGACTTCACCCTTAATGCTGGCTCTCACTTTATCCGACAACCTGTAAGCTTTACTCTTAACAGGTAGGTTGTCCCCTGTGTCCATATCACTGGTGCACCAGTGGGTAGTCCCAGGAATAAGGGAAAACAGAGAGGAGTACTGTCCCAACACTTGGTGGCAGTCTTTCTGCTGTTCAGGAGTTCGACTGGGTAAAGTATTAGTCCCTCCATAGACTCATCTTTTATCCTTGGAGTCGAAGAGGTCAGGGAGAGGTTCACTCTCCTTCTCTCCTCCATCTGCCACCATCGGCATGGTGAGCTCAGACCTCTTAAAATGGGGTTTGAGGCGATTGATATGCAGCACCCTGTGGGGTTACATGAGGGTCTTGAGATGCAACAGGTAGGTGGACTAACCCTTCTACCCTTCAATCACCTAATTGGGCCCACTACAACTGTCCTAGAAGGGCCCTAGGTTTCACAGGTAACAAAACCCACACTTTCTGCCCAGGCTGCAACTCCCCAGTGGTAGAACTTTGGGTATAATATGTAAGAAATGATAGCATGCACACAAATTCTGCAAATTACTCAAAATACTCAAGTTCGGTGTGCTACTTTGATTGTTGAGACAATTAGAACATATCATGAAGAAAGAAATCAACCAGCGGCTTCATACAACAATACCCATCCAATACCACAAGGCACAACATATACCTAGGGATTTAATAATAGCATTGAAACCTATGCTTTTCGAATTTAACAAACCCTTTATGTCACGCTGGAATGCAACTGTAAACAAATGTTCACTGGCCCTTATATTATTGATCATTGAAGAACTGTCTGTGATTTTAAAAGATTTATCAGCTGAGTTTATGATTTGAAAACTCAACTGAAAACTAGGGTAGAAACATGCTTGGAAAGTCACATTAGATGAAATCGAACATAAGTTAGAAGAACATGCCAAAGAAATTCAAGCCAAGAAACTCTGTAACTTCAAACCTGATACCATTGATTACAAAGTTCACTAATCTGATGCAGCCTCATCTAAAGAAAATTCAGTATCTGATAGTGAGACATTGTCTTTGCGCCTCTCCACTACACAAATCATTCAGTCTATTGAGAAAGCATTCACATCGGTTAAAAATGTCACACAGCCTAGAGTGTCTTTTTATTGAAAAGTCATGCTGCAATTCACTCACCAGAGTTAAGTCCAGAATCACAAACATCAAATGTAGGACCTGTAAAGGACAGGGTAAAACATGTTGAAACTGAGAAATGCACTCTCAGGAGCCAGTCGAAAACGTAGTCATTAATATTTAATCTACTTCATTGCATTCAAAAGAACGAGCTGTGCTAAATAAGGGGACCTCTTTCAGACCCACATATCATACCAATGCACTGGAATGCGAGATAGCACTAATCAGGTTCATGCGAAAACTTTGATTCTGTTACTGTTTTCAGAATCCACCATTACCTGATACCATCACAGATCTACCAAAATACGAAGAGTTTAGGCCTAAAAGCACTTTCATGTCTCTCATGTCTCATAAAACATTGGATGCGTTTGAAGCCCTTTTGAAGAGGGACCTTCAAAATATACGTTTCTCCTCAACCCAAAGTAAAAACTGAACATGGCAAGAACAAAAAGTGTTAACGAAACTCAGTAGGAAGTCTGATTTAAGTTTCCAGGAGGCTCACAAAGGGAGAGCACTTGTAGGTATGTATCACACATCTTATGAACAAAAGTTAACGCTCATGTGATGGACCTGGATACTTGTTTGTGACGTGATGATGATCCCACAGCAGAATCTATGAAGACTCTTTCCAGCATCTTAGGTCAGGCCTTTGAACAGGATTGGAGTAGTGAAAGGACTCGGAGACTTTTGCAGATTGAACATCCTAAATGACCACACCTGTACATGTTGCCATAAATACATAGCAACCTTCAAGATCCACCAGTCATACCCATAGTTGCAGGATGTGGTTCATTACACAAACCCATCAGAAAATATTTAGATAATTTTTTTCAACCCATGGTACAATCTTGGATATCCTACATAGAGGACACCACTGATTTTTTGTAATAAATGACACTTGGTACAAGCATCTGATACAGCAACACTCTGGTTATGTACTATCGATTTTACTTCTCTTTATACCTCCAACCCACATCAAGGATGACTTGAGGCAGTGGAATGGATGTGATTCCAAAATGATGACATTTGAGCTAATAAAGTTTTTCTCATGTAACTTCCATATTTCAGTCTTTTTCCTAGCTATTTTACCTGGAAAGAAGACTTTTATCTTCAATGTACAGGGATGTCCGTGGGGTTTACAGGGGCCCCTTATGTGCTAATATTTTTATGGCCATTTCCAAACATCAAAATATTTTTTAAAACATGTCCTTGTCTGATCATTTGTTGATGTACCATCTGTACATTGACAATATTTTTTTAATTTAGAAAGGAAATAAATCTACTGTTGAACATAACATCACAGCTTTGAACACACGTAATCCTCGCATTCAATTTACACATTCCATTAGTAACTGCAACATTGATTTGCTAGGTATTCAAATTGAACTAACATCAAATGGTTTATTCACCAGTGCCTTTCAAAAACCTACTGACAGGTGCATGTTAGTAGCTTCCATCTTCCTCCCTTCAAACAACATTTACCTGTTTCACAATTCATTTGCATCAAACACATAACTTCTGATGAGCATCTTTGTTTGGCCACCATTGACAAGTTTGCACCCAATTTTCTCAATGAGGTTATCCCGATCTTGTATTAGATGGAGCTACACAAAGTTTGTGCACCATGAAGCATGAGACACTATTATAAAAGGGTATAAAGACTTCCATGAAGATGGAGGTGTTTGTGTTGAAAATGTCTGCTAAAGCACAGGAAATTAAACGATTTGTAAACAGATGTTGAAAGTTGCTGTAAACAGAACCTGATTTCAGAAATCTGTTTTTCAAAAAACCTCTTTTTGATTTCTCTCTGTCTCACAGTCTTAATGTTTTACTCTCAGCTCCTGAGAATAAGCATGAACAAGAATTTAAAGGTATGCATGAATGCCATAATTGCACCCATTGTGGGAAAGTTATATCTGGCAAGATCTTCTCTCATCCACGTACAGGCAAACCAATAAAACTGTATCATACATCTGATTGTAATTTGGAGAAACTAGTGTATGATATCAATAAGAGTCCTTGTGGGCTGGTTTATGTAGGGAAATCTGACAGGAAGGTCAAAGTGAGAATAACGGAACATAAAAGCATGATCCATACTTAGAACCAGATGTCACATTTGGTAGTTTACTGGCTAGATCATAAACATAATATTTCACAATTGCGATTTACAGTTCTAGAGCGAATCACCATCAACACTAATACTATAGTAGCCACCATTTTAGCACAAAGGGAAGCATTTTGGATTAAATACCTGGATAGTTTAGCACCTAATGGGTTAAATGACTAAAATGAAATGTTATGTTTTTTAAAGAACAACCACACACAATGAGTCTTTGGCAGATACATGCTAGATTTGAATGTTTACAGTATACAATGTTTATCTTAATTATGCATCATGGATGTTGATTTTCATTACTGTGTTTTTTGCATTAATTGTTTGTTGTACACCATATGTATAATACACACACAATGAGTCTTTGGTAGATATATACTGTTTTTGACTGTTCTGGTATGTAATGTCTATCTTAATTATACAGCATGGATGTTGGATTTAATTACTTATGCTTTGTTACATCAATTGTTTGTTGTTCACCACATGTGTAATATAGCAGTACATTTAATATGCTTACACCATGGAGAACAATTGTTATGAGATTACTTACTCGTTTTCACCAGTGGAAACACTAGTTGACATTATCATATATCTTGATCAGAAAAAAAATGTTTTCAGTCGTTACAGTTCAATATGCTGATTTTTACCCTAAACAGATGTTTATGCACAATGAAATGGATTGTAAAAGAAACAACATCGTTGAGGGTCATGGGGCATGATTTTATGTTTATTTTGTTGACGTGACATCTGCGATGTATTAGAGGGTGAGCACCAACTGAAGTTTCACTCTAAGCCTTAAACGTGCAGGATCACAAGTGTTTCTTCATTGTCGTTGATTAGTAAGTAAGGGTGTCGGGTTCTCTGCAACATTATTTTTTTCACTATTTTATTGTTTATTTGCTGTGCATTTTCGATTTCATAGTCCATCACAGACAGTTTGGTTTATTGGATGCACTCATGTTGGCAAGTTTTAAAGCATCATTTGAATTATCCATCAGTTATATACACAAGTAAGTTATTTTCTGTTTTATACTTGGGCTTACACAGCAGGCCATGTGGTAACCGTTGAGTGTGGTAAATATGTTTTTTATGCACACAGACAAACATAAACTTGGCGGCTATTGAGTTGGTTTTGATGACCCGCATCTGTGACTCTGCAGCAGGTGCAGTAAGCTATGATTCCCATTTATTTTACAGCATTCATTGATAGAGCTACTTCTTTTCACTGCTGTGGTTTTCTCCTTATTTACATTGGGCACCTTTTGATCACGTGTGCTGTGTTAATGCTTAGCACAGGGTTTCATTTGCTTTTCGAGTGTCTTCGCGTGGTTCAGTTTAGAGTCTTCTCTTCAATTACATTGGGCATCTTTTCATTATGCACACCGCGATCATGCTTGGCACAGGATTGCATTGGCTTTCCTATTGTCTCAGCGTTGTTTAGTTTGGAGTATTGGTCAAATGTATGTATTGGCACATGCTGGTCTTATTTCACTGGTATTACCTTCTGTTGATGCTGGTTCTTCATAGCCTATAAATGGTCTTGGTCTGACTTTATTGTTTGCGTACTGCTTTGAATGTCGTGTTGAATGTATAATTTCTATCTGAAGAATTATACATATACATATTGTTTATCAGTTACCCCTTCTTGGATTTGGCCCCTGCATTTTGTCTGACCTGTTGTTGGCTGTTTTATGACTCTGGGCACTTTACAACTGCTGACCAGTGCTAAAGTGCATATGCTCTCTATGTTAAATTGATGCCTGGATTAGTGACTCCATTATTGGCTTGTTTGGTTTACTTGTAAGACCCTAGTACAGTGCACTGCGTGTGCCCAGGGCTTGTAAATCAAATGCTGCTGGTGGGCTTGCAGCACTGGTTGTGCCACCCATAGCAGCAGCCTGTAAAAGTGTGACTCAGGTCTTCTATTGCAGAGCCTGTGTGCAGTCTGGTACTGCTATGCTGACTGGGCAAGTGCACCCATTTGCCAGTCCCTAAACATTCCCTTTTCTGCATATTAGTCACCCCTATCGTAGGCCCAAGGGCAGGGTGCATTGTAGGTAATAGGTAGGACATGAGCTGGTGTGTGTGGCATGTCCTAATAGTGAATTACGGCCATTTTCATTTTTCACTATTGCAAGGCTACCTATTCCCCATAGGCCAGAATAGGCAGTTTGATTATTACATCTTATACTCTTAACTGACTCAGGGAACTAGGTATAAACTCGAGTTTAGTACGCCTGAACTTAGAATGATACAATGCATCTTTTAGTGAAGTTGGCTTTAACATTCTGTGTTTGAAAATACCACTTTTAGAAAGTGGGTATTTTCGTGCCTAACTATCCAAGCCTGCCTCTGCTAGGTTGTGTATTCCTTGTCTGGAGCTTGAGTGACAGGGGCTGAGGGATTCCAGGAGACAGGGTGAGTCAGCACAGGGCTGAATAGAGAGATCTGCATGTAGATGGGCGGGAGGAGTTGTACCTGGGTCCTGAATAGGGCTGTGCCTTCCCTCCACAATGCTGGCTCCACCTCCTGTGGTGCGTCTTATTTCCATGGCCCACACTGTCAAAGGAAAGAAGGAGTCTTGTCAACAAAGTGCTCCAGGACTGCAGAGATCTGGTTTGGACGGGGTACAGGACCCCCTGGCTTCAGAGGACAAAGGATTTGCTAATATAAATATGGGGACCCAGACCCCAGAACTTTAGATCACTTTTGGGAAACAAGAAGAAACCTTTGCTGAGGAGAGGAAGCAGAGAGACTGAGGAGAGACTATCCCTAAGCATGAGGTATTGGCCGGCAGTGGTTGCCTGACTGCCAAAGAGAGGAGAAAGGACTTTTGTGCTACTTTCATTCAACTTGTGAAGTATCTCCAAGGGCTTGAGATAGAGCTTGCCTCCTGCTGAAGTTTCAGGGACAACAGACTTCAACCACCAGCTCCGCAAGAGTTCTTTTGAAGTGACTGCAGTTGTGTTGGGCTTTCCGAGGGACTGCGTGTCACAAGGAGCTGCAGTCGCTTCACAACGTGAAAGCGCCTCACATCGCCGGAGGAGAGGATCGACGTCGTAGTAGATGCCACCGCATCATCGGAGAAGTGTGTCGCCACCGCAGCTGCTGTTGTTGCATCGCTGAGAAAGCGTGTCACTGCTGCAGCTGTCGCATCTTTGCAGAAGCGCCTTGCATCGCCGGAGAAGAGGATCAACGTCGCATCAGATGCTGTTGCATCACGGGAGAAGCGTTTCGCAGGGCCTGTCGCGACTCAGAAAAATCGTTGAGTTGACGCATGGCTGTCGGGCATGCAGGCATCGTGTCGCATCAAAAAGAAGAAGCCATTTTTGGTTCATTGCACTGGATCTTAATTGCATCACGGCGCTGCAGGTCGCATCGCCATGGAAGCGTAGTACGAAACCAACGCATCACCTCCCCATGCCGAGATGAACCAACGCATCACCTACACATCAGTAGGGACCTGATGCATCACCGTTCTTGCGTGTAAGGAACCAACGCATCACCTTCCCTGCAACACTTTTGTTGTATAGCGTTACGCATCTAAAGGTACATTGAACTCAAAGTGTCGCATTTTACATCTAAAGAGAACTAAGCTAATTCTACAATTTTTATAGTACAGTGTTGTGTATTTTTGTCATTTGTGTTGTTGTGTAAAGTCTATATAAAAATACTTATTTTTATACTACACCTTTTGTGGTGTCCATCTGTAGTGTTGTCACTGGGTTACTTTATGTGTTCGCAAATGCTTTACACACTGCCTCTGAGATAAGCCTGCCTGCTTGTGCCAAGCTACCAAGGGGGTGAGCAGGGGTTATTTTAGGAGTGTACCCCCTTACCCTGACTAGACGCAAGGGTCCCTATTTGGTCAACGGTACCTACCTTTGCCAACTAGAGACCCCAAAATCTAACATCCCTGATAAGGGGTGCACACCACCCGAAATGCTTTGAGATTGATTCAAGAAACTCCTGTAATCAGGAGCTTTCAATGGATTTTGTTTATAGAACTGATGTTTGCTACATTTTCATGAGTCTGTATGTAATATATTTTGTTGCACTTAATTAGAATGTATTAATGTGGTGGAATTTAGCCTATGGGATTTTTGGTTTGAGCACTCTGTTTCCAAGCAAACAGTGGTTACTTGGGTCTTTTGCAGAACGTTGGACAAACCACTCTTGGCCTGACTGGCTTGAAAGTTGACTGAAGCTTGCTTCAACAACTTAACCATTTGGCTCCTGAAGGCCAGCATATAGCTCACTACATCCTGGGGAATATTCCTGGGAGCTTGCTTCCATCCTTCTTTGACTAAACACAGTGATCCTCTGAATGGGTATCCATACAGAAGTTCAAATAGACTGAAACCTACTTCCTTCTGTGACATCCCTATGCATGCAAACAACAGGCATGGAAAGAGAAAGTCCTACGTATTACTTAGGGCCTCAGGCAGGATTACTGAGGGCCTTAAGCAGGCCTCTAATCATGCCCTTCAGGGTCTTGTTGAATCTCTTAACAAACCCATTTTCTTGTGAATGGTAAGGATTGAAGAACTTGTAAGTCACCACACATTTCCTCCACATTGACTGCATGTGTGCCACTGCTGGTGCAATCATGGTCCTCAGAGGGATTGCCTCTGGGTACCTGTGGCATGATCCACCAGAATCAAGATAAACCTGTTGCCTGAGGCAATCTGGGGTCCATACCCCAACAATGCTCTTCTTCGGCTCATCTGCTTGTGGTACCGAGATTCCAGAGAGTGAGGATGGGTGGCCGTTCGTTCAGTGTCGCAGCGGCCAAGCTCTGGAACTCCCTGCCACTGTCCCTAAGAAGCCAAAGGGACTTCTTCCCGTTTAGTAAAGCCCTGAAAACCCATCTTTTCCCCAGGGTTGTCTGAGCAGCGTATGTGGTGTTAACGTTGATTTCAAGCGCCAGGATGCCCTTGGGGTGACAGGACCGCGCTATACAAGTATACATACAATACAATGCTGAAACCCACCCACTCAAAGAGTGTGACAATGACAGGCAAGGTGTTAAGTGGGGCTTACAGTCCCTGCCCCACTGGCCTGGCAGGTTACACAAGTCCTACAGAATGCATCTGTGGAATTCTTGATCCTAAGCCAATAAACTTGTTGGGCACGCCTTGTAAAAGTCTTGTCTTGGTCTAGGCTCATTGTAAAGGAGGTTGTCCTCCCAGTAAATTTGATGACTATCAGAGGCATCACCTGCTGCTTGGGGATCATCCTGGGCTGGGCACTCCCTTTGTGCCCCACAGAACTTTTAATTGGCAGATCTCCCTTCTACAAGCCATCCAGCAAGTGTAGGCTGGTCACCAAGGGAAGCATTGCCCCCCTCAGTGGACTCCGGGGCGGCCCCCTCCATCTCAGTGAGGTTCATTCAGGGGCTCTTTTTCCATGCCCTTTGCCTTTCCCCTTCTTAGCAGCTGGCTGGGTCATTTAGTAGCACAGATCCACTCAGGTAGCCCCAACATCTCCACATGAGCCTTGACCTCTACTTCCTTCTAGGCAGTGTGTTCAAGGACATTACCAAGCAAACATTACACAGGCATGGCAGGGCTTACAGCAACATTCAGAAGACCTGAACACCCCCCCCCCACTCAAATGGGACACTAGATCGTGACCCTCTCTGTTGTCAACCACTAGAACAGAGTGGATTGCATTGGGAATTACCTGTTCTAGGGACACGAGCTGAATTCTTACCTTAGTCATGCTGGTATCTCTATCTTGCAGAGCCTCAACACTATTGCCATTGATGGTGACCCATTGTCTATAGTATTTTATAGCACATGGTTCTTAGGAACCATCCCATTGTTACCCAGGGATACTAGTTTAACCCCACTAACCCCCCCACACCATTAACTGAGACAAACTCTTCCCCCAGAACTACACTAGCCACCACTGGTGTCTTTCCTCCAGTGGGAGGTGGTGCTCTTTTTGGCACTTGGGATCCCTTTTGTAGTGTCCATACTCAAAACACTCATAGAACTTGGTAATCTTGGGCTGCTGACTTTTGTCAGGGTAGTCTTTCATCTAGTGGCCAGATTGGGAATGAATCTGAGGGGGCTCCTGTGCCCTGTTTTGGGGGCATTGGAGAACTCTGTCTTTCTTTTTACCCCCATCTTCTGGTGGGAACCCTGACCACCCATTCAGGAGGTCCCGCCCCCCCAGATGCCTTCTTGGACACTCTTATGCTGACCGAGATGTCGGCCTCCACAGCAAGTTTTCTGGGGTCAGTAAGCTTGCTATCAACCAGATGTTTCCGCAGGTCTGGAAAACTGTGAAAGAAACAATTAGCTCCTGTGATGAATAGATAAATTAAAGTGCACCATATTTTTGCATTAATTTCTGTGTAAAACCTACTTAGAAATATTATTTGCTCACTTACCAGGAACAGCTCTATGTTAAACAAATAGTTAAATTAAACTGACTGAAATCCAGCACCAAATTAATTAAATTAAAATGGAATGTGTACATGTCACTTTCCGGTCCTTGCTCAATTCTGAGAAATGGCTCTCTAACCTTTGCATGTGTACAAAAAACAGTTCAGCGAGTTGACTCTGAGAAATAGTCCTCTAATCTGAGCATGTCAACTGAAGTCAATATCATGTGAGGAAAGTGTGCGAAGGACACAGAAAGAACAAACATCTGCTGACTAATCAAACAGCTTTTTAACAAAAACAAGATAATAGCCTTAGACTGTGGCTCAGGAGATAGGAGCTTGGAAGATTGGCTAGTGTTAGTGCAATCATGTGCACCACTACAATCATGTATAAAGTAAATGTACATGTTGACATATTAATGAACTGTAGCCATTAATTAGGCAAAAGCAAATGATGGGCATATTTGAGAAATGCTCATGCCCCAGTGCTAATGTTAATGATTAACATGCTTGAAGGCTTCACAATTGTGTATACAGGTTGATCCTTTACTCTGTAATCAGATCACTCTGTAGTCTTCACTGTGCGCTGTCTCAACTGCAGTTCTTTGGCAAATAAATGCCTGCCACTCTACAAGCTCTTGTGTGTGTTCATCCTTTGTTTATCTATATGGATATTTACTCTTTCACAAATGGTGCCGTGACTCCTTTGGAACTGTCCATCTCTGCAGGGGTTTGCTCTACTGCGGTCCCAGGACTCTCTACCCCTTGTTTCCCAATGCTCTGCGAGCCAAGGAGGAAACAGAGGATCTCATAATAGAAACATTATTGACTACCCCACCTGCATATAGTCCGCAAACACCACAAGTGCACACATCATTAGAATTGACACAAGATCCAAAAAATACAACCCATACACAACAAAAATATACATCTTCTAAACCTGGTTTTCAAAAAGGTAAACAGGATATGTGTACAGAATGTTCACTGTCACAAAAAGAACAGCATGAGGTCCATGGGTGGGTAGGAGAAGTTATAAAAATATGGGTCCTCTTTGTGATCAAATGAAAGGTGCAAATTCCCAACACACTACACATCTGCACTTCAAAATGTTGCTTTGATAGATTTAGATAAAAAAAAGTCTATTGCATGTTTAAGAATTGGGAGAAATGTTGGCCTTCTACAGAAGAATACCCACAAGTAGAAAATGTGTCCAATAAAACCTATAACAAATTACTAACAATATTAGAAGATAGAGCGGCAACAAAAGATGAAAGACTAGATTCACTCCAGCTATTAACTGAATGGATAGACACATCTACTATTAGAGAAGAATGAGACAAGCTAAACTAGCGACCGTACAAGCTCTTGTGTGTGTTTATCCTTGGTTTAATTTTACAGATATTTACTCTTTCACAAAGGGTGCCATGACTCAGATGCCCACAAAGGTCATTTTCAGCTTCCCCAGTACAGCAGCAACATCAAGCCACAAATGAGCAGACACGCACTGGGATATTTTAATTGTCGTGAACTAGATAATTGGAGATCCCAGTGCCAACACCCTTCATAAAAAAGTCACAAAGAGGGGGTGGGATAGGAAGGTCAAGAGGCCGGGGAAGCAGTATGGGAAGAGCTGGATATCAACAACAAGGACGTGACTCACTTCCTGGCCCAACACAATATCCCTCCCTGACTAACATCTTTGACAATACAGAAGTGCCAAAAATGCAGGTACACATCCCTATGATGGAAAATATCAGGGAGGGCCCCTAGGGGATTCGAATCATTATGAATAATAGGGATGCCCGAGAGAGTTAATACAGCGGATGGTAGTCCCTGTAGATCCCACTGGACCATATGTGAAGAGCGAGGTTCAAGGTACACCTGTGCAATTGTTAATAAATACAAGGACCACAAATTCCTCCTTGACAAAGAAAACATTTCCAGATGTTAATCTTGCAGGAAAAATGCATAAATCAGTGGGATTTACTAATATACCTGTATCAAGCCCAATGTCCGCATCATTGAAATACACTATATAGGCCCAATACAGGACACCCATTTGTTTCTAATATCAGACAAATGCTCATTTAATTTGTTGGATTTGCACTTATCAAAGAAGCTGAACACAACAATTAAGTTTAGTGCAAATGCAGTTTACTTGGAAGTAGATGGGCCACTTACAGAGGTGTTTTATGTCAATAGGAATGAGGAAAATTGCAGAACAAATAATGGATCAGATAGATTCAAGGATTTGGGGAAAACATAAGAATGATATTGGGAGAATGAACATCACACCTGTAACAATAACAGTCAGGCAGAATGTGAAATTACCAAGGATACCACATTACAAAATAGCTCCAGAAGGTCCAAAGGGGTTGCAGGACGTAGTAAGTTACTTACTAAACGGATCACTGAAATAATATCGACTACCAAAATATCGACTACCCAAAATATCGACGAGAAAATATCTACAACCAAAATATCGAGTTTGTATGTACAAACAGGTAAGTACAAAAATATCGAGTACAAAATATCGTGTACAAAAATATAGTTGTAAAAAATATCGACTTTAATAAAAACAATGTTTAATTACATTAATATAAAAAATTAATTACTAAAATATAATTAACAATACTTAAAATAACTTTTAATAATTAAATAATTAATGAAAGTAAAAAAATAATATTTTTTTAATCATATTTCTTAAAACATATATATATATAGTAACAAAATTTAATTAAATAATAGCCAATATTATTAACGTACAAATACAAAAGAGTAAAAATTACTATTCCCACTGCAAAGAGTGCAACAGTGGATATATGACGTTACAACGCAACTTTTACAACGCACTACCATTACAACGTAAGTATATAATCATTTTTTTTAATTAAAATTATTTAAAATTATTTAAATATAATTTAATTTAATTTCATAAAATTAAAATAATGTAAATTTAATTTTACTTTATGTTTACACTGTACCCCTGTACCCCTGTACCCCAAAACTGACCCTGAACCCTAAAAAAACCCTTTACCCAAAAACCCAAAACTGACCCTGAACCCTAAAAAAACCCTTTACCAAAAACCCAAAACTGACCCTGAACCCTAAAAATACCCATTTACCCAAAAACTAAAAACTGACCCTGAACCCTAAAAATACCCCTTTACCCAAAAACTAAAAACTGACCCTGAACCCTTAAAATACCCCTTTACCCAAAAACTAAAAACTGACCCTGAACCCTAAAAATACCCCTTTACCCAAAAACTAAAAACTGACCCTGAACCCTAACAATACCCCTTTACCCAAAAACTAAAAACTGACCCTGAACCCTTAAAATACCCTTAAAATACCCCTTTACCCAAAAACTAAAAACTGACCCTGAACCCTAAAAATACCCCTTTACCCAAAAACTAAAAACTGACCCTGACCCCTTAAAATACCCCTTTACCCAAAAACTAAAAACTGACCCTGAACCCTAAAAATACCCCTTTACCCAGAAACTAAAAACTGACCCTAAACCCTAAAAATACCCCTTTACCCAAAAACTAAAAACTGACCCTGAACCCTAAAAATACCCCTTTACCCAAAAACTAAAAACTGACCCTGAACCCTAAAAATACCCCTTTAATTTAACATAATTAGCAATTAATCAATTAAATTAAATTAATTACCAATTACATTTTAATTAATTAACAAATATTATTTAATTACCAATTAATTAAATATTACTACCAATTAATACATTTACATATTTAATAAATAATAATTAAATTACTTCCCACCCTATTCCCCTATAAACCCACAACCCGCTACAGGAAATACATTATTTTAATTTACATAATTAGCAATTAATCAATTAAATTAAATTAATTACCAATTAAATTTTAAATAATTAACATATAATATTTAATTACCAAATAATTAATTATTACTACCAATTAATAAATTTACATATTTAATTAATTATAATTAAATTACTTCCCACCCTATTCCCCTATAAACCCACAACCCGCTACAGAATAAAATTACACAATCATTTTTACAAAATCATTAATTAAAAATAATTATAACATAAAATGACACTTTTCACACATATTATAACATAAAAACACTATAAATAATTACATATTATATAAAAAAAGATATTTTTTACTTTCGATATTATTTACAGTCGATATTACTTCACTTACCTTAAAAACGATATTTTGGCTGTCGATATTCTGTCCTGTCGATATTTTCTCCAAACGATATTTAAAACTCGATATTTTGTCCATTCGATATTGTGGAGTCGATATTATGTCTGTGCACCTACTAAACGAAGGGATTGTGAAGGAAATAACAGGCAGTATTTGCAACAGCCCGATATTGGCAGTCTTGGTAAAACAGGATGAGAATGCTGATCTAAAAAGTTAAAGATTTATAGTTGATCTCAGAGAGATAAACAAGATTGTAGTCTCACAGTTCCCAGTGGTTCCCAATGTAGTATCGATATTGTCAACACTGTCACCAGAAATGGCATACTTTATTGTGGTAGATTTGAAAAACGCCTTCTTCTAAATTCCAGTATATGAGGGTAGCATGTATCAGCCCTCCTTAGGTGGATGGAGTTATTGTTTTACCAGATTACCTCAAGGATTCACAGAGAGCCCCAGTATCTACAATCAGGCCTTGAATAGACAACTAGATACTTTCAATTTGTCACCCGATTCTCTATTAGTTCAATACATTGACGATTTGTTAATTGCCAGCACCACTGAGGAACAGTGTACCACTGACACTGTAAATTTGTTAAATTTCCTGGCTGCACGTGGTCACAAGATTTCCCCAGAGAAAATACAATTGGTTCAACCCGAAGTGTCATATTTGGGACACATCCTGTCGAAAGGGCGTAGAAGATTTGTTAATAAGCGCATTAAATTGATTCTACAGGCACCAGTGCCACATACCCAAAAACAGGTTCAACCGTCCCTAGGCATGGCTAGCAATTGCCGGCAGTGGATAGCTAACTTCTCTTTGCTTTCAAAACCTTTATTGGCCTTACCTTAACCCACAAGGACACGCCCGAATCCCTTCAGTGGTAGCCAGAACATGAACAAAGCTTCTGTGCCATCAGGCAAGCTCTCTGCTCTGCTCCTGCTTTGGGCCTACCAGACTATTCTAAGTTTTTCTAACTATTTGTTCATCAATCTGGCGTGCTCTTGAGGTCCTCACCCATCAGAAAAGGTGACGACAAAAGACCATGTACATATTTCTCTGCCTCCTTGGATACTGTAGCCAAGGCTTTACCTTCCTGTATTCATTCAGTTGCAGCAACTGCTTTATCACTACAACGTGCAGAAAGCATAATAATGGGACATGACGTTGATGTGTATGTTCCACATGCTGTGGAGCTAATATTGAAACGTAGCACCTCACAAATGCTAGGCTCACGCAGTATGAGATCTGTTTGTGTGCAGCACATGTTACACTTCACAAATCTACTGTTTTGACCCCTGTCACACTGTTACCTGTTTCCACTGATGATTTATTGAATGAATATCATGATTGTATTTTGCTAACTTTGGAACAAACGAAAGGTAGAATTGATATGAATGGTACACCCTATGCATATGCTAAAGGAGAATTGTGGGTGGATGGGTCCTACCTGAGAACAGAAGATGGTTATACATCTGCAGCCTATGCAATTGTAACAAACAGCACTGTAATTGATTCCTGTAAAATACCTTGTGGAATTGACACAAGTTTGTGAATTACATGTAGGAAGATGTTTTACCTATTTACAGACAGCAAATATGCATTCAACGTGGCACATTCCTTTGGGAGGCTCTGGAAGGAAAGGGATTTTATTACCTCGCAAGGAACTAAAATACAGCATGGTGTACTTATCACCAAATTACTCAACTCCTTGGCACTCCCAAAGAAATTGGCAATAGTAAAATGCAGTGCCCATTAAAAAGGTGACAAACTGAATAGGCCAGGGAAACACGTTAGCAGATGCAACAGCAAAACAAACATTGCAAAGTTGTTCAGCACTAACACTAACAGCCCAAAGGCTGCCCAAAAAGGGAATTCACTGGATCTGACAAATGAAGGTGTGAGACAAATGCAACAAGGGGCAGAGGAGCTGGTCAATGAATGGGTCATATGTTCAAGGGTGCCGGATGAATGAGAAACAAGAAAAGTACATGTTACCAGATAGAATGGTTCACTCCATGTGTCTGGCCATGCATGGCCTGGTCTAGAAATGCAGTGATGCCATAGTGAACAAAAACTTTTTTTTAAATAGCATAGGAAATATGACAAACATGTATTGTATGTGCACAGCACAATGAGAGTAAAACTGCTCCTGTAACCAAGGGTCGTTTTGAGAAGCCAACAAAGCCATTTGAAGCCCTGCAAATAGACTATGTGGAAACGCCACCTACCAACAAGTAGAGGTATATCCTGGTGGTGGTGTATATGTACTCAAAATGGATAGAGGCATATCCGGTAAAAACAAATGATATCATCTCCACAGCCAAGTGTTTAATAAAAAGAGTTGATTCTTACTTGCAAAGCTCTGGGAATACAGCAGAAGCTGCACTGTGCCTATCATCCAGAGGCAGCATGTGTGGTTGAAAAACACAAAGGCATACTGAAGAATAAGATAGCAAAATTGTGTGTTAACCCAATACTGACCTGGATGGATGCCTTACCAATAGCTCTAAAGAGCATGAGAAGCACACCAGCTACCAAGACAAAACTCAGTGTTCATGAAATTCTCACTGGGTTGCCAATGGTTGTATGGAGAAGGCCAGTTAAAAATGCTCCGCCTATGATGACCAATGAATTGCTGAATGATTACTGCATGTCACTTACATGTACTCTTGCTTCTATCAACCAGCAGGTGAAGGGGGCCCTTCCAGAACCACTGCTGGTTGAGGGGCACAAGTATAAGCCCGGAGACTTGGTGCTAATAAAGTAATTCCAGAGGTCCAACTGTCTTCAAGCTCGCTGGAAGTGTCTGGAGCAAGTCCTGCTCGCGACGACGATGGCAGTGAAGTGCACCAACCAGAAATCCTGGATCCACGCCAGACACATCAAGAGGGCACCACCTAGCATCTAGATGGGGTCTAGCAAAGAACCAGGTCAGCAGCATATGCCAACATCAGAAATGATCAAAGAAGAACACTGATATAATTTAAGGTCCACAAAGAAGAATGAGACGAAATGTCAATAACTCCGGTGAATGACATCCTGCAGGGAAGAGACAGACTTTTACTGATAGATATCATTGTAACATTAATTTTGACACCCCTTCTTGACTTTGTGCATACTAGTGAGATAAATAACAAAGATGCGCTTACAGACTTCCGGGAAATATTTAAACAACTAGAATTTCAAATGATGTGAATAGCATAGAATTACAAGAAGGTTTGGGTAGAATAGAAATTTGGGATGTTTCACACACCACCACCAGGGTTGATAGTTCATTCACATGAATGCAAAGTGTAAGAATGTTCTTTAGGATAGATGAACTGATCCAGGAGGTATTTGTGACTCCTCCTGTCACTGCGAGCGCCCGTGCTGCTGCAGGATCCAGCAAAGAATTGTTGCCAGGTGGTTAAGACCGCCAACTTAAAAGGGATGAGGTACAGTGGACACTCCTGCAATATAAGTGTGGCTGTTGATATACATGACCAAATGGTCTGTTGCAGGGATTCTGCACAAACACAGAACTATGCATCCGATTATGGGACCTTAGTAGATAGGTACTGAGTCATCCCACCACCTTAGTACCCACAAGCCCAGGACAGACTAGCTATAGTGCCTCACTTGCCCTCCTACTCATTCACAGATAAACAAGCGATTAGACACCCCAGAACACAACACTCCCAACTCTCTCAGGAATCGCAGTTGCAAGACACTACCTTTCGCTCACACTTTTGTTATCATCCTCAATAAGCTCTGACAGAGACAAGATCAAGTTTAAAATGTATATTTGAACGAACATGCTTTAATATGAAGTAAACATGCCACAATAAGCAGCAAAATGCATAACGCAAATATGGTAGCATAGCAAGTAGTCCGTAAATCGTAAAATGTGCTGTCATGATATGTGACAGAGTTGCCTAACCTCCCTCCCCATGTATAGAAGCAAGAGGATTATATATTAGAATATCTCATTATCTGCAAACCCCGTACCTCAGTCCATAGATGGTAGATTCTGCATCACAGGTGCTGTCATGCTCTTCTCCCTGGAAAAGTCCCTCCCCAATTGTGTGCAAAATATCCGTGTATTCCAATATGACCAAAGTATGTAGTCCCAAACAACAGCTGCATCTGTATATTTTTTCTAGGTGATAGGGCCTGACCAGAACAGAATAACAAAGGGCATTGTTGTTCAACCGTGTACACAATGTTCAGACTAATTCTCAGGAATATGCAAAGCGTGAACACAACATTAGGTTCTCATGTGAAAATAGCAAAAGAGTGTAGTAACGTGTACAAAGCAGAGGAGCATCTTTAGCGTGCTCATGCTAACTTAGGGGAGCCGACAAGGTCCCCTTGGGCCACGTGACAGGTCGTCCCTTACAAAAATTGCATGAATATCTTTGGGAGGTGAGAAGCAATACCAAGGGGTTCTCAGAGGTCCTCTAATATATTATGAAATTACTCATCCCAGTACATTGTGTATTATAGCCTCACCTTATATGTGCTTATTCTTTTAGTGTGTTTAATTTATATTATTGTATAGATTTACAGTGATAATTCACAAAATAGTGTCATTAATACTACTACATCTAATTGAAGAAAGGTTAGAACAATGACTTAGGTATGCATAGGGAATATACAACTATGAAAATGGAAAAGAAAAAATTCCATCAGTCTAAAATATGCTTACCTGGGGTAATATTCTGCCTATAGTTGCTCGCATTATTCACTGTATATCTATTGGACTTTGTTCTACTCCATGGGACAGATTTTCTTAACACCAACACCACCTGATATAGGACCTGTGTACACTTTATCACCCGATGAAATTGTCCACAGGGAGGAAATGTATCACGATTCCTTCGTGACTTTGCTGCATCATACCAATAAGGTTTTAACAAAGGGATATTGCTGGATGTGTTTGCAATTCCCAGCTTCCGTAGATCAAGGCTAACCCTTGATTCAAGATCCTTTACCTTTTGAAGCATCCTGTTATGCTCTATACATAATGATAGAAAAGATTGAGATAATAACTGTTTTGCAGAATATTAAAAAAGGGACATCGGGTGCAGGAGGACCTACAAATATATGACAGATTTTCTGACAGAGGGAAACTGCACAGAAGTAATAGAACAAAATGTGACATTTTCCCTTTCTGATATCTTCACTCCCCCTTTCTTATACAAAATATGAGCACAAGGATAGCAGGCCCATCAAGAGAGGTCAACGAGAACATACCATTTTTTAAATAAAAAATAAAAAACACAGCGCAATAGGGAGTATTTGTGTTAGACACAATGGTATCTATCAGGTACGCCATAGTACAAATTGCAATATGACATTCAATATGATAACTGAGAAAGAAAGATAAAGATAAAATTTCACGTTATATAGGTGACTCAATTCATTTTATTTGTGGAGAAAATGCTTATACCTGGCTTCCAACAGACTGGCGTGCTTGTTGTCACTTGGGTTTCGTTTTGCCTGCTATAGCAATAAAAGACATAAATTATGTACAAAAGGAATTACAAAGGCAAGCAACATTTAGGGTAAAAGAAGTGTTGATCGCATAGATACAGCTTTGGTTATAGCAGGTGATATATTTAAAGGAATGGTACCATGGGTTGGTCCACCTATTAACTCCATGAATATACATAGGTTATCCTGACTTCTAGATGCCAAAATAAATGAAACAGCAGGTGTACTAGTAGAACTTCAGGCTGTGAGATTAGTTTCCCTACAAAATAGAATTGTTCTTGACATGATGTAGGCAGAGAAGGGAGGAGTCTGTAAAATAATAGGCTTGTCCTGTTGCACCTATATTCCAGACTCCTCTGCTACTGCTAGGAAAGCAATAAAAAGACTACATAATATCAGTACAAAGACACATAGGGATTTCTGCACATTGGATATGGGAGGTTCACTATTGTGTTTCTTTAGCACATGGGGTTGGAAAATAGGAATAGTGTTCATAACAATATTCCGATTAATAATAGGCTGTTATCTATTAATTAATTGCCTGCCCATATGGTGTCAACTACTGGAACAACTGGAAAATGCCCAGCAATGTTATCAAGACATACAGATTGAATACTAATGCAAACAGTAACTAGTGAATTAATGCAGATAGACATTTCTGATAATGAAAGGAATAGACAATATAATGATTAACTACCAACATGTCCTTATGAAAAAATTATTTTAAAACAAGGTTCAAAGGGTCATCTGTGAAAGATTAAAAAAATTATTAACTCCTGTGATGAATAGATAAATTAAAGTGAACCATAGTTTTGCATTAATTACAATGTAAAACCTGCTTAGAAATAATAAGTGCTCACTTACCAGGCACAGCTCTATGTTACACAAATATTTAAAATAAACCATCTGAAATTCAGCAAGAAAGGAACTAATTGAAAATGTAATGTGTAGGTGTCAGTTGCCAGTCGTTTCTCATTTCTGAGAAATGGCTCTCTAACCTTCGCATGTGTATAAAAGCTAGTTCAGCGAGTTGTTTCTTAGAAATATCTCTCTAATCTGAACACGTCAACTGGAGTCAATCTCTTGTGAGGAAATTGTGCATAGGATGCAGAAAAAATGAACATCTGCTGACTAAATCACCCCTCATCAGCCAGGCTAGCTTGAATCCAGTGACACAGTGAGCCTAGGACCCACGTCTGGGCATAACTGACACACTTAGGACGAGCAAGCAAAAGATACACAGATGATGGACGGAATGCAGAGCAAATCAAACATTCACGCCCAGTAAAGAGATGTTGGTTAAATCCATTGTTCTTTTGCTCACCATGCCACCCCAGTTTAGACACAGCCATATGCAAATCAGTCTTGATCCTGTGCCTCATGGGAACAGTTCAGACCGAACTGCCAAGCCAGGTCCTCCCTGGATCGGAACCTAGCATCCTGGGACAAGTTTCGAGGCATCACCCCTCATCAGCCAGGCTAGCTTGAATCCAGTGACACAGTGAGCCCGCGAACCATGTCTGGGCATACCCGGCACACTTAGGGCGAGAAGGCAAAAGACTCACAGATGATGGACGGAATGCAGAGCAAATCAAACTTCCAACCCCAGTCAAGAGATCTGTGTTAAATCCATTGTTCTTTTGCTCACAATGCCACCCCAGCTTAGACACAGCCATGAGCAAATCAGTCTTGACCCTGTGCCTCATGGGAACAGTCCAGACCGAACTGCCAAGCCAGGTCTCCCTGGATCAGAAACAAGCATCCTGGGACCGGTTTTGGGGCACTGTAATTGTAAATGTAAATATTCTTGAATAGCGCTACTGCCACCCTACGGGTATCCTGGTGCTAAGAATAGGAACAAAAGGGGATGATGGACGGAGCGTTTGAACAAATCAAACACTCACCCCCAGTCAACTGATCTGGGTTTAATCCATCACCATTCTTTAGTTCACTCAGCCACCCCAGTTCAGACATGGCTATATGCAAATCAGTCTGACCCTGTGCCTTATGGGAACAGTCCAGCCCGAACTGCCAAGCCATGTCTTCCCTGGATCAGTTGACTGGGGGTGAGTGCGTGTATTGTCAACGCTCCGTCCATCATTTCCTTTGGTTTTTCTTTGTTCGCCATAAGTTGGCAGGGTATGCTCAGACGTGAGTCCCTTGCTCACTTTGCCACTGGATTCAAGCAAGCCGAGCTGAAGACGGCTGAAATGCCAGAAACCGGTCCTCGGTAGCTCGTTTCCAGTCCAGGGAAGGCATGGCTTGGCAGTTCGGGCTGGACTGTTCCCATGAGGCACAGGGTCAGACTGATTTGCATATGGCCATGTCTGAACTGGGGTGGCAGAGTGGGCTAAAGAACGGTGATGGATTAAACCCAGATCAGTTGACTGGGGGTGAGTGCGTGTATTGTCAACGCTCCGTCCATCATTTCCTTTGGTTTTGCTAAGAATAGGAACAACAGCCAACAGGTGAAAGAATCGGAGAAAGAGAGTACAGGGTGTCAAACTTTTGGAAATAGCCATGTTTTTAGGCTCTTTCTGAATTCCATTAAAGAATCAGTCTGTCTAATCCTCTGTGGTAGCTCATTCCACAGATGAGCGCCAACCACGCTGAAGGCCCTCCCCCCCAACCTAGAGCGTTTGAATTTCCGAATCACCAGCAAACTGGCACCAGATGAGGGAAGCTGCCTCTGAGGGAGATACCAGGCAAACCTTTCCTGTAATGGGACTGGGCCCAAATCATATTTGGCTCTGTACACCAGGCATAGAGATTTAAAGAGGACCCTTTCCTTAATTGGCAGCCAGTGTAATTCTCTCAGGGCGTAGGTAGATGAGGAATTACGTTGCAGGTTCAGCACCAGTTTTGCCGCGGCAGACTGGACTCTCTGTAGACCCTGAAAGATGTACTGAGGGGCCCCCAGATATAAAGAATTACAGTAGTCTAGTCTGCTCAGCACTGTGCTGCTTACTACCAGGGGATGCAAAGCCTTCGGTAGCATTGGAAGTATCCGACGTAGCAAGCGCAAAAAGCCAAAGCACACACTGGCTGTCTTATTTGCCTGTGACTCCATTCGGAGGTCCTTATCAATTAGGACCCCCAGATTGCGTGTCGTACTGGCCGGAGTCCGCGGATCCTCTCAAGAGTGAGTCTGAACTCCAACCGTATATGTATAGGCAGCTTCGCCGATGAGCAGTATAACACCTCGGTTTTCCCTCCATTGAACTGCAGGGAATTCCTCCGCAGCCAGTCTGCGGTTTGTCACATGCACTCTTGAAACATATCCATTGAGACTGCCTGTTTTCCTTCCAAGGAGAACGCCAGGTGCGTATCGTCTGCGTAGTTGACCAAGTCAACCCCCAACGATTTAATAATGGGGAAGAGCGGCTACAAATAAATGTTAAAGAGGATGGGGCTGATATCAGAGCCCTGCGGTACCCCATAAACTAAAGGTGATTTGCGAGATGTGAACGGTGCCAATGTTACCGTCTGTTGTCTCCCTGACAGATAGGACCGCAGTCATTGCAAGGCCCGTCCCTTCACCCCTATTCTCTCCAATCTCTCTAACAAAATTGGGTGGCTCACTGTGTTGAACGTGGCCGACATATCGAGAGGCACTAAAACAGTGGCATTCCCGTTGTCGGCCTGCATCCGTAGATTATCCATCATGGTGCACAAAGCTGACTCCATCCCATGCCCGGGACGGAATCCCAACTGATCCTTGTCCAATAGATGATATTCCTCCAAAAAGCAGGATAGAGACCTGCTCACAGCCTCTTCCAATATTTCGATTGGAAAGGGAAGGAGGGAAATTGGTCAAAAATGTTCCGGATTTGTCGGATCCAAAGAGGGCTTCTTAATCAGGGGCGTCACCACCGCCTGCTTCCATCCCTCCGGGACGGTGCCTTCTTCCAGGGACTGATTGCATACCTGTCGTAACCAGGGAAAGGTCATTTGACCATAGGTTTTCCACACTTTCTGAGGTAGGGGATCAGAGGGAGATCCTGAGGATATGCTTTGCACCAGAGTGTTAGTGAGATCGGTAAGGATCTGAAAGCTATCCAGGTTGCACAGCTGACCTAGCTCCCCTTCCGTCGCCTGTGAATCAGAGACCTGGACGACAGTTTCATTATCCACAAAGGAGCCAACAATCTTTGCCACTTTATCCACGAAAAGGAAAGCAATCTCATCACACAGTTTCTGTGAAGCCACCACTTGTTGCCCAAACAAGTTGGGACGGAGAGGTCCCTGACTACCTTAAAAAGTTATTTGGTCCTGTTAGAAGCTTGTAGAATGGAGTTGGCAAAAAAAGTTTGCTTTACACTCCAGGATAAGAACCTTGTACTTAGCCTGTGCCACCCTCAGCTCTAACTTGTCCTCCTCTAGGTACCTCTTCCTCCATTTCCTCTCAGCCTTTTTACATAGTAAATGTAAGAGCTTCAGTTCATAGTTATACCATGGTGCTGAGATTTTATTTCTAGTTCCTATTTTTTTTATTGGGATTAATTGATCCAACGCATCCGTGATGTATTTCTGGTAGATGTTATAATGTTCCTCAATTGTAGCAGTGGCACAAAAGAGATTAGTAGTGGGTGGCGTTAGAAGGACATAAGACCTACCTAATTTTGCCCATTCCCTTCCTGTCCGATATGCCGCTGGAGTTTTGGAATGGTCCCCCAGACCAGGTAACATGATTTTAAAATGAATTAAATAATGATCTCTCCAGTTTTGAGGTATAATGTTCAGTATCTCAGTTTCCAGAGCATTTGCAAACAGCAGGTCAAGAGTGTGTCCTCCCTGATGGGTTGGAGATTTAACCAGTTGTTGAAGTCTAAAATGAGCACATGTGTAAATCAGATCTCTCAAATAGCTTCCCAGTTTAGCATTCTCCCACAGATTAAAATCTCCGAAAATAATCACTCTAGAGTGTGCCAGGGATAGATTAGTGATAGTATCTAAAAATGACTGATACTGGATGGCACTCCCTGGGGGTCTATAACAAATCATTCCCGTAAACAGGCTGCCTCTAGGTTCCTGCAGCGAGAATCCTATCTACCTCATCAACCTTCAGTGGAGCAAAATTCAACTCCTCCCTGAATATCGCTCCAACCCCTCCTCCTCTGCCCTCTGTTCTTGGATTATGCAGGATTTTATACCCGGCGGGGCATGCAAATCCTATTTCTACCACGGACTCGGCTCTGATCCAAGTTTCTGTTTAAAACAATACATCAAACTTCATGTCTTCAATCAGCACTGAAATTTCCACATAGTGCTTAACTAACGACCGACTATTAATCAGCCCACAATTCAAGGTATTCAAGCTCATCATTCACAGAGGGTCCCCGATATATGGAGTCAGAGTATACCCTCTTACCTAATTTCATTAGCTGTTCTCTTGTGTAGGTAATGCAACGTTCCTCTCTGCTTAAACGGGCAACATAGCTGGCACTAGGCACGTCCGAGGCGCGGACGGGCGCAGACGGGCTTGCCTCTGGCGTGCATCCAGCGTGCCATCGGCGCACCCGCTGCACGCTGCGTGCTTGCATTGCCCGCGATTAAATAGGCAAGCAAGCGAGTCCCCCCTTGCCACTAGTGCTCTCACCAAAATGGTGCCCCAAAGTGGCAACTCCTCATCCAGATGGCGCTAGAGAGGATAGTGCAGAAAGCCCCACTCGAACGGCAGATGAGCAAGTTCTTTATTTTAATGTGTGGGTATGCGGAAATAATGTAGCCTGATAAACATTAAAGCAAATTTTAAAAAATCTCGATCTACGAAGAAAGTTTCATGCCACGGTAGTTCACAGCAGCTAAATAACCTAAAAGAGACCGCTCCAGTATCTCTTCCCAAACTCGACACCGGGGCCGGTCAGTACCTTATCTTGACCCACGTCTTGACATACCCAGTGCACTTAGGGCAAGAAAGCAAAAGACACACAGATGATGGATGGAATGCAGAGCAAATCAAACATTCACCCCAGTCAAGAGATGTGGGTTAAATCCATTGTTCTTTTGCTCACCATGCCACCCTAGTTTAGACCCAGCCATGCGCAAATCAGTCATGACCATGTGCCTCCTGGGCACTGTCCAGCCTGAACTGCTCAGCCAGGTCCTCACTTGATGAGAAACAAGAATCCTGGAACCAGTTTCTGGGTATCACCCCTCACTACTCAGGCTAGCTTAAATTCACTGGCACAGTGAGCCTGGGACACACATCTGTGTGTGCTGTTAGCTTCACTCTTAAAATGTGGACATTGCTCTGCACTTACTGCTCTATGTGTCTGACAAGCTGTCTCCAATACACATTTGGGTTCAGTGGTAGCTACCTTTGTGCATCCCCTCTAGACAGCCACAAACACAGGAAGGCCGAGGCTCATCTGCATTCTGAACACTTATCTGCATTCTGATGGGTCTTCCTGGGCATAGCACATAGCCTGGCAAACAGGACTGGGTTGAAAAGGATGCTTGTGCACTTCAGAGAGCTGATATGAAGTCACACCCTACATCGAAGCTACTTTTGGTGTATAAGTACTAGGCCTTTGACCCTTAAAAGCAGACACTTCTTGACCTTGAGCTGAACCTCAGGACTGCTGTCCTGGTTAAAGGACTCAACTGGACTGTGTTTCTGGAAGGACTGCTTTTCTGCTTGTTGCCCTGCTGCCTGTTTCTCCCTGACTCTGCTGAAGTAGAGCTGGACTCTGCCTTACCTTCAAGTGGTCTCCAAGGGCTTGCAGGCTTTCCTCCGGTTTTCTGATGTCTCAGGGACACAAAAGACATCCTGCAATTCTGCTGGTGCCTTTTCTGTGTCCTAGCCTTGCCTGGGGTGCCCTCTACAGGTTCTGTACCTCAGAAGGGGGTTCTGCAGCTCTTTTGCTACAAAACAGATGCATTGTCACCGCTGCGCCCGTTTGAACTAGTGCATCACCAACACAGAGGCTGTTTAACAGCTGTGGTTCTACAGACTACGCGGCCAAATGACGACGCTCCTCGCGAACCAACGTCGACGCATTGCCTTAACTTCAGCGAAGCTCAAAAACAATGACGCATCCCTACTGTGTGAAAAAGATTGATGCATCGTGTCCTCAGCATTGACGCATGATCCATCCAAGCTTCTTTTCCAGTGGGCCTGGCATGGGTCCTGTAGCCAGCCTGCCTTCTATAGTGGTCACCCCGAACTTTATATTTGGAATAGTATCTCGCAACCTCAAGTAACCTTTTGACTGCGATTGACTTCTAAGCACTATTTCTGCATGTAATCTTTAAAAAATCATAACTTGACCTCTAGTGATTGGATTTATGTCATTTAGGTCTTGTTTTACTCATATAAATATTCTCTATTGTTATACACTTCAATGGAGATGTTTTGTAGTGTATTCATTGTGTTACTGTGTGTGCATGTTTTGCACAAATACTTTACACATTGCCTCTTTAGATAAGACTGAATGCTCTGTGCCAAGATACCAGAAGGTGAGCAAAGCTTATCTTTTAGTATGTATCTAGCTTACACTCATTAAAGTGGTGGGGCTGCCTGGCCTGGCTGCATACCTCAACCATTTTTAAGTACAGAACAATCCAGCACTTTTCCTATCACACAGTGCAGCAAGGTGGCTTGCTGCATACAAAAATGATACATTTGGGCCTATATTATTTGCCGTGCTTTCAGAAATACCAGTCGCTAGTTACAGTTAGAACCTGGTTTCCATAGGAAAATCATTTTTGAATTGCCGTACTCTCTCTAGTAGAGAATGAAACATGCTGGCGTGATCTGTCATGTGGGACAAAAAGGGGAGTGGTAAAAAAAGTAAGTTTCACATTTTAATTACTATTGAGATTTTAGACATGACTACAGCCCGAACTGCTGGACGGAATTCTACAAAATGTTTCAGAAAGCTATGCCTTGGTCCAGAAAGTGACCTTTTTTAAGTTGTTGTAAATCCATTTAATAGTTCAAATATCTAGGGGGGCCAATCATTTGCGGAACCCTTGTGGTGCTTTGAGAACTCACGCATCAACAGGCATGCAGTGATTGGCTGGCTGAATCCTGAGTAGAAAGATGAAATAAAGTAGAAGGGGCAGGGTAGAGGTACCCTGAACTTCTGGGAGCAATGTAGGAGTCTGTGAGGGACCCCTGATGGAGTAGAAAATGCGCAGAAACATATTTTTTCCCACATGCGAGAATTCGCTAATCTGCCACAATGCTCAGGGTGGCACCCATATAACTTGGCAGTGGATTTGTGAATTCTGCTGAAATTAAAAAAAAAAATATATATATATATATATATATATATATATATATATATATATATATATATATATATATATATATATCACGGCTACTTTCCTTTTCGTCTTTATACAAAGAAAACAGCACTCACGGGAGTAGGATCAGTGTTTTTATTTTCGATCCTCCGAGCACCAGACGCGTTTCGGCTCCTGCCTTTGTCAAAGGCTGACTGACAAAGGCAGGAGCCGAAACGCGTCTGGTGCTTGGAGGATCGAAAATAAAAACGCTGATCCTACTCCCGTGAGTGCTGTTTTCTTTGTATAAAGACGAAAAGGAAAGTAGCCGTGATAATAGCGAGCCACGCCCCTCGCAACACGCACCCGTGCTTGAGTGCATGACTTGGCGTAACGAGGAGCAGCAATATATATATATATATATATATATATATATATATATAAATAATCAGACACTAATGCACCCACTCACAGATCAACTCAGACACTCATGCAGACACTCATGGACCTACTGAGATACTCATGCACACACTCACAGCCCTACTCAGATACTCACACACCCACAGAGAGACTCACTAAGACAGATACAAACGCACTCACAGACCCATTCAGACACTCATATACCCGCTCATATACTTATGTGCTCACTCACAGACCCACTCAGCCACTCTTGTACCCACTCACAGACCCACTCAGACACTCAGACACTCATGCACCCAGTCATAGTCCAACTCAGACACTCATGCACCCACTCAGACATTCTTGCATCTGCTCACACACCCACTGATACACTCATGCACACACTCACACACTCATGCACCCCCTCAGAGACCCACTCAGACATTCATGCACCATTTCAATGTCCTACTCAGGCACTCATGCACCCACTCACAGACACACTCAGACACAAGAAACAAGCATCCTGGGACCGGTTTTGGGGTAAAACCCCTCATCAGCCAGGCTCGCTTGGATGCTGTGGCAAAGTGAGCAAGGGATCCATGTCTGGCCATGTCTGGGTATATTAAGAGAATGTTAGGTAGACATTGTCTTAGTACGACTAGGCATTTCACATGCTGAGGCGATACTTATGCTTTGGTATCTATCATACATAAAATTATTTGTATAAAGTGTCATAATATTGTGTGCTTGTTTTCTATTTTTTATAACCATAGTCACCTAAAGTTTAAAGTGGCAACTTGATTTTAGAAGCTTTCATTGTAAATGGGAGTGAGTTATGTGACATTGCCACTCTGTAAAATGTAATACTATTACATTGTTATATGATTTACGTGTAGTAGGTGACATATCAATTCAGGATTGTCTTTTATTTCCTTTCACTTTTCAGCCTTGAGCTATGGGCAAAGTGGGCAAAGAGCTGATGAAGAAGGAAGTCTTTCTACTTTTTTCTGTGCGGGAAAGATAGCAGTGATCTTCCCTTCACTAGTCAGCACATTAGCTGTTTGTTTGTCTGACAAGAAGTTCATTTTCCTAGCCAGCATCTGAAAAAGCTACTGAAGATGGCGCTGTTGCCATTCCCACGTTCAGCACACTGTGTATTCACATGTCTCATTCCTGGTGTCTTGTCTCTTGTTTTAGTTATTGGATGCATATCCTAACTTTAATGTGTAAAAGATTTTACTGGTTATTTATTATCTTTGCTCATTGTTCTGTGACATTTTCTTGTTTGATAGAGATATTAGTTCTAAACTGCAGTAATACGACTTCTGTCAGACTTTATGACATGAAATTATAAGCAGCTGGATATAAGCATTCTGTTATCTACCATTCATGTTTATTTGAATGACTTCTTCAGCACACTTCACACTCTTCCCCATGTATACATATTCTCCGGGACAGTCACTGTTTATGCCAGCATTTCAAATTCTCTTCTCTGTCTCTAGAAGCATTATAAAAAACATTTTAAAGATTTGACTTACATGACTTTTTCTCTCTTTTACAGCAGTTGCTAATAAAAACATATCTCTTCTACAATACAATACGGCAGCGTAGACCTTAAGCGCTAGCTGATTGTATTTTATAGGAGGGTGTAAGCAACAAAAACTCTGTATGTTCAATGATTGATGCCAAAACTCATTGTGCAAAGGCAAGACGTATTCAGTAATGGTAGTGACATTTCTTCTTATTAAATCTACCTAACTTGTTGCATGGTAAGATTTACACTTTGAGGCATATAAATCATGATGAAATCGGGAACCAATATGCATTCAGATACCTTGCACATTTTGCACTGATGGCAGAATTCATCTGCTAGTGTAACCTATATAAAGGTGCAGAGGGGCGCACACTTCATTTGCTGGCCTGGTAGTTTGGGCTGGACTGTTCACATTGGGCGCAGGGTCAAGAGTGATTTGCACATGGCTGGGTCCAAACTGGAATGGCATAGTAAGCGAAAAAACAGATGGATTTAGGCCCAGATTTCTGTACTGAGGTGAATGTATGACATTGTTCTGTATTCTGTCCATCAATTGTTCTTTTTGCATTGGCCATTGTTGTTACGGCATACATATACTTTATTGAAGTGTGCATCATAACAAACCGTCAGAGAGCAGCAGCAACAATCAAAAGGAAAATATGATGATTCCCTTCCTCCTTTTAATCCAACAACAATGAAACCTGTTGGTGGAGATAATTCTGTCATGGACATTTTATTAGCGGAGATTAGAGCTGTTAACGATAATACTGATTAAATTAAAGTAGAAACATGAGCTTTTAGAAGGGATATGAATGTAGACACTTCGAAAGTTTCTGACTTAGAAATAAAAGTTAAAGGTAATAAAGATGTAATTTCTTCCATCAGGATTGTGGTAGATCTTATCTCGGCGCTCCTTTGGTGGCTTTAAAGTTCATATATAGACACCATAACTTTAGACTATGTGGTGTAAAAGAAGGCACTAAAGAAAATGAATGTAGACATTTTAATATAAATTTAACTCCAGGTCATTTGAAGTAAAAATTTACCAAACGCTTTCAAGTGGGTAAAGCTCACTGTCTTCCTTTGGTCTCTACACTTTATGCTACTAAACAAAGATCTTCACTTTGAACAAACCACCTAAGTTCATAAAGCAGCTCTTGGGACACCATCATTGATGACTTTTGGACAAAGAATTTTCTTATATTAAGACTTTTACTAAAGATACTGTTAACACTCACAGAGAAATTCATACCATTAAACCAAGTTTAGGATCCTAGTATTTCAAGTACGGTATGTAGGATTAAACTTTTATGAAGATTCACATTGAAGGGTAACACTAAATACTTTTTTTCTCCAGAAAAATGTACTGCATATTTGGATCACTCTTAAAATGGAGTTGCCTTTGTGATTCTACGTTCTGTATTACTGCTTCATACCTGTTAAACTATTCAATGCATTCTGCTAAAAATATTTAGTTTCATTGTTCTTATGATTAGAAATCGTTTCAGAGAAAAAGCTGATCGGTTGAGCCACAACTGCGCTGTTTCACTGTTGCCATTATTGGGTAAGCTACTATTGTTTGTTTAGACTACTTTCTTAGAACTTTTATTATCGTCCGTCCTTGCTTTCTTTGTATTCTACTTGCATTTTCTGTTTCTATATTTTTAACAGAGGTTTATATAGCTCAAACTTGACCTGAATTCGGTATCAGAGCGCTTAACATAGCACCAGTTGCATACATTCTTGTTAGCCACTGGGAGATTAAGATATTTTCCCAGAATCACAGGGTCATTGCAGAGGCTCGAACCCAGTTCCCCAGATTCGAGGTCGACCGCCATAGCTGTTAGGCCAACTCCTCTGCCCACAGTGCAACGTTATCTTATCTTTATGTGGATATTTATTTTCTTATGTTCTACTTGTATTGACATTCTTTTGACCTTGTTTCAAGCATGAGCAACTGTGATTTACTAAAAGTGCCATCCCTTAATGTCAGAGATTCAAGCCACCGTTGCAAAAGGCATACTTTTTCAGATTAATTGAAAAGATTAAGGCCCTCAAAGCTATTTTACCATCAGAAAGCATCTGTTTCATAAAATCGGGCCATTACAACCAAAAAATGTAATTTTCATATTCACAAAACCCTAAGTCATATCTGGTAACAAGTTATTGATTTGCAATTTGGGGTTGGGAATGCATACCAAATCAATATTTGGAAGGGGAATGTTAAAGGCATTTTCTTCCAGAAACCGATTCCTTAAAATACAGAAATATTTTGAGATTGAAATATGGTTTCAAAACATTAATATTTGACCACCTGCTCAAAGGAGGTGGCAAGCCATTAATAAACACAAAGGGGTGCTAAGGGACTCCTTCCCCTTCGTCAATGTAGACAAAAAAGATTTTTAGGAGAAGGCAGTGATCCCTCGGACCACTGTCTGCTACTATAAAATTTTTCTGTAATTTTTCATTTTTTTAAAAACACTTCCTGTTTTCCGTTAAGGAAAATGGCGGTGTTTAAAAAAAAAGATTGTTGTTAGACCTGACATTCTTGGTGTGGCAATCCCTCAGTTCCTCTGATTTTTGCTGAAATGGTTTTTGTTGGTATTAAGACTCAGTGCACTTTACCCCTGCTAACCAGTGCTAAAGTGTGCTCTCTTGCTAAAACATGGTAAAACTGGACTACACCTAATTGGTACTTGTGACCATGTGGCGAGGAAGAAGATGCTAAAAGAGTGCAAAGGAAACTAGACTGATAGGATGCAGGCATCGAGGTGAGAGAATCGGTCAAGACTGTCTTGGGGTCAGGGCGTGCTGCAAACTCTTTCCTTACAAGGGAGCACTTTTTTTTAAAGAAAAAGGGTACTAGGTCAGTATGATCACTACCGAAATAACCTTTCTTAGAAGACCATCCACTTATGTAGTGGGTGCCTGGTGCTCTATAGAGATCTCTGGAAGGTATTGTGCCCAGTAGTCACACAGTCACCATGAGTCGGTGCTCAGCCCTCCAGAACCTGCAGAAAGGTTATTATGGTGGTGTACCGTGTATGTTTGTGGCATTGTATGAATGATTAAATAAATAACCAGACAGCATTTCCCAAAAAGATATCAATAGGGACATGCTGATCTTGACAAAAGCCACTGGATTAGGGTACGTGGTAGAAACAAGTCGATCATACTTAAGGGCGAAGGAGTAATAGTAACTCAAACTAGCCTGTTTTTCCCAGTTTTTAAACTTGACAGAGGGACCCATAAATAAATACTGATGTAGGCACCACTTAGGCATTTTTAACGATAATCTCATATAGATCCCACACCCTTTTCCCCTGAAAAAAGGCTCCTTTGTAAGGAAAGAGGTTTCAGCTTGCCCCTACTTTCAGAGGGTTGGAAAGAACTGGACAACAAAGCATGTCAACATTCAGTGAGTGAGAGTTCCTTTAAGACAAAGTTCTTTCCTGAGGAACCAGAATTCGATCTGGGCCTAGTAAAACATGTAGTTATTGTTAGTAATTAGCATGGTGTAGCTATTATACAGATATAGGGATTCGAACACTAATAGGTCTGCACACATAACCGCTTAGGGATTCATGTACACTTCATGTCACGATTTTTCCATGTTATACGCAAAAACAGCTTGATCCGACCAGCGCCATTTTGTGGCCTAGTCCGCTTCCAGCACTAACGAAACCCTTCCATCTCCATAGCCGAAATGCGTTCCCCTGTGAAATAGTACAACTGTAGCAACCTGCTGCTTCTGCACGTTAGGCCTGTCAAGGTTATAGGTGCGGGTAGATTGGGTAAGCACATTCCAGGGGAGCGCTGTGCAGACTCTCTCGGAGTTAGCAGGAGGGAGTCACCCTCTCGACCTTGCTATAATGAGCTGAACTATACTGAGGAGGTTTTGTGTTCCATATATGGTCTTTCCTTTGCACCAACCTGTATCAGCCTGTACTTTTCCATCTTAGGTAACGGTTTCGAAATGTAACAGTATATATGTGATGTGCTAATAATGTGCCAGCAGTCTTCTTGGCGGACCTCGTGGGGTTAGATCGCAAGGAGCTTCTCTGGCAGAGTTTTTTTGTTATAATAAACGATTGGACCTTCTACACTGCCAACTGACTGATTATTGGTAACTGGTATAGGGGCTATTTGTAAGTATGGTTCTATTTGGGTTGTAATATAATTTTCGGTACTTCAGTTGGTGACTCTGCCGGGACTCTTCGTTGGGGTCGTCCCTCTGTAATCAGAAAAGAAGGGACATTGAAAAGGGCGATCTTGATCGGGGGGGAAGAATCGACCGAAGAATTGGGGTCCGCTCCGCTCTACCGATCAAGAGAGCCCCAGCTGCTAGTGACCCCACGCTGGAGTCCTTCGGGTGCAACCCGAGAACGGACCACGTTGGTCCACAAGAATTGGCCGTGGAGAACGCTCAATCGGACCTGAGTGCGCCAGGTGAGTGATTCGTCTTGTTTCATGTTGGATATCCTTTGGATTTGAATTTGGATTTTGGAATTTGGTGACTTTTTGGTCACGGAGAACTCAGAAAGGGGGTCTGACGGGGCAGTATTGAGGCTGCACGGGCAGACGCTCCTGTTTTGGATTTTGGAAATAACTAGAGATTAAGACCAGACGCCTTGGTGTAACTTGTGGGAAAAGTTCAGACCCGGCCGGACTGCTCTCGGAAACGCCGGCGGCTGAGATTGGGTAGCACTCGGACAGATCTGGAGGGACGCTTGAAAAAGCGGGCTTAGCCGGAATAGTTCGGGAGGTGAACCATGAATGCTGTTGGATGGTCCGTAGGTCAGTCTGTGGTTCAGAGGAACCTGTGTGGCTATCTCTAGGCAGTCTAAGGACAAGGCTGTTTGTTTTCTTTTGGGTCTTCTTGAGATTTGGAAAGAGTTCTCCATAGGTGGGAGTCGACGGGCTCCACCTCTTGTTTTAAATCCACGTTTTGTTGCGTTGTTTAATGTCAATGTGAAACTGTAGTCATTTTATTAGTGCAAGATTGTAAGAGTGGATTTGAGTGCAGATCATTGAACCTTCCAGAAAATACAGAGAAAAATTATAATGTTCTAAAGGGAATACTTAACGCTCACCAGATCTACACTAGAAATAAGAAATTCCGAAAAATGAAGAGAGATGAAAATGATTATCGCAATGGGAGAATCTTCACTTTTGCAAAAAAGTTTGATGAAGTGAAACCCAGAGCCGGTACAGCCTCCTTAACTGAAAAAAGAGCTGATACCATTACATCAACTAGTAATTCTGATCTATCTAGCTGTGCTAGTGGATGTAGTGAAACTAGAAGTGAGATCATGCCCAATGATGCAATTCCCAATACTGAGAACACTGGTTCGGCTTTTTTATTAGAGCTCGAGAGGTTCCGCAAGGGAACCAAAACGACATACAACCGAAAAAACACAGGAAACGAACCCGAAGAGGTGGGAGGAAGAACCGGTTCAGACGAGAGCAAACGTGTGACAAGATCAGCCTCACGAGTACAGAGAAAATAGTGGAGGATATTGACAACACCAATGCTAGTCATATGGTGACATCCTCTGTGCAATCCAATGATGTGTCCATTATTAATCTATCCTCAACTACATTAAGCACTGAAGAATTAAGTGTGTTAAAGAAGGGCTTAAATTTGTGTCCAATGACTAAACCAGATTTTGTTTCGTTACATATTGATTTGTTTAAATTTACCAGAAGATTGAAATTAAAGAAATTTTTTGAAACAAATAAAAAAGTGTCATCCGTTCCTGTGTATAATGTAGCTGAAAGTGGACAATCGATCAAAGATTTACAGAATGTACAGATGTTATTAGAACTTGATGATAGTATTGAGCATCCACCAGGTATTCATGACATTATGACAGATTTGGGTATTGAGGATAATCTAACAACTAACAGCGGTCTAAAACAAAAGTCCATTTTTGTTCCACAGCTTCCACATGACAACTTGATTGATAGTTTTTATAGAGCAGTCACTTTCGAACTCTATAAACTAGAGGACAAATTTAATTGGTCCTCCACTATCAAATGTGATAATATAAACACTCAGGAGAGGAGAGCTCTTAAACAACTAAAGGGCTATGATAATACAGTGTTCAGAGAAGCTGACAAAGGAGGAAATATTGTCCTTATGGATAAGAATGACTACTTTGCTGAAATAGATAGACAACTCATGGATACCACTGCATATGCCTGTGTTGCAAATAATCCTACTTCTGAAGTTAATTCCTGTCTAAAGAAAATGTTGCAATACTGGCATAGTACAGGTGTCTTATCGGATCTAGAACTCAAATATCTATTCAACCCCAATCCTATGGCAGCGTATATTTATACGCTCCCAAAAGTGCATAAGAGCATGATTAAGCCTCCTGGAAGACCCATAATATCAGGTATTGGTTGTCCAACTGAACACATCTCTGAGTATATAGATATCACCCTTAAACCCATTGTGCGTAACTTGCCCTCCTACATAGAGGATACTAAAGATCTTCTCAATAAACTTGAAAATATGACATGGATGGATGATGCGATACTGGTGACATTAGATGTCTGTGCCCTATACACCAGTATTCCGGTTGACAAAGGTATGGAGGCCCTTACATATTTTCTAGCCAAACGTGATGCTACTTTGTACTACCACACTGAAATGATTTTGGAATTTACTCGATTTGCTCTCAACAACAACTACTTTGTCCATAATAAAAAATGGTTTCATCAACACTCAGGTGTTGCTATGGGGGCTAAATTCTCCCCGTCTTTTGCTAATATATATATGGGATTCTTTGAAGAATTCCATATTTGGAAAAATGGCCCCCCAGATTTGTCGAATCACATCATTTTTTGGTGTCGATTCATAGATGACATTTTTTTAATTTGGGGAGGAGATGAGATATCCCTCAAGGAATTTGTTATGTATATCAATGAGAACTCCTATAATTTGAGTTTCACATCCCATCACAGCAAAAGCAGTGTAGATTTTCTTGATATAACTTTATTTGTGAACTATGACAAACTAGAAAGTAAACTATTCCGCAAAAGTACTGCGTCCAATGCAGTGCTGCATGCCAGCAGTGCCCATCCTTCTGCACAAATTAATGCAATCCCATTTGGAGAGATGACGAGATTGCGACGTAATTGCAGTCGTGATAAGGAGTTTATAGATGAAATAAATAATTTGAAACAACGTTTTATGATAAGAGGATATGATAGAGCATTACTAGATAAAGCACAGGATCGTATTAACAAAGTGACAAGATCTGAAACCCTTAAACGCAAATCTAAGAGAAAAAACAAAAATACAGATAAGGTAGCATTAATCACTCAATTCAATTCTCATAGTAATCAAGTATATAAAACTATGAAAAAGCATTGGAATATTCTTAGGATGGATCCAGATCTTGGAACATACCTAACGAGTAATCCTAGAATTGTGTATAGGAGAGGACAAACGCTCAGAAATCAGATCAGTCCATCGATAATCAAGGAACCCGCACCAATGAGAAAACCTCCCCTGTGGTTTCCAGACAAACCGAAGGGTTTCTTCAAATGCACACATTGCTGTGTTTGTCAATTTGCAGATGACAAAAAGAAAAGCTTTAAATATAATTCACAAAGAACTCACAAAATTGATCAATTCATGAATTGCAACACTAAGTTTACTGTATACTGCATAGTTTGTCAATGTGGACTTATTTATGTTGGTAGTTCCACCAGACCACTCAAAGAGAGAATTCAAGAACATATAAGAGCCATTCGCAACGGCAATCAAAGTTACCCTTTAGCCGTTCATTATAATACAGCCCATGCTGGTTCTGAAGTAATTTCTGTCAAGTTCCATGGCATCACTGAGATAAAAGCAAACCCGAGAGGAGGTGATAGAACCTTCACATTACGCAAATGTGAATCCCAATGGCTTATCAAACTACGAGCGGTTGACATGGGGCTTAATTCTGATCGTGAGCTTCATGTCTTTCTTAAAGACTAGCTTAGTGTTGACATGTACTGTAGTATGTTTATTGAAGAATTGAATTACAATTTTGTTATGATGAAATATTTACTTGTCTCAGAAATATATAGGTTTGTTTTCACCAACCTCATTGAAATTAGCAATGTCCAATCTATGTATTATTATTTTCATGTAAATGAGCGACACAGCCATGATATGTGTTTCGAGCCTTGGCTGTATTTTCATGATGTTTAAATGGACAAACTTGTGCTTTTCGCTATTTCCTCCATTTTTAATCTACCATGGTCTGTCTGATTATTGTTGACAGACTATATAGTGCTTGATGTCCACTGTTGCCAGTGTTAGAACGAAATGATCGTAAATTGGTGCTTAGGCTCATATTTTGGCCCTGGGATCACACTCCTTGTGTTTATATTATTGAAAGCATCTTATAAGATGTATTTTTTAGCCCCCATGGCACGCTTTTATTATTTCGTACAGGCGTGTGCACTTCTTCTTTGACATTCAAACATGGAGCCCGTTACTTAAGTATATTGTTCAATTTTCGGGCTAGTCCGTCATCTACTCGCTGGGAGAGTTTGTCTCCACGCGGGTTTGGGCGTTGCCGGATACTTGGCTGGGATACTTAACACGGCAGGTACGAGGCCTCGCCTCGCGTTACCAAGACGGCTTGGGGTATGGAGATGTGACGGTAGCTATAACAGTTATAATGGTAAGCACGCATGAACATTTGCGTCTTTTCGATATTAGTGGGCTAGGTGTGTCCCATTTGACACTATTTGTATATTTGTTTTTCATATTGTTTCAGCTCTACAACTTACTATGGTTGGTTGTTTGAATTACTAGTCTGCACCGAGTGTCCGCATTTGGAATCCGGTAGCACATCTTATATTCGTGACGGAAAATATTATGGTAAGCATGTGTGAATGCTCGCGTGTGTTTGACATTAGGGGGCCTTGTGGGTTTTCATTGACAATATTCTTAATTGGGTCTCTTTTGTCGTTTCAGCGTTACAACTTATTATGGTTGTTTGTTTGAACTATTACTTGGCACCGTCTGTCCATATTTGGATTCCGGTAGCACATTCTATATGTGTAATTGTCAACCTTCACTTATAATTAGGTGAGTCCCATGTGACAAACTGTTGTTTCTGTGAAACCCGCTTTCCTGCATACATGGATGCTGATTTAGTCGTTACTTATATATCGCTTTACATTAATCGTGAGATTTGGTTCATTAGGTCTCCATTTAATTGTCAACCTGGTCAGGTTAATACGGGCAACCTGTAGTGGTTCCTATGCTTATGGGCAGTATCCTTGGCTATCTGAGCTGAAAACATGGTATGAGCTTTTTGCTCACGTTTGTTTAAATTTTGTCTTTATCTGTGCACTTCAAACCTTTTGCTGACACGCTTATCTGCCTTTTAAAGGTCAGCCATTACACGTGGTGATCCTCCTGCTCCATACTCCACGGCCCGCATCTCCAGCCCTCCTTACTACTTATGATTATGGTGAGTTGGCGTATATGTGCGTTTCTTCTCTTAACCCATTCCGCTTCACTTCTTTGAGGCTGTTTGGCTTATGCATACCTTCAGTCCATGCTATACAGTGTTTTGTTTTGGCCTTCTGCAATTTATTAAATTGCATGACCATGAGAGTGACAAGCGTTTGTTTGGTTCTGACAAAGGCATCAGTTGACATAGGTTTTAATTTATGATTCGTACTCTCCTTCTTTTGCATGTTGGCCCCTTTAATATGAAGCCTCTATGTGTCTAGTAAGAGTGACCTCGCAAAATCACTGAAGCCCCACTCATGGTGGGTTATCTCACTTATGGTGGGAATGTATATTCTAATCTGTACAATTTTAGACTATTGTGTTAACTGTTTTCATTGCAGTTTGAGCTATTACATTGTGTACTCTAATGTACATCACTAATAATTTTGTGTCATGTCTCACTGTAAATATGGTTTTTTTGAATTTGGGTATGTACATATGTAGCTTCTTTTTAATATTTAGGAATCTGTGTAGGAAATGTATATATTTGTAGAATTAAATTTTAAGAATTGATGTCACAATGTACATTATTTATATATTTTCCAGCCTTGAAAAAGTCCTTGTGTAGGACGAAACACGTGTTGGTGATCTCTGATGATCTCTACTTGTTGCTGGAAATACCTGTTTAATTGAAAGAATAAAGATTGAAGAAAAAACAAATAAGTGGACTATACATTTTTGGAATCCCTGTCTTGATAAAAACATATGCTGATATCCTTAAACAACTCTAGAACCAATAGAGTCTGATATAGAAAATTTTCTTCGAAAAAATTTTCTTTGAGATTGGCAGGGCCTTCAACTTATGCCCTAATTGTTATGATTATTTGTTCACAGGAGTGCTGATATGATTTCTCAAAACTTTGTCTAAATTGAGTGCAGAACATGGCCATGTGTATGAGAGTGTTGTGAATAATACCTTTTCTTTTCAGCTGCCAGTTTAGAAAAAGAGCAATGCCGTGTTTCAGTAAGCTATGCTTTGGCTGTATTGACCGAGGAGCTACAAGGCTGGATGAAAGTCAACCAGCCCCTCCGGAGGGAACTCCTAGCCATGATATGTATTGTAAGCATGGTATTGGACCCCTTTTATTCAATATATTGTGGAATAAATACACTAAAAACAATGTAGAACTCCAGTGGCCAAAAACAGGATCTTTTGATGAGAAAAAGATCCAGTATCTGCAGGAACGTCTGTTCGCTAAACGAAGCAGGTAATCTATGTTTGATACTCTTAACAAATGGCAGAAAGAGGCGAAACGGAGATGCATACGGTCTGAAAAATTAATGAAGATACAGCAAGGGCAGACTGTAACTCAGAAAGCCATTGCTCATCACAAAAATAAGACCGAGCAGAACATCGAGAATGCAGACAGACAGTTTAGGTTACAAGTAGATAAAAGTTATGTGACTCGAAATAAAGCGGAAGATGAAATAGAGGATTTGTTAAATACACGGCCCCCACCCCGTATGCGCCTCAGCGTGTATATCCCGCTCTGCCTCTCCAACCGGTCACAGCTCCTCTGGCCTCCACCCCGGAGGCAGACATGTCTCTCGTTTTCCTAGGTACTAATCTTACCACTCCTACCTCATCGGGAGACACGGCTACCCTTCTCCCTGATGCACGGCAGCCCCCGGCAACTTCTCAAATGATCTTAGCATCCCCGAGTCCCATTTGGACCTCTCAATCAGCTAGCACGACCCCCGGAGATAGGGAGCGTACACCGTTAGAGGAGCATGGTGGTATGAAAGCTAGACGATTATTCACAAGAGCCTCCTTGGAATATAGAGAGAAAGAAGCCGTAGCGGATCAGGCGGCTAAATGGATGCGGAACAATATATACACGGTAGCTGATGTGTGGAGTACGATAAAAGATCTTGAACCGGTTATGCAGCAACATTCCCTATATCAAATGTCTTGCTATCTTATCGAGGCCTGGGAACTATGCTTCCAGGATGGGATGGCACCCCAGATTCTGTATAACATCCGAGACTGGACCCATAAGTTTAACATGGACCCAGTGGAGGTGTATAAGAACGTAGACACATTGGTAAAATATCGAGGCAGAATGTTTATAAAAAGTCCCAATTGGACTTCTCAGCATCCCATGAGAGAAGTACACCCTATTTTTCATCCCGAAGTTCCTGAAAGCCCGCTTTCAGGAGCAATGGGTGTACACTCCGTGGAAAAGAAGTGAGGTTCTTGCCCTGAAATCACAATTGCCTGATCCCTGCAAAAACCCCACTGCATACTACAAAGAGCTGACTGAGGCTGTAGCCTCGGCTGTAATGACGCTAGCAGATATAGAATAATTTTTCGGATTGTTGGTACCGGTCGACATATGGCGACAGGTGCATGACACTGATCATGCTGCAGAACTAGGGGGGACCTGGAATGAATTGAAAGACTGGGACCGAGACCGCAAACTCGGAGATAAGCCTAGAAACGAAATAATCACTTTGCCAGCAAAAATAATAGCCTACATGCATACACTGATTCCCCCCGTAAAATTGACTGGGATAAATTGACAACCTGTAGACAGAAGAAAGACGAGAGTGTTTCCGACTTCTTCACTCGGTTCAAGGGAGTTTTCATTGATTTTAGCGGACAGGACCTAGCGACGGAAGGTGGGGTACGGTTGTTTGTGAATCGATTTGTAACCAATTTGGCACCCGAAATTTCTGCACGGTTACAGGCTGCCGAGAGTACTTGGACTAGCGCTAACCCCTCTGTAATACTAAGCATGGCCCAATATCATGAGCATAGGGAAAATGAGAGCAAGGATAAAGTGGAGAAAAAGCCAAGGATCTTAAGACTCAAGTATTGTTACAGCAAGTCGTTCGAGGACAAGGCGGAGGGAGAGGAGTCCGAGGGCCCGTATCTAGAGGGGAGGCTCGGGCAGAGGCGCAGGCGCAGGTGCGAGACAGCCGTTAGGGTTAAATCAGTGTGCTTATTGTAAACCAGAAGGACATTGGAAAGCTCAGTGTCCGTTACTACGTGCCCAGAACGGAGCAGTTCGAGAACGAGGTCGTGGATGGGGTGGCCCAGACCGGAGTGATATGCATAGGGAAGAAATGACTCAAGGCAAGTCTGAACTGAACCATTTTGACAACCCCCAGGGTAGACAAGACTATAATGAGGATTACGCATTTTGTGAGCAGGATAGGTACTACCACCCATAGGACAGCCAGGGACAGAGTAGGGGCCAGGTGTCGATCCCAGTCAATCAGCAAGGACCCTATGTGAAGGGGGAATTGATGGGGACTTCTGAGAATTTTCTAATTGACACAGGAGCAATGAACAGTTTAGTTGCTTGATCATTGGTTCCAGGGGCGGCTCTGTCTGGGCAAAATAAAGTATCTGTGGGATTTTCAGGAGTCCCAGTGGTAAGCCCCATCTCTAACGATCGGTCCTGCCACTATTGATACACCTTTCCTGTTGACTTCGCATTGTGGTGAGAATTTATTGGGTTTGGATATGTTGAAAAAGTTAAATGCAAAAATCTATTGCTCCCCAGACGGTGTTTATTTAACTATACAACCCTACGCTGACAGTATGAAACAATGTTTTGCTAAAAATGAACCTCTCCCGCCTGAGTTCGATACCATCCCTGCCACATTATGGGCCACAGGAGATGCGGATGTCGGTAAGTTAGACATCCCACCTGTCCATATTACGTTGAAAAAGGGTGCGAAATTACCTCGCATACCCCAGTATAACATTTTGCCGACGGGTGAGCGAGCCTTGCTCTCGATCATTCAGGACTTAATTGATAAGGGGGTGGTTGAGGAAACAGCTGCAAATGTTTGTAACAGCCCGATTCTCCCGATTTTGAAGAAATCACCCGAGTCAGGACCGCAGGGGAATGGCGATGCATATCGTTTTGCGATCAATTTGCGGGAAGTCAATAAGATTGTAGTACCACAGTATCCCGTGGTGACGACATCACCACTATACTTACCATGATCCTACCAACTGCCCAATATTTTTCAGTCATCGATCTGAAGAAGGCCTTCTTCAGCATCCCTATCCATCCTGATAGCAGGCAGATATTCGGATTCTCGTTATCTGGCTGAAGCTTCAGATTCTGTCGTGCACCTCAAGGCTATACTGAAAGTCCGAGCATCTATAATCAGGCCCTTAAGGCTCTGTTGGATGATCTAGTCTTGCCTGACGGTAACGTGCTCTTGCAGTACGTGGACGACTTGTTGATAGCGTCCGACACTGAGGAAGGCTGTAAGGATGCCACGGTTAAATTGTTACACCATTTGGCGGCGAAAGGTAATAAGGTGTCCTTGTCTAAGTTTAAATACTGTCATCAGGAGGTGACTTACTTAGGTCATCTACTGTTGAAGGAGGGTAGGCGTTTGACTCCTGAACGTATTACTACTATCTCTAACATGTCTGTCCCTTGCACCCAGCGTGAAGTTCGTGCTTTTCTTGGCATCACCTCTTGCCTCTTACCGTCGCCAATGGATTCCTAATTTTTCTCTTCTTGCTAAACCTTTGTTGCATTTAACCACTAAAGATGTGCATGAACCTCTCCCTTGGACGAATGAATGTCAGCATTCTTTTGACTCTTTGAAATCTGCCCTTTGTTCTGCACCCGTCTTGGGTACTCCTGATTACCGTAAACCCTTTGTACTATACGTGCATGAGGTCGACGGTTGCTCGCTTTCAGTGTTAATGCAGGAATTTGGTGGTAAGCAAAGACCTTGCGCTTATTTGTCGGCCACATTGGATAATGTGGCCAGAGCACTTCCTAGCTGTCTGAGGGCCACAGCAGCTGTCGCGGTGGCCATCCGACAGTCGGAAGGACTCGTTCTAAATTCTAGCCTAACGGTGATGGTGCCGCATGCTGTGGATGTATTGCTATATAGAACTACGAAACAGAATCTTACGAGTGCACGCCTCACTGGTTATGAATTGACACTATTTGCTCCACATATTACGATTACGCGATGTGCCACATTAACTCCTGCCACATTGCTACCACTCCCTTCGAATGAAAATATAAATGAGGTACATGATTGCATATTTCGAACTGAAGAAGAAACGATGGGTAGGATTGACTTCACAGACATTCCTCTATCCGACCCTCAGGGGGAGTTATATGTGGATGGGTCTTGTTTCAAGTTAGCAGATGGCACAACAACAGCTGCATATGCGATTACCACACTGAAAATGGTAGTTGAGACTTCTCGAGTTCCCTATCGATCCGCTCAGGCTGCTGAACTGGTGGCATTATTATGAGCCTGTGAATTGAGCGAAGGACTAGAGGTCAACATCTACACAGACAGCCAATACGTCTTCGGCATGGCCCATAGCTTTGGGCGGCTGTGGAGGGAGAGGGTTTCCTCACCTCTCATGGTCAGAAAATACAGAATGGCCCACTGGTGTTACGATTGTTAGATGCCCTTACCTTGCCTAAAAAGCTAGCCATAATAAAATGTAGTGCCCATAAGGCAGTGGTGGACGAAGTGGGTGAGGGGAACGCTTTTGCAGATCAGATTGCTAAGCAAACGGCTCAGTCCACGATGTCTACTATGTTTGTAACATCTTCTGCAAGATGGGTGGATGAGTCTGATTTGTTCGATAATAGCATAGAAAGCGTGAAAGAATTACTAAAGGAAGCTACCCCAGCTGAGTTGGAACGATGGGAAAAGGAAGTGGGGAGACTAGATGAAAATAACTGTTGGGTTGATTTAACGGAAAAGCAAAGATGGCTGTTGCCCAATGCCCTGGTACAAGCCGTTGTAACTATGGCTCACGGCCCAGCCCATGTAGGAGCTAAAGGAATTTGTGCCCTGTTAGACCCAGTATGGAATAATCCTAACATACAAAGGACGGCTGTCCGTTTGGTCCAATACTGTATTTTTTGTTTGCAACACAATCCGGGGAAAGCAGAAAGTGTTTTGAGTGGACGGTTTGCACCCCCAACCTTACCGTTTGAAGTACTCCAGATGGATTATATCCACATGGAGCGCGTCAACAACTTAAAGTATGTTTTAGTAGTGGTTTGTGCCTTCAGTAAATGGGTTGAGGCCTACCCAACTAAAGAGAACACTGCTCTGGCTACAGCAAAGGCTCTTATCAAAGATCCTGGATCTTCTTCCGGTCGATGCCAGACAGACTCTTGTGCACGCCTTGGTTACATCAAGATTGGATTATTCCAATCTTCTTTATCTGGGAATAACAGCAAAAAGCCTCAACCGCCTCCAGGTACTGCAAAATGCCACAGCACGGCTGGTGCTGAGGCTTCCAAGTAGAACTGCCTCTAGAGTCGCTCTGAAAACCCTCCACTGGCTTCTGGTAAGGGAGAGGATAACTTTTAAAGCACTATGCGTATGCCATCGTATCATCAATGGCAAGGCACCCAATCCTCTATTATCCCTTATCACTCCCTATAGCCCAGGACGCAGGCTCAGATCCTCGGGTACCGGGCTACTCGCAGTCCCCAAAATTCATAAAACCCGAATGGGTGGCAGATCCTTTAGGCTACTGGCGGCGAAGAGCTAGAACACGCTTCCGAAGGAGTTTCGTCTCGAACCTTCCGAATCAAAATTCCGCAGAGCTCTAAAAACACATCTTTTTCGCTCAGTTTTGATGTAGCCTCCCTGTCGTGTCTATTCACTCTCTCTTTTAGCGCGGGGACACGCCGGTGTGCGTAATGCCATGCGCTTTATAAAACTCCAAAATAAATAAAATAAATAAATTTATACCAAGATTTGGTTTGCCCCGTTTGATTTGGTCGGACAATGGGGGGCTCTTCCATGGGGCCCTCGTTAAACACATCTGCAATGGCTTACAAATACGACAGAAATTCCATGCAGCCCGACACCCCCAGTCAGCAGATATAATGGGATTTTAAAGCTTAAGATGGCTAAAATCCAAGAAAGTACTGGTTTAAAGTGGCCTGACACCCTACCCTTAGCTCTCTTGTCATTGAGAGTTACCCCTCATTCCCGTTCTGGTCTCGCTCCCTATGAGATTATCTTTGGGCGACCGGCTAACATATGAGGGGTACCTAGGCCATGATCTTTTTCTGATGTTGAATACCCTATGTTTAGGTTGTCCTGTTTTCAGTTTCTATTTTTGGTAAATTCTGGTGGGGTTTTTTCAGTGTTTTCAATATCTTAAAAAACAGTTGTTATCAGTGGTTACACATTTTAACGCCACTAAAAACAACAGAAAAAGTGTTTTTCCGGTGTTTATGGAACGTTTTGCTTTTATCATTGCTTGATTTCTGCACTGAAAGAACATGGTTTATAGACAGTGTACGTATAGTGTAGATGAGGTCCAAAGAGATTTTTGCAAATTAATCTTATTGTAGTACACTATACAATACTTCTTCAGTGAGTCTTTGGTCATGTGCGCTCGCGCTTTCCTTCCCGTGTAAACTTCTGTGAAAAGGCCCTTTCAGCATTCATAGCCCCTTGGGCTGAGAACCGTCAGCTAAGGGGCACAGTTTGGATGACTCTTTCTTTGATGCCACAAAAAGCACGAAATGATAAATATTTGCGTTTTAGTTCCTGGGCATAAGAAAACAGTGCACCAGAATGGACTAACAAGTCAATAGCATCCCACATTAACTCTGAAGATTGTAAAGAAGCTTTCAGCATACCATCTAACAAGTGGCAAGGATCTCCTACAGGGAATCACTTCAGCTCGGGTATCAATTTTGACAGGTCATCACACAAATATTTTATATATGTAGCTGAATCACTTCAAATACAAACCATAGCACTCCAATTTTTGTTGAACTTGGAAAGAACCTTTTTTGCAGAGCAAAACAAGTGACACTGCGTTCCATGTTTTCCAAAAGTCTGGTGTCACGTTTTCACCACTATCCAAGATGCTTGGCGATATATATATACTTGTCACTATACCTTAGCTTTAATCTTTAAAGCCTGGGGTGTTGGCAATTCCCCTACTATCAATACTGACCCACTAGAAACTATGGTCTGATGTATTAAGGGTTTTTACCCATTCTCTGTGGGCAAATGTGATGACACATATTAGGAAAGATTTTTATGAAACAAGCCATTTTACCTATCAGTGAAAGAATCAAATGCAGCCAAAATATCAAATGTGAGTTTGATAGGTCCTGATTCTCTACAGTTTATAAAATAATTAAACTAAACCTAAAACGTGAAAGTAAACCCTGCATCTTTAGACCAAAGGCCATAAAACTGAAAAAAGTAAAAGGAAGAAGAAACAATATTTTAGTGGCATCCCTAAAGACCAAAACTCAAGCAGAATAATGTTAGCCAGTCTTTCTTACTGCTAGCTTGTATAACAAAGTTACATTTTATTGACCCCTTCGGTAAGAACAAAATGATTCCTTCACTTTCTTTTTCCTTTCTTTGAATGACATTTAGTTTGTGGTTGTGCAGGTGTTTTTTCAGTGTTTATATGTTTTCACCGGTGAGGGCTGTTTTTCTTTCAGTGGGGTTTTATCAGTTATTATAGGTTTAAACCTAAAACCCCACAGCCTACCTATGTTGATCGATTACCTGTACACTTTGACTAAAGACCTCCGTTCTATTCATCAGCAGGTAGCATCTGTACTGCAGCCTCCGCCAGAGGGCCCCGGACACCGATTGGAACCTGGCCAGTGGGTACTGATTAAGAAATACTAGCAGGATACCAGCTTGGCCCTGAGGTGGTCCGAGCCACACCAAATCCTGCTTGCAACGCGGACGGCGGTAAAGGTGGATGGGAGGAAGCATTGGATCAATGTCTCCCATCTGAAGAAGCTGCCACTCCCGCTTCCTTATGATCAGCTGCAATCTGGTGAAATCTTGACCCAGGAAACTGAGAGAGCCACTGCATTTGTCTCTTTTTCAGACGCCTGCAAAACAGAGCAAAGGCAAGAAGAAGGAGTGACGGGATCGGGCGAACCGGTCTCAGCTGGACCCGCAAGTGCCCTTAATCCTGTTGTTGATGTCCCAGCGAGCAGAGGCTCCAATGAAGGAAAAGTGCCTTCTTTGCTATTTTCTAATCAGGAAACTCCGGGACATGTGCGATACAACCTGCGCCCAAGAAAGCATCACGGTGCCTCAGACAATACTGCCAGGAGATAAGGAAAGACTTGAGTAGACAGGGTTTGCTAGATTCCAAGTCTGAGGTACTGAGCGAGACACTGGACTGAACACGCTGAGAGCTGGAACTTTGTTATTGTGCTCTGTTCAGAAAGAAAGACTTACACTTGAAAAGGGCCAGGTTGTGCATCAGATTCCCTCGGAAACGATTTCTTTGTTTTCTTGAGATGAACGATAGGAGTCTGCCTGTGAGCCTCTGACGGACACAGGGAGAAGAACCCTCTGGCAGGACGGACTGCTGTGCCCGAGTTTAGTTTTGGACTTTTAGTTAGGAATGTACCCTTTTGGTCGCTTTGTACTTGAAGAAGAACGTCCCATTGCACCACGTTATTTGCCGTTTTATGAACCAATGTTTTCTACTTGGACCATGCGTGTGAAAATAGCCTTCGTGTTAATAATAACTGTTATATTAGCCATCTTTATGGGTGTTTTTATATATTTAGAGTATAAGTAACCCATGCAAGCTATGATGCCCTCTACCATTGCCCCGCCCGAGCACTTGATGTTCACTTTAGCACCGCATAAAGAAAGACACCGCCAGACTTATGCCAAGAATGTATTTGTAGAAATGCTCCACCAAACCCACAGTACTACCAACATGACCGATTGTTGGGTTTGTGGGCTCTTGCCATCAGTTATACATAAACATGACTTATTTCTTTCTCTGCCCTTGTCCTACTTAGTTAGCTGTGAAGCATGGTTTCAAATGTTCTCTGCCATGTATAACCATTATGTGGAAAACCCCCAAGCAATACTTGGAGAAGGATTATAATATGATCCTAGCATACATTGAAACACACCAGTGATTCGACCCAGCTGGAAATGCGGGGGAGGTATCACTGGACCCAGATGCTTGTATGAATTTGTATACTGCTAATGAAAACAGTACTTGGTTACAGGATGAACTTTATGACTTTGCTAATTTTAATCATTCTCAGTACTTCCAGCATTTTGTTGCCAGAAATGTCACTAGTGAACGCATTGTGCCCGTCCCTATTTTGAATACTTCCTTCGATTTTGTGTACAGGGTATGGGACATGTTCAGGTTGGAAATAGCATCTGCAATTAAACTTATAGATTGAAGATCTTCAGCAGCCCTCCACCGGTGACACCACCAAATGTGTATTTCGTTTGTGGGGAAAATGCTTATACTTGGTTACCACGAGGATGGGCGGGGCAGGGTTATCTGTCCTTCTTGTACCCCCCTGTATAAATAGCACCATCACATTACCATAAAACACACCAGCTTCATAGCACAAAAATAGTTTCCAATAGACAGCGAAGACAGCTTGACATGACTGAGGTTGATCAGACTGACACCTCCTTGCAACAGTTTACAGACTTTACAAAAGGATTGGTCCCATTCTGGGGACCGATTTTCAATAGTAGGGAAATAAGACGATTGTCTAGAATAGTGGAAAACGTCATTAATATCACCACCGATATCATGACCAATATCACTGTAGAGCTTCAGGCCACGAGACTCTTTTCGCTCCAGAACCGGATGGTTCTTGACGTAATCTTGGCTGATCGAGGAGGAGCATGTCGAGTGATCGGCAGCTCCTGCTGTGTTTATATTCCAGACTCCGCCCCCACGGTTCATTTGGCTATCCAGAAATTACATCACATAGCAGCGGAAATGCACACTGAGAACGGGTCCTGGTCACTCTCTAGCTGGTTCTGGGGGCTCTTGACAACCTGGGGTTGGAAATTATTGATGATAGTCGCTGGAGCAGCCAGTATCCTTTTCACTTGCTGCCTCTGTATGCAATGTGGACCGGGTTGTTGCTCTTACAGTGCCACAAAAGTGACGCCCATGTTCACCCCATCTTCTGTTCCCTCTAAGACTCAGATGCTCCAACAGGAGATTCGTGAGCTGATGGCCATTGATGAGGAAGTCTTCCAGGATTAGTACTTCCTATTAGTTAGCTACATCACGCTAAAAGGAGGGTTTGAGGAACCAGAATCTGATCTGGGCCTAGTAAAACATGTAGTTATTGTTAGTAATTAGCGTGGTGTAGCTATTATACAGATATAGGGATTCGAACACTAATAAGTCTGCACACATAACCGCTTAGGTATTCATGTACACTTCATTGCACGATTTTTCCATGTTATACGCAAACACAGCTTGACACGACCAGCGCCATTTTGTGGCCTAGTCCGCTTCCAGCACTAATGAAACCCTTCCATTTCCATAGCCGAAATGCATTCCCCTGTGAAATAGTACAGCTGTAGCAACCTGCTTCTCACGCACGTTAGGCCTGTCAAGGTTATAGGTGGGGGTAGATTGGTTAAGCACATTCCAGGGGAGCGCTGTGCGGACTCTCTAGGAGTTAGCAGGAGGGAGTCACCCTCTCGGCCTTGCTATAATGTGCTGAACTATACTGAGGAGGTTTTGTGTTCCATATAAGGTCTTTCCTTTGCACCAACCTGTATCAGCCTGTACTTTTTCATCTTAGGTAACGGTTTTGAAATGTAACAGTATATATGTGATCTGCTAATAATGTGCCAGCAGTCTTCTTGTCGGACCTCGTGGGGTTAGGTCGCAAGGAATTCCTCTGGCAGAGTGTGTTTGTTATAATAAACGATTGGACCTTCTACACTGCCAACTGACTGATTATTGGTAACTGGTATAGGGGCTATTTGTAAGTATGGCTCTATTTGGGTTATAATATAATTTTCGGTACTTTATTCCCCTATACCTGTGGGCCCACCCTAAATAACTCAAGGTTGACTCTCTCTTAATGGTATCACGTCTATGCCACAGGACCGCCCAACCTGTATTCAGTTGGAATCCAGCAGGCATCTCAACATGGCCTTGGCAGTGTGGCAGCGAGGCGCTGGCTTTGCAGACCGCTGCCACACCGCCAAAGTCACAATAAGGACCTAAGTCTGTCAGGGATGTAAATAGCATCCATTCCTGGGATCTCAAGATTACTAGTGGGGTAGTACTAGGGCCCTGGGGGTCAGCACAATCAGAAAGTGTACCTGAGAGGGGGCGTAACTGGAGCCCACTCTTCAATTGTAGATTTATTGCAGGGGGCACCCAGTACCCAGGGACTGACCAAAGAACTGTTGTAACCGCAATGGAAAAGCAACATGAGCCATGTTCTCTTATACACAAGCATCCAAGTCGACCCCATTTTCCCAGGGATGAAGGGAACAGGATATTGTGTTGGCCACTCTCCCCACCACCCTTGCTCATGTCCTTGGGGTACTCCTGACATTAAACCTTCCCCCCAAGCTACCGGTGCTTTTTGCAAGGCCAGGTCTTGTGCAGCACCTAGGAATGCGGTGCCATGTGAGGGAGCCAGAAGAAGCCAGAGGCCATATGGAGCCCGTTACCTTATATCAGGCCGCATATTTGTTTCTGTGGTGCCTTAGAGAGGCTTGGCACCACCAATGTAGAAGAGGAGTATTTGCGAAATGCCAGGAGGACCAGCCACGTTTTTTTAAGGAGGTCACATTGTGAAAAGGTACGGCCGAATTCGACTAAGAACCTTCAGTGTTTGCCCGGCGATAGCCGCCTCTCATACCATTCAATATTACCAAACAAAGAGGCAGGCGCTGGAGACAGAAGACAGGAAACCAGGGGTTTATTCCGACGGAGCAGAACACGTCAAATCAGACAACAGGGTATCTTCTCGAGGTGCTCTAACCGTATCTCTGAGGCCTGGCCTCTTATACACAGGTTTATGGCTTTATTACATTTATGACATCTGTGGTATTGCTTTGAAGTTCAAAAAGGCATCTTTGGAATCCCTGGTTCAGGCCCATTCTCACACATATCTACAGTAGAGGTCCCCACCCAAATCTCAGAATGATGGCTATCGCGCAGCTGGACATTCCGCTGGGAACAGGAATGCGGGCGACCGGTCGAATCTAGGGGTGTGAAGGCATTGATTAATCCCCGCTCCTTTGATGTGAGGCGAGGTCCCACTGTAGGGGGCAATAAACCGTATATGTTGGGCTGAGTGATGGCTTGGGATCAGGCCGGGCAATCGGGCAGGGAGGAAGAGGTTATCAAAAGGACCTGTTTTATGAATGAGATGAAAGAGTGAGGGGGGTGTAGTATTCTTGTTTACAGATATTTCCCTTTTAATACAAATTCCAATGTTGTACATATTTCCCTTTTAAATAGAATGTCTCTTCATAGCTGCTCATGCACATTGTGTTATGGATTCCATTTAGAATTGTTATGGCCTGAAATGGATTGGGGTGGAGAAAAAGGACTGGTAACTTGGAGAGTGGATGTACTGTGCTGCAGTTCAATAAACCTTGGATTTTACTTGGAATTATCTTGGATTTTCAACCTCTTTATTACAAAATTGGTGACGAGGGTGTCTAGTACCTACTACTACAGCAGCACAGGTGTGGTACACCTGATTTTGAAAGGATTTTGGATTTTTACCTGATCTTAACCTAGTTTGGATTTTATAAACTTTTGAAGATTGGAGCTTGGTTCATTCCTACATAGAAGACGTTGCTATCGACTATCCTACTTAAGGACTGAAGGATTTAAAACTTTATTTTACTTGGAATACTATTTACACCTGCTCTCACTGGTGTACAATATTCTATTGGTAACGCTTTTCATCTTGGAGACTGCACGGTTGAGGACGCTGTGTTTACCGTAAACTACGAAATTTATGGGTGTTTGCGCGAAAGTTTCACAATTTTAAACGAAATAAGCAAATGTTTACCTTTGAATGTGGTTTCAACGGGCAACACGCGAAGGACTGAGTCTTCCCGTGCAACAAATCTCCATGCGCCGTGTTGGAGCGTGCAGTTACCATAGTTTCCAAGTAGTGACTCGGGTGTGCTCGTGAAATAAAGGTACTGTTTCACTTTTGGAATATATTGATCAAATAAGCTACGCCGCACGACGAACTTCACAACTATCTGTTTGACAACATTTTCACATTGCGTGCATTATTGCTGGTAATTTCGAACTAGTGCTAGACTTTTGCACTATAATCTACAACTGCTGTGTAGGACATTACAGCGCTGATGTACACAGCTGGTGTACTCAAGGATTGAATTTGTGTTTATTTACTTTGCATTTTATTTTATTTCAACTGTAATAATATCATATTGCTTCATTTTGTTCACTATTTAATTTGTACTATTATCATTTTCACCATGCAGTTTGACCCTCCTTCGAAATTTTTACAATGTAAGGGTGATCCTCCCATCCCCTGGAACAGATGGAAGGAGGAGTTTTTAACTTATTTAAAGGCTATTGATGGGGAAAGGATGGGAGATGAAAGAAAAAAGAATATTTTTCTTCATTGTTTAGGATCCGAAGGGCAAGCTATTTTTAGAAATTTACCACCTGTTCCTGGTGACTCTGGTGTATTTGATGAAGCAATGCTTCGTGTAGAAACACGTTTCAAACCCAAACCAGTATTGCTCTGAATCGTTACAAGTTTTATACGAGGGCACAGAAAGAAAATGAATCTTTTGATGATTTTTTAACGGGTTGAGAGCTTTGGTGGTTTCATGTAATTTTGGTGCAATGACAGACGAAATGATCAGAGATCAGATAATTGTCAATGTTAAATGTAAGAAAACACAGGAACAATTGTGGATATTAGGTAATCCCACTTTATTAGAAAGCATTTCCACTGCCAAGGCTTTTGAACAATCTAGCAAATGGATGAAAACTATTGAAGAAACGAGCACTAGGGGTAGCAAGAATGATAAACTAAGTGAAGAAGTATGTGCTATGAACAATGTTACAAAAGGTTTTCAAAACTATAGGAATATATCACGTAACCACATTGTATGTTTTAGATGTGGGAGTTACAATCATGTAGCTTCCTTCAAGTTTTGTCCTGCCTTGGGAAAAGAGTGCAACAAATGTGGTAGAGTTGGTCATTTTTCCAAGTCCTGTAGGGAAGACAAAAAGAAAATTGGGGACAAAAGTAATTATTTTAAAAAAGGGGAAGTCTCTTGTGTGAGAGATGACACTGATTTGGGATCAAATTTGTCAAGATGTGAGCATGTCGTGTCTAATGAATCCCTTAAAGAAAGAGGAATGATTGTATCATTAGTGAGTTTAGGGTTGCTTGAAGAGGATATGTTGGACTCTCCTAAGTGTGTGGTTAAATTTATGGGTGTTGAACTAGAGCTAATGGCTGATTCTGGGTCTCCTTGGACCATCATAACGGAAGAATACTTTCATGAAATGTATGAATCTAAGATTGCTAAGAGTGATTTGTGCCCTCCTGATGTAATGGCAAAAGGTTTCAATGGTTCATACATTGATTTCATTGGTTATATTGCTTCCACCATATATTTTAAGGATCAATCTGCGTACATCAAATTATATGTTGTAGTAAAGGGTGTGAATGTTCTAGGTTGGCGCGATGAATTCAAACTTAACATTACATTGAATCCACGCAGCAAAGATCCAGTCATGGTGTTAAAGGATAGAGATAAGTTAAATAAAAGAGTTATGTTTGTAGAAGAGAGTAATGCTTGGAAGTTACTTTCGTGTGAGTTTCCTGAAGTTTTTTCAGACAAGTTAGGTAAGCTAAGCGGGTTCACTCATGTCATCAAGCTCAAACAACGAGCTGAACCAGTTGTGCAAAAGCTTAGACCTGTACCACTCAATGTTAGAGAAGAGTTAAGTGATACTCTAAAAGATATGTTAAAAAATTATGTCATAGAGGAGATAGAATCATCAGAATGTGTTTCGCCAGTAGTTTTGGCACGCAAACCTGATAAATCTCTGAGACTTTGCATAGATTTGAGAGCACTTAATGCTAATATAGTAGTAGATTGTCATCCTCTGCCGAATATCAATGAAGTAGTGAGCATGATTGGTGAGGCTGATTTGAGATCTGCGTATCATCAGGTAGTGTTAGCAGAGGAATCACGTCATCTCACAGCATTTATTACACCTCAGGGATTATATCAATTCAAACGGATGCCATTTGGTTTGGCATCGGCAGCCTCAGTTTTTCAGAGATCGATGTATCATATTTTTAAAGACATGAGTGACTATGTGAAGTGTTTTCAGGATGACATTTTAGTATTTTCTAAGAGTGATGAAGTACATATGGAACACCTGAGTAATGTGTGTAAAATGTTAAGTAAGTTTGGTCTTACCATTAAGAGTAAAAAGTGCAAGTTATTTCAAAAGAAGATAGAATATTTAGGGCATACTATTTCTGGGAATGGTGTTGCTCCTAAGAAATCGTTAGTTGATGCAATCCTGAAAGCTCCTGCACCCGATTGCAAAGATAAATTGTTATCATTTTTAGGACTCTGTGAATATTACAGTAAGTTTATAGTTGGTTTCGCAACTAAAGTGGAGCCGTTAAGAGAACTAACCAGGAAAGATGTTGAATTTTTGTGGGGAACTAAACAACAAAACGCTTTTGACAGTATTAAACTTGACAAGGTGTCAGCTCCTACACTTAGACCGTTTTGTTTGAACAAACTTTGTGTTTTGACAGTGGATGCTAGCCTTTATGGCCTAGGTTGCGTGCTTTCGCAACGTTCGGGTAAGGAGGACTGGAATGTTGCATTCGCGTCTAGATCTCTAAATAACACTGAAAAACGATATGCTGTAATCAAAAAGGAATTATTAGGATGTGTCTGGGCTGTTGAACATTTCCGGAATTATATTTGGGGTGCAAGATTTTTGATACGTACTGATCATAAGCCTTTGGTGGGTATTCTTTCACCCGGTGGAGGTTTAAGTGCGACTGCTCGTATTGCTAGATTGATGTCACGATTACAAGAATATAGTTTTGACATAGAATATGTGCCTGGGAAACTCAATGTGACTGCAGATTGTTTGTCAAGATTACCATATCCCAGTGTCAGTGATGATGAAGATACTGAAGTCGTAACTAGCATTTCAGAATTATTGTCTGAGAAATTCAGTATCATTTCAGAAGATTTATGGATGAAAAGCATGAGTGAGGATGATGTCTTGTGCAAAGTGAGAGATTATGTGAGTGTGGGTTGGCCTTCTAAGGAATTAATTCCAGCTGAAGTTATACCATTTTACAATGTTGCTGATGAGTTAGCCATAGAGGGAAATCTACTATTCAGAGCTGGAAAATGTATTCCACCTTTTGCGGTAAGAGATGTTATTTTGCAAATGAGTCATGAATGTCACATGGGCATGTCGTCCATGATAAGATTAATTAGGTCAAATTTCTGGTGGCCAGGAGTGGATAGGTTTGTAGATAAATTTGTTAGAGAGTGTCCTGACTGCATTGAAAGTGATAAGACGTGCAAATGTGATCCGGCACCTTTGACTCCTGTGAAGTGGCCAGATCATCCATGGCAGAAATTAGGGATCGATATTGCTGGCCCATTCAATTTTTTACCACAGGAGTGTAGATTCGCTATAGTTGCTGTGGATTATCACTCCAAATGGCCTGAGGTCAAACTGGTACCTCATCCTAACACTGAAAGTGTTATTTTATTTTTGAGAGAGATATTTTCAAGAGAAGGATTCCCAGAAAGCATTGTATCAGATAATGGGGTACAGTTCAAATCTTCAGAGATGTTGGAGTTTTTGAGTACTTATGGTATAAAGCATTGCACCACTGCTCTGTATGAACCACAAGGAAATAGGCTAGTGGAGAGATATAACAGGGTTCTCAAACAAGATATCCTATGGGCTCGGAAGTTTGGGGGAATGTGGAAGGAGAAATTGAGAGAAAAGTTATGGCTGTACCGTATAACGCCTCATGTGTAGCGATTACCTGGGGGACAAGGAAAGGAAGGGGATTCACAGCGTATCTCACATCTGTTAGAAGATGTAGTATCCGCAAACAGCCACCGGAGGGAGCCTGGCGTATGCGGAACTACAGTTCCCAGAGGCGCAGAGAGAACGGACCCGGAAGCGCTGTGTCGTCAAAACCCTTCCGAGGTATCGGCTCTGGGCTTGTCAATCCGGATCTACTTTGATTGAGCCACGGAGCCATCTCGCGTTTCCCTCGAGGAATTCCAGGTACTTTGGTCATTATCCCCGGCCTTGTCTGTTGCTGCCAGTGGAGAGACAGCTACAGAGACGACCTCTGCTTTCAAGTATTTGTGTGAGTACCCGCACCATATAAGACGGGTTATTCACACTCCGTGACGTTTGTGAGACCCGCGCAGGAGCGCGTTGTCGTCTCCGTCACTGGAGTGTTTCCTTGCGTATCTTATTCCTGTTTTGACCTTTCGGCGAACACATACGTTCCTTTGGACCCTGCAGTACCGGTACCGGTACATGTTGTAAGAATAGGCGCCTTCGCCCACGGAGTGTGCTGTTCTCATTATTTCCTTGCTGATTTTGCCGTTTTCCTTGCTGATTTTGCCGTTTATTCTTACCTTGCTGATTTTGAGAACTATCTTGAATCCACACTGCTTACTCTGGAACAATTTGGATTTAACCCAGATGTACTTTTCTGAGTTCTACACCTACCACAGCAGTTAGTAACTTGATTAAGCAATGTTTATTTATCTAACTCCTGTGAGCGTAGCAAGTCCCTAACCAATGGTTTCTTGTTCTTTCCTCATCTGCAGTACTACTGGGGGTTCTGAGAGACCAGTGTGAGTGTGGGTGGACGACACCTGAACATACGTCCAGAAGTCTCTTGGACAGCCTTTATTCTTTTATCCACTTCCCTTTTCCCCAGGGGGCATAAATACATAGCTGTGTTTTGGTTTACACTGTGTGTTGTGCGTTCTGGAGAAGAAGGGGGAATCACTTCTATCCATCGTTCCTGCTGACATCTCTCAGAGGTTAGTGGTATATAGCCATTAACATCGTGACATCATGCCACTACAGAAGTTTCTCCTTTCCGCCTACTAAAGGGTAGAGATCCTGTATCTAACCTATGTCCTTGGTGGTTTAAGAAAAGTGCTGGTTATCGCATGGTTGATGTGAATGTCAAGGATGTAGCTGAGAAAGGGAACTCAAACAGTGCAAATACAAAAGTGATTATGATACTAGGATGAAAGTCAAACAACCTGCTTTTATGGTAGGTGATGTGGTTAGGATTCGTAAACCTGGTTATATTACCAAGGGTGAGACAAAGTTTGGCAAACCTATAAAGGTTGTGAAAGTTTATCACAATAGCGTTGTCACACAAGATGGCAAAAGATGGAATGTTAGAAGAGTATCCAAATGTGTGTCTTAAATTTTCTATTATAACCAGTAGTTTCTTTTATGCGTAAGGATTTGTTTTTTTTAAAGTTTACGTAGTCACTTAATTTTCTTTAGGGGGAAAATGTGTAGTATTCTTGTTTACAGATATTTCCCTTTTAATACAAATTCCAATGTTGTACATATTTCCCTTTTAAATAGAATGTCTCTTCATAGCTGCTCATGCACATTGTGTTATGGATTCCATTTAGAATTGTTATGGCCTGAAATGGATTGGGGTGGAGAAAAAGGACTGGTAACTTGGAGAGTGGATGTACTGTGCTGCAGTTCAATAAACCTTGGATTTTACTTGGAATTATCTTGGATTTTCAACCTCTTTATTACAGGGGGTTCAGCACGGGATGTGGCTCGGAGGCAGGGTCACGCTGGAGGTGCGTTTATGGCCCAAGCAGGAGAGACCGGGGGCTGTCGGGGCGCGGGGGGGATGTTTGCGAGGCAAGAGAGTGAGGGGGGAGAGACGCGCTGGCTATCGGGAGTGGGCAGAGAGGCCATGGCAATCGAAATGACTGCTGCTTACACGCACGTATGGATCTGGAAAGGACAAGATGGCGCCGATAATGTTTACGCCACAATCCAGATTTCAACAGTCCTCCCTTTTCAACATATCTAGCCAGCTTGTCAATTTATGTCTATCCCCATTATATTACGTATTTCGATATCATACAAAGCTTTCATACGTTCAGCTTCAAAGTTCGGAGTCTTAGTGCAAATACAGTTAGCAAACAGTGAGCACAGAGGCGGCAAGCATTGAATACCCAGGCAGAGTCCACATATTACGACGATTGGTATCAGTACGATCATGAACAACCTCCATCCCCAGTCTTTTACAGCACTCCAGAACCAACTCCCAAGTGACCATCCGTCTTGTTCCTGATGAACTTCTGAGGAGAGTCTGTGGAGGTGTTCAATGGCTTTGTAGACTGAGGGTGAATTGTCTGGTATGTAGGTACAACAGCTGGACCCGATGATACGGCATGCTCCTCCACGGTCCGCCAGAAACACATCTAGAACAAGGCGGTTTTGAAGAGCCACCAGACGGACCGCCTGAAGCTCGGCTGTATTGTTTGTGAGGATACCCGCTGTAATGTTCATCGTTGTTTCGACTGCCTGGGACAAATGCCGAATGGCACGACTGTTCGCCATCGGACCCCAAAGGGGAACAAGTCCCTTTATTGCATCCAAGAATTGTGCTCCAGTGGAGTCGGCTTGCTCAATGTCCTTTGCTTGTTTTTGTCGGTGATGGTTTGCCGGAGCCACATAGGTCGGAGGAAGGATGAAGGCAATGTAGCAGGTACCTCCCCAGACCTTTGGGAGCCAGGTGTAGGCTTTTGTACTACAGACGAAGTACATGTTTGGAGAGGTGACAAAAGAGGGTGGGTCGGTTGAGTCCAAAGTTCTGGTGATGCGACAAGCGCTGTGGCCCACCAGTTGTGTCCCATGGTCTGTGATGCATACAAGGCCCGAGACATTGACGACAGATAGGGCCACAGTCAGGGTGGCAGCCGTTCGTTTACGGAGGTAGGAGAAGGTGGGTCTGGCTGGATTGTTGAATACTTGCATCTCCACCCTTTCTTTGGCAGGGATGTCCATGTGAAAGAAGTATTGGAGGATAGAGGGCAGAAGGGAGCAGCAGTTCTTCCGGTTTTGTTCAGCCAGACCCCATGATAAAAGTGCGACATAGTTCCGCTGGAAGTGGCATTGTCTCTGTAGCTCTCTTGCAAGAGGATCAGCCAAGCAAGGCAGGAACCATGAACAGAGAAAGGTGAAGGGATGAAGGGGATGGAATGTCCAGTGGCATGTGGTATCAACCCACAGATCCAGCAATTCGTGGCATTGGCGGCAAGGTTGTGTTGGTGCAGCAACTGCACGAAGGAGTTGTTCCAGAACTCCTTACGTCTTTCTTGGATTTGAGGTGAAAGAGAGACCAGGTAGTGTTCTTTCATGGTGGTAGGCTGTGCAGTCGTTAGAAATGTCTTATGAGCCGGTGCGTTCTCTTCCACGATCCAGAAGGTAGTCATGAGGAGGAGGCAGAAGAGAAGAGCGATAAGAAGAGCAATAGTCTTTGAGCTGTGTAACCTGTCAGCTTTCGGGTTTCTGTAGTGGGTCTTCGGATGTCTGGTTGCTTCCATCATCTTCGAGGTGCTCGGTAGTGGGCAGAACCACAAACTTCGTTGGGCTTCTCTCCTGGCAGCCTTAGTAGTGTTAGGCCACCAGTCTGAGAATTGTAACTTAGTCAGTGGTCTGCTTAGCCGAAGCTCCCTTCTTTCGTCGCAGGTTATACCCTTCTCTGGATGGCACAGTGGGATCAGGGAATTTCGCCAATTCGAGTGTCTCTGTCTCAGGGTAGCAGCTCAGGGATGGTCGGTCTTTGTTCAGGAGCTCTTCTTGGGTGGTCACGTCTTCGGTCGACGTCAGGGTCGGAGAGATTTTCTTGCAATGATGTGCATGCAGCCAATTTCGCTTCCCTTCCACTCGAAGAGCTGTTCGGGTGGTGATCAAGACTTGCCAGGGGCCCGTCCAGCGGGGTTCCAGACTCTTCTCCCGCTGGAATTTCCGAATTAAGACGAAATCTCCAGGCTGGATGGTATGTCCGGGGCCCCTGGAAGCATCGGGGATGGCCTGCAGCACCTGATGATGAATAACAGACAGTGTTTTAGTTAGGTTATACAGATAGTCAGACATTAGGACGTCCGGGACGTCGTGAATAGATGTCGGTTTGGGTGCAGACCAGATACTCATGGGCCGGCCGAAAACGACCTCGTAAGGGGTCAAGTGGTGTTTGGTGGGGGTGGTACGCATTGACAGCAATGCCAGGGGAAGAGCGTCTGGCCATTTTAGTCCTGTGGTAGCCACTATTTTCGCTAGTTTTAGTTTCAATGTGGCGTTGTGTCGCTCGACCAGTCCAGCTGATTGGGGGTGAAAAACTGCGTGGAATTTCTGTCGTACCCCCAGCCCCTTCAGGATAAGCTGGATAACCTCGGCTACGAAATGGGGGCCATTGTCACTCCATAAAATACGACAAAGGCCGTAGCGAGGGAAGAACTCTTTCAGTAGTACCTTTGCAGTGGCAATGGCAGTGTTGTCGCGCGTCGGGTAGGCTTCCACCCATTTGCTAAAAGCGCATACAACAACAAGCACATACTTCAGTCCTTGACATCTCTCTAACTGAATATAGTCCATCTGTAGGACTTCAAATGGGTGGTTGGGGACCCCAAATCCTCCTCGGGGTACGACAGTTCCTTTCCCAGGGTTGTGTTGCAGACAAACTAGGCATTGTTGGACAAGACGTTTGGCTGAGTCTGTAATTTGTCGTTATGCCACACTCGGGAGACAAGTTCAGCCATAGGGGCTGCTCCTATGTGTGCAGGGGAGTGAGCCATGGTCAGTATAGGGATCAAGTATGAATTGGGTAGCAACCATTTGTTCGTGTCTTTTGTCCGCCAGCAGCCTTCATCGTCCTTCAGTCCCACCCGTGCCCATTCAGTCAATTCGTGTGGTGCACTGGCTATCTGGATGTCCCTAATGGTCTCCCTAGCGTCCTTCCATTTTTCTGTTTGTGACCTGGTCACGTATATGCGTGTTGTCGTCCTATTCTCTGCTGTCGTCTGGGCGGTGCTGTCCGCCAGTGCATTCCCCTGTCCGACGATATCTGTCACCCTTTTGTGTGCCTGACATTTGATCACAGCAAGTCATTTGGGAAGGAGAACTGCTTCAGTCAGAGCGGAGACTAGATCTCCGTGTAGGATGGGGGTGCCGTGTGAGGTCAGGAATCCCCTTTCCTTCCAAGGAGCCCAAAATGATGCACCACCCCGAAGGCATACTGGCTGTCCGTGTAAATGTTTGCTGTCATCCCTTCTGCTAGGATACAAGCTCGTGTGAGGGCAATCAGTTCAGCTGCCTGTGCAGATTTCTGTGTGATGCGGGCGGTCTCAACTACAGTTCGGGCTGTGGTGACTGCATACGCAGCTGAGGTGGTGCCATCGGTGAGTTTGATGCAAGAGCCATCCACCCATAGCTCTCCGTCAGGATCTGGGAAAGCTGCGTCTCGAAGGTCCACTCTACTCCTAGTCTGTTCGACCGTGGGGGTCACACAGTCATGTATAGGGGGCACATCGGGATCATTCTCAGGCAGAGGCAACAAGGTGGCTGGGTTCAGTGTGGTGCATCGTTTCAACGTGATGTGAGGTGCGAGCAGTGTCAGTTCGTACCCAGTCAGTCGTGCGCTGGTCAGGTGTTGTGTCTTGGTCTGGTTTAGGAGGGTGTCAACAGCATGGGGCACTAGTACCGTGAGGGAATTCGAGAGTACGATCCCCTCACTTTGTCGGATAGAGACAGCAGCAGCAGCTACTGCTCGAAGGCAGGCCAGCAAAGCTCTCGCTACAGGGTCAAGAGTGGCAGAGAAATAGGCACATGGTCGTTGTTTGGGGCCGATGGTTTGAGTCAGGACAGACAAAGCGCATCCCTCCCTTTCGTGAGTGTAGAGAGAGAAGGGTTTTGTATAATCAGGGGTTCCTAGGACTGGTGCTGAACAAAGGGCGTCTCGTAGTTCCTTGAAGGAGGATTGGCATTCAGGGGTCCAAGGGAGCGGGAAGGGGACATCTTTAGCCAGTAGGGAAAGTAGTGGTTTCACAATGAGGCTGAAATTTGGCAACCATTGTCGACAGAAGGAGGTGAGGCCTACCAAAGAGCGGACTTGCTTCGGGGTTCTAGGGATAGGGGTCTCTAGAATAGCCTGAATTCGATCGGGTGTGAGTTTTCTCCCATCTTTGGACAAGAGGTGGCCTAGGTAAGTGACTTGAGGTTGGCAGAAATGCAACTTCTTCTTGGAGACCTTGTGGCCGTTTTCCGCGAGGAAGCGCAGGAGTTGGATGGTGGCTGTGACTGCAAGTGGAGTGGTGTCGGCCGCCAAAAGGATATCATCGACGTACTGTATCAACACCACTCCATCCGGTAACTGGACTGCATCCAGCTGTCTCTTGAGGGCCTGGCTGTAGATGCTTGGGCTTTCAGTGTAGCCCTGGGGTGCTCTACAAAATCTATATGAGCGGGATTTTAAAGTGAAGCTGAAAAGGTATCGGCTGTCTGAGTGGATGGGGATGGAGAAAAATGCGTTCTTGAGATCGATTACCGTGAAGGTGGTGGCAGTGGAAGGAATCAGGGTCAGAATGGTGGTGATGTCTGAGACTACAGGGTACTGAGGTACGACTACTTTGTTGACTTCTCGTAGGTCGATGATGAAGCGGTACGCTTTTTCATCTCCCTCACCCTGCTTCTTCACAATGGGTAGGATAGTGCTGTTGCAAACATTGCTAACTACTTCTTCTACCACTCCTGCGTCTACCAGGGACTGGATGATTTTTACCAATGCCTTCTCGCCTTCGGGCAATTTCCGATACTGTGGGAGTTTTGGGAGCACTGCGTCCTGTCGAACAGTTATGTGTACAGGGTCTATCATCATGCGTCCTACGTCCGAGTCAGTCTTTGCCCATAGGTACAGAGGTAGGGTGTCGAGTAAGGACAAGTCAGCGTCAGTGATGGAAAACAAGCGTTGTGTGTGACAATGAAAATGTTTAGATCTCCCGAGGGAGCCACAACGCTGCTGAGGCGCGGCGCAACGAAAACCTTTTAATCTTCGAGACTTTTTACTTACCTTGCCTCCACCTTGCAGGGGCTGCGCCCTGGACATCGCGCACCCCCTGACGCCTCCTGACCTCCCTGCCGGCCGCCGCCAGAGCGCCCCACGCTGCTCGTTCCCTCACCCTGTGACGGGCAGGTCACGAGGGCGGGGACGGGCGTGCCCACCATCTCGGGCTGCTCTGTGGTTGGCGGGGCTGCTTCTCTGTCCCTCCCCCCCTGGTAATCTATTTCAGCAGGGCGAGTTCAGGCCCTGTCACTGTTTAGATCTCCCGAGGGAGCCACAACGCTGCTGAGGCGCGGCGCAACGAAAACCTTTTAATCTTCGAGACTTTTTACTTACCTTGCCTCCACCTTGCAGGGGCTGCGCCCTGGACATCGCGCACCCCCTGACGCCTCCTGACCTCCCTGCCGGCCGCCGCCAGAGCGCCCCACGCTGCTCGTTCCCTCACCCTGTGACGGGCAGGTCACGAGGGCGGGGACGGGCGTGCCCACCATCTCGGGCTGCTCTGTGGTTGGCGGGGCTGCTTCTCTGTCCCTCCCCCCCTGGTAATCTATTTCAGCAGGGCGAGTTCAGGCCCTGTCACTGTTTAGATCTCCCGAGGGAGCCACAACGCTGCTGAGGCGCGGCGCAACGAAAACCTTTTAATCTTCGAGACTTTTTACTTACCTTGCCTCCACCTTGCAGGGGCTGCGCCCTGGACATCGCGCACCCCCTGATGCCTCCTGACCTCCCTGCCGGCCACCGCCAGAGCGCCCCACGCTGCTCGTTCCCTCACCCTGTGACGGGCAGGTCACGAGGGCGGGGACGGGCGTGCCCACCATCTCGGGCTGCTCTGTGGTTGGCGGGGCTGCTTCTCTGTCCCTCCCCCCCTGGTAATCTATTTCAGCAGGGCGAGTTCAGGCCCTGTCACTGTTTAGATCTCCCGAGGGAGCCACAACGCTGCTGAGGCGCGGCGCAACGAAAACCTTTTAATCTTCGAGACTTTCTACTTACCATGCCTCCACCTTGCAGGGGCTGCGCCCTGGACATCGCGCACCCCCTGACGCCTCCTGACCTCCCTGCCGGCCGCCGCCAGAGCGCCCCACGCTGCTCGTTCCCTCACCTTGTGACGGGCAGGTCACGAGGGCGGGGACGGGCGTGCCCACCATCTCGGGCTGCTCTGTGGTTGGCGGGGCTGCTTCTCTGTCCCTCCCCCCCTGGTAATCTATTTCAGCAGGGCGAGTTCAGGCCCTGTCACTGTTTAGATCTCCCGAGGGAGCCACAACGCTGCTGAGGCGCGGCGCAACGAAAACCTTTTAATCTTCGAGACTTTTTACTTACCTTGCCTCCACCTTGCAGGGGCTGCGCCATGGACATCGCGCACCCCCTGACGCCTCCTGACCTCCCTGCCGGCCGCCGCCAGAGCGCCCCACGCTGCTCGTTCCCTCACCCTGTGACGGGCAGGTCACGAGGGTGGGGACGGGCGTGCCCACCATCTCGGGCTGCTCTGTGGTTGGCGGGGCTGCTTCTCTGTCCCTCCACCCCCTGTCACGCCCCTCTTAGACCCTTTCCATGTGTCCCTATATCACAACTTCCCCGTTTAGACGGCGCAGCGGGCGGGCGCAGCGGGCGCGACGAAGGCGCGCCGAAGTTGCGCCTAAGTTAAGCCCGTCTGCGCCCGTCCGCGGCCGACCGGGGCTAGGGGCGCGTCACTCTGCCCCGTTTATCACCTATTCCCTGGCCCAACTTCGCTGCCTCCAGGGTCCCTGGCCCATTGCTACTTCCACTCGTTCTCGTATCTCCTCCCTTGGTCTATCCCATGAGGTTTCCTCGCACATTCCCTTTACTGTGTGTGGCCCTTCTCTTTTACTCCCATCTTCCATTCACCCTATACCCCTTAAACCCTTAACAGTCCTCTACCTTAATACTCGGTCCACTGTTGCCCATGCACACGAACTTTCGGTCCTGTTGGACCTTCATACCCCTGATCTCCTTTTTTTAACGGAGACCTGGTTCGGCGATGACTCCCTCCCCGCCCTCCTGGCCACCCTGCCGGCTACTTACTATGCTCTTCGGGCAGATTGCCCTTCCGGCAGAGTGGGGGGCGGCGTGGCAGTCATCGCACGCACCGATCTCCCTTTTCAAACCCTGTCCTTACCGGACATTGCTACCTCTGAATACTTGGTTATTCGCACCACCGCCACTTCTCCTCCTTTGACCTGCTTTCTCACTTACCGTCCTCCCCAATCTCCCGCACAGTTCCTTTCTGATTTCTTGGAAGTCCTGGCTACCATTACAGTTAACAACACCTCTATTTTACTCCTTGGTGATTTTAATTTCTGGCCCTCCGACCCTGCTGAATGTTCTTCCTCAAAGGAATTTTCTGAAACCCTTCAATCCCTCAATTTCACTTCCTTCGTTCACTCTCCCACCCACATCAAAGGTCACATGCTTGACCAGATCTGGTCCTTGAATTGTCCCGTGGAATCTCTCTCTATCTTGCCCTGTACATGGTCCGATCACCACTTGATTTCATTCTCTCTGCCCACTCACTCCCCAGCCAAGCCCTCTCGTCCTAAGAACATCTGGGCCCGAGCTTGGGGCCGAGCCAACCTGGAAGATTTTTCCTCCTTTCTTACCACTACTCTCCCTTCCCTGCAGGGTCTTCCTACCCTTTCTCAGGTCGCGGCTATAGATCAGTGGCTCTCTGCTGGTAGTGATTCTGTCGCCCCGCTCAAATGCATCACCTCTAAGCGCGACAAGGATGCCAATCGGTGGTTCAATGTTGAGCTAAAGGCCACCAAACTCACAGTACGCCGCGCAGAGCGGGCCTGGAGGAGAAGTTATTGCCCCATTTTACGACTGGAGTATACTAATATCCTTGCCCAGTATAAAAATAAGATCCTGGAGGCCAAAACCATCTACTTCTCCTCTAAAATCCTTGCTGCTGCAAACCAGTCCAAGGAGATATTTTCGATTGTTCAGAATCTGGCGCTCTCAGACAGAACAACCCTTAAGCCCGCCCCGTCCGAAGAACTCTGCCACTCCCTCAATGACTATTTTATCCATAAAATCATTACCATTAAAGACAACATTCCGCCCCCTTCTTCCACTTTTGTTGATCCCCAATGCCCTTCTCCCAAGGGAGAACTCACCATTTTCCCTCTCATATCTAAGGAAGCTTTCACGTCCATAGTATCCTTGGTTAAATCTGGTTCCCCTCTGGACCCCTGTCCGGCCCATATCCTTCGTCAGATTTTTGTCACCTGCCCTGATCCCCCCCTTCATCTTCTCAACAGCTCCCTGGCTCAAGGCGTAGTTCCCAACCCCTTGAAGTCAGCGGTTATTGTGCCGATTCTTAAAAAACCTGGGCCAGACCCTTCTGTCCCCGCCAATTTCCGCCCCATCTCCCTCCTGCCATTTTTGGCAAAGGTGCTCGAGCGCCATGTCACCTGCGCCCTGAGCTCCTTTGTGGAGATGCACGGAGCTCTTGCTCCCCGCCAGGCTGGTTTCCGCCCCGCACACTCTACGGAGTCCGTTGTCATCTCGGTCTTGGACAACCTCAGGGAGGGTATGGATACCAACCAACGCCAGGCTCTTGTGCTTCTCGATCTCTCAGCCGCCTTTGACACGGTGGATCATACCATCCTACTTTCCCGTGTCAAGGCGGCGGGGATCGGGGGCACTGCTCTGGTCTGGTTATCCTCCTTCCTGAGCGACCGCACCCAGGCCGTTCGCCTGGGTGATTTCACAGCGGACGTCCGGAAAGTTCAGTGCGGGGTTCCCCAGGGTTCCTCCCTTTCCCCCCTCCTGTTTAATCTTTATGTTGCCCCTCTTATTTTTTCTCTTCAACAAATGGAGGTGGCCGTATTTAATTATGCGGATGACCTCCAGCTTGTTTTCAATCTGTCTTCTTCCCCTTCTTCTCTTCTCAACTTTCAATCTGTTATGCTTCATATCCGGGACTGGATGAGCCACAATCATTTGAAACTCAACCCCGATAAGACCGAGCTGGTGTTGACGGGTGGTTCATCCAGCCCCTGGTCCTCTCTCTTTTGGCCCCCTGCACTGGGCCCCTCCCCTGTCCCCACTACCTCTGTTAAAACTCTGGGTATAAAACTCAATTCTCAACTCACCCTTCATTCTCAGGTCAGCTCCGTGGTATCTTCTTCTTTCCTTTCATTGCGCACTATTCGCAGGGTGTCCCGTTTTTTTACTTTCTCTGCTCTTAAACTTATCATTTTGGCCATGGTGGTGTCCCGCCTGGATTATGGCAACGCCCTATATGCAGGTATTCCTGCATATAGTCTTCGGTGTTTGCAGCAGATACAAAACCAGGCGGCCCGCCTGGTCTTTAACCTTCCGAAATTTCACCACTCCTCCCCTCTCTTGAAAACCCTACACTGGCTTCCTGTGCGAGCCCGGGTCCAATTCAAACTCGCCTCCATTACTTTCCTAGCTCGACAGGGCTTGGCACCCGCATTTATCTCTTCTGAGATTACCCCCTATGTTCCCGCCAGGGAACTGCGTTCTTCCTCTCAGTCCCTCCTCACTATCCCTCGCTATCGGAGAAAGAAGTGGGGAGGTTCGAAATTTGCGACCCTTGCCCCAACCCTGTGGAATTCCCTCCCTTTTCAACTTCGCTCCCTCACTTCTTACTTAGATTTTCGCAAACACCTGAAGGCTTACCTGTTTACCAAGGCCTTTGACTAAATATTTTTAGCTTCCCTTGCTCCCTAGGCCCAGATCTTTTCAGTTTTAGCGCCAAGAAACCGCTGGTGTATGTGCGCTGTATAAGTATTTTTAAACTCAAACTCAAACTCAAGATCTGAGCAGCGTCGGGTTGTTGTACAGAATGACTCGAACTCCGTCTTGTGAACACCTAATAGTAGCTCGAAAATGTTTCAACAAGTCAAGTCCCATAATAGCGTCGGGGGTGTTGGAGGAGAGCAAAAACGTTGTGTCAGTGGTGTTATTGTCCAAGTTAAAAGAGATCGGTGTGGACAAGGGATTAGTAGAGGGCGTTCCATCAAAACCTATTGATGTCACATGTGAGCCAGACAAGGGTGCCCTGGAAATCAATCGCTTAGACAACGCACTACGTGTTGCACCAGTATCTACCAGAAATGGAGACTTCGTACCTAGGACCTTAGCGGTGACATAAGGACCTTGCTGGTCAACATAGAGCTCGACTGGATCCCTTCCTTTCCCTTGGCAGTCCTATGCAAAGTCGTGGGCATTGTCGCAGTCAGACTGTTGGCACTGATTCTGTCGGGGGCGGTCAAAGGTGTTCGGTCTACCAGGTCTGTCATAGTTGGTTTCGTTTGTGTGCCCTCGTCCCTGTCCTCTATTTCTCGGCCCGCCCGCTACGTCTCTCGTGTCTTTATTTCTGAGTGCTTCTTGCAGAGCTGGACATTGAGACTTCCAATGGCCAAATCCTTTGCAAAACGCACACTGGTTCTCATCGAGGTCTGTTTGTGGAGCGCCGGGTGCCGGTGTGCGGTCTCTAGGGGGTGGATTTCTAGGAGCATTCGACTGGTAGTTCCCTCTATACTGTTCCCTTCCTATAGTCACCCCTTGCAACTGGGCAATCATCACCCTCTCTTTCAAGTCCTTTTTCTTTTTCTCAGTCGCTCGATCATTCTCGTTCTTTTGTCGCTCATAGTATTGAGCCATCTGATGGATAGCTGCGGGCTTGGAGGCCGCCCAACTACTCTCGCTAGTCTGTAGTTTCTGCGAGACTTCTGGTGTCAGGCCTTTCACATAGTTCTGGACAAACAAGTGATGTCCGGTTGCAGTGGTCATGTCCTGGCCGCTGTAATCGGAGAACACAGTTTCAAACAGGGAGAAGTATTCTGATACGTTTTCCTGGGGTTTCTGGCGACAGGCCGGTACTATCGACCAGTCCACCTTCCTTTCTGAGACTAGGGTTTTTAATTTCTGCACGATCTTATCTGGTAGGTCTAGAATGGCTTTCAAAGGTTTCTGTCCCGGCTCTCGCTGTTTGTCTACATCACCGAGTTGTATCCAGGTATGTCCGAACAGCTCAAGGTGGTCGACTTTCCGGATTTGCTTCCACACATCAGCTGGCAGACATAACCCGAAAAACAAATCGATATCCGCTAGGGTCATAATCATTGAACCCAAAGCGGTGGCTAATTCTGTATAGAAGGCTGTGGGGTTCTTTCGCAGATCAGGCAAGGACTTTCAAAAAGTCAGGATGTCTTGCCGATCCCATGGTTGGTAAACCCAGTTGTAAACTACCCTCCCTCTCGCATCTCGGTGGTTAATATCATCGTGTGTCCCCTATCCTCGTAGGGGGACCCAATAGGGAGCGGCCTCCTTTATGGGCATCATAGTGTCAATTTTTTCTACTCTGGCTTCAGTCGCTGCAGGAGTCGTGGTGTTAGTCTCTGGTTTCAGTTCCGTGAGGTGGCGGAAAACTTCAAGCGTACGCGTGAAGAGGTTCGTCACATCACACTCGCCCCCATCTCCGACATCAACTTTCCTATACAGAGTCGTTAGGTTTTCAGGGCCTTTTCCTTGGTATCGGTCCTCGTAGGCATTAAGGGTGTGGTAACAAATGCATACGACAAAGTGTCGTCTGTGGCTATTGGCATATGTATTGTACATATCCGTTACATAATCCTCACTTTCCTTTCGCACCACCAGTGTCTTTACAATCTTATCGATTCCAGCTCGTTCATCCTTACTTAATCTATTCGATCTCGCAGGGTCTTTCCTCCCGGCTTCGGGATAATCTGAAGTCGCTGCTCGTGCTGCGCTGAGTGCGAGGGGTTCGGTCGGCGCAGAGGCCATGAGGACCGAGGCTCCAGCACTACTCTCGCCTGTCGTTGGGGGTTGCGGGTGCTGCGCTAAGGGTTGGGAAGGGGCATATGGAGGGGGCATGTAGATGATCGGGGGACCTAGTAGTAAATCATCGTTTGTTCGCGGTTTCGAAGGTAGCTCGGGGTAAAGTGTAGAGGGTGTCCTGACGGGACACTGGCCCGATGATTCGGAATCTTGTTTTAGCTTGGTTTCCTCTCTTTCTTTTATTTCTTCCTTCAATTTGTTAGCGGCTAGGTGAGCTGCTTTGCGTAATTCCTTTTCTAACCTGACCTCATTTCTCTTTTTCCGCTGTTCTGTTTCTTTGAGCCACATGCCGAAGCTATCAAGCATAGTGGGTGTTGTCTTGTTGTTATAAAGGGCTGTTCCCAGCGCGTTTATTTTATCGTTATCAAAGGATCCTATCAGTGGCCACTGACTTTCCCGATCCTTTCTCGTGTATTTATGCCACAGCTTACTATAAGCCACGGTGACTAGTCCATATTTAGTAAACATGTCCTTATTAGGGGTGCCCTCCAGTGGAGCCGGATGGTTCACCTCTAATAAGCGGTCCGGGCTGAACCAACTACCAACAAACGGGGCAAAGATAGGCATGACGGGTTACAATGGGGACAAAAGTCTGCACTACCTATCCTTCACTATTCACAAAGACTAAACAGAGTATTGCGACCCTGTGCTTATTTGTAAATAGAGAATAACCCAAAGAGAACCAATTCCGAACGATCAATGTTCGGATAAACAATCAATCAAATGAGGGATAACAATAGGCACGACGGATTACAACGGGGGCAAAAGCCTGCGTTACCTATCCTTCACTATCTGCAAAGACTAAACAGAGTATTGCGACTCTGTGCTTGTTTGCAAATAGAGAATGATCCAAAGAGAACCAATTCCAAAACAGTAAATGCTTGGATAACAATCAATCAAATGGAGAGGGAAGCAGGCACGACGGATTACAATGGGGGCAAAGGCCTGCGTTACCTACCCTTCACTATCTGCAAAGACTAAACAGAGTATTGCAACTCTGTGCTTGTTTGCAAATAGACAATCTCTCAGAAACAATCAAATGAGTAATACTAGTATTTTCAAACAATCAAACAATCAATTCGCAATTCGTCGTGTTACACGACCTTACCCGGACCGCATGGACGGTTTCTCGTCTTCCGCTTCCAGCGCCCGATCGTCCTCTATTCTCCGTAATTGCTGTGGCACTCCTGATGGTTCCCAGTCAGGACCGTAGATCACTCGAGAGAGGTCTGCTCGGAACCAGTGAAGTTCGGATGATCGGCTGCCAGACGAGGGTCTATCGGGCAGGAGCTCTTCCCGATCGTTGCAGTCGTTCACACTGTTGTCGGGACCTCTCCCACTGGATCCACGTGTCGCTGATGGGCCCCACGTTTGGGACGCCAATTGTGAAAAGGTACGGCCGAATTCAACTAAGAACCTTCAGTGTTTGCCCGGCGATAGCCGCCTCTCATACCATTCAATATTACCAAACAATGAGGCAGGCGCTGGAGACAGAAGACAGGAAACTAGGGGTTTATTCCGACGGAGCAGAACACGTCAAATCAGACAACAGGGTATCTTCTCGAGGTGCTCTAACCGCATCTCTGAGGCCTGGCCTCTTATACACAGGTTTATGGCTTTATTACATTTATGACATCCGTGGTATTGCTTTGAAATTCAAAAAGGCATCTTTGGAATCCCCGGTTCAGGCCCATTCTCACACATATCTACAGTAGAGGTCCCCACCCAAATCTCAGCATGATGGCTATCGCGCAGCTGGACATTCCCCTGGGAACAGGAATGCGGGCGACCGGTCGAATCTAGGGGTGTGAAGGCATTGATTAATCCCCGCTCCTTTGATGTGAGGCGAGGTCCTACTGTAGGGGGCAATAAACCGTATCTGTTGGGCTGAGTGATGGCTTGGGATCAGGCCGGGCAATCGGGCAGGGAGGAAGAGGTTATCAAAAGGACCTGTTCTATGAATGAGATGAAAGAGTGAGGGGGGTTCAGCACGGGATGTGGCTCGGAGGCAGGGTCACGCTGGAGGTGCGTTTATGGCCCAAGCAGGAGAGACCGGGGGCTGTCGGGGCACGGGGGGGATGTTTGCGAGGCAAGAGAGTGAGGGGGAGAGACGCGCTGGCTATCGGGAGTGGGCAGAGAGGCCATGGCAATCGAAATGGCTGCTGCTTACGCGCACGTATGGATCTGGAAAGGACAAGATGGCGCCGATAAGGTTTACGCCACAATCCAGACTTCAACAACTCTAAGCCTCCTAGATCAAAGTATACATAACCTCAGGAGACTATTCCAATCGCTTTATGCACTCCTGGGCACAGGCCTTTAGCCTGAAGGTTTCAGAGTGCCTGGGGCTTCTGTTGGTGGATCTCAAAGTGGAAAAGCTCATGCACAGAGTGTATTTAAAACTAAAATTCTTCAGTGAGAATAACAGACTAAACTGTGAAATATTACATGTCCTAATCAAGGTATTGTAAATGCCCTTATTGCTAACAGGAAGTTAACCATTACTTATTACTAGCATCAAAGAAGGCCACTAAGATGCTTTATTGACAATTAAAGTGTTAAAAGTGAGTAATTACATGCCTGAATGAAAGTCACTTTAAGACGGTACCATTTACAGCACTTCTACTGGTATTGCAGTGGTTTGTTTCTGCTTTTATTAATGTGGTGACTCACTTACAAAGCCAGCGGGCCTGTATTTCGATAATTATTTGCCACTGTATTGTGTCTTCTATAATTGTTATGTGGAGGGTGTATTAGCTGTAGGGTTCAAGGCTCACTAGGGGTGTGATCAGTTAGGAGAATGTCACCATAGGTATTTCCACCTTCCATCACATACATATTTGTAAATTCATGTGCAGTATTGAGTAGTGTGTGCATATCGGCATACATTTCCTTTTTATGAGCAACAAATACTGACTGAACCATTAATTCCTACTTATGGATTAGGGAACTAGCCCATAATACCTCCCATTTGTAGGTCTTGGTCTGCTCTGCCTAACTACCCTAAGAGAGACAAGTGCTACAACAGGGTAATTGGGTCCCAGCAGATGAAAACTGCATACTTATTACTTGTAAAGGAACTCCATCATTTGTAATTAATAAGCCACTTTCTTTCATTGCCTCTTCAGCTTCTGTTTTTGTAAATGGTTTTCAATCTTCTCCATTTACAATATTTCTCGGTTTAGTCAGGTTTACTCCCTTTTGCCTTTGATTTTTTTATTGGCATTAAAGTTGTTACTCTGTAATTTGTGGTCCAAAAATGATCCCTAAGTCATAGAAATCCGTAATATATCAGTCAAATGATCCCTCAATACACGTAGTATTTTATTATTTGTCTACATCCTAATATTTCTGTACCTTGGATTTTGAATATTATTTCTGATTATTCTAAGGTGGCTGATTATTTGTTCATAACTTCTAAGTGGTTATTAATTGAAGGAGATATTTGATATCCTTTATCCTTGGCAGCCTCTTAAAATATGTCTGTTTACGGAATATCTTGTGAAATTATGATTTTATTATGTACTAGAAATGCACTATCGAAATTTATTTTGTCGTTATCACACCAAAGTAACACATTTGTCCCCTTTATACTATAATCTTTTTTGACAGATGTCAGGAAAATCTATTAATGGGCTGGGTTGACAGTCTGTTATATTTCTATTTTGGTGATATTTTAACTAATAAGTATAACTCTATTTTAACTTTTGCAAAGCAAATGCATGCTTTTCACATCCCTCTAGAATAATGTGTACATCATTTACATTTGAGATCACCTATCAGGTAATATCAGCATTTTCCAACTCACCTAGGATTGTGGACAGATTTAATGTATTTCTGATTAGTGAACTTTTGGCTCCAAATGTGTACACATTATTCAGAAATCATTGTATTACTGATACTTTTTTTACATGATACATTATATAACTTATTCATGATTTCATATTAAAGACTGGGAAATAATTTTGAAATCCAATCTCAGAGATTTCCTTTCTTCATCAATAATAAAGACCAAGAATTTGATATTACATGATGTACCATGGACTCCTAATAGGATGTTTAAAGCAAAATTGTTAAATTCTCCCAGTAAATTGCCTCCTTTTTGTTCTGTAAAACAATGCTCCCTCTTGGACTCTTGGAAGGAAGTGTGGTTAATTATGTGTCCATTTTGAAAGGACGTATGGTTGTCTATTTGTTCATTTCTTCCAATTAACAAGGAAATTATATATATTAATTATATTTATAAATCTAAAATTTTAAAATCATCTTTGAACAAGGACTCATGTATGTGTATGACAGGCATGACATCCATTATATCTAATTCAAAAGATTAAGTTGGTTTATCCTGACTGGACCTGCTGTCTGTGACCTGTGTGGAGACCCAAGGGCCTGGATCTGCTCTAACCTCTACCTAGGACTAAGAAGTGTACTACATGGGTCAGTTGTCTGACCTCCTTTGTGGCATCAGGAGTACAAGGTGAAAAAGGCCTTTTCCTGCACTGATCAGCTCACTAGTTGAACTGGACTCCTGACTCATAGTAACAAATCAGTCCAACTCCATCCCAACCGAGCAAAATAGAAATGAAGTGCACTGTCATGTTCCTTAGGATAGTTCCATCATGTACATACCAATTACATACATTATGTCCCATCCACATGACATAACGGTTCTATATAGGTAACCTTTTACCTAGTAGCTTACTTCTGTCTCTTCGACACCAAGCTCTTGGTTCCCTAACTAAATCCCTGTTCCTGACGTACATAAACATGTCCTCAGGCACAGCCAATTTATTCTGTATAAGGGTCACCATTTCTTTTTCATCCATGGCCAACAGCCAGCTACGCAGGAGTGTTTTTGTTTAGGAAAGGATTAGCAAATGATTAGTGTCTGTTTTCAAAACATACCGATTCTAGGGGAAAACCTGGTGTGACCACTTTAGTATAAAAGACCCTCACTCCCCCTTACAAAACAGAGCAGAATTCCTTCCAGGCTGGACCAAGACTCTGCAGGCTGATCCTTCAACAGGCAGAGACCTGACATCCCTTTTGGGGTGCCATCCTCGACACAGAGATGGGATCCTTCATTCTAAACCACCAGGTGAAGGGTTAGCACTTCCCGGGGGATTCTTGGCTCCATTAGGATATATTTTAGCACTTACATATACATGCTTCACCTTCATATCTAGGCTAAGTACATTTAGGTAGGGTATGCATCGTAGGAGTACGCCAATCCTATTGTTTTATATAATCTGCTTTTATTCATCTTATTAGCACTATGGTAGGAATGCATCTGCTATTTATGATATTGGTACTAGCGATAACATTTGTATGCTCCGGTCTGTTGATTGTTGCAGCTAATATGTTTTACACTATACTGAAGCTTGACCAATAAATACTTATTGAAACCGTTCCAATCCTCATTCTCTGTGTACACTGAGAAAAGTAAGCACAAGTGACTGAGCAAAAGAAGTCACTGTATTATTTTCCATGATACCTGAGGAATAAAGGTTGTCCTGTTTAGTGGTTGCCAGAAACTACCTATATCGCTGTAGAATACAGAGGGATGGTAGTGGCAACAGAGAGCTAACTTGTCTAATGGCGGACTCATTGTGTGGGGTTGACCAGAGTCTGTCTGCACACCAAGCACTCAGTTCAGGTCATCCAAAATGTGCAGGACCTGGGGGTCCTAGGAACTACATGACAGCATTGCTTTTAAAGAACAAGACGAGAAGCAGAATTTGAGTATTTTGTGTAGATTTGTGTTTGTTAACTAAAGTGACTGCTGTGGTCTCTGAAGACACCGGAAAAAGGAGTTTAGCCTGCAATTAAATCTCACTAATATGGAGGGCCAATCACCTTCAGGAAAAAGGATCACCCATTAGGCCGCAGACACTGCAAATCATAGAAATCAAGATTACAAATTAGTTGAACATCCACATGAATCTTTAATCATCACTCATTGGTGCAATAGTGGAGTTCATCCTTAAACTCAAGTGGTTTGCCCAGAAGTTGGTCAGCTAACACACTAGAGTCTGATCAGTCACCATCCTCCTCCTCCTCCTTATGTGCTATTTTAGGAACGTGTAATTGTGTGGTATGAAGTGTTTGTTCATTTTGATGATGGTCTCTCAACGTTTTGAGATGACTGATTGGTCCTGCTCACTCTGAGAACTGGGCCAACTGCACTGAACATATGCTCAGCAGACACCCTGGCTACCAGATGAGCCAAATACTTAATTGCTAGCCTGCTGAGCTCCGGTCATTGATGCACCTTCCCATAACAGTAGGCCAATGGGTATTGATTCATGTAGACCTCTTTTAGGTCATCCAGATCGTCTTGAAACATTGTCTGAATAGTCGTGTTTCCACTTGCCCAACCTCTTTTGCCTTTGCCTCTGCACTTGAATTAAGCCCTATTCTTCTGTTCCTGTAGTTGTTATTGCCCTGGTTGTTGTTGCTAGTGTTGGCTGCTCTGAGACAACATCAACACCATCTCTGAAAGTTGAAGGCTGCACCCCAGAACTTTTGCCTGGGATTCTAATTTCTAGCCATTCTTCTTCAACATCTCTTGCTTGATCAACAATCCATGTCTAGTATAGTGAAACATCTGTTTCAGAAAAAGGAATGAAAGTGAATCAAGTATTGTGGCATAGATGTACTCTTTGGATGACACAATGTCTCTTTGCAGCCTTGGATTAACAGCCAAGCGAAGGATTACGCACTCAACCAAGTCATGCACTTCTCTGTTGTGGTCTACACCTGTAAATCTCTGGGACAGCTTTTTTAACTGGTCCTGTAGCATATGCAACAACAGCATAGCTTGGTTCATCATACTGTCCTCCTTGCTGACCTAACAGGTGAAAATCTCAAAAGGAAGTAGCATCTGTGTCAGGCATTTGACCTGGCTCCATATGTCTACCACCATGATCATGCCTTTTCCAGTCTCATCCCCTCCTATTTGAATGACATAGTCATTGATAGGTTTGTACTGCTCAAACAGACGCTGGAAAATGTAATAGGTTGAGTTCCAACGTGTTAGCTTCTCCTGTATGAGGGCTTTAACTTGTACACTAAATGTACCTCAACTGCTTCTAGGCTATAAAAGCATGGCTCAAATGAGTGCAGATTCTTCTGCAGGTGCTCAGTACGTTGCTGGCTATGAGCCAGATTTAGATACCGGTGGATGAGTTACTCTGTGACAAAGGTGACAGATATCCCATCCGCGGAAATCTAAAACCAACAGGATATTATGGGGTTTTAATTTCGGCGGATGGGATACCCGTCCGCATTGTCAAGGAGTAACCCATCTGCCAATATCGAAAACAGGCCCTATATCTTCTTTTTTGAGAATTTCCTGAACAATCAAGTTGATTCAATGCACCAAACAAGTCACCATCTAACATGGCCTAAACTATGTTACTGATATTGTCCAAAGCAAATACAATTCTGAGACCTCTGGGTCACAGCGTTTCAAATACCTTGCTGTTAAAGTCTTCCAAGATGTTTGCAGCTGTAAGGGTTTTCTCCATGATGGATATATTTATAGTTTCATGTTGCCAAATGCCCTTAACTTTGTCTTCTGTATAGAGGTCTTTAGATAGCTATTGCCTAACCTCCACAAAAGAGATCCAGTGTGCAGTGATGCATATGTAATCAGTGGCTTGACAACTGTTCCACATGTCTGTCTTCTGCTGCAAAGCTTGTCCAACCAATTGCAGCACATCGTGATGGAGTGCTGGAATAGCAACTCTGGCAAAATAGGTCTGGCTGGGAACTTTCAATTTTGAGCAGATTGCCACCACAAATTCAAATTTAAAAAGGGAGGCAGTCCAGTGCTAAAAATGTTGCCAATGAGTGGTTGGTTTTGTAGGGCGCCTCCTGCCTAAACATGCCCATAAGTGTAGCCTGGAGTTTTTTTCTTTTGTGGTGCCACTGACACAGGTGACTTCCAGAGAGAACAAGGAAGTAGTAAACTCAATATGTGTACTGGGGCAGTCACTGTATGTGTGGTGTGTCCATCTGACTCTTCTGCTATTTTGAGGTTGCTGAGGTGGGTGATACTGGAAAGCTTATGGGGACATGGCTGATTTGTATAAAGACAAGGATTTGCGTAAAGCTGTACCCTTTTTTGCCTCATCACTTTCATCCCCCACCATAATGGGAGCTGATTTCCCCTCTCTCATCATCACCACCACTGCCTGCAGCAATTTTTTGAGGTGTGCCTACTACCAGATAGTGTGATTTTTTTTCATATGCCTCTTTTGGCCTCCGGCACCATAGTGTGAACCAGACTTACCTCGACAAATATTTGTGTGGCTAGAATGGGGGGGGAACATGGCGCCTGCATGCTAGCAGTCACTTGCTCCAGCCACTGAACAACCACTGAACATACCTGATGCGCTAACCAGCTAATTCAGCCGGCAGCCGGTGGACTTTTTCGGCGTGTGCCTCTCTGCCTTCTTTGCCTTCCTGTTGCCATCTTTTCCGTGGGCTGTTTTGCTTCTTTTCCGTGGTGAGAGGTGAGGCGTTGTCAGTGTTGCCGATTTTCGTGCAGCAGGGGATGTGCAGAGGCGAGGCAGGTTGTTGCCTATCCGCGCTCCCGCTGGTCTGAAGCCGCCCTGGAGCTCCGTAGAGGACGCAGGGTGGACGCACGAGGCCATCTCCAGGGGAACTACCGCAGAGGCAGCATCAGCAGCTTTTTTCGAGCTGCTGAGCAGAGGATTCAGCGTGAAAGTTGCGGCGAGACTCTGGAGGACTCTGCCAATATATCGGAGCCAAGTACCGAGGCAGGGACTGGGGGCATAGTTCATCAAATAATGCAGCATTCTCATGAGGTTTTGGCACCCCAGGGTCAAACCCTCCAGTCCCTCTAACCCCAGCAGGATGCTTCTCTACCCACTAAGAAAACGCCACAATCGGCTACTAATGATAGAAGGGGTTGTAAGAAGCAAAGGAAAAGGTCTGGGGTGAGTTTTGGTCAGGCTAAGACGATTAAAAAAAATAATTCCATTGGCACAGATAACTCCAGTAAGGATTATGAGCTGGTCCAAGATTTGAGCACCGATAAGGTCGCCCCTAGGGGATTAGAGTCTCCTCCTGTCGTCGCAGCAGCTTCAACTAGTAACTCTGCCTTCCTGATCTGCAAGGTTAAGGGCAGATCTATAAAACCCAAGAGGCCAAAAAGTAACTCCACAAACATCTTAGTTAGGGGTACTCTGTCGATGCGTTCCTACTTTAGGGTACAACCAGAGGTTCTGGATATCACTGCACAAGCAGAAACCCTCAGGCATAGCTCAGCAAGCTTAAATACTTCCATGACATCGTCACTATAATTCACAGTGTTATCTGATAGTAATATGGAGTCAGCATCAGATTTGGTTTCTCACCAGGGCGATTTGGGGGTACCTTTGGTACCCTGGGATCCCCATAAGCACATGAGCGGCTCGAACATAGGCTCCCTAGCTTGCTCACAGACTCAGAATCAGTTAATGCTACAGCCACGGCCACCAACTCTACTAGTCTCTAATGGCGAATCCAGGGGGGAACAAGAGGCAGGCTCTTCATCCTTACTATCATCTTCACCCTCAGGCTTCGATGCTCTCTTCACCACATTATTGGAAGACATTAAAAAGGGTTTTGCAATATCTGCAGTTAATCAAGGAGGAATCAGAAATTTCTGTGAATCCTTGGAAAAGAAAGTGGATCTTTTAAACTTCAGGACTGTAACTCTTGAGAATAGTGTTGGGGAACTAAAAGAAGACCTCAGGCTGGTGAAGTCAGACTTTCTACTGCTAAAGAAATAGCGCATAGAGATTAGCAATAGACTGGAAAGTTTGGAGAATAACATGCGCAGAAATAACCTACGCCTACTGAATGTTCCGGAACGCAGTGAAGGACCTGACTTCAGACCTTATATTGGGGCATATTATCAAGGGGGTTTATCTCCGCTTTTTTGGCTTTAAAAGCCAAGAAAGCGGAGATAAAATTATCTCCCTATTACCTAGCTGTCGCTAAAACCAGTTAGCGACAGCTAGTAGGAGATAGCGACCATCTTGGGCCCCGCTTTGCATGTCAGTGAAATTTATCACTAATGACATGCAAAGTGGGCGTGCCAAGATGTTAGCGACTGGAAACAGTCGCTAACATCGCTATCTCCTATTACCAACTTTTGGAGATATTCGCGCTAAGCGCGAATATCTCCAAAAGCTAACACCTGCCTCTGAGCAGTTCTTAGCCATGTTATCCAACGATAGGTGGATAACATGGCTAAGAGCATTAGCTCGATATCGCTGACTTTTCAGTGATATTCATGCATTTCGGCCGGTTTTTATCGCTTAGGAGATAAACCGTGATAATAGCAAGGTTCCTAAGCGATAAAAATCCCCGCAGCTCGGCGATAAAAATATTACCGCTAAGCCAACATAGCGATAATTATCGCTAGTTGTTGGTAATATGCCCCATTGTTCTTTACTCAAGGCCTCCCTACAGCTCGCGGACTCAGAAGAAGCACTAAGCAATGATATACAGAGGGTGCATAGAGATCCCTTTCAAAGGAACCCCAATAGATCCGAACCCAGGAAAAATTCTTGTGAATGTTATTACCTTCGCGATAAAAGAGAAAATCCTCAATGCAGCATTGAAATTAAAAACAGTTTGGGCAAAAGAGTTCTTGTTTGAGATCTGGTCCAATCTCTCGAGGTCCACTTTGGATAGGCAGTGGGAGCCTGGAAGGAGGTTGGAGGATTTAAAAAAACATGGCGCAGTAGCCCAACTAAAATTTCCGGCCTTCCTGAAAGTGATGCACAATATTAAAATGCACAACCTAATAACAGTTCAGGAGGCGGATGAGCTGCTTGACAGCATCAGCACTGCGGGGACCATAAAGGATCATTTTAGTTCGGTATATCTCTTGGCTGGGGTAGCATCGTTATTGCTAAGGGAAGGTTCTGCCTTCTCTTTCTCCTTTTGGGCTGAAGAGTTAGTATAATAGGTGATTGTTGGTGGGAGGGGGCCAATATTAAGAGGAAACAATTAGATAAAATTTGATAAAAGAAAAGAAGGCTAATAGTGTACTTATCTGTTTTCCTTCTCTATTAAATTGGTCCCAATTTCTTCTCAGGGTTGAAAAGATCCTCTCCGTAATTTTTTTCTTTTTTTTTCTGTACTTCTTTCTTTTCTTCACTTTATTGTAAGTGGTTGGGGTGGGCACCTCCGGGATGCAACTGCCTGGACTTCATCTGTCCAGATAATTGGGGTAAGGGTTCTCCAGGGGTGGGTGGAGGGTTGGGGGGGCACAGGGGTAGAGGGTGAGTGCAGCAGAGTAAAAAAAAAATTCCTCTTTCTTCCTTTCTTGATTGTACCTATCTCATTCTTTTCTTACGAGTAATGGCTTTGGAACTGTGTTGGTTTAAGTGCTGTTGCGGGTCGCTTCAAACTCCCTTTTTAGTGATAGGTCTCTGGCTTGCCCCACTATGAGTTCCATACAGATCTTGTCCTGGAACGTAAATGGCCTGCGTACTAGACCAAGAAGAGATAACATCATACAGTATCTCCAGGATTCATCTGCGCAGGTCATAGTTCTTCAAGAAACACACCTTCTCAGAGAAGAGACGGTCTCTCTCTTTAAAAGTAAAAGTTGGATGGGTTTGTATGTTTGTACTAGTCAGTCAGCAAATATCAGAGGAGCTCTAATTCTAATTAAGAAATCAGCTAAGGCACATATTTTACTGCAACTAGTTGACCCAGGTGGCAGATGGGTTATAGTTTAAGTTACGATAATGGGGACTTCGTTTACCTTGGTCGGCTATAATGGACCCAACCATGAAGACCACTCCTGTCTCAAGACTATTTTTTACCATTTGTTGGGCTTTCCTGAACCAATAATCCTAGCTGGGTATTTTAATATCATCTTGAATCCCTTATTAGAAAAGACTCCAAACAATAGAGCCATGGTCCCTTCAAAATCTCAGGAATTTCTGTTAAGGGCAATGAAGCAATTCGCCTTCTCAGATATTTGGAGGGAATGATCCGGTCAGTAGCCGGGTGTCTCGTTTTGAAATTACAAATATCGGCACTAATCTAGAATAGATTATAGGCTGGTAAGTAACTTGTTAAGAGGCAGATTTAGAAAAATCTCTTACTTGGCTAACCATCTTTCAGACCATTCATGTATTCTGTTGGGTCTAGAATGTCCATTACCTAGCCCCTCTAGGACATGGTCGTTTGACCGCTCCTTACTTTTGGAGGAAGAGGAGATCTCTTTCCGAGTACAAGACACCGAATGCTTTCTGAAAATGAACTCAGGGTCGACTTCTATTACAAATGTATAGGACTCTCTAAAAGCTTTTCTGCAAGGCCAAATCACCAGCAGGTCTTGCTATAGAAATAAAAGATACAAAGAAGAGATCTTATCCATTAAGGGAAAGCTGAAGGTTGCTGAGGCGAATCTAATTTGCCAAGCCTCCCCTGAAATCCAGCCTGAAGGTCAGGTTAAGTTGGATGGTCTGAAGGGTTAGTTAGAGAACATCCTGCACTTTAGGCTCATTCGAAGATGGGAGGCAAGCAAAATTGCCCACTTCGAGTATGGTGAAGGGGAAGGCAAGCTCCTTGTGTAGAAGACCAAATCAGACGGGGCAAGGAATCACATTAAGGAAATTATCAGTGGTAATGATACTTTCTCTTCTGATGTGGAATCAGTCATGCTTTCCAGAGCTATTTTTGGGAGCTCAGAGCTGGCTGGAAGGCATCCCTCTTCCCTCCCTGAAGTCTGATTAGCAACAATACTTAGACTAGCCCTTAACTCACACTGAGGTCAGTGAAGCCATTCAAAGCTGTAAGAACGGGAAAGCAATGGGCCCTAATGGGTTCCCTGCCGAGATCTACAAGATGTTGTGTGATAAGATCGTTCCCACCCTGACGTCGCTTTTTAATCAAGTGTTAGAGGAGGGACTAAAGCTACCAGCTTCATGGAATGACGCTACTATAATCCTGATTTTGAAACCAGGGAAAGCTCCATCAAGCTGTGGGTCATTGTGAGAAATGGAGACAGTACTAGGACGAAGAGTCACCCTTTTCCGTTGTATTCAGCCGGAACACTATCAAGGGACACAAAGAGTTAACAGCAACGCCTCCCTCCCCTCTACGGGAAACTGAGGAGAAGGAAGAGGAATTCCACAAATTGGAAGAGAGGAACCTGCCGGAAAAGGCGGGACAACCAGCCTTAAAGGAAGGGATGTGGAAAGAAGACGGGTAGAGACTGAACCTGGAGGAGGCGGAGTGCGACGGGACGGCCCCGCGATTGGAGAAGGTGTCACAGGAGGAGTCGAGTGAGCGAATCCAGACAGGAGCCAAAGATGACGGGGAGAATGCGGAAAGCTGGTTGGAAGACTGGTGGATGCCCCGGATGACGCTGAGAAGCCGCCGCAACTCCGGAGAGTTGTGGCAGACGTGGTGAGTGGTCAAGCAGGGAAGGGTAGGCTGAGGGGGGTTAACAAATACCTCTGGGCACAACTCAGTTGGTCTCCCACACTAACGCCGCTTTTACTCTTGATCTTTATCCCGCACTTTCACGTTGGCACTTCATTCCATGCTAACTGTACCCCAGTACTTGCTAAACCCGCCCTGTCTTTCTGAATCCTGGACGTCAGAGTCACTTTATTTTCACCGTGGCTGTAGTGAATAGGGGAATTATTCCGTAACTCGGTCACCCCCATGCTAGCCTAAGAAGTGTGGGGTTATATATGTTCACTCAGTAACAATGAAACCTAGTTGAAACTTTGTTTTACTTCTGTTACACTCCTGGTGCGGTGACAGTAGACATTGTTAAGACTAGTGCAGTCTGCTGACTGCTCTTTTCTTCTTATGGAGAACCCAGGGATGGCCAATACCTAACCTGGATCCAAAAAGAAGATGAGCAGAAGGGGTACCTGGAGCGGGAGAAGAACACACCGACAACAGCCACCTGACCATCCATACTTCTGACAACTGCAACTCTGTTAAAATCCTTCAATAAAAGTTCACCATTCAACCACCACTCAGGCCTCCTAGTTTCTATTTCCGCCCATCCCTCCGACAGTCATATAGGCCCACATCACTCTTGAATGCGGACTATAAAATCTTCACTTCAATATTGGCAGCAAGTGTGGGTCTCGTGGTGAGAGACATTCTCCATTCAGATCAGAAGGGCTTTGTCAGGGGCCGGCATCTTTCTGACCTTCCTTGTGACTTTATTGGCATGATTGATCTGTCTTCTGCATAGTCCCCTTCATTAGTAGCCATGACCTTAGACATCACCAAGGCCTTCGAGAGAGTGAATTGGATCTACCTGTTGGAGGGCTTGAGAAAATTTCTGTCATTTGGTTCAGTTAATCTATCAGAATCCATCTGCCAGACTTCTCGTTAATGGCAACATTACTGACCCCTTTAAGATCTCAAGGGGGACCAGACAGGGCTGCCCAATCTCCCCTCTCCTTTTTGATTTATATATTGAGCCATTTGCTCAACGGTTTAGAGATGACCCGAATATCCAGCCTTTTAAGTATTGGGAGTGGGAGAGGAAGATCACCCTGAATGCTGACGATATCTTAGTTATTTTGGCTAATTTGCAATCAGCTTTCCCAGCTGCCATCAGTCTCACCCAGGAGTTCGGTTTGGTAACAGGCTATGAAATCAATGCCTTGAAGACTGAAATTAGGACTTGGAATCTTGGAGGGACATCAGCGCCAGATCAGTTCCAAAATGAGATACTTGGGAATCAATGTTCTTCAAGACATCACTAAGATCGCCAAGATTAATATAGCTACGGTGACAAGGGAGTGCCACATGTTAATGACATCTTGGGCTCTACTTCTTTCATCCATTATAGGCAGGGTCAATCTGATTAAGATGTCAATACTCCCTAAAATCATTTTACCCTTTATTGTATCCCTCTTCACTTTGAAAAATCTACCATTGATAAGTTGCAGAGGGATATCAATTTATTTGCCTGGGCGTTTAAATCACTCTGGATCGCATGGAAAAAGCTGAGGCGGAGGAGAGAAAAGGGAGGCCTTGCTTTACCAGATCTCCAGCTTTGTGCTTGGGCTTTCCAACTTTTACATTCAGGTATGCTTTTGAGAATGCCTGTTAATACTGGTGCGGGTGGAATGTTCCTGGCTATGCTCAGAGGCGCCAAACTACCAGAGGAGGGTATTCTGTTCAAATTCAGGGACCTAAATTTTTTTGTTAAGTTGAAGGTTCTACAGGACCTAGCCAAAACTTGAGCCAAAATGAGGGGCTCGGTGGCGCTTGTTTACTTTCCAGCTTGGCTCCCCTCTGGGACTCCCCGGGTGCCTTAGAGTGTCTGAGGGACAGGCTGGCAATACCTCTGAGAGAAGCTGGGTTAGAGGTCTGGGGGGACCTGCTCCCTGGGGGTACCTTTGTTTCATAGGAACAACTTGAGGACAAGGTTGGAGCAGGCCCCTCTAGATTTAAATACCTTCAGCTGGGCCCAATCACACTCAGAACTAATTCGTAAAAACTCAGTGTGTTCTGGCAGCTTCCTAGAATGCCAGCTTGTGTCTAAGCCCCCTGGGAAGAAGGAAGTCTCTTTTTGGTACCAGGCTATACTCGAAGCTGTGCATGGTGAATTCAATCTTGCTGGGGAATTGTGGGGCGGCTCCTTACCTGCATGGGACTGCAATCTATTATTGCAGAATTCTTGTAAGATCTTAAATGAAGTAGTAAGACCGGCCTGGTTAAAAAGGAACCACATGGTTACAATCCACAAGGCCTATTTTTCTCCACAAAAATTGTCAAAAATTACTAAAGGCCCACCGGTGAGTTGCAAGAAATGTGGGCAGATCTCTGCCTCTGACAGCTACATGTTGAAAGAATGCCCTGCCCTTGCTTCTTTTTGGGATAGTGTTGGAAACTTTTTGGCAAGTACCTTGGGACGTCCTATCAACATCGACTTATCTTTAATTTTATTTTGTTTTGCAGACAAAGTTACCGGCCCTGCTGGATCATTGCTGTTCTATGCCATCCTCCTAGCCACGAGGCAAATCTGTATAAGATTGACAGAATCAACACCCCCCCCTCTTTCCTAGATTGGCAGTCTTCAGTTCTGGCGATCTCTAAGCTAGATCTTGCTAGATCAGGCAGAAAGAAGAAGAAAGCATTTTGGAACCTCTTGCAACTCAGATGGGGCTCAGAGTTGATGGACTGAGTTTTTTTTTCTCTCAAAGTCCTATGATTATGCCGCCTTAATACTCTTCGGGCTAAGTCGGCTACTTCCAGTTTTCCCCTGGCATATTTCCGACAAGTGTCATCTAGCTCTTGGAGCTTGGCGGAAGAGTTATCTCAGTTGGTTCTTCATTGATCCCCAAGTAGGTCTGTTACCTGTAGGTGGGTCTCCACTTCCAATTGCCTTCGTCCCTCAACTAGCTGAGTGTGGGTAGAGATATCTTGGGTGTGAATTGAAGTGAGGTTGGTGGCGAATGAGGATTAAAATTATTTTTTTTAACTTTTGTGTGGCTAATGAGGCATATTGCAATGTTATTTTACAATTGGTACTCATAAAGAAGTCCCAAAGAGGAGAGGAGAATGTTTTTTAGAGTGATACGGCCAATGTCTGAAGAAGAACCGTAGATAAGTGGGTGTGTCGTTCGATTGCCTCTCTGCAGTGTGTAATTCAACTGAGGTAGCGGTAGCGGTAGATGCTGGTCTCAGCGGGTGCCTTATGAATATTAAAGCTGGCCGTTGTGATGGTAACAGTGCCATATCCCTTGGAGCAGGTTAAAAAGGAGGGACAATGTCAGTGTTCTCTGAGCCAGCTTCCATGGCAATGACTGGCTCATCATCCTCATCCCCCTCTATAATTGGAGGGCTTTCAGGAACTTTCCTTTTCCCTTGTCTCCCCAGGTGTGTCTTGGACTCAGACAGCATCCATTCCAAGCCCAGATCATCAGAAGGGGGGTTTGGAGAAGATGGTGGTGCATACTTTCTTTTTCTTGCTAGAGATCTGGAAGCCAAAGGTTCAATGAAAAAATAAGAAGGGTGTTGTGTGAGAGTTTAGAATGGTTGTGTGGTTGATTCATATTAAATGTTTCAATATACATGTACCTTCTTAAAACTGTGACAATGCACTAAAATAATTGTGACGTATTTCTAAGAGGAGCAATTGTATATTTTCACTAATTAATTTCTTGTGGCTTTATAAACTTTTCTTTTATTTTTGTACAATCAGAGAAATGTAAACAAATATGAATGTGTTTTACACTATAATAAAATGACACAAAAAACACAATCAGTTATATGACTTGTCACGTCCAGTAATGGGCAGTCCATGGAGCTCTAGTGAGCCTATACAGTAAGCATATAGGTAGTGTAGGAGGCTTTCTTATATTTTTGTGTTTTATCCCCTTGCACCCAGACTTACAAATTAACTCTAGGGGGTACCTCTTAATATATAGCCGAAGGTTCAACAACATGAACATTTTGATCAGCAGGAAGCTCAACCTCCTGTTCTGCTCATACTTCAGGAAGATCTAATGTTGCTTGCTGCTACTCTTGTTGTCCACTTTGCTCAGTTTTCTGTGATTATTGGGTACTAGTTTGTGGCTGAGACAAATCCAATTTAGACTCACTGCTTGTTGCCATGATTGCAGTGGCTGCCTCACCGAGAGACAGGGCTTTGGGCTTTGGTTTGTGTTGGGGTGGATCCATTGATGCAGGGTTGCTGCTTCCAGCATGCTCCCTGAAGGACAGTACAGCAGGCACATGTCTCCTGAAAAAGGTTTGGGGTGGCACGCCAGGGGTGAAAATCTGCTTCTTTTTCTTCTTTTCCTCCTCATTGGCCACTTTCTTGCAAGCACCTTTCTTCGGGGTCATCCTGAAGCAGTTACTTGGCAGTGGCTCTTAACTGCACATGTCGAAAGACTGGAGGACTCGCGTCATGTGTTGTGTTCATGTCATTTTGCACAGACCTTCTGTCTGGCAGTACTGTGGGTGATGTCTCTTGTGCACGTAAAAGCAAACAAGCAAGAAGAACATTTAGTAAAAAGTCCCTTTTTTGCAGCTTGAATTATTCATACTACAGACAATTTAATTTAGAGCAGTTACTTATCTACCTAAATAATTAACAATAGTGTATCCATTCCAAATTCTAACCACATCACCATAACATTGAATTTTAGATCAGGATAACATGCAGATGTAACTGTTTGATTTATCTGTATCTAAGGGAGACTCCTGTGGCAGTCAGGGAAGTTCAGGGGGATAATTGAATAATCCTTAAAAAGGAAATGCTGGTATGCACTTATTGCAGGCAAGGCGGTCCAGGAGGAAACAGAATAACGGTGAATGCTGGTGTGTGTGCACCTAAGGCAGGGGGTCCAGAGGAACATGGAATAATCCTTAAAAAGTAAATGCTAGGCGGGTGTGGCTAGCGGCCGAACATGGCGGCAGCTTAGCAGAGGAGCTTCGAGAGTGAGGCGATATCCCCCATAAATCCGCTGCACTGATCCGTCCAATTTTGTACTCCGGTGGAGCTGACCGGGTCTAGGACCGGGCGGAACCCCGCAGAGGCGTTTTGAGAGCCGGCGGGCACCCGGGACAGAAGAGGAGATATCCGGCGCGGAGAGGCTTGTGCGAGAAGGACAGCAGCGCACTGCCCTAAGACAGAGACCCGGGCGGAAGTGAGGAGGCGGCGGGACTCGGGCACAGGAAGTGGCCAGCGGCCAGAAGCTTGGAGCGCCACTGGAAACGGAGGCAACGGTGGCACTATTAAGGTCGGCACCAGACACGACGGACGTATCGGCGCCACGCTGGGAGCCACTAGAAGCCTCGGACTACGGCCGGGATGCCCACGAGACCCAGGCACCCGGTGTAAGAGGGGTGCAAGCCGGGCACTCGGCTGGCAGAGCTCCGGTAACGAGAGAAGTCGGCGCTACGACCTCCCCGAGCAAGTCACACGGGGACCGGTGGCAAGAAGGCGGCAAATACAGGGGGCCCCCTGGCGAGAGTCGAGGGCCGGGGCCTGCTCTGGGCTGAGACCAACTGATCCTGGCACACACTGCCACCTTCAACTCCGGGTAATCGCCTAGTCTGGCCCCCCCACCACACCCCAGGAACATTGTTGGTCCAGACACATGAAGGCAGCAATGGTTAGGAGCGGCTCATCCAATCGGTAGCTGACTGTGTTGCAGAGAGAGCTGGGGCTAACCCGAGAGTGGCAGCAGGGCCTGAACAGCGACAACCTTAGAGCCAGAGAATTGGGACCGCACTGAGGCTTACCGAAGGGACAACACGCACCTCAATGCCACATCTGAGAGGCGGTGAAAATTACGGTGGTGACAGGGGCACAGGCTAGCACACGCACCACCGGCAACAAGAGTCAAGCTAGAAGCCTGACGACAACCCCGTAAAGCGGAACTGGCCTGCGGTGGACACTAGAGTATAGCGGCCAACTGGACTCCCGGAGGTTGAGGGCGGGACGGAAAGCCCGCACCTGGCGGACGGAACCCGAAGATACGGTGACCTCACGAAACAGGAGTGGGGCGGACACAAGAAAGACCATGGCGGGCAGGGGTCCCAAACACACCTCCGCACAGGCGAGATTGGACAAATTCGCCTACGACAAAAACACCTCACCCCAAGTGGACTCTCGTAATTCTACGGGCAAGACCCAGGAAGGAGACGGCACGAAGAAGGCGACGCTGGAGGATGTAATGCATGCCCTGGCGCAGGTGCAGACCACGGTGGGCTCTACTGCAACTGAAGTCACCCTAATTAGAGCGGACCTCCAAAAGATGACCGAAAGAGTAAAACAAGTGGAGGTGGTAACGAAATCCCTGGTGGAAGACGTCTCAGAACTACAAGTGGCAATGGAGAAGATGGCGGCCGAAAACAAATTCCTCAGAGACAAGATGGACGATCAGGAAGGGCGCTCGAGGAGGAACAACGTTCAAGTCCTAGGAGTTCCGGAATCTGAAGGAAAAGGGGCAATGAACCTCTATGTAGAGGATTTGATCAAAACACACCTGCAGCCCAAGGGCCTCTCACACTTCTTTTCGGTGGAAATGGCTCACAGAGTGCCTGGTGGAACGCCCAAGCCAGGGGCGGCCCCAAGGCCTATCCTAGCAAGACTCTTCAACTTACGAGATCGGGACACCATCTTGCAGGCGGCAAGGGTATCCCCACCCATCCGTATCCAGAACTCAACTATCGCCTTCTTTCCAGATTACACTGCTGAGGTGGCACGCAGGAGGAAGACTTTCTTGGATGTAAAGAAGGCGTTGAGGGCGAAGGAGGTGCCCTACTCCATGCTTTTCCCGGTGCGTCTTCGTGTGGTGGTAGAAGACAAGGTCTGGTTCTTCGAGACACCGGAGGCGGCACAAGACTGGTTGGAGGGCTGGAGACCCGCGAGCCAGTCACATCGCACAAAAAGACAGGACCGGATCCACCGAAACGATAGACCCCCAGGGTCACAGTCATCTGGAAGGGATGGGGGAAGTGGCTCACCGACGCTGGAAAGTCAGGGGGCTGCAGGAGGGGTGGAATGCTGACTCTACGGACTGCGCCGCTAATTTGTCCGTTAAGACAATCTCTGACGGGAGGACAAGCCTGGACACTGGGCCTGGAGGGCTCACAGGAGGGCAGGGATGTCACCTGCTCCGGAAGATTCTCCACCCCAGCGCGCAAGTAAACTGTTAAAGGGATGGGTTAAGCACTCTGCTATGTTGGGGAGGCGGGCGGTTGCAAGTCCGTTCAGCAGGGAGGCAGGGAGGGGGGTGGAGGGATGGGGTTGTTTACAAGTTTTTGAAGTTCCACGAGCAAGGTCTAGCAACGCACCTGTACATATGCATAACCTGGGTCAGACATTGCACGGACGCACCCCGAGAATGGGATCCGAGTACCACAACCTACCTTACAAGATACATAATGCAAGACACACAAGCACACGTAGCTGAGGAGGGGATGCTGCGATCTCGGGTAACGCCACTCCAGCTCATGTCATGGAATGTGAGGGGTTTGGGGGACAAGATCAAAAGGGGGTTGGTGTTGAATGCGGTCAAAAGGTTGGGGCCGGCCTTGGTGCTCCTCCAGGAGACGCACCTTACAGGGTCCGCGACGAAGGCACTTGACAGAAAGGGATACAAGATGATGGTGCATTCCGAGTTTTCTACGGGCTCAAGGGGCACGGGCATACTGATGAAGAAGTCAGCACAGTTCATTACACTCAGTACCAAGGTAGACACGCTAGGGTGTTTCGCAGCACTCCAGGGCCAATGGGAGGGGAGACTCCTGAATGTGGTATCAGTCAATGTCCCTCCGGCACTACACTCGACCATACTTCCAGCGTTGGGTAAATTCCTGTTGGACCTACCTGGGGGAGATATAATAATCGGAGGAGACTTCAACGCAGTGATTGATCCCACTGCGGATAGGTTACCGGTGTTGCCGCAAACGGGGAGTCCCTCCCAGATGCAAAGATTCATGACGGCACTGGGACTGATCGACATATGGCATTACACACACGCTGCCGCGAGACAGTACACCTACCACTCAACGGTGCACAATAGCCTGACACGAATAGATTACTTCTTGGCGCTGGGAGGTGGACTACAACAAATCGACTCTGCTGACATACACCCTAGGGGGATATCTGACCACTCCCCGATCACACTCGAACTATCCACGCAGGAACGGAAACGTAAGAGAATATATCCAATACACGCATCATACCTCAAGATTCCCAAGATTAGTAAAACACTTAAAACAACGACGTCCCACTACTTTAGGGAAAACACTGAATCAGTCCAATCACCGGCTACCCTATGGGAAGCTTACAAGACGGTGTTACGAGGCCAGGCCATAGCCTCTATAACGGGACATACAAGAGAGAAACACCGTGAACGGTCTGCATTGGAACTGGCACTACACGCAGCGACGGTGGCACATGAGGCAAATCCCATGCCAGCGACCTCTCAGACCGTAATTCTAAACCAACAGCTACTCAGGGAACATGTTAAGCTACAGACGGTGTCCCAGATCACAGACACGGCCCATAGAATATATGACATAGGGGACAAGGCAGGGAAAATGTTGGCATGGCTGGACAGGAGAGGAGGTAGTGCTAGGGGGATACAGCGCATCCACGACAAACATGGGAAGATAAGCACGAGCCCTGAGGAAATAGTGGAGACGTTAGCTGAGTATTTTGAGGGGGTGTATACGCCAGAAACTATGGTGACAGCAGAAAAGGCGAGAGCAACACTGGAGAACGTCCCCATACACACGCTCTCACCAGAGGAAGGGGCAGAAATGGAGGCAGATATCACGGTGGAGGAAATCCAAAGGGCGATTCACGACGTCAAGCCGGGAAAGGCGGCCGGGCCAAATGGTATTCCAATAGAATGGTACCAGTCAGCGGCGGACAGACTTAGTGGTCCCCTGCTGGCTATGTATAAAGACAGCCTGGAAAAGGCCACACTTCCGATGGACCAGAGGGTGGCAACCATAGTTGCAATCCCCAAGCCCGGGAAAGAGCCGGGAGAGTGCGCGTCATATCGCCCCATCTCCCTCCTTAACGCCGAGATTAAAATTTTAGCTAAACTCCTCGCCACCCGGTTAATGGCCTTCCTACCCCACCTTATACACCCAGACCAGTCAGGCTTTATGCCACATAGGAATACCGCCCTCAATTTACGTAGGGTGCATAACGCACTGGCTAGCGCGGAAACACTATCGGAAAAGGCGGTAATCCTGGCGCTAGACGCTAAAATGGCGTTTGATATGGTGGAGTGGGAATACCTGTTCGAAGTCCTAGAGCGTATGGGTATCGGCCCGAAATTCATGGCCTGGATCCGTCTGCTCTACACCGAGCCATTAGCACAAGTAGTAGCAAACGGCCATATCTCTCGGACGTTCCAATTAGGGCGAGGCACCCGTCAAGGCTGCCCGCTCTCACCGTTGCTTTTCGCAATCGCGTTGGAACCCTTAGCGACCCAGATACGCTCCACCCCACTACTGAAAGGAATTGCCTGGGCAGAGGGATGGGAAGACCGCCTGTCACTATACGCAGATGACATGTTGGTGTACCTGACGGAACCGGAGCGGAGTGTACCGGCACTGCTGAAGCTTTGTGACGAACAGGGTAGGGTGTCGGGATATACTTTGAACTGGAGCAAGTCAGAAATGTATGTACTGCAGGGCCCAACCCCCGTGCTGGGCGAAACATGCCCTCTCAAAATGGCGGGATCCTCCTTCCGATACCTGGGTGTCCATGTTACGAAGGACCCAGCGGAATTCTTCCAAAAGAACCTGTTACCACCACTTGAACGCCTGAAACAGGATGTCAAATTCTGGGCGGCGCTACCGCTGACAATGTTGGGTAGAGCAGCACTCTACAAGATGATGTCCCTGCCCCGGTTCCTGTACGTCCTGGAAAATACCCCATACCCGGTCGACACTCGATACTTCGGGAGGGTATCCGCGCTAATAGCTGGCCTCATGTGGAATAACCGCCCGGCAAGGATAGCTCAGGCTAAACTGCATAGAGGGTGGTATGATGGAGGGATTGCGCTACCAAATCTGCAACTCTACTATTGGGCCGCCCAATTGAAATCCATTAACCAATGGCTGCACGTACCTCAGGACGACCCTGCATATCGGGAGGACAGAATGCAATTAGGTGCCAACACCATCCGGACCCCACTCTATGACCAGAGGAAGGTACGTACACTCGTGGGGCCCACAAAGCTCACTGTGTCACTGTGGCATAAGGCACAAGCGAAACTGGGGTGGAAAGGGAAAATCACGAGATTGACCCCTCTATGGGACACGAAGGCCCTGGGTAACCTAAGGAGTAGTAAAGGATTCACGTTGTGGGACACCATAGGTCTGTCCACGGTGGGAGACTTGTGGGACAAGGACACAGTGATCCCCTTCGACCAACTGCGACGGCAATATGAGATGGGGCCCACGGAACTATATAGGTATATACAAGTGAGACATGCCTTACTAACCGCCATTCCCAGTGGCACGAAAATCCCAGAAGCGTCGCCCATGGAAGACAGGCTACTCACAGACTTTATGCAGGAGCGAGCAACGTCCCTCACGTATCGCAAACTAGTGAATAATCTAGCGGACCCGACCATAGCGCTAACAGCTAAATGGGTGGAGGAGGTAGGGGACTTGGACGAGTCCGAATGGAACGAGGCGTTGGCGGCACCCAAAGAAGTAGGCATATCGGCGAAATTCCGCCTTGTACAACTTAAGATCTTGCTTAGGGTGTATTACACGCGAACAATGCTATACGCAATACATAGAATACAACACCCATATTGTCTGCGAGGGTGCGGGGAGGAAGGGACACTGTTTCACACCTTATGGGAATGCTCCCGCATCCAGGAGTTCTGGAGACAGGTTATGCGGACTATTTCACAAACTTTGGGAGTGTCCCTGACTCCCGAACCACGAAAATGCTTGTTCAACATATGGGAACCCACAGATCTCAACAGACACGGACAACAATGGTCCACATTAGGAATGATAGTCGCCAAACGGGACATAGCGCAGAAATGGGGGGCAGCGACCACCCCGTCACTAACACAGTGGTGTGCAAACATGGACAGGGTCATGCTAATAGAAAGAACAATCTACACAGTTAGGGCATGCCCGCGTAAGTGGAACAAGATATGGCTCCCATGGAACACATTCAGGGGGGACATATGTGAATCCCTTGAAGAGGAAGACTCACTGACATCAGACGAGGAAGATGAAGAAGAATAGTTAGAATGTAGGGAAGGGGGAACACGAAACCCAACTTGAGAGGGCCGTTAGAAGTAAGGAGGGGGAAAGGTAGGAGATGTGATCATGGCATGGGAGGAAGCGGGGAGGTCACCGACCATGGAGGGAGGGACGAAAGCGGACTGCGAAACACTGGACCTGCGTCCATATGACATACAAGCGATAATTAAGGCCGAAGCAGGGGAGCTGTACCCATTGCTAGAGAAACTATAGACCGAAAGTGGTAACTTCTAGTTGATTTTCTTGTTGAAGGTTATAAAATAAAAAACTGGACCTCTATGATTCGCGTTGAGATAATGGCACACCCACAGGGGTGACAGTGAACTGCCGCCGCGCCCCCGGGATGGCGGCTAATGGGCTGTGTAACACGTCTCACAACATGCACTACAGTAAGATGGCGGCCGGCCCCGGGGTTGTAGGCCAGAAGCTGTGTAATGTGAATAACCAAACAATAAAGGTCTTTTTTAAAAAAAAAAAGAAAAAAAAGTAAATGCTAATGTGCGTTGTGCATATATGGTAGGCAGGGGTACACCGGTCCATAGGTTAATAAATAATGACAATACTTAAAAAATTTATGCTGGTGTGCCGCAAGCACCTATGGCAGCCAGGGGGTGGATTTTGAGAAAATGTTACAAAAATCAAAAACAAATAATAATAGTAATTTTTTTTTTTAATAATTGCTGCTGTACTGGCGTACTATGAGAAACCCATTGGGAGGCAAGGAAGTGCAGGGCAGAAATGTAAAAAAAGCTTGTAATAAAGAACATGAAACACTGTTCATATATACATTTAATACAATGATCCTCTAGCATATTAAACTGATATCAGGGAAGATGAGAAATGAACAAAAGCAATGAGGCATAGCCCTCTTCTATTAATCTCCCTGGACAATGGCTTTGACAACTGGAAAAAAAAGTGTTTGCACAGTGGCAGGTGTCATGTGCCCGATTTAGGCCTGGTACACAATAGTGCCAATTTCCATGTACGGTTCTTTCCTTAAGTTGCCTTCCCTTTGTCACATTGACTTTTAACACACATTTGCATTTTGACACTTGGATTAGTTTCTAAGAAACACTCTAACCTTGCCTTGCTAACACAAAAGAACTTTGTGAGAACACTATCACACTGCCTTGACATTATGAGCAAGGCCTTCATGTGTATGGTACAAATGTGTTTGTTATTACGTTCATATGGCGATGCAGCTATCTGTGCACTACAAACAATAGGCAGCCTTATCACAATCATGACCCGATGCTATCTTTTGTTTCCAAATACAATCAGAGGAGATGCTTCTGATGACTTAGATGGGCCCCTGCATGCTAAAGCTTTTGCCTAATATCTAACTGATATCTCTGTGAGGGGTGTCCAGTTTGTAACCAAGATGGGGTCCTATACTCTTACCCACCAGGTAAAAGGGTTAGATCATCCAGAAGGGGGTTTCTTAGCAGACCGTACATTCACACACTAGAAACATAGATTAGAATTGACATTGTAGGAGTATGCTAGATTGTTATAAATTCTGAATATGTATGCATATATAAGCTGTCTCAACAAGATGTCCAGCCTGCTGGTGTTTAGGGCTTGAGTGAGTGGTCAATGGCCACTTGGTCAAACAACAACAGCAAGCAATGAGTCATGGCCCCAACAAGAACCCATGCAAGCCTATGGAAAAAACACCTTGGCTAGCTACACAAAATAGCCAAATGGTCAAACAACAACAGCAAGCAAGGAGGCATAGCCCCAACAAAGAACACATATAGGCCTATGGCAGAAGCACACTGGCTGGCTATATAATATGGTCACTGGTCACATGGTCAAACAACAACAGCAAGCAAGGAGGCATGGCTCTAACAAAGAACCCATGCAGGCCTATAGCAAAAGCACAGTGGCTGGCAACTCAAAATGGTCACCACCCACATGGTCAAATCAAGCAAGGAGCAAAGGCAACAAAGAACACTTGCATCCCTATGGACACTGACTACACAAAATGGTCTGCTGCCACAAGGCATGGAGAACAAAGACAAATGGTGGCCTATGGTAAACACACCCACACTGGCCAGACAAAGGAAGCATGGTAACTCTAAAGAAAACACTACCATTAATTCAGCAATGCCAAAAATTAAAATTAAGTGAGGTATACAAAATTTACAACAATACACATCCTCCGAAGACATCAAATATTACCCCAACAAAATACACTTTATGCAGGAAAAAAACATGAAATACAAAAAAATAACACATTTCTAATTTAATACAATACCATCCCTGACCTAAATGATGTTTGTAAACATCATATACCACAGAAACAGTTGTTTCATGTACCATGACTAGTACTGGGCCTACTGGCTAGAAGGCCTGTGGGCAGATTAGGGGGGCACATAGTAAAATAAAAGAATAATGCAAATTCAACAGACATGGAGAAAATGTAGTAAACTGTGCAACCCTTTGCCCTTACAATAGATTCAAAAAATGCAAATAAACCTAGGCCTCTACTGAAACTGTAGGCCACCCACCATAATAAAATTAAAAAGTCAAATAAAAATACAAATAAATACTGGTGTGTGACCTCTATCAAACAAACAACACCCTTATACAAACTTACTTGTGATAACACAAAAAAGTCCTTACATCCGATGGTATGTATGCAGCAGAAAAAGAGAGTGATCCTTCCACCTCGAAATCCAAACGAAAGTGACTGGGAGCTAGAATAAGTACTAGGAGGAGCCTGCTGGACAGAAACAGGAAGTTGGAGTCTCTGGGGCACTTACGTCTAGTTGAAAAAAGGGAAATATAAAAATTGCTTCTTGCTCTAAAAAACAACCTGAACGGTCCGTTGGAGTAGAATAATAACTCAAAAATGTCATTTTGAGTAGATTTAGCAGCTTCTCAAGTAGAGAATCTGCTTGAGAAGCATCTTCTTACACTCCCCAGTGTCCCAAAATAGTGCCTGAAGGCACCCGTGGTGACCGGAAGCTGGACAAGCGGCCACCAAATCTTGTGCTCACTCGCTAACAGCTAGCAAATCTCTTCATACTCACCAGCGCATGCCAAAACAAGGTTCACACGCGCCAATGGAATAATAATTCTGCTACAGCCGGATGGTAGAATTTAGCGGGAACTCCGTCTTACATGACAATCACCGAGTTCCAAATGCCACCAACTCCGTGAGCAGAATTATATTACCGCCCAGGTCTAGCCAAATCTATTATTACATTATTTAAGATGGGATTTTAGTCTTACACCAATCACTGAGTGGCACTGCACAAACAAAAGTACTGAATCCCACCACTGAACACCAACATGAGAATTCAGGTTATTGGCTGATTGGGATGAAACCCTACCCAAGCAACAAACAAAATCCTTGTCAGTGTAAAACATAAAATGTCACGAAATTAACTTGTGCTTAACCCTCTGGTAGCTTGGCATGAAGCAGTCAGGCTTAAATCACAGGCAGTGTATAAATTAATTAAGCAGCACACAGATTGTAACAAAGTGAAAATACAACACAAGGGAAATCCCACACTAATTTGGGAAAATGGTGCAGAATGTACTGGTCCGTTTGTAGTTGCAAAGAGCCAAAAACCTCAGGTTTTCTCCTTTTCTTGCAGAAGGAGCTAAATTGATGTCACGCCAAGTGTCCAGGACCTGGGAGAAACCTCTTAAGGATCAGATACTAACTCTAGCAGTGGCCAGTAGGACTCAGGCAGATCCAGTTGCATGTCCAAGTAGGCCCAGTGCAGCAGGTCAGCTGGGCAGGTGCAGGGCTGCGCGGGAGCTTGTTATATCCCAGTAGGTCAGAACAGGTGTTCAGTCAGCTGACCCTTGGAATCACTTCATCCTGGGGTCCGGGATGAAGGGAGCAGGTTTGGTCTGTCTACCTTATCAGACAGCAGGCAGGCCTCAAGCATCAGGGGGCAGTCCTCTGGGAGCAGGGCAGTCCTTCTTCCATAGTATCGACAGATCCAGGAGTGTACTGAAGAGTACTGAAGGTACAAATGTTTATATCTGATGCCAGTTTTGAAGTGCAAAAAACTTCTGGAGTCCCACTCCCCAGAATTGTCTGGAATTTCCTGCTTCCCTGCCTCGTCCCAGGATGTATAGACTTTCTAAAAGTAGCATTTTCATTATTGTGACATAAAGCCTGAATATACCATTAAAAGGCTTTTACATTACAATTCCTTAGAGACCAACCTAGACTTTTCTAACTGTTTCCAATCAAAAGATATCACTTAATAATTATAGCAAGGTAACCCAATATTATCCTATTGGAGAGGTAGGCCTTGTAGCATTGTAAAATGAATTTAGAGTTTTTCACTACCAGAACATGTGAAACTTAAAAGTATATGTCTAACTTTATACATATGCTGCACCCTGCCCTCGTGGCTGTTTAGGGCCTACCCTATGAGTGACCTATATGTATTCAAAAGGAAAGTTTAGGACTGGCAAGAGCTTTATTTGTATAGGTCATGATAGCAGTTTAAAACTGCATATAGGCTGAAAATGGTAGGCCTGGGACAAGTTTTAAAATGCTACTTACGCATGGAGCACAATGAGTGCTAAAGGCCCACTAGTTACATTTAATTTACAGGTCCTGGGTACATGCAGTCCTGCTTTATTAGGGACTTCTAAGGGTAACTAGACATAATATCGGAAACAAAATATAGAATGGACATAATATCGAAGTAAAAATATAGAATGGACAAAATATCGAATGGACAAAATATAGTGGTTATAAATATCGAATTGAAGGTCAGTAATATAATATCAATTGTAAAAATATAGAAGTCAAAATATCGAAGTATATAAAATAGGCATTAAAATATATTTAATTTTTAATAATTTCAAATTTTTAAAGTGTTTTGTATGTTAGTATATTATTGTAATGTATGTTTAATTTATTTTAAGTAATGAATTTTATGTTATTTAATTTTTATATAATTTAATTCTGTAGCTGGTTGTGGGTTTATAGGGTAATAGTGTGGGAAGTAATTTAATGATATTAAATAAAATATAATTTTTTAGCAATTATTAATTATTTTTAATTTACTTTTGCTTTTTAGTTCTGTAGCAGGGTTGTTGTGGGTTTATAGGGGAATAAGGTGGGAAGTAATTTAAGTGTAATTAATTCAATATGTGTATTTATTTATTGGTATTCATTTTGAATTTATTGTTAATTTTTATTTGGTAATTAATTTGTATTAATTGGTAATTAATTTTTATTAATTGATTAATTGATAATTATGTTAATTGTATTAATTTATTTTCCGTAGTGGGTTGAGGGTTTATAGGGGAATAGGGTGGAATGTAATTTAATTGTAATGAAGTAAATAATATTTTTTTATTTATTGGTATTGATTTATTATTTATTTTTAAATAATTTTTAATAGGTAATTAATGTTTATTAAATAATTATTTGATAATTATGATAATTGTATTAATTTATTTTCTGTAGCGGGTTGTGGGTTTATAGCAGGGGTTCCCAAACTTTTTTGACCTGTGGCTCCCTTGACCTGATCGGCAGTTGGCCGTGGCTCCCCACCATTTTTTTACCGGTGGACACTCCCTGTTTTTGTCCTGATATCTCTGTTTTTCTGTGTTGTTGTCTCTCTCTCTGTCACTCTTACCTATCTCTTGGTGCCTTTGTCTTTCTATTTGCCATCTCTCTCTCTCTCCTTCTTATTCGCGCTCTCTCTCTCACAGTCTCATGTTATGTGTGTGTCTCAATCCCACACACTTCCTTTTTTTCCCCTCCCTCTTCTCGACTGGGTTTTTTATTTTATTTATAAAGTTTTATATAGCGCGAACAAGATCCCGAAGGATATCGGAGCACTTTACAAAAGGATGGAAGGAATCAGTTACCCCACAAACGATGCCAATGAGCAAAGAATCCTCCAAATGGGCACGGAACCCGATGAGGAGAATGCTGATCTCAAATATCTGGCCTGCATTTAATCATCAAATGCATTCTCTGTTTGTCTATCATCCATTTCGTCAAATGCACTTTAGGTAATCAGGAGCACACACAGTTTCCAATTAAGTTTTGTTAAACGTTTGGCACACCTAGTGTAATAACCTAGCTTGTTTTCTTTCCCTTCTTTCGTTTCAGAATATTGCCTACCTGACTTAGTGCTCGGGAAGTCTGTAGGACCGACTCTGACAGCAGCTCCAAATAGTTTAGTCAAAAAGGAAATCGAATCTTCCAAACCCTGTGCACAAACTGGTGCACCATGCACTGCATCTACACTGCTTATGTTGCAATTTAGGCCTAATTCACATGGCATGATATGTGCCTGTAGTAAATATGGACATTTTAGAAGTATAAACCAAGCACTGCAAGACAGCTATTTTACATGGCAGCTTCTCTCCTGGTCCATATCCCATTTTCTCTTACACAGTGTAGCCATTCCTGAGATCAGTCAGGCAGCTGTAGCGCCTTCAGCAGGCTGGCTCGAGCTAACTATAGGTGGCAACAGCGCAGTTATGGTTGAGTCTGTTTCCATAAAAAATGAATTATCTTTTTTCCTAATAACTTTGGTGCTCTTCAATGAGTCTGCATTTTAGAAAAATAGAGCACACTTTGATAGCCAAAGATCCATGGATATACATAAAGCCAAACATTTAAATAATACTCAAGTTCTATTGAGAGAGGAAGATTTAGTCAAACCGCATTCCAGAGAGAAAAACTTATCAAAAAGTAAATTGGTAAAGGGTACATTCCGATAATACACTGCATTCCAAGACTCTTTAAAAACACAAAGACAGGCACAGAATACTTGAAACAAACTGTTTCCCAAACCTCTTAAATGGCACACACGGATTGCCAAAGTGTTCATTAAACTGCGTCAGCCGTGCCTGCCGAATGACGGACGGCTGAGGGCTGTTGGTAGCAATTTCCCACAGTGTGCGCAAAAGGTGCACAGTTTGGGAACCACTGGTTTATAGGGTAATAGGGTGGGAAGTAATGTAATTGTAATTAATTACATATTAAACATACTTTTTGTGTATTGATAATTAATTTACTGTTAATTATTAATTGATATGAATTTTTATTATTGTTAATTATAAATAGGTAATGCATTTTTAATAACTAATATTTATTTGTATTTCTAATTAACTAATTATTACATAATATTAAATTGGTAATTCATTTTAATTCATGTTTTATTGGTATTGATATTTAATTTATTTGTATTAATTTATTAAATCATTACTTTCCCTTCTGTTAAACTTACTGGAGTGGGAATAGTAATTTTTACCCCTACGCTATCCAACGCTTTCCCTACTGTTGCACTCACTGGAGTGGTAATAGTACATTTTACCCTCCCGCTATCCTACGGTAAAAATATTGTATATTTTTTGTTAATATTACTTTAATATATATATATATATATATATATATATATATATAATATATATATATATATATATATATATATATATATATTAAAAATATATTTTTCCTTTTTAACTTAAATTAATTATTTATTAATTTTAAGGTTATTTAAGTGTTTTTAAGTATGCTTTAGTTAATTATATTTATTATTTTATTCATTTTAAATTACTTTTAAGACATTTAAATTCGATATTTTGGCAAACTATATTTTTTACATCTATATTTTTGATTCAATATTTTTGTACTTACTTGTTTGTAGTTAAGAATTCGATATTTTTGCATTCTATATTTTGTCAACGATATTTTGGTAAGTCTATCTTTTGGTATTCTATATTAGGTCAGTGATCTACTTATAAGTAAATTAAATGTGCCAATTGCATATAAACCAATTTTAAAATTATTTAAGGAGTGAGCACAAGCACTTTAGCACTGGGTAGCAACACAAATTCAGAAAAACAGGAAGAATGGAGGCAAAAAGTTTGGGAAAGATCACAGCAGTTATATCTAACATTACCGCAATACACCACACCCCCCTGAGCCCTAAAATCCTGTCACTACCCCTATACACTATATATCCTTGAGCCCGAAAATTCCTTACTGCCACATACAGTACTTATCCCTGATCCCACTGCTCTGATATGCTATCCATCCCTGGGCCCAAAACAACTTGCTGCCCCTAAACACTGTCCAACCATGAGCCTTAAAATCTCCTTACAATGCCTATCCATTACCATAACCTACAGAAATTGGTCACCATCCCCATACACTACCCTTTCCTAAATTCTAAATACCATTCACTACAACTATATACATTTAAAGACATAAAACCATAAACCCTGTTTTAATGTTTTAATTAAATTACTATTGTTAATATTTATTGTTATTTTAATGCAGTTACTTTAAAATGAAATGAGCTTTTACTTAATAATTACTTACAATTGCAATTTTAAGTGATGTAGACTTACTAATAAATATGTATGTTAGTAACCACACACACAATATATATATTGTAGGGCAAGCATTTTTATTAAATATATATTATATAGGTAAGCCATTTTATTGCATGTCTCACCAGTGGTATCAAAGCTTTATTTAGCAGACTAGATGTCTTCATTGTAATTGTTTTCTGTAATTCACAGGGCTTACTTAATTTGCAGGAATCTCTGCTTTCAAAACTAAATAAAAAAAGTGAAATGGGTGGTTAGCCCAGCATTGAATTTTTTCTTTCAGTGCTGGAAAAAATATATTCACATTGGTCTCTGGGCATAAATCAGCACATCTGACAAGTGCAGCCTTGTGAGAGTTTTTTTGATGAAGTATCTACCAATGAATCCTATCAAGTGTGTGAAAATGGGCAATGTAAACACAGAACCCATAACTGTACTTTTCCATTTTCAATCTTGATAACAGAACTCAGCACTTTCCCAGCATTAGTGAGATCTTGTTGATTCAAGGTACTCATATGCCGATGACACACTAATTATTGTGTTCCTCACCGACAACCTGCCTGAGACGGCTGAAGAATACAAACTCTTTATGACTGATGTGAGTAGCTGGGTGAAGGTTAACTTCCTTAAGCTTAACCCTGATAAGGCTGAAGTTATGGTCTTTGGATCCCAGTATTCTATCTGGCCAGAGCTGTGGTGGCCGGAAACCTTTGGGCCCCTCCCTATTCCTGTGGAGTCAGTAAAAAACCTATGGGTTCTGTTTGATACTTCCCTCAACTTCAATCTGCAAGTTACTCATACCATGAGCAGCTGCTTTTTTAATATTAGAGCCCTAAGGAAGAGCTTCCCTTTCTTTCCTGTGGGACTTCGGATATCAGTGTCTATCACGTAGATCACCTCCTGATTAGATTACTGTAATGCTCTGCATCTCAACATAAACAGCTCTTCACTGAACAAGCTTCATATGTTTCAAAAGGCGACTGCGCGTCTCATACTGAAAACTCCGAAATTTCTTTCAGTAAGAGAAGGCCTTAGAAAGCTCCACTGGCCTCCAGTGAAGAAGCAGTTTATTTTTAAGGCGCTTAGGACAGTTCACCTAGCTCTTCATGGCAACGGCTCACTTGCCATCAGGTCATCCTTTCATCTCTATAGACAAGCTAGGCACTTAAGATTAGCTTCAAGCAGCAAAGTCACTGTTCATAAATTTCGAAAGGGTGGATAGGGTGCACACTCTTTCTCCTTCGCAGCAGCAAAATGATGGAACACCCTGCCAAGCCACATCGCAGAAATCATCTCCTTAGTCTCTTCTAGAAAACAATTTAAAACGTGCCTCTTTTCCCTTTAGGCTAGTCTCCTCCTGGTACTTATTGATTAAGGGCTCATTATTTCTATCCTGTTCTTTTGTTTCCAAGGATGGGGTGCTCTTTCTATCTCACACACTTGCCTAGGTCGGGCTCCTCTCGTGGGGGGTTTGAAATTATTAGATTGACAGATATAACTACAGTCTTAGGCAAACAATAAATGCTATAAATGAAACTGAGAGTGACTCTCAAAGGCTTCAAATATCTCTAAAGAGTACGAATATCAATTAATAAATCACGTAATGTGCAAAGTTACACAACTGTGAACATTTCCGATCAGGATTTAGGTGACATTTATAAATCACCCTGCCTTCGGCCTCCTGCGTTATTATGCATAGAATCCCTCGAAGGCAAGATATGACTATAGAAAGAGAGTTTAGATTTTGGACATTTACCTGCGAGGTAAAATACTAAAAACTCACCTGCAAGTTAAAGATTCATAATGTAACTCCTCTGACATAACTACTCCGACCATAGAGCCTGGAATTTACGGTAACATAACAAGCACTTTTGTATACACCTTCCAGAAGCAGCTAACTTAGAAACTCTAAAAAACTGAAACAAATCTGTTTCATTCACAACTTTCTTCATTCTCTTTCCTAAGCAGTCAAAGTTTGCCTCGAAAAGAAGTTGTAATTGTTTGTGAAAACATCAGCATTTTTTGAATTTACTTATGGGCATAAGCATGAAGGATTACTTCTATAGTAATTTAATATATTTCTTCCATCAGAAGGTCAGAAGGACTCTTTTAATGTCTGTTTTTATATTTTAAACAGTTTCCATTTCCAACAGTTTTTGTCTTACTTTGATTGTCAAATTCTTGTGTTACCTATGATGAGCCAATATTTTGATTTATTTTGGCATATTTCCAGTTGTCGAATAGCCATGTGAGCTCCATTAAGGTACCTTAATCATGTGAAACAAATTCCTCTTCTGTAAATACCTCGTTTGTCTCACAGTGATTAAAAAGCACATTTTCTGTAGTATAAGTGAAACTGAGGATACTTGCGAGATTTCCTGGACTGCATGCTAGTCTATTGTCTACACGAACTCTTAAAAAGGAGGATGTTCAACTGCCTGTTATATCAAGCAACATCTTTGATACTTTCTATTTTTAGGAGGACAGAAACAATAAGTAAACTTCCAGGGGCAGATCTACAAGAAAGTGCCGCAGTGTGGCACCGTAAGCCCTTTGGCTGCGCCACGCTGCGGCCCTTTCAGAGCACAGGAGTGTGACATATTTACAAGAATATGTCGCATTCCTGTGCTCTCCCCTGCGCTGGCGCTCAAACAGGTGCCAAGCGCTGGCGCAGGCACCCTTGCATCATGGTGTAAGGATGCCTGCGCCATGGGGAGATTGTTTTTGTGCAGGAAGGGGCACCTTCGTGCACAAAAACAATCACTAAAGGCTTTTTCCTCTTTCAATGCGTGCTGTAGAATGCAGCACACATTGAAAGAGGAAAAATCTAGGAGAAATGAAAACATGTCTCCTCGTTGTGCCTCACTACGCCACCTCTAGGTGGGCATAGCATTCAGACGCATCTCCAAATTTACGATTTCTCGTAAATCTGAAGATGTGTCTTGTTCCATGGGTGTTGCGTGGGAACACCCACAGCAACACCCATGGAACACCCCTTAAATGCAAAGTGCTGCGTGTGAAGGCGCCATATTTACAAGGAGAGGAAAAGTCACGGAGGGTGGCTTTTCCTCTCCTTGTAAATATGGAGGAGCCCCCTGCGCCACCAGTACATCACGAAAAGTGACGTACTGGCTGCGCAGGGTGCTTGTAGGTCTGCCCCACAGAGTTTGAGCCTTTATTTTTCCACCTTATGTTTTTGTTTGCTCTCTTTCAAGCACCTCGCTCATAAGACGAAAGGTGAAACTAGTGATTAAAATGACTGAACTGTGCATAGAAGTAGCTTATTTTTTATGACATGTGGAGCTTGTCATTTACTGTGCTTGCTGTTTTCATTGTAAGCCCCAGGGCGAAGGGGGCTGGTTGTACATTTTTTATTCCTGCCCTATGTTAATTCCCTTTTGAAGTTGGTTGTCTATGATTTGGAGTTCTGCCATGGGGGTAATGATTGATTTAGGTCTTGCCTTGGTATTATTCTTTTTCTTTTTAAATGGGAGTCTAGAACTTGGTACAATCAGGACTGAGGTTCTTGTCAATTGTTTTTATTATAGTTCCTTCTTTGATTTTGCAAATGTGGTGAACCTATAACGTTCCTGTCTATCAAGAATAGCTTAATAAATTGATCAGAACAAAGCAATTTGAGAAAGCCTATGCGAAGAGGGTGGGTGGCCGAAAGCAATTTATTGTCTCCTGGCAGTATTTCGACTTGATTGAAAACCAGGGATTGGGGGCCCAGTATACTTTAAGATCGCCTTAATTGGAACTATGTCTTTAAGAAAAGGGTTATAGATTTTTTTTGTAATGTGCTACAGGCTGAAGGATCGATCTGATCTAGTAAAATGAAAAAATATCAATACTGGTTTATGCACTTTATAGTTGAAGTGAAATTTGTGCACAAGTTGACTTTGCACATGCACACAGACTTTAAAAAAAATTGTTTTATAAAGATCTGTAGATATTGAGTATTGCTCAATTTTATATGTACTCGAGGTCAGGGCCACAGTTTATACAGCCACGGTTTCAGTTGATCTAATCCAGGTTAAAGACAACATCATTTCTGGCTTGCTGTATTTTTTTGTTGAAGTATCTTTCCATTCTGCATTTATGAAGTGACGGGGTAATTTTTTATATTATTCTGGTACTACATTAAGCACTTTATTATATTACCAAGGAATTGTCATAATGAATATTGTTCAACTTCATGTGCACTTTATAAACTTTGTATATGCACTTTATTATATCTGAAAGAAAGAGTAGTAGTCAATATTTTTTTAAATCATTATCTTTAGGTGCATTTTTCAGAAACCTTACTAATACATTTTATAGATTGCCTGCATTTATCAAATATGTTCAAAATGTCTTTTCCTGAAAGTATTTTTCTTTGCTTGTTTATATATATTATGTTTACCCCAATTTTATGATTTGTAATCATGATTGATGAGTTAAATGTTTTTGTGTTTATAAAAATCTGCTCAATAAAAAAAAAGATAAAGATGTGTGCATGCACTATTCATTGTCTCTGTTTCTGCAAATCTGCAGAGGAGAAATATAAATGTGATGGATTTAGCTTTTACACAGCGATTATGTGCAAAACAGGGTGAGTGATGACGAAACAGTTTACAGGGTCTGTGGCATTCATCAGGACCAAACAAGCAAGTAAACTGCGGGCTCCACTCTCACCAGACTGTGGTGAGAGGATTTCCACTGAGTGGTGTGATAGATCACACTCCCCCGTAATATGGCCTGTATCTAAAGCCTCAAAGAAAAGAAATGCTATTAACATAAACATCTTGTATTATGTTTTTTCTCCTGATTACTTTTTTAGCGCTTGACCTAAGGGGTCTCCTGCCCTCACCCTCCTATGGGGCACAGTGTCCCAACTATAGGGTAAGCATTTTGGAGACAGTTTCTCCTCTCTGGTGCACAGATGTAAATGTAGTTGAGCTTATATAGCGCACAGCTACCCGCAGTGGGTTTCCCGGCGCTTGCTTAGGGAACCCTTCCTGGTATTCCCCTGTGAGATAGCAGGGTATCCACAAGGTGAAAGTCAGGCATCCCGCCACGAGGGGCCGTTGTGGAGATTAAGCAAGCTATTGCCCAGAGTCGCAGAGTGTGAACCCGTGAGTCGAGGAGGCACCGGGGCGAGAATTATCGAGTCCGTGGAATTTTTAGCCCAAGACCCGCCGAGGCGGGGAATTGAACCCTGGTCCAGGACCGATCTCAGCTTCCGGGTCTGCTGCCTCTAACCCCTGCGCCACACTTCTCCACATGGTTGTCACAACCACTGCACTTCTAGCCACTCACAATAGATCCTCGGTGCATGTGGCTGAATATATAATGTTTTGTGTGTCTAGTGCTCCATCACAGTTTTTAATTGCTTTGATTTTCTTTCAGGCTTTAGATACAAGCCATATTACGGTGGAGTGTGGCCTATATCACCTCACTCAGTGGAAATCCTCTCATCACAATCTGGTAAAAGTGCAGCCTGCAGTTTACTTGCTTGTTTTGGTCCTGATGAATGCCACAGACCCTACTGAGCCATTTGGCAGAAACATGTCGACCCATTGATATTGGGGGGGGGGGGTCAATAATATCCCCATTACACCGATCACTTTGTTTTAATTACCGTATAGATGTCAGCAATATTAAAATCTAATTTGACATCTATAATAGCTTTTTAACCTCACTATCTTTTTCTTTGGGCCCCAACTTAGTTTAGAAGTGCATCCCTGTTGTCAGGTGTATGTCCGCTCTCTATCAAACCAAGTTTTTAGAGGGTGAGGACTGGTCAATGATGAAGCATGACACCAAGTGGTGTGTCAGACCAGTGCTTCACTTTTTGTGAGATGCCTGCACTCACAAATTGATTAGCACTAGCACTAGCAACACCTCACTGGGAGAGGCTCTATTGTGGTAAACAGTTTCTGTTGGAGGCTGCCGGCTCCTAGCACCCCGTGCCTCTGGTTCCCTCATCACATATTCAGTCTAGGTTTTGTGGTTAGACAGTGATACAAATTGCCCATAGTTTCATGAACAGTTTATAATCAGCATTGATCAAACTAGTAGGTTTGTAGGAATTTATGTCCTCAGGATCCTTTCCCTTTTTTAAAAAAGCTGACTATAGTTAATTCCGGAAAATAGGATGAGACTTCACCCCGTCTTTAATATGGTTGAATAATTCAATCAAGAAAGGCAATAATTTAACTGTGAAAGTTTTAAAAAGTTTGGCTGTAAAGTCATTATTACTACAGGCCTTGCCATTAGGCATCCTGCTAAAGCGTCTTTCTCCTGCTTAAGTGAAAAAGCAGTTTTAAATTGGTCCACCTGATTTTCTTCCAGACTTGGTATTCTAATAGCCTGAAAATATTGAGCAATACTTAAGTGGGAGGTGAAATAACTGGTTTCATATAATGCTTATAATGCTCTACAAAGAGATCAGAGACTTGATACTTACTCACTACTGTATCCCCCTAGAATAGATTTTTCAATTTCCTAACAATCACAGCCTTGTGTTTTACCCAAGGTGACCAGACCAAAAACCTCCCAGTCAGTTGAATTTCTTCATATAATTGCTGATGAAAGGCGCTTGAGTTAGTAATTTCTTGATTCACATAAATACCTCTCAAATTCTGTTTGGCCAGTGCATAGGACGATGAATATCTACTTATTTGTGATGCTTGATGTACAGCCATTTGCAACTGCGCAATTTTTTATACGCGCTCCCTCCGTTGATTTGCTTGATAGGCTATAATTTGCCATCTAGCTGAAGCCTTAAAAGTTTCCCATATAGAAAGCCAGGACGCCATACATTTATTTTGTTAAAAAAATTCCAGGATACATTTTCCCATATCAATAAGTCATTGTTGATCCGATAATAACGAGCGGTCCAGTTGCCACCTGGGCCTATCGTTCCGAGTTGACCTGACCTCTATAGTAGCTGAAATAAGTGAAGGACCAGCGCATGACTTCTTCAGGTCTCAAATAAGTATTATCCTTTTGCACTGACGTTTGATCTCCAAAGTTTCAGGGCAAGAATGTCTTGTTCTGCAAAAAAAGTAAGGTGATTCAGAGAATCTAGTCATTCCAAGGTAAGAAATATTCCTATTTAGGCCAATGTCGGCCCCCACATCAGTGTGAACGCGGTCAAGGTGACAAACCCCCCTCCTCCAACTCTTCTCTGTAGATGACTTCATGAAAACAATGATTTTTGTAAGCTGATCGATGTCTGAAAAAAGTGTGCGCTGATCATCATTTGGTAAAAGTCTACACAGCAGCTAGTGTTGGAAATCGCTAAATAATGTGAGGCGCAGCTCACCATTGTATTCTAGAAAAGTAGACTGACGTGATATAGAATCGACACTAGATAGAGGAAAGCTCTGAGGGAGAGATGCAAATGTTTTCTTTCGGCTTGTTGGTGATTCAATGAGAAGTAAAGCACGGAATGGTGTGAGGGGATTATTAGCTCTCAACGAGATTTATGTGTTTGTAGGACGGTGTGAGCAACGATAGATAAACAAAGCAAAGGGAATACTCTTTCTAGCACAAGGCTGATGTAAATTAGTCTTTTTTTTTGTGCAGCTGAGGCGCTTAGGTAATTCATGTTTTCAGTTCGAGGGTTCCCTGCTCTGAGTTAATGGCGCCATACATGATTATTATACAACATGGATTTTTTTCATACTCACTTACTTTTTTAGTAATTGCCATTGGCCTTCCACTTCAGACATTGGGTGCATAGCATGTCCATCAAGTTTGGTAATATCCCAGAGGATGCAGAATAGTTAAAACATAAATCGTGGTGCACTTGTAGCTGGCGCTGCTCTTATCTTTAAAATAAAATTAAAAAAAACAAAACAGAAACATTGTCAGGAGTCCCTGAAGCAGGCGCTGTGCTGAACTTAAAAGTAAAAAAAACAAAAATTGAAACAAAGCACAGTGTCCCTGAAGCGGGTACCACACTTAACTTTATATTATTTTAAAAAGCTGCAGCATAAAGCGCAGTGTCCCTGAAGCGTGCGGCACGCTCACCTATAAAGTAAAACAAGCATTTGCAATGCGGAAAGTTTGAGCTATTGGTATTGTAAATGACAATTTTTTTATTTATGTGTTGTGTTGGGACGGGAAGTCTCCTGCATGTCTCTGGAGAGAGTGCTTCCCCTGCCTTATGCTAATCTCCAGGCAAGTCACTCAAAAGCTACTGTATAGTTTCTAGATCCCTACCTCAGTGAGCATGACAATCATACATGTCCACTGAGGGTCTCCCTGTTTACATGGATTGAGAGCCTAGAGCTTGGCTCTGAGGTCGAGGGGGCATGCCTAGTGCACCCCTATTTTTCAGAGTGTGGCTACTGCCCTCTCTATTATGGCTGTGGTAGACTGACAGTGGTGGCAGCAATAAATCTATAGTCAGGAGGGGTGAGTCCCTAGGCACTCTCCTGCCCAAGTCTGTGCAGTTTGCCATGCCTGTGGGCCTGTTGCCTTTGTCTGGCTGATGTGTGTTTGAGAGCCCGTGGGTGTACAGGGGAAGAATGGTGATTTGAGCCAGTGTGAGGAATGCGAGCTGTTCTGCTGGACATCCCAGCTCCCCTCGTCCCCCTCCCTATTTCCTTGGAAAGGCCTGGTGGGCTGGGGGAGACACTCAGCTCTTATCTGGGTTTAGCTGCACTAACTGTGTGGAGAGAATCCTCCCCCACTGGTCAGGGCCTCCTGGGCTGGAGTTAATTAATATTCCTCTCTAGAGGGTTGCACAGCCTGATACCAGATCAGGACCTGCTACATGCTTTACCCATGCATTGAACACGCGTTGAATGGTCTGTGATTGGAGGTGTATTCAGAATGCATAGAGCGGCAGACCCTCTGACTGGACGAGCCTATCAATCAGAGGTGATAAAAGTCTGGCCTGAGTGGTCAGCTGTTGTTCAAAGACTGGGCTATGACAGAGAAGATAGCCAGGCACGGACCCCGCGGTGTGAAGGCAGAAGATAAGACTCTGTTCACTGCGGTCATTAAGGACCAGCTGTTTGTAAGGCTTGGAGGAGCGTTCGCTTTTGACCAAGGAAATTACAGACAGCTGCCCAGTGTGGGAAGGAAGCTTGCGGCACATCACCAAAGATGTGGGAAGGAAGCTTACAGCACATCACAGAGGCTGGTGGAAAGAAGCTTGCAGCACAGGACAAGAGCCAGAGAGAGGAGGATGCTTGATTCTAGTCTTTGAAGGTGAGATCAAATCCCCTCTAGGCTCCTCCCTTGCGCTGTGGGAGCCTGTACAAGCAGTAACTGGGAAGAGAGGCCAGTGAAGCAGACCCCCACCTTACTTTTTGTGAACTCTGAGGGTATCAGGGTGAACTGGCACTCTGTCCAGCCACTACCCTTCTTCAGCTAGCCAGTGGCTACTGGACTAGTGGGACTCCAGTAAACTGTGCCAAGACATCCGGCACCTTTGATCAGATCCCTGACACCACTAGAGCGGTGTCCTCACTCACAATGGGAGGGCACTTCTGTTGCTTTGGGTGGGGGGTTATGGGGCTGATCACGACCATTTGACTTCGCATCATATGCTGAAACTATATCCTTTCAATACAAAGTTTGGTATCAAGGCTCTAGTGAATGAGAACAGCCCTGTGTAACATGATCTGTAATATGCAATGCTTACTGCGTGTTTTCATGTTAACTGTGTTTTTATAGTGCTTGGCGTCTAGGCGCTATAATACGGTTTGGGGTCAGAACTCTGCCCCAGAGGGTTGTAGAGACTTCTGGTTTTCACTGTTTATCCTAGTTTTATGTGTAGAATAATTATCTTATGTGTATTAAAGTACTTTTCTTTTATAAAAAGTAAAGCACTGACTGGACATTGAGTTTATCAGCTGGTGGTACGGTTTACACTGTATTCTGAATGTCTAACCCCACCTCACCTCCTTGAGTAAGCCTTGGACTGCTCTGTCTCGCTACCCTGAGAGAGTCAAGTGCTGGAGAGGAGTACTTGGTTATCCAGTTTTGGGTCCCTTAGTACTGAGGCCCCAGGACATCAGTGAGGGAACACTCCAGTTGATGCGATTGGAGCGCAGTTTTGAAAATAGCTAAATTAATAGCTTTGTCATTTACAATGCCAATAGTTATAACTTTCGCAAATGTGACACCTACAGCATTTGTAATGCAATATGTGTTGTATTAAGTGACTTGCATGTATTGCTATTACAAATAACAATGGCTTTTAATTTTTTTTAATAATTAATACTTAAATAAAAGTTATTGTAATTTATAACGGCAATAGCGTACATTTTTGTAAATAACTTTTGTGAAGATTTTGTTCAGTGTATTTTATTGTGACGAAAATCCAAGAACAGAAGTGAAATATTAACATCTTTTTGTGACATTTGTAATAAAGCTTGAAACAATGAGAGAACATATTTGAACCAGTGATGCTGTGGTGGTTCTGAGTGATGCTGTGGTTGCGCTGAGTGATGCTGTGGTTGCGCTGAATGATGCTGTGGTTGTGCTAAGTGATGCTGTGGTTGCGCTGGGTGACGCTGTGGTGGTGCTGAGTGGCGCTGTGGTGGTGCTGAGGGATGCATTCTTGGCCCTGAGTGATGATGTGGTGTTGCTGAGTGATACTGTGGTGGTGCTAAGTGATACTGTGGTGGTGCTGAGTGATGCTGTGGTGCTGCTGAGTGATGCTGTGGTGCTGCTGAGTTATGCATTCTTGGCCCTTAGTGATGATGTGGTGTTGCTGAGTGATACTGTGGTGGTGCTAAGTGATACTGTGGTGGTGCTGAGTGATGCCGTGGTGGTGCTGAGTGATGCTGTGGTGGCGCTGAGTGATGCAGTGGTGGCACTGAGTGATGCTGTGGTAGTGGTGAGTGTTGCTGTGGTAGTGGTGAGTGTTGCTGTGGTAGTGCTGAGTGATGCTGTGGTGGTGCTGAGTGATGCTGTGGTGGTGCTGAGTGATGCTGTGGTGGCGCTGAGTGATGCTGTGGTGGCGCTGAGTGATGCTGTGGTGGCGCTGAGTGATGCTGTGGTGGCGCTGAGTGATGCTGTGGTAGCGCTGAGTGATGCTGTGGTAGCGCTGAGTGATGCTGTGGTGGTGCTGAGTGATGCTGTGGTAGTGGTGAGTGTTGCTGTGGTAGTGGTGAGTGTTGCTGTGGTAGTGCTGAGTGATGCTGTGGTGGTGCTGAGTGATGCTGTGGTGGTGCTGAGTGATGCTGTGGTGGCGCTGAGTGATGCTGTGGTGGCGCTGAGTGATGCTGTGGTGGCGCTGAGTGATGCTGTGGTAGCGCTGAGTGATGCTGTGGTAGCGCTGAGTGATGCTGTGGTGGTGCTGAGTGATGCATTCTTGGTCCTGAGTGATGCTGTGGTGGTGCTGAGTGATGCTGTGGTGGTGGTGGCGCTGAGTGATGCTGTGGTGGTGCTGAGTGATGCTGTGGTGGTGCTGAGTGATGCTGTGGCTGTGCTGAGTGATGCTGTGGCGGTGCTGAGTGATGCTGTGGTGGTGCTGAGTGATGCTGTGGTGGTGCTGAGTGATGCTGTGGTGGTGCTGAGTGATGCTGTGGTGGTGCTGAGTGATGCTGTGGTGCTGCTGAGTGATGCTGTGGTAGTGCTGAGTGATGCTGTGGTAGTGCTGAGTGATGATGTGGTAGTGCTGAGTGATGCTGTGGTAGTACTGAGTGATGCTGTGAATGAAATGAAATGAAATGAAATGAAATTTAATTTATAAAGCGCATGGCTGCCCTAGAGCGTCCCAGCTGTGGTGATGCTGAGTGATTTTGTGGTGGTGCTGAGTGATGCTGTGGTGGCGCTGAGTGATGCATTCTTGCCGCTCGAGTAGAGATGATCCACTCGAGCTGTAGCTTCCTCAACGCAAGCAGTAGCGACCAACTGCCACCGCCCCTTTTTAGAAATCTCGCCAGGAGGTGGTCTGGAGTAAGAGTTTTCACGCCTATCAATTTAATGTTGGCAAGCTGCTGAACAGGAATAACTCCAAGCTGCAGAGTTTTTCAGAACTCAGCGCGCTGTGCGGGGTGGAAAAAACTCTGCAAGCGTCACAACCGGAGCAGGATTTCGTGGCCTGGCCTAGTTATAGAGTAGGTGGCCGGCTGAAGCCACGTGAAAGCTGGGCTCGTTTTGGTCTTGAGTTTCCAAGAGTACCTTGGGCTGAGCTAGGCACCTGACTCAATCCTGTCCTGTGGCTACAGTGTCTTATCCACTTCTAGTCACCTATATGTGCCTATGTGAGTAACTACGTTAACAACCAAATGAGTATTTATTGCTACCAATACGAACATTTTTTTCAACTTTAGAATAATGAATGTTTGAGGGGAATAAAGAACTATTTTCTTCACTAATTGTCTGCAGTTTGTACGCAGCTCTGTTGCTTCATTTCTCTCAGCGCTGTCTTATAAGGTTTTTAAATTGCGACTTTTGTATCTCTGCTGCAAAGGCAGTTACCCTCTGAGAAAATCTACATAAAGTACAAATCTGTGACCTGCATGTTCCACCTTTTGGTTTACACCTGGCACGTTAATCCTCTGTGATATTTTATGATGAATCAAAAACATCGGACTACACTGTACACATATTCTTCAGCAACTTTAGTTACCATCGAGTTCTCTTTGTTATTACACCCTGGAAATGGCTAGGTACACTTGCAGCAGGTGCCTTACTCGATAAATATTCAAAAGCCATTCTGTGAGTAAATACGTAAACCAGACGGACTTGCCATCACATTTGTCCTTGGGGGCAGAGTTTTTATACATTATATTTGTGCACGTTTTGACCGTCAGACTTCAGTATTTTGATGAGTCCGCCCGCGTGATTCTACCCTCATTATTCTGCCGCCGTTTGAACACACACGCACACTTACACACACACACACACACACACACACACACAGTCAGTCAGTCACCCAGTCAAACCGCGGCCCCTTAGTAAACTATTTCCAGCGCAGGGTGAGTGTGTCAAGTATAGTTGTGCGGTCGGTGCCAAGTCCTCGCTGAGCCATTTTACAACGAAGGGATTTACGTTAGGAATTTTGTGTTACGGCGAGTAACAAAGCGCCAGGAAAGGTATATTTTGGAGTTTATTTAAAGCAAGTTTTAGAATTCTTAAGTGTTGATTCAAATACTGGAGATGTGTCCAGGTGGCAGGTTACCAGTTTAGATCGCTATTAATCCTTCCGCAAGCGATAAATTGATTACCACAAAACCATTTTTAACATAGCTATTAAAAATATAAAATGTCCTTTCTGCCAGTGCAAGCCCTCCATCTGCAGTAAACCTCTGGTGAGCTTGTAGGTGACCGGTGCTGTCAGATACTCGCCAGGCTGGGCCTAAATAACCATCTTTCTCTAATAATAACAAGCCTGTTGTGACATCTGCCCATCATCTGTTTGGCGCACGTCCACCCCTATCTTATATGAGGCGCATCACAAAGCACACTGGTTCAGCAGCCACTGCAGCGAACACGGAAGACAGTGAAACAGAAAGCAGCTCAGTAACCGGGCTGTAACTGAGAGGGCGGGGGCTGCCCGCGCATTCGCGCTATTTGTTATGAAGAGGGAGCCCCGGCGCTAAAGCGAATTGCGATTCAGAAAAGGGGGTGGTGATGAACAGAGTGTCTGAATTAAGCAGACCACTCTTACCCAGTCCAAAGATCAGGGCTTGATCCATCACCGTTATTTAGCTCACTGCCCCATCCCAGCTCAGAACCTGGCTATATGCAAATTAGTCTGTCCCTGGCCCAGTGCATCATGGGAACAGGGCAGACCAAACTACCAAGCCAATTCTTCACCAGAAAGGATACAAGCTACCGGGGACCGGTTTCTGGCATTTCAGCCTCGTCGGCCCGGCTTGCTTGAATCCTGATGGAGCAGTGAGCAAGGGACTCATGTCTGAGTATACCCTGCCACACCTATAGTGGCCAAAAACGATTCAGAAAAGGGGGTGGTGATGAACAGAGTGTCTGAATTAAGCAGACCACTCTTACCCAGTCCAAAGATCAGGGCATGATCCATCACCGTTATTTAGCTCACTGCCCCATCCCAGCTCAGAACCTGGCTATATGCAAATTAGTCTGTCCCTGGCCCAGTGCATCATGGGAACAGGGCAGACCAAACTACCAAGCCAATTCTTCACCAGAAAGGCTACAAGCTACCGGGGACCGGTTTCTGGCATTTCAGCCTCGTCGGCCCGGCTTGCTTGAATCCTGATGGAGCAGTGAGCAAGGGACTCATGTCTGAGTATACCCTGCCACACCTATAGTGGCCAAAAACGATTCAGAAAAGGGGGTGGTGATGAACAGAGTGTCTGAATTAAGCAGACCACTCTTACCCAGTCCAAAGATCAGGGCATGATCCATCACCGTTATTTAGCTCACTGCCCCATCCCAGCTCAGAACCTGGCTATATGCAAATTAGTCTGTCCCTGGCCCAGTGCATCATGGGAACAGGGCAGACCAAACTACCAAGCCAATTCTTCACCAGAAAGGATACAAGCTACCGGGGACCGGTGTCTGGCATTTCAGCCTCGTCGGCCCGGCTTGCTTGAATCCTGATGGAGCAGTGAGCAAGGGACTCATGTCTGAGTATACCCTGCCACACCTATAGTGGCCAAAAACGATTCAGAAAAGGGGGTGGTGATGAATTGCGGCAGCTGAAGTCCCTGGTCCCAGGAGGGGGCCCGGGTGAAGACCAGCAGATAGCACTGAGGGGCTCCCATGCCGAGACTGACCCGCTGGCTGCCGAGGGAGAGAGGGACATGCAGAAAGCGCCCGGTGAGTGGGGGTGAATGTGTGCGCGCGTGTGTCCGCGTGTGTGTCTGTGTGTGTGCGAGTGTCGATGTGTGCATGTGCGTGTGTCTGTGTGTGTGTGTGCATGTGTGTCTGTTTGTGTGTGTGTGTGCGCGTGCGTGTGTGTCTGTGTGTATGTGTTATCCACTTCCTGGCAATGTAGGACAGGAGATGTGCACAGTGTGTGGGTGAACGTGCGCGCTCACATGAGAGATTCGCCTGCACGTGCCCATCCCCTGTCTCACATTCCCAGGAAGTGAGTAACAAAAGATGCTTCACTGGATGCAGTGCTTCGCACTGCTTACACCAGCTCGACCTAAAAAAAACAGAAACATAAAGTGCGTGTCTGCCCGTGCCAACCAAAAAATTATGACGTCCGTCTGTAACGTAACTGGTGCTCCTGTAAAGCGCTCCAATATCTTCTTGTTGAGTTTGCGTTATATAAAACTACAAGATAAAATACCTTACCTGCAATAGCCAGATGGGAGGAGGGAATAGAGGCCATCCCACGCTGTACTGTGTGATAGCCAACTAAAGTGTTCTCAGAGAGAAAAAAAACATACAAAGGAGGGACTTTGAAGGAAATGCACCAATAGGAAGCCAGCATTTCTGAATGCCAGAGATAGTAACCAATGGCAATCGGTTGGTTTGCCAAACCCCACAGAATAGATGTAACAAGTTTGACCTAAAAAGGAAGAAAGGAAGCCAGCCCAGGGGGCGCTAGAGGGCGCACGAGCAGAATGGCCGCCATCTGGTGAGGCTCCTGCTACCTGGAATTATATATCCGGCATTTATCCTCAATAACTAGAGTAATATTTGCTGCCAAGGCGCTAACATGCGTCTAAACTTATTTCCTAGCCTCGGTGCAAATTTGAATTGAATCCGACACTGTGTGGCCGAGAACCGGGTAGCTGAACTTTCGCCCGGTGACTGCTGTGGACCTGCGCTGCTCCCTGGAGCCAGCTGCGTGTGGCAGGAAAGACCGGGGATCGCCACAAGGAGTGCAGGCCAGAATAACTGAGGCGGACTTCACGGACACCACGCCCAGCGGCCCCACACGGTGAGAGTGCACGGCGTGCACAGAACAGACCTGAAAGGAAGCGCGCTCATAATCCATCGAGCCAGCACTGTGTAGATACATCAGACTTTATAGAACTGACTAACTAAAGTGTTTTGCGGCCTACCTGTGTTGCGGCCTAACAATCGGTGCAGTGGCGTGATGGACATCCTCCATTTCCCCCATGAGACGTGGATCGGTGGTGGCTGCACATAGCGGTGAAAGGCATAATACGCTGGGCGCACCGGTTGTGGGTACGAGGGTCATGGGTGACGTCTCCCTCGAGCGGCGTATGCAGGATAAGTGCAGAGATCATTAGCGCCTACTGCACCATCCGTCTCCCACTGGATCTTTCTCTGGCATTGCAAGGGCAGCAGGCCTGGGAGTGCTGTGACATGCTGGATGGCTAAGTGGCTATCAGGGTAGATTTCCCTGGCGTCAGGAGGAGGCTAGTTAATGGGTCGTGTTGCAGACGGGCTCACATAAATTGGGCTGTGTACATTGAACTCTACTACATGAGACAGTGCTGCCTGGAGTTGCTCATACCAGATCACGCAGGGCAGATTGGATCTTGGACCACGCACGACACATGAGCTCAGCGTCTGTGGGGAATGCTATTAACCTTGCAGCGGGCCGGTGACGACAGTGCAGGGAGGTGAGGCTCGTACAGGGAGCGACCCCGGCCTAAATAATTTTTGCGCTTGGACTCTTGGTGTTTGCGGCAGCATGGGGAAGCCGGACACGTGTCAGCCCAAACTCAACTTCGAGGCTGCTGTGAGGAACGGGCCTAAGCCGAACTCCACTGAAGCTGAATTGTGCAGCACCAACCGGCCGGGCAAAGGCGAGTCATCTCCAGAGCTGGATATGTGGCAGATATTGCAGGAAATGCGACAAGGGTTCGCCACGGTCGTTGACAAAGTGGACCGCATGTCCTCAAGAATGGACGCAATTGTTCATAAAGTTGACCAACATGAAGAGCGGATTAAGGAGGCTGAGCGACGTATCTCTGATAATGACGACGCAGCTGCTGGGCATGCGACACAATTGGTGAGAATGGACAAGCTATTGCTCGTTATTGCCGCAAAGAATGAGGATTTGGAGGCCCATAGCAGGCGTAACAACATCCACGTGACGGGCATACCAGAATCCACAGATACTGGCCGAATGGAGGACTACGTGGAAAAACTCCTCCTGACGTCCATAGGAGCTAGGGCATTTTCCACACAGCTCCTTGTGGAGCGGGCGTACCGGTCCCTTGGACCCAGGCCTAAGCCAGGAACACCCCCGAGGCCCATTATTGCGCGCCTATTGAACTACCGGGACCGCGATGTCACCCTCCGTGCAGCGCGCACCAACCAAAATCTGGTGTACAACGGAGTGTCCTTCTCGATCTTCCCGGATTTCACTCCAATGGTGCAGGAAGAACGGCGCAAATTAATTGAGGTGAAAAAGAAATTGCGTGCTGCACAGATTGACTATGCCTTGCTATATCCGGCGCGTCTATGTGTGACCCACCAAGGGAAGCAGCGCTTCTTCACAAACCCACAGCACGTGGAGGAGCATCTACGGGCGCTGAAGAGGTCGTAACGGGGTGGACATGGTCGAGATGCAGGACAACAAGATAATGTTCAAGCTGAAGGAGACGAAGACTGATTTGAAGGACAGCCAATTGACTTGATCCACTGAACAGTGCTGGGTTTTTTTTCTTGTTCTTTTTTGGCAGACCCTGCGATGTGCTGGAAGTGGGGTCGACTGCTGGACGTCTGACCAGAGAAGTTCAATGTTCATCCAGTGGTAACGTATTCCAGGACCCACTAACCTCCCTCAGATAAGGCCTAGAGGTCGAACAGGTCCAGTGGCTAGAGGAGATGAGAGTGGCGTTGTAGTCCTTTAGAATGTCCCCCTATGGGTATTCCCCAATACAGAACTATGTTAGTTGTGGGGTGCTAAGTTTGATGTTTTGGTATTTGGGAGGTGAGAGGGTAGAGTATTCGGGCAAGTTGGGGTTGCTTCAGTGGGAGGGGGGTATGATAGAAGGGGCTTGGATGTTCTACAGTTGTATAGCATGGATGCTTATTAACGGGGCAGGGAGAGGAACATGGGGACAAATAGGGGTGGACGGGGGGAGGGGGACAGTTAGTATGGTGCACTTCGAGAACACATGCTTGAGCTTTGGCTGCTATTGCGGCAGAGAAGATGCATGGTCACTGAGACAGAATATGACATATGGCATGATAAGTGCTTGTAATAATATACCGAGATACACCTGACTGCTTTCCGGTTCTGCCAGGCAGGCAGGCACTGACACAATTATGAACTATACAAACACATGATAATGAATGATTTGAACCTTATCACATGGAATGTGCGAGGGCTGGGAGACCCGCGGAAAAGGCAACAGGTGCTGTCATATTTGGACCGGCATGCTATACACATTGCTTTTCTGCAAGATACACATTTCAGGCCCCAACCCACTACCACCTTTGCCTGTAGATGGGCGATTCATGCGGTCTTCTCATATTCGACATACGCCAGGGGCTCTGCGATTCTTATCAAAAAAGGCACACCGTTTACACTGGTGGGTTACAGACGCGACACACAGGGCCGGTATTGTATAGTATGGGGACGGTTGGGGTACATGTCGGTTACTCTGGTATGTTGCTATGGACCTAATACTGATTACCCTCATTTTTTTACTGAATTATGGGCAACTGTGATGGGCACAGGGCCAGATCACATAATATGGGTGGGGATTTTAATATAGCTCAGGACCCGGCTATGGGCAGGTCACACCCAGCCCCCCATCACTACACCAAAGCACGGGCGGAACTTCATACAACACTTGAGGAATATAACTTGATCGATACTTGGAGACACCTACATCCTACCACACTCGAGGGCACTCACTTTACAGCGCATGCGAGGTCCTGGGCGAGGCTAGATTACATGTTTATCACCCCACAACTGTGTCCTGCGATTTCAGGAGTGAAACACTTTGCCAGGATCTATTCGGACCACTCACCAGTACGGCTCACCTTGCGGGCAGAGGACTTAAGCCCACCGAAATCTGCCTGGCGTCGGCAACCTACAATGTTGCTTGACGCCAGGAGGAATTGACGGGGGAGGCTTTAGACTTCTTTGCACGTAACAAGGACTTGGTTAAGAATGTGGAAACTATCTGGGATGCCTTTAAAGTCACATTGAGGGGGATCTGCATAGCAAAAGGTTCTGGGGTACTTAAGAGCATATTGACTAGACTAACCAACCTCGAAACTGAGCTCAAATCGCTAGAAAGATCCCTGGCTGAATGCCTAGATGGAGCAACTCAATCAAAAATCCGAGAGAAGCTCACAGAATATACTGAGGAAGCTTGCAGAGAAACCAAATTTAGAGGCCGACATTGGACAGCTCGCCGATATGGCGAGGGTGAGAGGCCGGGCAAAGCACTTGCTGCAACGGTCAGGTTGACGCGACAACCGAATATTATACTGGCAATCGAGGGGCCTAGCGGGGTGGTATATAGAGATACGGCTAATGAACTTAATGCATTTGTCGAACACTACACCACACTGTACACTACCACGAGAACTGATACGCTTAACTTGCATGACTATTTGGAGGATGTTTCTCTAGGCTGGTTGAGCGACACTCAGAGACAATTTTTGAGTGCCCCGTTCGAGTTGGATGGGGTGCGTGAAGCTATAATGCACATGCAGTCCGGTAAAGCTACCGGATTGGACGGAATTCCGGCTGAGTTCTACAAAACTTCTATAGATTTCATGGTCCCAGTATTACGAGAAGTATACGAAGACGCATTAGAGGTGGGACATCTCCCCCCCTCCATGAGCACTGCCCTCATCACGTCACTATTAAAACCAGGGAAGCCACCGACCAATTGTGACTCATACAGGCCTCTGTCACTACTGAATTGTGACGTAAAGATTCTTGATAAACTTATTGCTACGCGCCTTAACCTCCTTCTGACCAATTTGATTTTGCCCGACCAATCGGGGTTTGTCCCTGGCAGAGCAACATCCCATAATTTGCGAACGTTCTTCACAATTATGAATGTCTCCGACGACTTACCGTTGGCTGCCATATTTTTAGATGCTACCAAGGCATTTGACTCACTCGAGTGGGATTATGTGTTCGGAGTGATGGAATGTATGGGATTCCCTGCTATATTTATTTCTTGGATTCGGCTGCTCTATGAGACACCAGTGGCTAAAGTGGTCATTAATGGGAGGTTATCTCAGGACATACCCATCACAAGGGGCACGAGGCAAGGTTGCCCATTGTCACCTCTGCTCTTCGTGATTGCCACTGAGACATTGGCGGCAAGGCTGAGGCAACACCATAAGGAAAAAGCGCTGCAGTGTAATATAAGGCAAATCTTGATTTCACTGTACGCAGATGATATAACCTTATATGTTCGAGATCCCAGCCACAACCTAAATCCCATTCTCAGAGTTTATCCGGTTTGGCAAACTCTCAGGCCTCCAAATCAACTGGAGCAAAACGTGCTTATTTCCTCTCACGGCGTCGACGACTAAATTCTCTCTAGACTATCCTATCGCCTGGTGTGAGGATGAGTTTAAATACTTAGGGATTCGAGTGACACGAGACAGAGATGAACTAATGCGGACTAACTATGGCACGGCTATGGTCTGTCTTACTGACATCACAAGGTGGATCACACTGCCACTGTCAATGGCAGGCAGAGCATCCTTAATTAAAATGGTGGTTCTACCACAATTGCTTTACTTATTCCTGAAAATCCCTTTTTATCCTGGGAGATATTTCTTCCACCAATTGCGATTGGAGCTAACCCGTCTGGTGTGAGGTGGCAAGACCCCCCCGACTTAAATGGGAGACCCTCACTAGGCCCTACATTCAGGGAGGTTTTGGAATTCCCGAATTTGAATTATATTATTACAGCGCCCAGGCGCACTATGCCTATTTTTGGGTACACCCACCTTGCTATATGCCCCAGGTAGTGGCATAACACTGGCTAACTCACCCAGTCCCAGTTGAAGGGGCACTATAAATCCCTTCCCTCGGTAGAGATAAGACACAGTCGTCGATGATGAGTACTGTCAATGCATGGGCCCAGTTAGGAGCAATGTTAGGCACACTTATGATATATTCACTGGCTTTGCCACTAACGTACCATCCAGACATGCCCCTGCTGCAGGAGGCTATCTTCCATAAGCTAGCAGACCGCTTACATATCACAACATGGGGGGACTTGTACCACGAAGGGACATTTCGCACTTTGGAGCATTTTTTTTCTGGTGCGCACACGTCTCCGCTTGACACTTTTATATACATTCGCCTGCGCCAGGGACTTAGGTCACTTACACCTGACTTTCCTAATGAACCCCAAGCTTTTGCACCACTACAGCGAATCCTACAGGATGAAACACCCAAAAGGCTGGTATCGAAGATTTACAGGACAGTGCATACACTAAGAGAGCTATCAGCTCCGGCTGCCAGAGCAAAATGGGACCGGGAGTTGGGTATAGTGCTAACGGATAAGCAATGGGATTTCTGCTTGCAGCAAACTGAACGAGTCTCGTCAAGCAGTAGATTCAGAATAATACATTACAAATTTATACATAGACTGTATTATACTCCTGTCCGCATGCAAAGGTTCCACCTGCGTGACGCTGACACCTGCGATAGATGTCATGTTCCTGGGGCTGACTTCTTGCATCTGGCGTGGTCATGCGATGGAGTCCAGGACTACTGGCGACAGGTGTTTACTGCTCTGTTTAAGATGTTAAATACTGAGGTGACACCCTCCCCAGTGCTTGCGCTCTTGGGGTATGTAGAGCCGATACAAGAGGTAAAGTAAAGTAAAGTCCACATTTGTAAAGCGCACAATCACCCGTAAGGGTCTCTAGGCGCTGGGGGCCGTCGGGAAGATTAAGCGAGCTATTGCCCAGAGTCACATGGTGCTGGGCTGACCTGCCGCCGGAGCCGGGGATCGAACCGTGGTCCCCAGATTCCAGCGTCAGTCGCCCTGGCCGCGGCGCCACACCTCTTCCCTAAGAGTTGCACCGTAAATTTATTGCAATGACATTACTTGTGGCCAAAAGGAGAGTGGCATACCGAAGGGGAAGAGGCAGAGCCCCCAAATTTAAGGACTGGTTACACGACCTTACATATTGTCAAGAACAGATTACTACCTATGCTGAGCTATTACCGGTCGCTTCTAGGCAGACTGATATATGGGCTCTGTTGCAGTGCTATTTATTAGAGCAAGATAGACCTGACAATAAGAGATAACACAATCCTCGCATACAAACTGACATCTTAGTGATGCAGGCCTACAACTGTCTCTGCGGGTGCGGGGCTGTATGGGGTGCGGGAGACAGAAATGAACGTGGCTAATGGCTAATCAGTCATATCCTGCTTAATGCTCCTGGCTGACTCATGGAACTCGGTGGTTGTTTGATGTGTGTCCGTTGCCTCTTTATGCACGTGATGCTAGATGGTATTGTACTAGATATATCCTCAAATCGTGTACATATATCGCTGATTCTATATTGTTGACCTGTGGAGTTTGACTTTGCGGGATTCAAGGAAACATAGTTGGGGCTGTTGCTCAAGCCGACTTGTCAGACTGTATTGTTATATAATTCATGTCCTGATGCCATGACCTGCGGGATGTATGAGTAGATTTATTATTGCTGCCAGTATGTGGATATCAATGCACCTTTTTGTTGTACCACTAAGAAAATGTGAAAATAAAGTTTAAAAAAAAAAAAGGAAGCCAGCCCAGCCATGATAACAGACCCGTGGGGACATTGTCAGGCCACGAGTCTGGATTTCTCAATTAAATAATCTGTGCATTGGTACAGGGGAGAGAAACAGTTCATACTGCCACAGTCTCCAGCAGTGGCCCCTCTGCTGCTAACCTGGAAGCCATTGAAGACGCCCATAAACACTGGGGGTTTGGGCCTGCGAGTGCTTAACAGCGGAGCATGTGGGATCCGCTCACTCCCTCCACACACCAATATCAAAGTGGTTGTCTAGGCGGCACAAGCTTTCAGTAGAGTGGATGTAAGGATGAGTTTTAGGTCCCTATTGAGATCTCGTGTATTTCAGCGGGGACCGCAGCCCTCACCCAGAAAACAACACAGGCATGGAGACCAAGGTAAAATATCCCAAAAAAGCAACATGCATCAAGTCAACTAGTGATACGTTCATTTACAAGTGAAAGGCATCATGCAAACGTGGCCTCTCCACTATTTTATTATTCTTATCATGTTCGTTGTTTTATAACAGTGGCTGCGATGTTCATTCATAAAATTGTGTGGCAGTGTTGCCCTAGTGCTTTAATTATTCCAATTAGTGATTCCGAGTCGGGTGGGGTGTTTAGCAGTATAATAAATACCTCCTTTGTCAAATGAGGTATACTATGCATATTTGGTATTTATCACACTGAAATCATTTTGTGTTGATTCTTACCACGCATTTTCCGTCTGACAAATGTCGATAGTTTTCATCAGCCGAAATCTGTCTTAGGAAAACTGTGGGGTGCAGTCACTACTGCTGCAAGCAGCTTTCTGGCACATACAAAACCTCCAGTTTGCACAGGGATTTAGAATGTAACTCTTCACTCAGAAGCAGGCCTCTAGTCAGACCCTAGGGTGTTCGTAAAATGTCTCTTAGAGTATATATTCTGTGACAAGACACTACCCCATCAAACATCTGTGGTAGTCGTTAATAACTCAATTGTTTCTAAATGATGCTCTGGAAATACCAAAATTATACCATGTAGTAGCAATTTGTAGTCTGTATTTTACAGGCTTTTTAGAGACTTTATTTTATAGGACTATAAAACATTACATTTTCTATTTGTTATTTTCCCAGAGAATATTTTATGTGATATGCACCAAAAATAGTATATTGTAACCAAATAGTGTAACAGAGCGTTTTGCCTACACCACTGAAGTGTGCAGTGTAAACAATAGCACAATCCAACTGAAGCACAGAGATTACAAATGACAGCTGCACTCCAGTATGCACATTTGGCATGAAAACACCTCGTTTTTCTCTCGCAGCTGACTGAAACACTATGCCTTGAAGGGAAAGAAAACATTCAACTTTGTCCAAAGCAATAATTCAGTAGACTTACATGTAATATGATGACTGGACTGGGATAAGGAGACGGTTGTCAGAAAGGAAGGATGGAAAGTATTGTTAACTATTACAATAAATACACCTGGCTTTCTAGAATGCTGTGTCCAAAAAGAGCACTGCTACCACCGAGATGCAAAGTAAAAATAGAGTATTGCCCTTTCTTTAAACTTAAAAACAAAAGAAAATGATATTGTATATCTGTGTGTGTGTGTGTATATATATATATATATTATATTTATTTGTGTGTGTGTATATATATATGTATATATATATATATATATATATATATATATATATATATATATATATATATATATATACATACAATAAATAGGTATATATAATCTATATATTATATATACTTAGAGCAGTGCTCGCACAGAGATGCAAACAAAAATAGACACATATATATATATATATATCTGTATATACGTTTGTGTGGGTGTGTGTATATATACATGTATATATTATATACTCATTGAGAGAGAGCGAGAGAGAGAGAAAGAGAGAGATACTGCTGCCCTCATTATATATAAGTTCATTATAAAAAGTGCTGAAATTTCAAAAGAACTACAAGAGTGCTAATTTTATAGCTCCCATCCGAGTTGTTTCTGGAAAGGTGTTAGGGCAATTAACTGCTATTTTCTCAGTAATTCGGAACCTGCAGTCGATCAAAATGCGAGGCATGAGTGATTGCGGGAACAGAAACACATAGTTTATTATGTAGCACTTTCTCGTCCTAGATGTTTTATGGTAGGATCAACGACAACCTTAACTCAGAATTTATTATGCTTTTCCTTGTGCTTTAACCAATTAGTTTTTCGCACATTTTCCAACTTGAAGCGCGGCGAGCTTGTTGCATTCATTATACGTCTGGCGTGACAGGTATATTGGTCCGTTTCCTGACAGAAACTGCGTCCGTCTGTTTTAGGAATTAGAAATGTCACTGATCTCCAGATATGAGCACCTCGCCTCAAAGGCCAATTATTTACTTCTTATTTAAACACTTTTAAACAAAATTGTAATTAAGGTTTAGGCATGAGAAGAGTGATTAAAAAAACTGCGAGAAACTATTATTTGTAGTAACTAACTGCTCCTAAGAACTGTGCTAATCATTTTGTATATGTTTATGTAATCACCAAACAAGGTATTGAACATGTCTTGAGCATTAGCTCCAACACACCAAATACTAGGCTTGTCCGGAAAATATGTAAATCAAGTTTAGAACATAATGGAATATAGAATATTCTCTAATGACAAACCATAAAAATGCTCTTACATTATCTTTTCAGGTAAGACTTTGATTCAGTGAACATGATTTAGCTAAGTATATTACCTCAATATGTGCCATTGGTGCACCTGGTAACTGAAGGTCTCCAAAAGTCTCCCAGTCTGGTCTAGCTTGGAAGCTTAAACCCTCTCCTCAGCTGTATGCATATGATCTTGAATCGTTTCTTCTTAATCAAGTACAGAGCTCCTTCATTCAAGAGCTGGGTTTGTTGTATGTATTTTCCAATTCATGCATTTAAATATAAAAATAAAACAGCCGATGGTGATGATGAAGGTGATGCTGAAGGTGATGCTGAAGAGTGGCTGAAGAACACCGAAAAAAATAATCCACAGGATTCAGCTGAATCAAAATTGGGCTATACATAATAATTTTGGTTAGTACTGAAGGCCATTGCAAGGATATTCCCATTGACCTTGGTTTGATCCATCCATTCATATCGTGGGCTCTAGGCCCAGCCACACAAGTGGCACAACATTCTTGTCAGCACAATTGGAGTAACACTGGGTGGTAGGAATTTTGTGGATTCCTGTGGAATATGGATGTTTCCATCAGAGAAATCTCAGGAAAATGAGTGGGGTCAGGAAAATATTGAGGTTTGCAGGACATTGTGGCTGAGAACACCTTGTGGGATCCCCACAAGCCATACTACCCTGGAATTCTCTGGTTGTCTGGTTTTCAAACAAGTCTGTGGTTGGTAGGTTTCCATGAATGGAGGCTGTTCATGGCTCAAAAGTCCTGCAACTACCCACATCGCTGATGTATTGTATTAGTACTTTAGGGCCATTTGTGTTGTGCTCCCTTTGCCCACCCACACAAGTGGGGTACCTTTCTTATCGAGAGGCATGTGGGAACTCAGGGTGTTAGGAAAGTTGTGGCTCAGATTTCAGAGGTTTCCCCACTGAAATTTGAGCAAAATGTGTGATTTTAGTCAATGTTTGTAGGGCATTGAGGGTAAGAAAATGTTGTGGGATCCACGCAAAGCACACCACCCTGTACCCCCCTGGGTGTTTAGTTTACAGAACTGTATGGGTCTGGTAAGTTTTCCCAGTTGTCAGCCTTCTCAAGCACAAAAAGTGCAGCCATTCACCATTGCAAAAGGGACTATATTGGGAGTTAGCCACACTTTCCTGGCCCATAGGTAAAAACAACACACTAAAGAAATAAATGACCTTGTGCCTGCCATTGGGATGGGATTCTTTAGACCGCAGAGGAACAGAAAGACTTTTTGGGTGTGGGAGGGGCCTGATGTTAGGATGGGCTAGACCCACCCCAATAATTTATTTTAAAAAGTATTCCTGCCATACAGTGGGCTTCTTCCCTCCCCTGTGGGCAAATTGTGGGCAAATCCCCTGTTTGCTCCTTGAGGGCAAAAAGACTGGTTTGTCCTTTTTTTTGGTTAGGGTGTGTCCAATGCACAACTTTATTTTGCCCCAAAGGCAACATCCATGGTTTCAGATGGAATCTCCACCCCAGGGGGGAGATTTGGGGGCAACCTCCCCAAGAGGGGGCAGAGAGACACTATCACCCCATTCAGGGGCAGAGGTATAGCTCCATTCCAAGGCAGGCCACCAAGTCCTTTTGCTTGTTTTGAAGCAGTTTTTTAAATCGCCTCAGGGGGCAAATGGGGGTGAATACCCCTATGTACTCCTTGGAGGATAGAAAGTTTAAAGGGGTGGGGAGTGGGGGAGAGCATGGGCCCATACCCTGAGGGGCCATCACCACCCCAAGCAAATATTGTATAAGTGCACCTCCTTGGGACTGGTGGGCTTTTTGTTGCCTCTGTTGGGGCAGATTGGGGTTAATCATCTTCATCTGCCCCTGAGGTAGGGCCGAAAGACTGTCAACACATTTGTTTGGGGTGGGGGCATGGCCATGCCACAGGTGGGCAGCTCCACCTCTATATTTTATTTTTTTACATTTTTTTAAATTAAGCACTGGTGTCTAGCAACACAGTGATTTGAACTGCCTTGATTTACTCCATATCTATGAGGCCATTCAAAGCCACGCAAAGTGGCTTTGCGTGACCTCAGTATGATTTTGTAGGTTGCACCACTATAGCTTCACTAAAAGTGACTCTACAGTGGCACAACAGGCTCTGAAATATGCCCCTTGGTGTTTGGTGGGAGATTAAAAAATGCTCTCACCAAGCGGGAGCAAACACAGGTCTCCCTGCCCATGCTGATGTGGGCAGGAAAACAGCTATGTCCCGGGTGTGGGATCCCTGCGTGTGAGCCAGCCCCCGAGAATGGGATCCCCATGGCCATTGATGGTTCAGGGCGGGGGACGTGTGGCTTCCCTCCCTTAAAAAAATTGGTCACGGGTTGGCCTTTGATGGCTCGGGGATTGAGGTCATGTTGCACCCCCTATTTTAAGCATTTTCAGCCATGGGTGGACTCACCGAGACCGTTAGTGGCACGGGAGGGGGACCTTCCCGATTAAACTAATTTCGGCACAAGGTGAGTGAATTAATTGATAACAAAAACTGAGAAACCAAATAAGACGAATCCAAATCATGTAAAACTCAATTTAAGGAAAGACAATTTCCACATTCCCATTTTTCAATATATTACATGTCTCAGGAAGGTGGCGGTCCTCAGGGCCTCGGGGGTCTGCATGGACCCATGCAATAGAAGTTATTTTGCCCATGAGAGATGGTGGTCCCCGGAGCTAAAATGAACTGATGGAGGGGGTCCATGCAGCCCTCGTCCAATATATTAAATAATCTCCAGGGAGGTAGTGATCCCCAGGGCTCAAAAGAGCCTTAGGAGGAGGTCCTTATGCACCTGCCTCCTTTATTTTCTATTCCAACATGGCCCCGGGACCTGGCCCACCCGGGGGCTCTCACTGTAAACAAGCATGGGAGCCAACACTTGTTTTTAAAATTTTTGCCATGGCTTCTCGACTCAGTCGTGATTTTGCTGCAAAATTAAAATGTATATATCTATCTATATATAATATTATATATATATATATATATATATATATATATATATATATATATTATATATATATATATATATGTGCAGAGGCGTCTGAGGAAGGCCGTCCAGGCCGAAATGCATTACGCTGTACGCTGCGCATTCAAGTGATTAAAAGGCTCCCAACAGAATCCTCTCTGTGTCCTTGGGTCATTCTCTAGTGAGTGGTCTTTCTTTGCATATTATACGCGTAAAGCCAGAAAACGCGGTACAAGGACCCGTCCTGCCAAGAGTCCCGGATGTTACTGGCATCGAACTTTGTGTCTACCAAGGGATTGGTGAATACCGGGACCGCCACATAACAGATCGAGTTTGAGGCTGCTGTCAGATGGCAGAGCGTGACTGCACGATAGAGAGGGTTCACTGCAGCGCTCTCTACGGCCCGATCAGACCTGAATTTGTGGCTGGGGCGTTGAGGACTAGAGGGAGCCCAGACACTTCAATTAAGGATGTTTCCTGCCACTACATGGCCCCCCCTTCACTCGGAATGGCAGCACTCTCGGAGTAATTTTCCTGTCAACACACTTGCAAGACACTGTATTCTGGGAGTTGTGGTCTCACATTTGATCACAGCTGCCACAGTTAATCAGGATCAGCTGCCCTCCCGCAAACGGGAGCACCGTATCATTTAAAGAAGGAGGGAGACGGAACCATTCGTGTGCGGAGGCGTCTGAGGAAGGCCGTCCAGGCCGAAATGCATTACGCTGTACGCTGCGCATTCAAGTGATTAAAAGGCTCCCAACAGAATCCTCTCTGTGTCCTTGGGTCATTCTCTAGTGAGTGGTCTTTCTTTGCATATATATATATATATATATATATATATATATATATATATATATATATATATATATATATATATATTACCTACTGGCAATAGCCAGTAGGTATATATAGTTAGGATTGTTTTCCATAGGGAAATCGCAACATTCTATTGGGAATAACTTTGGCGCCGGTTTAGGAATCTTCCTGAACTTTTCCTTAACTTTGCCTCGCGGCGCTCCGGTCCTTCCCTGAAAGTTTCGGGGGGATCCGTCAAGCGGGGGCCGAGATAAAAGGGGGGTCCCAAAACGTGTTTTCCCCATGTTAATTTCCATAGGGCGGTTGGACTCACTTTTAGCCCGAACGGCTGAATGGATTTCCACCAAACTTGGCAAAATTGTAGGGACTGGTACCCCGATGTGCCGTTGCTATGTCTCAAGATATATGCTCCAGTGGTTTTTACGAAAATTAACTTTGAAAAAATATATATTGGGCTACATTGGGCTATATATATGTTAGAGCCCAAATGTAGCCCAATGTAGCCCAATATAGCCCAATGTAGCCCAATGTAGCCCAAAGATGGCCACCAGAGACAAAAAAAAACAAATGTAGCCCAAATATCAGCCAGATGTAGCCCAACTATAGCCCAATGACAGAATGTCCCAGAGTGTTCTAAAGAACAACTAGAGCGCTAACAGTCTTACTTATGACAAAAGTATGGCACACCTGAAGTCCTCTTGATTGGAATAAAGTGTTAACACTTAAAACATTTAATTTGCAAAGGAACAAAATGAGGGGATTCATTTTGCCATAGAAATTATGATTAGTGCTGAAGAAAGAAAAATTAGGGAACATTTTGACTTCTCAAATCCTCTTATATTTCATTAAAAAAATTCTGATATGCAGTCTCCCAAGATGGCCACCAGAGACAAAAGAGCCCAAATGTAGCCCAAATATCAGCCAGATGTAGCCCAACTATAGCCCAATGACAGAATGTCCCAGAGTGTTCTAAAGAACAACTAGAATGCTAACAGTCTTACTTATGACAAAAGTATGGCACACCTGAAGTCATCTTGATTGGAATAAAGTGGTAACACTTAATACATTTAATTTGAAAAGGAACAAAATGAGGGGTTTCATTTTGCCATAGAAATTATATATATATATATATTCACTGAAAAAACCATAGGTTACACACCAGTTATAGTTAGGAATTAGCATTTAAAAAACCTTTGAAATTCACTGAAAAAACCATAGGTTTCACACCAGTTATAGTTAGCTGGAAATTTTACTCGCATAAAACCATTGAAATTCCCACGTTATAGTTAGTTGGACTAACTATAACTTGCACGTCTGCAATGCACTGCTGATGAAGTCACATATTACATCGCAAATATATATATATTTTTTTTAAAAGTCGCGGGGTACGCGTACCGTACGTGTACCGTACGCGCACGGTACGCGTACCCCGACTTTAAAAAAAAAAAAACCATGAGCAGGCCTAGGAGGTCAGGGTGCTTCTACTCTGGCCCCTTTGCGAGTTTCACACCTTTGTTTCACTGCTTTCTTGTGCCTTGGTTCTAACAAGAATATGAAATAGAAATATTTGCCTATGCCTCCGAGCTAATTAGAGTACACACTGGTTCATGTACAAGTAAACCACAATTTATTAGTTTACCCAAAACAGTTTATGTTTTCAATTTATACGCAATTTACAAAAAAGATATTCAGAAAAAACAGAACTAAGACCACTATCAACCTCATGTCTTAGCCATATACAATTTCAAAAAAACGATTTATACATATATACAGTGAAACAAACATATATTTGACATTTTGACAAAAAGTGACTTTTACCATAAATAAATATCACCATGAATACATATATAGAACATGGACCACATGACCTTACACATTTGTGAATGAAAAGAACTTTTACCAACACTTATAAAAAACGGGGAGAAAAAAGAAGACAGTGTTTTCAAAAGCAATTCAACTCCCACGGCCTGAACAGGAAACAATCAATTAAATTTCAGGAACATTGCCCATTTCTGCGTCAATAACAATGGCCAACTGGCCAGTGAACAAGAAAAAGGGGGTGCCGACGCGTTTCGAATCCTGATTAGTGACTTGCAGGATTCTCGTCAGGGCAGTGTGAATCTAGTCCATGGGAACTGTTTTAAAATAAAGAACAAAACAGAGTGTTTACTACAGAGCAAGTCCTCTAGCCACTACTCTCAGAAAGACGCGAGTGACAGAATAAAGCGTACCTTGTATTAATCCTGCCCACAGTCAGTCCTGTTTACATGGGAATGTCGTCTAGGCTTTATGGTTTACGCTGCAACAGAGTAAGGAGTATGTCAAGTCCAGCGTGGGTAAAAGGGGGGGGGGGGCCCTATTTACACATGGATGTTGTGCTGATGTTTGTTACCTGCGTTCTAACAAGGCACAAGATGGCTGCCAACACTTCCTGGTTTTGAGTGTTGACAGACAGTGGCAGCCAATCAGCATGCCTTCCCGAGAAAGCTGCATGGTCATTGGCTGTCAACACTTCTAACCAGGAGGTGTTGGCATCCATCTTGTGCTGGTGTTGACAGACAGTGACAGCCAATCAGCATGCCTTCCCGAGAAAGCTGCATTCTCATTGGCTGTCAACACTTCTAACCAGGAAGTGTTGGCATCCATCTTGGGTCTTAGTAGACTGAGGCACAAGAAAGCAGAAAAACAAACTTGTAGAACACAAAAAGGGGGCAGGGTAGAAACACCCTGACCCCTTAGGGCTGCTCAGGTGGTCCCACTAGGATATTAATATATTTAAACGTTATCCGCTAATAGAATTTAAAAAACCTTAGAAATTCACTGAAAAAACCATAGGTTTCAGGCCTTATATAGTTAGGAATTAGCATTTAAAAAACCTTTGAAATTCACTGAAAAAACCATTGGTTTCAGGCCTTATATAGTTAGGAATTAGCATTTAAAAAACGTTTGAATATATAAAAACGTTATCCGCCAATAGATTTAGCATTTAAAAAACCTTGCGAATTCAATGAAAAAAACATAGGTTTCAGGCCTTATATAGTTAGGAATTAGCATTTAAAAAACCTTGCGAATTCACTGAAAAAACCATAGGTTTCAGGCCTTATATAGTTAGGAAATAGCATTTAAAAAACCTTTGAAATTCACTGAAAAAACCATAGGTTTCAGGCCTTATATAGTTAGGAATTAGCATTTAAAAAAAACTTGCAAATTCACTGAAAAAAACATAGGTTTCAGGCCTTATATAGTTAGGAATTAGCATTTAAAAAACCTTGCAAATTCACTGAAAAAACCATAGGTTTCAGGCCTTATATAGTTAGGAATTAGCATTTAAAAAACCTTTGAAATTCACTGAAAAGACCATAGGTTTCAGGAGTTATATAGTTTGGAATTAGCTTTTTAAAAACCTTTGAAATTCACTCAAAAAACTATAAGTTTTAGTGGTGTTATAGTTAGCTGGACATTTTACTCATACAAAACCATTGAAATTGCTCCTATATAGTTAGTTGTACTAACTATATTTCGCGCACCCGCAATCCACTGCTGATGATGTCACATATTAGATCATTCATGACATGGTCAGTGACATCACTGATGACATCTCAAATGACATCACTGATGACATCACTGATGACATCATCCACGTGACAATCACATACACCTTTTCATACACTATTACAATTTTTCATCACTCTTTGTAAAATACAGAGTATCATATTTAAATCCATTGTCACAGCAATACAAGTATCTAAAAATCCACTCAGTGATTCATAGATGTATACACACATCTAATCACTTACCTATGGATTCACTCATACATGCTGTCAATGAACAATAGAACACTATCAAAAATACTTATACATCTATATGGACATTAAACAACAGCACACATCCTATTCACATATGAAGTCATCCTACTCACTTATGCAAACATTGGATCATACTTACATATTTACTTAGCAAAACACTTATACAAACACCACTTCTTCTATTCATTTAGATAGTAAGTCATACTTAGTGAATCATAAAATCATTATTACAAGTATACAGTTATCCATACAGTCACTCACACAATCATTGTGTCTTATGTATACTTATTTATATACAACAACTGACACATACATTGCCTTTTATTTTTCTAGTTTGTTGGACCTGTACCATTGAGAAATATATTTGCTCATCACCACACCCATAAAGATATTCACTCACCCAAACAACTGTTAGAACATGTAGTTTTAACTTCATATATCTACTGAATCAACTATTCACACATCTTTGGACAGTCACACACCCCCCACCGAACCACACACACTTTCACACTCCCATACAAATACTCAGTTAACTAATCAATAACTAATATAGACTTTCACATAGCTAGTAACCAACTGTAGAATCAGTTTACACAACAACTGACAAAGTGATACAGATATTCACACAGTTTAGTCACTATCCACTATATTTAGTGAGACATTATAAATTGGTCAAGCAAACAGTCAATTACACTGCCACTAAATCCTCCATCCAAATATTTATTTATATATATCCACCTATTCTTCAATGCAAATTGCTATATATATAATGCATATTAAAATAACGAAGCAAACCACATTCACTGGATGTCATCAGTGATGTCATCAGTGATGTCATTTGAGATGTCATCAGTGATGTCACTGACCATGTCATGAATGATCTAATATGTGACATCATCAGCAGTGGATTGCGGGTGCGCGAAATATAGTTAGTACAACTAACTAGATAGGAGCAATTTCAATGGTTTTGTATGAGTAAAATGTCCAGCTAACTATAACACCACTAAAACTTATAGTTTTTTGAGTGAATTTCAAAGGTTTTTTAAAAGCTAATTCCTAACTATATAACTCCTGAAACCTATGGTTTTTTCAGTGAATATATATATATATAAACATGCTAAATGTATTTAAGAATAAACTACAACTCCCCTCCCTATCTACAACCCAAAATAACCAAAGAAAAACACCCAAAATTGTTAGATTCTTACATATTTATTTTAAAATGTATTTAAGTATACAGATTTCTTAAATAAATAGAATCAATTCAAACTAACATTATAAAAACATCTACAAATACATTTAAAAATACTTTAAAAAAAGAATAGCAAGTGTTTAGATAAGACCTATACGCTTTAAAATTCAAACCAGGTCTGAAATCAATTTTTGCTGTCTTTGTTTGCATTAATAGAGCATAATCTCAGTAGGGCCAACCCATTACCCATTAATTCAGAATGAGACATGAGCTGAAACCTATTACCTCTTGTGCTGCCTTTACAACAAATGAGGGTATTTACAAATGGAAAAGCAATCTTAGTCAGTGATGTGATCAAGACCTAAACAATATTTCAAAGGTTCAGATTCTTCCTCTTCTCTTTGGGCTAGATGTGTCCATTTTTAGCAGCAATTACTTCCTCATGTCCCTTTCTTGGTCCCAATGGCAAAGGAGGGGCAAGTTTAAGAAAGCGTCCCTCTTTGCGTAGTCACCACCATTTTTTTGGACTGATACTACTGTTTTTTTTACTCTGTGTACTGGTACCTCTCAGTCCAGGCTTTGTGGTTTGACCCCTCAAACATGTCAAAAGAGGCATACACCTGACTGACTCATTCACTTTCTGATAAGACCATATCATACGGTGCAGAAATACACCTCGGCATAGAAAGTTAAATGCCACCTGTGGACCCCAGCACCTATGTGTCATTCACTACAATGGCAGCAGGCCTACCCTGTGTAGCTTGACATCAGCTGCTTGGACCCTTTTGCACAGACATATTAAATCACACGTTTGACAGGTAAGAAAACCTAACATTAAATAGTAAATAAAACACACCTATTAATATTTTGCTGTGCACAATTTATGATGTATGAATTATACTAACAAAGTTCTACTTTTAAACATTATACAGTATAATGTTTAAAAGTCGAACATGTGTTAGATTAAAAATGACATGTTCTCACAAGTGATTAGGTCCAAAAAGACATTGTCACTAGTCAGTTTTACCCAGAACACAGAATAATTCAAGCTATAGATTATATACTTTAATCGACAATTCTTTATCTGCACCAGCTGTAAACTCCATTTAATGACTTTAAGGCCTGATTTAATTATTGGCAGATGGAGTAGTCACCAGTTGCCTGGTGAGACTACTCCGTCAGGAAATTTATAAATGACTGCTTTACAGGTAGTCATTTATAAAGGCATTGGCAAGAACCACCATCATGAAGTTCCCAATGCATTTTACTGCTTGTTTCAGGGCTGTGGCATAAGGACACAGCCCTGTACTAAGAAGTAATCTTGTTCAAGGCATTGGAACATGGCTAACAATCATGTGTTTTTTGACCAATTTACATAAACCTTGTGCACCTAATTATTGGAAATACATTTTGAAGCTAATGTGTATTTTAAAGAGATCAAGCTCTCTTTGCAATACATGATTTTGTATTGTCTCTCAAGAAGCCACATATCTCAGTTGTGCAATCACTAGGATTGTGCTATAACTCGAAGAGATACAGAGACTCACAACATGGTATGTGCAGCACTAATTATGACAGCAAACTTAAACGAAGTGGTAGCAGTGGTTGAAATTTAAATATGGATGTGCAGATACCTAATATCCCAGAGTATTTGTTTACTACTGAGAAGTGCCTAGAGACAAACATTGATTAAATGTACCTCACTCCTGCTGAGAAGTGCTGGTGTTAAGCACTTTCCACCCATCGCCCTATGGCTACAAATTTTACACCTAATTCAAATTACTTCTGTAGAAGTTTTTCTCACTTGCGTCTAGATGTAAATGACTAAGGGCCTAATAATGAGTCTGGTGGTCCACGGACTTTCAGACTCAAAGGGGCGTGGTGATGGTGGTTGTTAGAAACGGGATCTCTGGCTGGCCAAGGCTTGCGCCAACGTCAGTCAGAGACCACCACTTCCACGTCAGGGCAAAGGAGTCACACTCCAAGATAACCCCTGCTCACCCTCTAGGTAACGTGACGCGAGCAGCCAGGCTAAACTTGGAGGCTATGTAGGTTAAGTATTTGCGCACGCACCCCAGCAACAACACCCAAAGGCCCACCACAAAGGAAACTCCACACAAGGTTATATAAAAATAGCCTTTGTATTACACCAAAACACATTAGATAAAACACACTTTACAATGTGCCAGAGGCACGGGCAGAATTTACAAGGGATTATTTACAAGACAGGACCACCTGGACCACTGTCAGTAATCAGAAGTAACACTTTCAGAAATAGCACTTTGAATGTCAAACATAGAATGTAAAATTACTTTTAGCACACAACCAGTAACTACTGGTAACCAGGATCTCACTAGCACCACCTGTACTAGGGAGAAAACAACCACCTACATATCACTATACCTGTAGGGGTATAAGCATAGGAACATTACACATGATGCATTAACATTCAGCGGTGTAGGGAAAGAAAACACATGATGTATCAAAACACATTCAGAGGTGCAAGCACAAGTAATTGCGCCAAAACTCACATGAGCCACAACCTGTGGCAGTCCCTAGGCCAACTGGCCTCGTTGGGGCTAGGGCGCCCTGTGTCCCAATGTCAGGGGCCTAAACGTGGCAGCTGCCCACAAAGTGCTGGGCAGCTGAATCATCAAGGGGCAAGCGTTGGAGCCTCGTGGGCTCAAGAACAACAGGGGGGCACTCCAGAGCCTCTCTGGGGCTCTAAAACAAATATGGGCTGGGAGCCTCGCAGGGCTCAACAAAGGAAATGCCCCCTAGAGCCTCTCTGGGCTCTCAAAACAAATGTGGCGCCTTCTTGAGCCTCTCTGGGCTCTCAGAAATCAATGTGCCCCCACGAGCCTCTCTGGGCTCGAACACAAAATGCGCCCGTCGTTGGAGTCCCTTCTGGACTCAAAACAGAAACCAAATGCCCCCGCGTTGGAGCCTCGACAGGCTCTGCATATCAAAATGCCCCCTGCCTTGCTGGGGACTCGAAGTACAGGCTGCCCCCTCAGTGTCCTGCTCAGGGACTTGGAATTCCCGCCCGGCCGGCTTCACTTACCGGCACTCAGGCGGGGGCTTCTTCCGGCGATCTGCGGGGCTCTTTGGGCACCCCGGGGCTCTCTCTCGCTCTTGGGAGCCCCGGGTGCTGCCGCGGCGAGGTCCTCTCTCTTGGGCCGGGCCCTCCCGGCAATCAGGGGCTCGAATTCAGGTATGGAGCCTGCGGGGCTCCCGACGTCTCTCCAGGCTGCCGGGCCGGGCGCGGGACTTCCTGCTTCACTGCGGGCCCCGCCCCTGTCCCGGCCAGGAATGCCTGACTTCCTGCACGAGGGCCGCCAATGGCAGCGCGGCCCTGGATAGGGAGGCGGGTGCAGCGCCTCTCAAGCTGTCTCCGGCTGCAGCGGTGATACGGGGCAAAGGCCGGGTGGGCACCGGCTCTCCTGCAGCATTACCAAATCGAGGTGGGCACTCGAGAACTGAAAACACGGCCAAAAAGCGGCGTGGGCAGCCGCGAAAAGGGAGAATAAAGCGGTCCCAGCGCTAAAAGATGATTTGCAGCGCTCTCAGCGCCAGGGGTCCAGACACAGCGCTCCCAAGCGCTATAAGTTAAGGCACAGTGCTCCCCAGCGCTATAAATCATATAAAAGCGCTTCCAGGCGCTATAAGCAAAAGGGGCCTCACTCCACCAGGGTAAAAGGGTCCCAAGTAGTCCTGGACAGCAAAGATGGAGCAAGCAGCTCCCCGGCGCTTAGGGACACAAGCCCAGCACTCCCAGGTGCCCTCAGCAGAGCAGAGTTCCAGCAAAGTCCTTAGGGAGGCAGGGCATCAGCAGTCCAGGGGCTGGGCAGGGCCCAGGGAGGCAAGCCTTACCCTGGGCCCAAGCAGCAGCACGCCCCTGGCAGATTCAAGTGTCAGAAACAAGAACCTTTTTCAAGAGGTCACAGCCTCTTTTTATACAGACAAATCCTTTGTCTAAGGGTGCAGGGTGGGGGCGGAACCAGTCGCAGCTGGTTCTTGAGTACTCTGTTTACCTCAACCACCCTCTCTATTCACTGGCAGGGCTTGGGTCACCAGACACACCACAGGGGGGTGGAGCCAGCATTGTGTGGGGAAAACCCAGCCCATCCAGGACACAGGTACACTCCTCCCACACATCACTCATGCTAATCTCATACTCACCACCGGGCAGACCCATCCAGACTTCTTGGAGCCTGGCATGCCAGCCAGCTCCAGCCAATCACGCTCCAGTACCCTCTCTGCACACATACCTCAATGTCCAGAAGTAGTACTTCCCTTCTAGACACATACATGCTGCATACACCATCTCGCAGCATTCACTCTCACGAGTTCACACATACTAAACTCGAGCCTGCACTCCCCACGCATCAGGAACTACCAGGGACACACACATTCCCCATGCATTCCTATGGGAGGGCAGGTCAGCCATACTACACGCACGCACTTTACTCTGGGACACAGGGAAAAAGTGCGCAGTGACCCAAAAATCACTAACACAGGTTACAGAAACAGGCTAGGCAAAAGCAAAAAGTTGCGGGGTGAACCTGCCAAAAGGGCCAGGTCCAACAGTGGTTTTCCAACCACCTACTACAATTAGGGTGGTCGGACTGCCATTGTCACGCCACAGCAGCCATGTTGCAGTGGTCAGGAGGCCACAATATTTTTGGTGGGACCACTGTGGTCCCACCAAGCATATTACAAGTTCCTTCTCCATCAATGTTTTATGGCAGTTCCTACTCCATGAAAACCGTGGCGGAGAAGGAACAAAGGGGGCCTTACAGGGCCACCTTGTGCCTCTGCACCATGGGGTGCATTGAGGAGGGCATAACATGTGCCTCTTGTGTGCATGTACCCCTGTTGATGCACGGCATTGACTTTTCAGTCCCATGCCATGCAGGAACTGTTTTTGGTGTTCCCATTGCAGTGCCCATTTTCAGGGCACCGCTATGGAAATGTAAAAAATAGCCTGCAAGGCACTAGAATCACTCATAATGTGGCAGGCGGCCCTACCGTGGGTTTGGCGGTGGAGCAGCTGGATGGACCCGGCACCTCACTGCCAAACTCATAATCAGGCCCAAAATAGCATGAGTGGTAAAAAATAAAAGGGCAGCAAAGGGGCGCAAATATCAGTAGCACTTGTTACTCTCTATTTTTTTAAGCGTAGCTCTCAGAGGGGCACAAATGTATCCCTGAGGTCAGACAAAACACCTCTTTCTGCTGGGAGGTTTTAAGGCCACAGTTTACACATTTTAAGTAAGCGTTTAAGTCTATAGTTATAGATAGGTCATAATAGTTAAAAAAAATTGTCAGATCCACCTTCAGATTCTCTAAACAAATATATTAATTGAGGTACTAACAAAATGGTGGAGTAAGGTAAGCCAAAATATAAAAAAATTAGGATGGTCTTCTTAAATTGAACATTGCGGACATCCTCATATTTGTTTGGCAGCTTTGAAGTTACGTTATGTTATGTTATGTTGATTTGCATAGCATACTAATCACCCAAGAGGGTATCCAGATGCATTTGGGCAGGCCTTTGGTCCCCAAGGAACCTATATCAAGAGTCTTCAGCTTCTTGAGGAACTCAAGAAGTGAAGAAGAATGCGCCGATGAATTTAGTGAGGACACTCCATGTCTTCAGTTTGATGTTGGAGAATGAGTGACCTCCAGTTTTGCTTTTGCAGATGAGGCAAGTGTGTGAGGGTGAGATTGAGGCAAAGCATAGGTGTCTGGTGGGTTGGTGAAAGTGTATGCAGCTTTTCAGGTGCTCGGATCCTGTATTACTGTGGGCTTTGTTTGTGTGCATGAGATGTTTGAATTGGCTGCACTTGTGAATGTTTGTTATAAACAAATCCCCTTTGGAATTAACCTAAAAGACATATACACTATAACTGCAAGAAATGCAAATATCACATTCATAGGATAAAATATCTCAAATATTTTGTCGTCTATGTCATCTTCAGATGACAAAGTTTAACCAGACCATATTTTCACTGATTCAGATGATATGTTTATGTAAATGACTTATTTAGGAGTCTGAAATTGTGTTTTCTCTTATATATGTGTTTATTTTTTCATGTTTATGGAATGTGCAATATATGTTGAAGTGATTTTATGGAGCATATGGAATGTATCAATGTATTTTTTGGATCAATATAATAGTTTTTATGTGATTTTGATTAAAGAATTATTTGGTACTACTTTAGTTGATGTGTTAGATTTTGAAAAAATAAATTTGAGATATTTTATCCTATGAATGTAATATTTCATTTGCTTGCCGTTATAGGTTATATATCTTTTAGGTTCATTCCAAAGGGAATTTGTTTATAACTTGTGAAGAGTACCTAATCCCTTTGGTCAGAAAGGGGTCTCTCTCTGTAATATACACATATTGCGCTTGTGAATGGCAAGTCAGTGAAGCTTCTTGAGGTGCGGTGTGATTTGGATGTAGACTCAAAGGGGCGTGGTGATGGTGGTTTTCCAACCACCTACTACAATTAGGGTGGTCGGACTGCCATTGTCACGCCACAGCAGCCAAGTTGCAGTGGTCAGGAGGCCACAATATTTTTGGTGGGACCACTGTGGTCCCACCAAGCATATTACAAGTTCCTTCTCCATCAATGTTTTATGGCAGTTCCTACTCCACGAAAACCGTGGCGGAGAAGGTTGAGTCTTGCTGCAGTGTTCTGGATGGTCTGGAGTCTGTGTAGGAGTTGATTGGAGTTTCAGCATAGAACATGTTGCCATAGTCCACCCTGCTAGTGTTGACTGTTGCATGATGCTCCATCTGGTGCTCTGAGACAACCATTTGAAGATTGTTTGCATCATGTGTAGGATGTGGAAGCAGGAGGTGGACATTGCATTGACTTGAGTCATCATTTTGAGCTTGTCGTCTAGGATGAACCCTAGCTATGTGGTGTGTTGGTGTGGGTGTTCGTCCTAGCTCTGATGACCACCAGGTGGCTCCCATGGGGAGGTGTTGTTGCCAAAGAGTTTAAGACCAGTCCTTCCATCTTGTTGGAGCTGAGTTTCAGGTAGTTGGTTCGCATCCAGACAAGAACCTAGGGTCATGCGGTTGGTGAATTTGGTTCTGGTGGTGGTTGTCTTGTACGTCATGAAGCGGATGAGTTGGGTGTTATCAGTGTAGGAGATGACAGTGTTGACTTTTAATCAGATGATATTGATGAGCGGTGTCATTTATATGTGGAAAAAGGTGGTGCTGAGGGATGACCCTGTGGGATGCCGCATATCAGTTTCTTTGTCTCTGATGTGAAGGGTGGCAGTCTGACCCTTTGGATTCTTCTAGTGAGGAAAGAACAGATCCATTTGAGAGTGGATCCTTGTATGCTAATCTTGTGGAGTCTTCTAATGAGGGTGTTGTGGGAGACATTGTTGGTGGTCGTGATGAGTGCTGTTTTGGTGCTGTGGTTCTTTCTGAATCCTGATTGAGTATTGTCTAGATGATGGTGAAGTTTAAGGTGGATTGTGTGTTGTTTGTTGATGGCCTTCTCAATCACTTTGGCTGGATAGGGGAACAAGAAGCTGGATCAGAAGTTGCTCAGTTGATTCTGGTCACTGTGGGATTCTCGAGGAGGTTGTTCATTTCTGCAAAGTTCCATATATCAAGGAAAGTGGCGGACGTGATGGTGTTGATGATGTGGGTCAGGGTGGTGCTGATTGGTGATGTTCCCAGTTTGTAGTTGTGGTGTGGGCATGGGTCCATTAGGGACTGTGAGTGGAGGTTCTGAATGATTGCTGCTCTGTCGTTTCTGGTGAGGGTTGTCCATTAGGTCAGATGGTTGTGTTGGTTGGGGGTGGGGAGGTTATCGGTGAGTTTTCTGGGGCTTGGCTGGTGTGAAAAACTGCTGCAGATGTTTGCAATTTTGCTGTGGAAGAAGTTGGATAGGTTGTTGAAGAGTTGTTGGGAGGCAGCAATGATGTTGACAGTGGCCGAGGGCAAGGTAAAATCCTTGACGAACGAGAAGATCCCCTTGAATCTGTTGAAGCTTTCTTCAATGTGGTCCACAAGTGCTTTTTCTTGGTATATCTTATTTGCTGGTGATAGCATCTGAGCACAGCCGTATAGGTAGTTCTGTTGGTGGTGTCGTGGATGACTCTTCATTTCCTTTCCTGAAGCATTACATTATTTATTCTAGTACTTACAATTTGAATCTGACTATTTTAATTTAGAGACATGTGAAAATGAAGGATTATGTAGAATAATACCTTGATCAATCAGCAATCAGAGTAAACTCAGTAGTAAAACAAATAAGAAATGTTCAACTGAGCATTAATGATTACAGTTATTTGTGAAAGACTAGTGGGCATTCAGCCAAATACAACACTGCATTGGTTCATTGACACTAACTCTAATATGTTATTTTCTGTGGTCTCACCACATGAATTATAATGGATGTACATATTTTAATTAGTTGTATTATATCAGTTCTGTGAAATGCCATGTAAAACCCATAGAATGAGTATTTGTTTGATGAGTTCGTACCAACTTGTTTTTGCTTGTAAGACACACCATACTAATATCAAATTAATATTTTGAACATGTAGGTAAACCCTAATATTCTTCCCCTGATTGCTCTGATTGGCTCCTAACACACTTATATGATAACATGAGCCATTATAGAGGCAATATATCCTGAAGCAGAAATTCCAGTAAATAAGAGTAATATCTGAAAGACAATAAAAGCAAGCTATGCAGGCAACATGATAGCCTGATAATAGGGCAAATGCACATATATACACACAACACACAAAAATGAACACATACAGATAGACTTTACATACCTACAGACATTTTTGTACACACAGGGGAAAAAATGCACATACACAAACATGAACACAATAAGTACCCAAAGAGAGCAGCCAAGGCAAACACAAATTACACACGTAGACAGACTAATGTAGTACCCTATCAGGTTGAATACATTTAAACACTTTAGATAGTACCTGTAACAATGACCGCCACCAGCACTGTTGGTAATCTCTAATTTGATTGGTGCAGTAAGGAATATTGCTAATTATTTATTATAGTGTGGCCTTTTAAGTCCTTTAGATAATAATGTGACGTTACATAGCGACAGTAGGCAGGGTGCACAGACATAATATCGACTCCAAAATATCGTCTGGACAGAATATCGAGTTTTAAATATCGTTTGGAGAAAATATCGACTAGACAGAATATCGACAGCCAAAATATCGTTTTTAAGGTAAGTGAAGTAATATCGACTGTAAATAATATAGACAGTGAAAATATCCAAGTATATAATCTAGATAGTAAAAAATATAGTTTTTTAAATAATATTTAATTATTTATAGTGTGTTTATGTTATAATATGTGTGAAAAGTGTCAATTTATTTTATTATTTTTTTTAATTAATTATTTTTTTAATTATTGTGTAATTTAATTCTGTAGCGGGTTGTGGGTTTATAGGGGAATAGGGTGGGAAGTAATTTAATTATAATTAATTAAATATGTAAATTTATTAATTGGTAGTAATAATTAATTAATTGGTAATTAAATAATATATGTTAATTATTTAAAATTTAATTGGTAATTAATTTTATTTAATTGATTAATTGCTAATTATGTTAATTAAAATAATTTATTTTCTCTAGCGGGTTGTGGGTTTATAGGGGAATAGGGTGGGAAGTAATTTAATTATAATTAATTAAATATGTAAATTTATTAATTGGTAGTAATAATTAATTAATTGGTAATTAAATAATATATGTTAATTATTTAAAATTTAATTGGTAATTAATTTTATTTAATTGATTAATTGCTAATTATGTCAATTAAAATAATGTATTTTCTCTAGCGGGTTGTGGGTTTATAGGGAAATAGGGTGGGAAGTAATTTAATTATAATTAATTAAATATGTTAATTTAATAATTGGTAGTAATATTTAATTAATTGTTAATTAAAAAATGTTTGTTAATTAATTAAAATGTAATTGGTAATTAATTTTATTTAATTGATTAATTGCTAATTATGTTAAATGAAAGGGGTATTTTTAGGGTTCAGGGTCAGTTTTTAGTTTTTGGGTAAAGGGGTATTTTTAGGGTTCAGGGTCAGTTTTCAGTTTTTGGGTAAAGGGGTATTTTTAGGGTTCAGGGTCAGTTTTCAGTTTTTGGGTAAAGGGGTATTTTTAGGGTTCAGGGTCAGTTTTTAGTTTTTGGGTAAAGGGGTATTTTTAGGGTTCAGGGTCAGTTTTCAGTTTTTGGGTAAAGGGGTATTTTTAGGGTTCAGGGTCAGTTTTCAGTTTTTGGGTAAAGGGGTATTTTTAGGGTTCAGGGTCAGTTTTTAGTTTTTGGGTAAAGGGGTATTTTTAGGGTTCAGGGTCAGTTTGCAGTTTTTGGGTAAAGGGGTATTTTTAGGGTTCAGGGTCAGTTTTCAGTTTTTGGGTCAAGGGGTATTTTTAGGGTTCAGGGTCAGTTTTCAGTTTTTGGGTAAAGGGGTATTTTTAGGGTTCAGGGTCAGTTTTGGGTTTTTGGGGTACATATACAATATTGCCTATTATTTAATTAAATGTTGTTACTATATATATATGTTTTAAGAAATATGATTAAAAATATATTTTTTTTTTAACTTTCATTAAATATTTAATTATTAAAAGTTATTTTAAGTATTGTTAATTATATTTTAGTAATTAATTTTTTATATTAATGTAATTAAACATTGTTTTTAGTAAAGTCGATATTTTTTACAACGATATTTTTGTAAACGATATTTTGTAGTCGATATTTTTGTACTTACCTGTTTGTACATACAAACTCGATATTTTTGTAGTAGATATTTTCACCTCGATATTTTGGGTACTCGATATTGTGGTAGTCGATATTCTTTCAGTGATCCAGTAGGCAGTATATGTTTAATTTTATTTGGAGCATAAGATACAGAGCTACAACTATGCCACTTTGCAGACACTTGGGAGTACCACTTGGTAAATTCAGTTAAGACTAAGGGCCATATGTAGATATTCTCCATTTACCAATTCTAAAATACCGAATTTTACCGATTCGGTATTTCAGAATCGGTAAATGGTATGTAGGAAACAATTCGGTAAATATTACCGAATCGGTACGATTCGGTATTTACCGATTCGGTAATTCCCATTCATTTCTATGGGCCTGAATGCCCATAGGAATAAATGGGAAGCCATTCACTATTACTGATGCGATAAATACCGAATCGGTAATAGGAGGCACATATTCAAGGGTGGCAGGGTGTCACATTGACACCCTGTTGCACCCCTGAATCTTGCATGTGTCCACATGTGGCACACATACATGCCCTAAGGGTATGTATGTATGCCATTTGGCACTTTTAAAAAAGCACAAAAAACTTGTAGTTGGTGGTAAATAACGAATCCTGAATCCAAGAAGGCACTCACTTGAGTGCCTCCTACATAGCTTTTTGGATTCGGTAATTACCGATTCCTTAAAATAATGAATCGGTATTTCACTGATTCCTTAAGGAATTGGTAATTACCGAATCCTTAAACCTGCCTCCTACATCTCAAACCCTAAATACCGGTCGGTAACGGCCGAAATTCGGTTATTTCGGCCGCTACCGACCGGTATTGGGCTACCTACATATGGCCCTAAGTTCACTGTAAGAATATAAGTGAGTGGATAAGCTCAGATGTCTGGATGGAAAGAGCGCCAAATATATATTAGGTAATGGTTTGGATGCTAGTGAGTGTGGCACAGTTCCTGGGAAGTGTGGGGTGTAATCCTGTTGAGTCACTGGTAACCTAAAGTTTTTTGTGTTTTTTCGAGAGCTAGGGCTTTAGATCTTTTTTGAACATCAGGTAGTTACTTTGGTCTCTTTTGGATAGATCTGATTCATTGAAGAACTTACCCCATGTTTAATTTATGTGAGTTTACTTCAGCAGAAATGGGCATAATATTTGTACCTCAGATTCCTCATAGGTCAGTGGCACTAGGGCAGATTTATCAGGTAGAGAGGACTTTTTCTATAGAAAACCTTTTGCTTGATGAGCAGTTCTTTGAACTGGATCATTTCCTATGATAAACGCCAGTGGAGGGATACCAGAGCAATGATGCCACATTCATGAATTTGTAAACTTTAGTTTGCAGTGGTCAAGTATTGGGAAGACTGAGACCCACATTATAAGTTCCGGGCTAAATACTGATTTCTGCTCAAAGCAAAGATTGCGTAGGCATTGGAATTCTAATGTGTGTGTTTGCGTGTGTGTGTGTGCGTGTATTTGTCTGTGTGATAATTACATTTCTCTCCAGCAGCAGGAACAAAGGCTTTCCCACACAGTTAACGGTGCTTGACTCAGCTCCTAAGGATCAAAGGAATGGGGATGAATGATCTGGATCAAACAGTCAGCTGTCACACTGTACCAGTAATGGGCCAGCCCAAGCACACTGAACAATGGGGAGAGCCCAGACCTCTTGTGCCAACACAGGAGGGGATCCCTTTAAAGAGTTGGTGGGAATGGCCTTGCAATGATTTCAGGGAGGGGTGGAGCTGAGGCCTCCAGAAAAGATGTGACTAGTGACTACTGGGGGACACCATTTTACAATGTGCCAGCAACATGTGCAGGAGGGTTGGTATAGGGCGGAGAGGGGATGTGGCTCCTTAGGATAGGCCAGACGTGCCTTGCTTCTAGAGCCTTCTGTCAGCAAACATCACTGAGATCAAAGTTGACTTTCACAAATGCACGCAAAACATCACAACATGCATGAGAGACAGCTGCTTAGAGTTACACAGTGACAAGACAGAAGTTCTGGTTTTCAGCAGAGACAACACCCTCTGGAACAAGTCCTGGTGGCCCTCGGAGCTCGGACCCAACCCCCCACCCAAAGACCATGCTCACAACTTAGGGATCATATTGGACAATAAACTCGCTAAGAAAAAACAGATAAACACAGTTGCCTCTTCATGCTTCCACACGATCTCCTACTCCGCAAGATCTTCAGTTAAGCAAACCCTCATCACCAGTAGACTCAAACACAGTGACGCACTGTGTGCAGGCACCACCACCAAACTCATGCAAAGACTCCAGACCATCCAAAACACAGCAGCCACACTCATCCTGGACCTTCCCACAAGGTCTCATATCTCCACTCATCACAAGGACCTCCAGAGGCTCTCCGTACACAAGATATGCCAGTTCAAACTCCTCAACCACACGTATAAGGCACACTGCAAAACACCAGACCCCACTACCTGAACCACAGTCTCACATTTCACCTGCCCACGAGGAAACTCTGCTCCTCACACCTCGCCCTTGCAAGTAGGCCACATATCTGGTTAGCCGGCACCGGATAATGCTGCTTCTCCCATCTCACCGCCAGATCCTGGAACGCCCTTCCTCTCCACCTACACACCTCCACATGACTGACCACCTTCAGGAAGGAGATCAAGACCTGGCTCCTCGACCAATGTGGCCCACTAGCACCTGGATATCCCCAGGGTGATTAGCAGTGCTCTATAAGCACTGATTAATTAATTGATTGATTGATTGAACCTTCCACCCTAGCTTAAAAGGTCTTGCTCAAGGGGGAGAGCCCTCTCTTAGTTGTATGTTCTGCTGTGATTGGGCCTGAAGGTTGCAGCCATGGACAACTGGATGCCCATCTGGACTAAGGACTCTGACTGTAGTTGACGCCAGGACTGTGAAATGAAATGTCATTTATAAAGCGCGATGGCTACCAGGAGGCCTCCCAGTGCTGCGGATGAGTACAGGAGACAGAGCAGAAAGAGATCAGAGAGATCTAAAAGAGACAGGTTTTTAAGAGCTTTTGGAATGAGAGCAAATTGGACTCTTTCCACAACTGAAGAGGAAGGGCATTCCAACCAATGGCACCATTATATGAAAAGGAGCGCCCACCACATCTGGCTCTCCTTATTCTGGGCTGTAGGGCAAGAAAAGAGGCACTGGACCGAAGGTCTCTCCTTGGTTGATAAGGAGTGATCAGAGATTGGAGGATGGATGGGCCGTTCTTCCAAAAGGCTTTATGGGCCAAGCGCATAGCCTTAAACTGGATCCTTTCCCTGATCGGCAGCCAGTGTAAGCTCCTTAGAGTTTGTATAGCAGACTGGCATCGTGGAATCTGGAGGAGTCTGCAGGCAGCACAATTTTGAATAATTTGGAACTTGTTGATGGCATACTGTTCAGCTCGCAGATATAAGGCATTCCCATAGTCCAAGTGGGAAAGGATCAGAGCTTGGACCATGATCTTTCTGGTGGGAAAAGGGAGAAGAGGAAGGACCTTACGGAGCATCCTAAGAAGGCCGAAGCAGGTCTCTGAAAGTTTCGCTGCCTGGTGATTAAAAGTGAGGGAACGGCCAAGCCCGATACCAAGGCTCTTAATCTGGTCTTTCGGGGCTGGGGATGGCCCTAGACAATCAGGCCAACAGGATGCCAGATTGAAGGTGGGGGAGTTGTCCAGGAGCATGAGCTCTGTCTTGTGCCCATTAAGTTTGAGACATGAGAGTTCCATCCACTTGGCGACCTCCTCTAGGCAGCAGCCTAGGGTGCTAGATGACCCCTCTGGGTGGTTAAGCCGCAGTGCCCCCTTGATCTAGGTTTCTTCTTGCTTCCTCTATCACTGCATGGAGGTTGGTCTCAGTGCCAAGCTGTGGACGGAACCCAGTCTGGGAGGGGTGAAGTAGGTTATTAGATTCCAAAAAAGCTACAAGTGCAGTATTTATATGTCTCTCTAGAATCTTGCTCACCCAGGGCAGAAGGGAAATAGGATGGTAATTAGCCAAATTGGCCTGATCAAGATTGGGTTCACAAGGTCAAGGATAGCAGAGCAAATAATATCTGTGACCAGGGTCAGGGCCTGGGGGGGGGAGCAGGGTCTATTGGGGATCCCGACTTTATGTTAGCCATAATTAAGTCTAGCGAAGCAGAATCCAGGAGGGAAAATTGTGCTAATAGGGTTTGGGTTCCTGCGTTCGGCTCTGTGGAGGGAATCGTGGAATGAGTGGTCTGAAAGGACGGAAAAGACAGGTAAATATTTTGGATTTTCTGCTGAACAAACTCTGCCAGGTTATTACAATGTGTAAATGCATCAGTCAGTTTAGGAGATTTCTGAGGCATTTTAATAAGGGACTTTGCTATTTTAATTACATTTCTTTAGGAAAATTTGCAGCTGATTTAATTATCTGTTCATAAAAGGCAGCTTGGATGATTTTCATTTCAGATTTGTAAGATCTAATAGATTCCCTGTATTCTGCTTTGCTGAGATCTGAGTAATTCAGTTGCCATATTCTTTCAAGCCTTCTGCAGCGTTGTTTAAATTCCCTCAATTTGGCAGCGAACCACAGCACAGTTTTCAGCCTATTAGTGATATGAGAAGGTTTCTTAGGAAGTACAACATCCAGAGAACCTTGGATCCAGGAATTGAATTTCTCATTAGCATTGGCCAAGGTAAGGTTTGGGTCACAAGTAGGTCTAGTAGTCTCCAGAACCGAATTCCACTGATCACCAGTAAGACTGGACCAATTCCACTCTCTAGTGAGGATCTTCCCAAGACAAAGGAAGCTTGTGCCCTTACTGAGGAGCATTTGGAGGAAAGACTAGGCTTTTGCACTAAGGAGGAGTGAAGCTTAAAAGGAAACCAAGGACAAAGGCTGCCAGAAGGAGCCAGCAGAACCAGCTCTCCACAAAGTTCTCCACTTGGGAGACCAGGAGGCCTCAGGAAAGTGTTCCAGGTGGCTCAGGCTCCCCACTTGGAGCAAAATGAACCAGAGAAGGAGCACAATGGCCTAACGGGCCCGGGATGTCTGCCAGAGAAGGATTTGACATTTTACCCCTAATCCCATGACCTGAGAGTGTGGAGCTCTGCTGCTGGCCTATGAAACCACCTGGCTGGGCCAGGGTCCAAGGGTCACGCAGGGAATCCTTTAAATTTGTAGTCCTGGAAGGGGCATGCATGGTGCAAACTCGAGAGAGATCTAGAGGCATTGGGATCCCAAACCGTGGGCTGGGCTACAGACAGGGGGCTGGGACCTCATCCCTGGACCCCACCCTGCCACCAGAGGAAATTGAAAGAACTCCATCATGCCACCCACAACTGGAGGAGGAGGGGCCCAGGACCCCATCCTTGGGTTCCAGCACCAGGCAGGATCAGGGAGAGCTTCACTGCTCTCCTCCCCAACGTGGCCGAGCTGCCCACTCCACGTGGCAATGTCTATGGGGATATGGTGGCCTCCACATTAAGCTGCGACCTAGCCACAAGTGCGGGTTAAGCAGAAAAGAGCTGCTGGCGGCACACGAGTGTACCACTCATGTGGGGAGCTGGTGGGGCAGCAATGGGTGGGCTCCCCCGACTGCCCCAACTTCTGGGGGCAAGAGGATGCCAGTGAACCCCTAAATAAAAAGGAAAAAGAAGAAAAAATATAGAGACAAGGCAGCAGCTCTCCCCGGAGCAGCTTGAGAGTCGTTCATCAAATATGCACACTCTCAAGGTAGTGCCTCATAATGCCCTGTGGGGCTTGGAAGCTGCCTCAGCCATTTCTGCCACTAGTGGTGGTGCCAGGACAGTCTGGCCACTACCACGAGCATAATAATAGTCATCGCAGCTACTGTCAAGGCCCAAAGGATCTATTTCACAAAAAAGAATGACCTCAAGTTTGCAGGGTCCAAGAAGGAAGGACTAACCTGGGATTCTCTTGACTTTTTAAGCACTCCTTTTGAGAGTGCCGATTGTACGGAGGGTCGTGACTCCACTCCTAGAACCTGGTCACTTCCGTGCCCGGCAACATTATTTAAACTCATGGGTGCCCGGATGCGCGGTGAGAGGTAGTAGCGTGCTGACAGGCTGAGCTACCAGTTTTGCTATTTTTGCTTTTTTACACAGATCGTGATTTGTAAAAACTTTTAACCTGTTTAAATTAATTGTGTGCTCGTTTTTAATCTTTATCAGGCTTTTAAAATTGTTAGGCCTTTTAAGCCTGTTTATATGCGCATTTAGTTGAGCTCACCTTCTTCCCTGGTTACCGAGCATGAATCCCTGGTTCGTCCCCGGTCCGTCACGGCTTGAGAGTGCCAATTGTACGGAGGGTCGTGACTCCGCCCCTAGAACCTCATCACTTCCATGCCCAGCAACATTATTTAAAACGTATGGGTGCCCCAACGCGCAGCGGGCACGCCCCCGGCACGCGAAGTTGCGCCAAAGGGAAGCCCTTTTTTCCCGTCTGCGGCCAGACCACTGCCAGCGCCAGCCACTATGCTCGGATGTCAGGCAGTGAGGTGTCCTGCTGGTCAAGAGATGCCTTGCTCTCTTTCAGAGGTAGTCCATGTTTAAAGGCGCACAGCATTAATGTAGCCAATGATAGGTTGCCAGGTTCCTGCTCTGCCTTCGCATGGGAGTTAGGGACGCCCTCGGGGCTGGTGGGGAAAAATGCAGAGGCAGGAGATATTCAAGGACAAGGCGGCAATCTGGCCAGGATTAAGGCTTGCTTGATAAATTGTAGATCTCTGCTGAAACTTGCAGGGGACATATGGCTTCTGCTAGCAAACAAAGAGTGGGGTGCTGTTTTCTTAACTGAAACATGGCTGAACTTAGATTCAGTGGCAACAGTAGGCCTGGCCATCCCCAGTGGCTTTAACATGTGTTATGCTAATAGGGAGAGCAGGAAAAGAGGGGGTGAGGTAGCCATTATTTTGAAAGACTCCTGGGTCTTAGCAGCCTCAGGTCCTCCTAAACTGGAGAGGATTAAGGGGCTTAACTTCTGCTGCAAATTGATCCATCTACCTCCTTCTCTGGCATCCTTATATACAGGCCACAGGACTGTGCACCCAACATCACCCATGAGCTATGCAAATTACATTACTCAGAAATCAATAATGTACGCACATTTCACAGCTCTAGGGGATTTTAATTTACATGTTAATGATGTTACCTGCACGCTAGCAGCTCAGCTTGTACTGTCCCTTTGGGGGCTAATCTTTCCCAACATGTTATATCCCCCACACATAAGGCTGGCCATACCTTGGATCTCATATTCTCCAACCTTGCTTCTCTGAGCACAGCAACCCCTACCAAGCTGATTTCGTCAGACCACTGTCTGATTCCATTCTGTTTTAGGGGTGGATAGACTCAGTCAGAGAATGGGTAATCAAACCTATATTAAACGTAGCTGGAAAAACCTGACAACTGTGGTGTTGGACCCCATCTTAAAGGCTAGCCAACCCTCACTTTCAGCCGACCCTAACAAAGATGCTGTGGCTTTAAATCAGTGGATCTTGACAGCTGTCGATTCTGCAGCACCAGCCAGGTCTGCCAGATCAGCAAGGCTCTCCCCCTCTATTCCGTGGTTTACATAGGCACTTAGGTCCACTGAGAGCAACTGCAAAAGACTGGAACGACAGTGAAGGTCAGGCTACCATGAGACGGCCAAGGTCACCTATAGATCTGCTCTGAAAGAACTCCACTGCCGTATAAGGGTAGCTAGAAGTGAGTAGCTGACCGACTGCATCTACAAGGTAGGCAATGCTACTAAGGAGGTGTTCAAAGTGGTCAACTCCTTCCTTAAACCCAGTGCCTTAGAGACCACGGTGGAACCTTCACTTGCTATGTGCGAAAATATCTCCGCCCTCTTTGACAATAAAATTTGGGAAGGGTACAAATCATTCTCGGTTTAGTCGGAGATAGAGAAATGTGACAGGAGGGATGCACGAGATACTGAGACGTCTCTTACGGAGTTTACCACTATCTTTCAACAGGATGCCTTGGCTGAAATTTTGAGATGTAAATCGGGGGCACCTGATGATACTTGCCCCCCAAAACTATGGAAGGTGATGGCTCATTCCCTATCACACACTCTGACGTGCATCTGGAAGGCTTCCCTGATGTCCGGCACCTTTTCAGATATCTGGAAACATGCCACTCTTCTCCCGCTGAGAAAAAAAATGAGTGGGGATCCGGGGGATTTGACCAATTATAGGCCCATCTTTTTGCTGCCAGCTCCTGAAAAAATGTTGGAAAAATTGGTGCAGCGGCAGCTGACCAGTTTTATTGAGAGGGAGGGCCTCTTACATGACACCCAATCTGGTTTTAGGGCTGGTTTCAGTACAGAGACAGCCCTTTTGGAGGTGGCTGAGTTGGTTAGACAGGCGACTGATTCAGGGGCATCCGCAATGCTGGTGCTCTTGGGTCTTTCAGCCATACTGTGTTGTCCAGGAGACTGCAGGAATTGGGCATTGGTGGCATGGTTCTGGCCTGGGTGAAATCCTATTTGGATAATCGCACACAGAAGGTTGCGCTCCAACCAATTATGTCCAAACCAAAACAGCCCTGGTGCGGAGTCCCCCAGGGGTCAGCATTGAGTCCCCTCTTGTTTAATCTGTACCTGGCCCCTTTGTTCTCCCTGATAGCCAACTGGTGGGTAAAAGCGATCTCCTAAGCAGATGACACCCAGTTGGTCTTCACATTTAAAGAGCAGACCGCCTTTGATAGTTTCAAGGGATGCTTAAGAGATATTGCGATGTGGATGAACAACAATAAACTTAAGCTCAATGCGGGAAAGACAGAGGTGCTGTTTTCGGGAAAGCATCGTCCCCTGCTTCAGACCTCTGGTGGCCTACAGAAATGGTCCCTCCCCTGCAGACTGTATAAAAAACATGGGTGTGAAGTGGGAGGCTGACCTCTCATTCTCTGCACAGATACGTCAGGTGACAGCTGCCTGCTTTTGTAAACTGAGGAATTTGAAGAAATTTCTGAATCTGCTGCCGGAGGAGTGCCGTAAAAGCATAGTACATGCTTTAGTGACATTTAGGCTGGACTATGCACACAGCCTTTATCTGGGCCAACCAAAGTACTTGATCAAGCGCCTGCAGATGTGGTGCAAAATGCGGCTGCGAGGCTGAGCAGGCGAGTACCTTTTCGTGAACATGTCTCTCCGCATCTAAAAGCGCATCATTGGCTCCCAGTAGCCAAAAGAATAGAATTTAAGGGCTTGACACTGGCATTCCGAACCATGCTTGGCAAATGCCCTAACTATCTAAAACACAGTCGAGGTCCAATTCACAATTTTTATTGTGCATTCCCCGTTTTAAGGGGGGGCAGATCTTTTACGCTCGGTGCAGCAAAACTGTGGAATTCTTCACCCAGTAACTTCCGCACCATAGAAACTGAGACCCTTTTCAGGAAAATGGTTAAAACCTGGCTCGTTGGGGCAGATTAAGGTTCCGGAGACTTGGTTTTTGGCTGTCCATTGCTGCACTAGTGTCCACTTCAGCACCGGGGCACCTCTGTTTGAGGTAGCTGTCGCGATTTATAAATGTCTGTATTATTATTATTATAGAGCATGTGCTCTTCAGCTGTGAGTGCAGCGCCCTCGAGGCTAAGCTTTTGGCTGCAGTTATTGTTGCTTAAAGGTGTTTAAGGAAAGGTACAAAATGTAAAACATCCTCTAGGGGCTCAGTCTATGGTAACATATGGTGTGAACATAATGCGATGCCCTGTAGTGGCTGTTTACGGCTAGCAAACCAAAGAGCCCTTTAGTAGGGGTTTAAAAATGGATCTTGAAATTCCACACAGCTCGTGCGTGTGCATTTCTTAGGTCCATTTTGATTGGGCTTTGCGTGCGTGCTGTTTTTTAACAGAACACGCAATAGGCCATAGGCGGTCGCATACCTCCGCCTATGGCCTATTGGTGTCTGCTACACGCACTAAAGCTCATATGTCTGCAATTATCGCGGCCAGACACGGGCAAACATACGCCTCGGGGTGGAGTGCGTGCGCACCACTCGCGGGCTTTTTTTTTTTGGGATCCGTTTCACGGCGTGGAACTAAATTAAAAAACAACCGCTAACGTCTTGTTTTAATGGTTGTGGAGACACTACGAATCTGCTGTAAGCCCACCTTTCTAGATCCATACAGATTTTGGAAATTTTTTAATTGTCTTGTTTCCATTTTGTTGCTTGGATAATTGTGTGATAAGAGCGGCGAGTGGGCGTATGGATTTGTGCACAGAATCCTGTGTGCAGACTAGAGGGATATTTTTTAAATGACCTTAGGAAACGTGTTCAGCGATTCAGCATATTTCACTGCAGCACAGCCCCCTTTAGCCTCGCCAGGGAAGCAAAGCTGTGTTGGACATTCACGTTTGCCAGTCTCTCTAGAAGTGTGCAACTGGGGCATAAGAGAGGCATTTACACACATAAGAGGCCGGGCAAAGTATATGCACGCGTCTACCCACTCGTGCTTATGCAGCACTGCAGCAGTTCACTGTATTTGTATTGATTTCTATCTAGTAAGTCACATCTGATTATTTTTTGGGCCATCGTCTTTGCTGTTAGTAATTCCTAAATAATGGACATGTGTATAGCCCTTATAACCAGCGTCACCCAATTCCACATTCAGGGTCCTGCAATGACAGGGGGACATGAATATTGAATTACTAGATCGTTCTCTCACGAGAAGCAGCACCTTATGTACTCGGTGTGCTCAGCTCCCCTTGGTGATGCGCTTTTTCTGCTGACAGGTAAATCGGAGAACAACTTTCCAATGCACAGAGGTCTCTCACTGTTTGGAATGACAGAACTTTACCCTAACCGTAAGGAAATTATGTGGCCGACCTTGGAACTGGGGAAACCGGTTCGAGTGCCGGCCTCGACTGAACACCCTGGCGTTCAGGGCCCATCACTTAATTTCCCTGTGCCTAAAAAATGTGCATAGTATAATCTGGATCTCGCGCAAAACGCTCAAATGCCCATTGGCCAAGTTATCGCCATAAAAACTGAAACAGATCAATGAAAAGGTCCTGGTTCATAAAACCACATAGAGTGAATTCAACATTTCCACATTTCGCGATTTTTTAACATAATTTCAATGTGTCATTCACCAACTCCGCTCATATTTTTTCCCAAAAGCGATCTCGTTTCATGTGCTGTTTGTTCGCCTGGGAGCAGGGAGTGGGGACTCGAGAATGTTATTTTATTATTGTGCATTTGACATTACAGTGCCATTCATTTTTTACCCCTGCAGCATTTCTTCTCACTGGGTTGGTGGCTGCTGTACTCAGCATCATTACCAGGTTGGCAGCTGTAAGGCCTCAGAGTTGGTGGCGCCCTCTTCTACGGCATTCCTCGCCGCTGGAACTAGGGCTGCGCACAGATGCCTTGAAGTGACTCTTGCGCTGGTGTCCGGGATGTTGTTGTGTCCCAGGATCCTCGCAGGCCTCTGGCATTGTCTAGCCTTGTAAATTGAAACATGACTTAATGTCAGTGCAGACAGCGTGACACAAGCTACTTACTGTGCCTTTGTTTGACTAATGTGGTTGTATTCTTTATTTCTGGAGGCTTTTGATTGCACGGCCTAACATTTGGGTCCCAATACAGCTCAGAAAATACATGAAGAACTTTTGTTTGCTTTTGATAGATATCTATAGTCAAATATTAGTGACATTGTAACCTTTCCCCTTCCCAAGACCTAATAATTCATATAAAGTTTTTAGACTTGTGAACTTCGCCTCACTATTATCTGTAAAAAGACATGCGCTCTAGCCTCGGGGTCCAGGATTCTGCAGACAGACACAGATTCAGGTATAAAAACAGAAAGAAACGGAACTGGTTAGTTAAATAAGACACACAGATGGAGGGGATGGTTAGGGGTAAGTAAGAAGGCAAATACAGAGGCAGACAGTATTATGTTGTATTGCAGCATTTTTCTAGCGCTTACCACCTTTTTGTGGGGCACTGAACCCCTCGCCCACATGGGTAGCACACTACACCGTGTATGGTTGGAGGGATGATGTCCTTGGTTTGCGCGATGACCACCTAGGTGTGATTATCTATATATGGGACGCAGTCTATTACAGTGTGGTGAATGATGGAGTTTGAGAGACAGATACACAGTTTTAGATTTTCATTAGGCTGGTAGGTTTAAACAGCACTGCGTGTCCCTTTATGGTATTCCTTATGATACAAGGCCATATGTAGGTGGCCAAATACCGGTCGGTAAAGCCGAAATTCGGTAAATTTCGGCTTTACCGACCGGTATTTAGCCCTGTGCGATGTACGTATTACCAAATGCCAGCGGTAATAACGAATCGGTAAATAATTACCGATTCCTTATTTACCGATCGGTGAACACCGAATCAAACAATACCGAACCGGTAAATAACGAATTGGTAAAAATCCCAAAATGCGATGTAGCAAACATCGGTAATACCGAATTTGACCAAATTCGGTATTAACGATTCGGTATTTACCACTGATCCTGAGCAGGTGGTAATCAGGTGCAGTGCTTAAAAACAGCCCCAAAATGCAACAGTGTGAACACAATGGCAGGCCTCTACCTCATAGCAAGGCGGCTACGTTTGAGAGCAGCAGGAGTGAGGATTTGGAGACGGAAAGAGCGGGTTTACAGACTGCGCTTCACATTGTTCCAATTGACTGAACCAGAAATCCATGAGAGGTACAGGCTGCACCCACACACCATCCTTGACCTGAAACCATATCCTGAGCATCAGACAACAAGGGTGCACGCAATACCCACCCATGTACAGGTGCTCTGTTGCCTGCACCTCCTGGCCACAGGAAGTTACCAAGGTGTGATAGCCGCAGTAGGTGGTGTGTCACAGAGCAGCCTATCCAGATTTTCCAACACCTTCCTGGACCCCATGATGGACCAAATGCATCATTACATAACCTTCCCCAGTACACAGGCTGAGCTGCAGAGGACCCACATACCACTCTGCCCACCTGCAGCAACAGAATACATTTATCGCAACCGCAAATCCACTCACTCCATAAATGTGCAGGTGATATGTGGTGCAAAATTCATCATAACTGACATTGTGGCAAAATTCCCAGGGAGTACCCACGACTCGTACATATCCATACACGTCTGGCTGCTGGTGAATTCGGAGAAGGATACCTACTAGGTAAATCAATGTGACACACTCTGATGTATTCCTTGGCTCAACCTATTGGTGACACAAAATAATGGCACTTTCATTTGCATTTAGATGAAAGCGCATATGCCCTCCGGTCCTACCTACTCACACAATACCTCAACCCAACCACACCAAGGGAGAGGAGATACAATGTGGCACATAAGAGCACACGCAACGTGGTGGAGCGCACCTTTGGACTGTTTAAAAGCAGATTCCATTGCCTCCACAAAAGTGGAGGTGCACGTCAGTACTGCCCCATCAAATGCTGCAAAATAATTGCAAAATGTGCAATGCTCCATAATCTAGCCACAAAAAAAGGAACAGCAGTGGAACTAACTGACTCTGAGGACGAGGGCGAGGACAATCCCCAGCCAGAGCCCTGCGCAGCTGATGTTGCAGTAGAACAGGATGGGAGACACAGACGGGCAGAGATAACGTCCAACTATTTCTGAGTGAGTAACGAGACAGAGCCAGTAACAGTTTTTGTGCAATGGTGTTTAATCAGCACACCACAAGGATTGAAAGCAGTGTCCATAAAGACATGGGTTACATCACCCATCTAATGATTGCCAAATAGCAGTAGGACCTATTTTCTGCGCCCACGCGCTGCATGTCCATGTTCCCTGGCCACACTGTCTGTAGTGTCAGATTGTTCCTGGGCAGCGCTGTGGCGTTCGCTGCGCCTCCTGCCCTCGGTGGGAGAGAGCGTAATGCTACCACAGCTGGCAGCCTCCTCACTGTCCCCCCCTTCCATTGTGGCCGCCTTCACGTTCTGCAGCAGTTCCAATGCAGAAGTTATCGAGACCATGCCCCTGGCCACGTCCCTGCAACAATGCGCCATCTCCTCCTGCATGGCGATAGACCTGCGACACATGAGGGAGGTAGCAGTGGCCAGCCGTTTCACTGCCTTGGTATAGGCCTGAAGTCTCTGCCTCTCCCTGCGCCTACAATGATGGTCCTGCTCCAACTGGCTGCATTGGTTGTCTACAGAGGTTGCAATTCCCATCATTCCCTCACACATGTTGTCGCCCATTAAACTAATGGCCTTTTCAATCCTGCACATGTGTTTGTTCATGTGGACCACCTCTCTGTTCAATGTTCGCATCTCCCTCCATTGCAGGTGCTGGACCTTGAGCATGTTGCCTTTCAGTCCAGCAAAGACACTTTCTTCCTGTTCGGAGCCTTGAGGACTGGCTGGCCTTGCCCTGCGGTGTCTTGATGAAGTGTGGGTGCCCTCAGATGGAATACCACCCCTCACTATGTTGACCTCCTCGTGGACTGGAGACTGTTGGCCCCCTGTGCCCTCCTCCTCCGACTCCTCCATCTGCTGGGGGGTGGCCATGGCATGCCTCCTGCCTGACTGTGGTGGTGGTGGTGATTGTTGCAGTGGTGATTGCGTATGAGGAGATGGTGGCGTACCCTGGCGCTGTGGTGATGTCTGTGAAGGAGTAGTTGGTGGTGGTGGTTGTTGTGCGGAGCTTGTGTGCCCTGCAGGCAAACTCTCTTCATCATGTTGCCTCTCCTCTGGCATGGCTGTCTTTGTTCTGCTCCCCTCTGCAGCACTGCGAGATGTCTCGCCTGTAATGACAGAATGTAGATGTACTCACTTATCTGGCTGCATTTGCATTGCATTAAACATCATGCCTAAAGATCTCAGTGACTGTCCTGAGCTTGCCAATTACTTTCACATGCTATTGTTTTTGCCAGGCTGACTGTCCTATACATCAGTTCCCTAGGACTACATCTCCCACAATGCATAGCAGGTAATGAGAAAGACATGAAGTGGAGTGGGAGCCCCTATGCCACTATGGGGATTGGGGTTGGGGAGGGGGTAGCACTACATGCTGGGCAGGCATCTTACCTTGTTTCCTTGCAGCTCTGGCAGAGCTGTCTGCGTCTCCCACGCCACTCTCACTCTCCGGCTGGAGGGTGGACTCTACCATCAGTTCCAGTGGTGTTGGTGCAGGTGCTTTGTTCTTCCCCTTCCCTCCCCCTGTTTTGCCAGCCTGCCTCTGCCTCTCAGCCATCCTTGCCTTCACCGTCTTCCTGAGGTCGTACCACCTCTTCTTGATGTCCTCAATGGAACGCTGGGTGACACCAATTGCATTAATCTTGCTCTGCATCCCACTCCAGATCTGTCTCTTCTGAGACTCGGGCACATGGAGGGAATGCTTTCCAAAAAGCTTGTCATGGTCCTGACTCACAACCTGAATTAGCACCTCCAGCTCCTTCTCGCTGAACTTCATCTTCCTTTTCCTTTCAGTTTCCTCCTTCTCTCCCTCCTGGCTTGCCATTTCAAATTTTTTTTTGGTTTTTTTTGTATCGGTAATGGATTCGGTAATTCCGATTCGGTATTGCTGTTTCATTTTTTTTTTTTACCGATTCCTTCGGATTCGGTATTTTTTACCGAATTTTTGCGAATCGGTAAATGTTACTGGTATTTTACGTACATCGCATTTTCCGATTCCTTAATACCGAATCAGTAATATTCGGTATTAAGGAATATATAAATGTCAAAAACTCCAACAGGAAAGTAACGGGTACTCGGAGTCCTGCACTGAATACAAAATTTACTTTTTTATTGAGTAGAAACGTTTCGGCAACATGCCTTTATCAGTGCTTTCAATAGGTGTAATGAACATGGTTTGATACAGCTGCTTCTAAAAGGTATCCAAAGAGCGCTCCTATTAGAGGGTTATGTAAGGACATCTAAAGAGTGCTGAATACAATTGTTTCGGCCTCCATCTTACATTTCGATGTGTATCAAACAGCAGTACTGGCATTTTTCATGATGATGGATTTCCATAGTCTCTTAAACAAGAGGAACCAGGAGCTTTTGAACCAGGTCCTGCACACGTACTCCTAAGTCGTGAATATGAAGAATAAGCCAGTCTGCAGTTCCTAAGTGTGTGGGAGTGTTCAGGTCTTTTAAGACGTGCCCTCACACAACTGGGGAATGTCATGCTTCATCACTGGACCTGCTCCTCATCTGGCCGGCCCTGCACTGCCCGATGGGTACTCACGAAGGAGCTCTTTGGCGGAGATCTTTTATTGATAAAGCCATTGGGTGTGTGGGAGTTTGTGGACGGGTTAGTGTTCAGAGTGTGCAATGCAGTTTAAAATAGGTCTAGGGCTACCCTTTTCAATAGTTTTATTCCTAGGGTGCACTAGCCTAACTAAAACCTAAGAGCCCTGTCTGGAAATCATTGTCCTACAGGGTCTGTGTGGTGCATGGGGTTGACATGTTTCTTGTCTAAAGAACCCCCTAATGGGTCTGGTGGCAATTCATCAGGACCGTGATGTATAGGAGAGGTTAATCTCAACTCTTGCACTACTGCTATGCTGGTTTTTGGCATTGTATGGTGGGGTAGTAACCAGCCCTGCTGTTGAGCGCCAGGTCCAATGGCATAGTGTACAGAGACCCCTGTTTGCAGAGGTCAGAAATGACACAGGATGTCGGCTGAGCACTTTGTTGCTTGTACGTAGGGTGGCGCGGCAACTAGCTGTGATCCTACCCTCGCTCAGGTCCCATATCCACCAATAAAAGCTCAGCCTTTATTAGGCATGTAACGAAACAGGTCTGAGTACGTTATAAAAGTTTCACAAGTATCTGGATCAAATACCCCAGTCTTCTCTAAAATAATTACTCTCTGAATGAGCTGTCCTTCGTCCCCCTCAGGAACAGTCACTTGCTGTAAACAGGTCGTCGCACTCTTTCCAGCTCGTCCAGACCAGCCACCTAACATGTTTCTTCAGAGATGATTAGTTATTTGGAAAATGCCATTTATTCATTTGTTTTTAAAACCTGCAAGCGGTGCATCAACATGCACTTTGAACATATAGTCCTTGCTTACAATGAACAAGGCTGGCAGTAAAAGAGACTGCCAGACTTGCTTCTCATAAGCATGGACTATAAGTACAAAGTGCTTGTTTGCGCACCGATGTAAAGGAATAAAAGGCATCGTCATTTACAAGGCCAATAGCTCAAACTTTAATAATGCAAGACCTATTGCATTGTAAATGTTTGTTGTAATTATGTTTTTCAATGGTTGAAAGTATATAAAAAGCACACAGATACATGGGAAGCTCATTTAAATGCGGTATTGAAATAATAATGTTGACAGTTGGACTATTGTAATGGACTCTATCTCAACATGCAATAAGAACACATGAAATATTGTAGATGATACAAAATACTATGTCCAGACTACTGTTGGGTATCCTTAAGTTTAAATCATTGGCTTCAGCCATTCAGAAATTTCATTGGCTACCGGTAAAGCATTCCATTGAGTTTAAGGCCTTTTGCACTGCCTTTAAGGCACTTCATAACATAGGTCCTTACCACCTGAGGATTAACTTTAATGGTATGAACCCAATAGAACTTTGCGCTCTTTAGTGGCCAAACTTCTGGTTGTTTCCAAATCTAAGCGAGAAAACTGGGGTCGAAAACGTTTCATCACCTGTACGACAAAAGCCCAGAATCTCTCGCCCTTCTACGTCAGATCATCTCGTAATCTGCTTGCTTTCAGGAAAGTCTGACAAAAATGGGGTGACCCTGTGTCCCTCAGAACCTGGGTATATAGTAATAAACAAAGAGTGGTTCTGTCGGGTTTATGTCGGTCACTTCTGTCAGCGCTCTTAGTGTTGCATATGTTATTTTTTCCTATTATAACATTCTCATCTGAAATACCTAAACACAGAAAACATTTCCACAAACAATAAGGCACATGACTCAAATTGCTATCTACTGCTTATGTTTTATCTGAATTCTTTTACACATATAATCAAAGCTGTCAACACAGGTGAAATGTTACAAGTAAGAGGTTATCAAGTGAAATGTGTGCTCAGTGCTCAGTGGTGTGCAAATATACATAGTGGTTAGTGGTGAAAAATATATGTACATGTGGGTGTTGTACTGTATTGTGGGAGAGTAGACAGACCTGGTTACAACAAATATTTTTTTCATTTATTTAGACCCAGATAATTCCCTGAAGAAGGGCGTGGTCCCGAAATGCATAGGGATGGGACACATTCTTTGAAATTGAATCAATGCACATAGAGAAGATAAAAATGTGTGCAGAGAAAAAGAAACATATGAACAAATTACCTACATTGTGATGGAACAATGGAAATAATATGATTAAAGATGAACATTTGAATGAAAATAAGGATCAAATACGAGTTTCCCTGAACTTATTTCAATATAAAATTGGTGAACCATCGTGAGACTACGTCTCAAAAGGAGTGCCGACTGGGCACAGTCTCATTCAATTGACATTGCACTCTTGCCATGTGGGTGATCGGCCAGATAATTATGGAGATACAATGACTCTGCTGGCTGATGATTAATCTTTTGGTGTGCAGAGCCTTGGTCAATCTGGGCCTTGTGTGGTTGTCGACATTTCAACACAAACTATGCTCCTTTGGGTAGTCAAAAGCTGGTCTTCATCAGAACAGAACGGCAGAGGGTACTGACAGCCCAAAAGGAACCAGAGTGAATCCTGGAAAACTGCCTGGAGGTAGAATCAATGTTTGCCCAGGCAGTGACTGTCTTAGATTGGCCAAGCATGGGTAATTCAATGCTGGTAGTCGGCAAACAGGCATCCGTTCTGTATCGCCGCCGCAGTGTCAGTGTCAGTGACATTGCAGCGGCAGTACAGTGCGCTGACAGATGCTTTCACGAATGAGCAAAAAACTTGGCTTTTTAAGAACTAGTCCTGTCCTCTTTATGTTCCATAACAGAGCTAACTCCATGACATTTTCTTGTAATCGAGCGCTCTTTAAATTTTTCTGAAATAACAGTGACTACTGATCAAAGTGCATATGCTTTATTAACATTAACACATGGTCATTAATGATTATTAGAACATTGGAATGTTGGGAGCTCCATTGCAGACAATGGAGTGCTCCCTGCTTCTACGGGCCGGTAAAGGCCAGCAGAGCAACATTCCAATGTTTTTCAAAGACTTCTCGAAGCTCGAGCTTCGAGAACCCTTTGTTTAATGTTAGAACATTTTGCCCTCTAGTGGCAGAATGTTCTAATAGCCTTATAGCCCTTCGTAGCGGGCTATACCGGCTATTAAAGTCCCGCTGTCTCGTTAAAGTCCCTCGCCTTCGGCTCGGGCCTTTAACGATTCAGCGGGCCTTTAATAACCGGTATAGCCCGCTACAGCGGGCTATAAGGCTATATTGTATTTACTTCTAAAACAATGGTTTTTGACATGTGTTTGTTGATCTTGACCCTTTATGGGCGGTCATATTTGATTACGGCAATGTCACAAGAGGCATTTCCACCAGTCTTATGTATATTTGCAAATTACGGTGTAGCATTGAGTAGTGTGTGTGTAATAAATGTACTTTGAGTTTTCTAAAGTAAAAGCACAGACTGGATAATCACTTTTGAGTGTAATTACTGTGTGCCAGCGAATGGCGATTACTAGCCCACACTACCTCCTTTAAGTAGGTCTTGGACTGCTCTGCTCCACTTCTCTGAGAGAGTCAAGCGCCACCATGGGTGTTTGGTTCCCACTGGAGGGTGAATGTGGACCCATTACTTGTGCAGGCCACAAAACTAAAGGCCCATTTCCTTACAGTGTGCCATGGAGAAAGTTAACTGCAGAGGATGGGGTGAAAGGTGGGATGAGCTGTGGAGGAATAGAAGCAAGAGATATATAGAATGAAGTGATAAGAGCTTAGTTACAAAGATGATTCTTGAGGTAAGATGAACATTTGTAGGAAGGAATCATTTGAGGCTCAATGTTCCCAATGGCAGAAAGCAATACCAGCAGCAATATAGAAGGCTGCTCAGCTTACTCTGGCCCTCATTACGAGTTGCTGAGAGTCAGAGGGGTATGCCTAGGTGAAATCTCCTCCAGGAAACTACGGGGAACATTTAGAAGGAATTTGCATAGGGCAACACCCCAAGTCCTTTTGTTGTGCTGTCTATGCCACTTCAAAAGGGCAGGAATGCACCATATTTACAAGATATGGTGTAGTCCTGTCCTTACAGCTAGTGCTGTCACACAATCAGCAGCTGTGTGCCAATGCAGACACTCTTGTACCATGGATCAAGGGTATTTGTTTTGTTGGCAGGATTGTTTTCGTACGGGAAGGGAACACCAGTTAAAAGTGATACTGTGCCTTCTATAAGCACTCACCACCAGTTTAACAACCATGCGTAGTTAAAAGCAACTGTTCTGTTCAATTTGGCCTAATTTAGTTTATAGACGTTGTCCTATTTGGAACTAGTAAATGTTAGTTCTAGTTTCTAAATAGCAAAAAATGTGACAGAATCCAAAATAGTCTCAAACACACACCTTGGTGGGGTTTTATATAGGCAGAAAGTGAGCATACAGTCACGACTTACATCTGCTTCCCTGCCTTTAAGTAAATTGTCCATGTTTTGTTAACACCACCGTATTTTGCAGTTGCAGCTATTACAAGCAGGAGCAATTTGGAAAACTGTCGAATTAATTGGGATTATGGGAATAAATGTCATCTGCTCAGGCCTCTATTTATTTAAGAAGGTGAAACAAATTACAGCACATGCGTGAAATACAGAATGTCAACATTTAAATGTATGTGTAAAGTATGTAATGGGCAAGTGTTGGATGCTTTAAGCAAAATATTTCTGGTGCCCTTACTTTTCCATTTTCATCTGGCTCTATAAAATACATTATTACACGTAATCAATTAACATTACTTTTTTACCTAACACATTGTAATTAAAAAGTATTGCCCTTTTTCATTGTTCCCACACTTAGGTCTATTTTTTATTTAGGGATGTCTGTTTTTTGTCACTGTTTTACTAGAGCAGTGTGTCCATAATGTTCTTGCATGCAAAATTATTCATCAGGCACACTTCAACAGATTTATGTCATCGACCCCAACACTATATTAATCATCCTGCAAGGTTCTTCTCAGCTATAGGAGTAAGTGTTTTGGTAAAAATGCCAAGACGGACTCAGACAAGGCCAGTTGAAAATTTGCAGGAGGTGGAAAAACAAAGTTGAAGAATTCACAAAACAGGTTTCTTGGCCACACGCCTTAAAGGCTAAGATGGGAGAGCTGCCATTAATCAGCATGAGTCGAGGCTGTCTGAAATATGGAAAGTAGTGCACAATTCAAGGAAAATAAATATAGATTCATCATGGTGGTTGCCAGTTTATTAAATTGGATCTTGCAATCTTTTTAGTGTCTCTTTGAGACCACCACAGGATAAACTAGACAGAGCTAACACTATGTTAGCTCTGTCAGGTTAGAAAATAAGTAACGATGCAGGTTCATTCGAAGATGTGACTCAAAATAACGTTACCCAAAAGCAGGCATGCTTCCACCTCATCTTTCATCCATCTACCTAAGCCAAAGCAAAAATCAGTTTAACAAGATGGATTGTTATTTGTGTAACCTGTTAGCAGATGAACTGCTCTAAAGACTGAAAACATTATATTGTATGATGTTAGTTGTCTAAAAGCTGTGTCTCGATTATATGCATATATTGTGTTGCCCTGAGATGTCAGATCCACACTTTCCTTATTCTGTTTCTAATGTAGACAACTATGCGGAAGGTCGTGAAATGTTTTAATTTTGTGTGGCAATGCGAATTTCAACAAAAGTACTGTAAAACACGTAAAATCTTTATTGTTAGAAAGGTGTAGATGTATGCAAGATCGTCTTTATTTAATTCACATACAAAAAGTGTTAAGGTTTCTCTCTTTTAAGAGTTCTACTAGAAGAAGCACTTGATCAAAGGCACCTGCATTTAAAGGCGCAAGAAGGCCAAGCAATTAATTATATTTACTTTCTCTAAGAACGAATGCAGCCCATTGCTTATGACTGTGAGTGTTGTGAGTAATTAACAGTAATCTTCATTTCTTTATTTCCCAACCCCCAGATTCACCATTGTCCCGTTTTGCGAGTCCTTAATAGCAATTATTAAGGAATCGCTATTAAGGACTTGCAAAACGGGATTCATGTAGAAATCGCAATTTTATTTGCAAAGGATGCGATTTCAAGGGTGCCAGGGGTGTCCAAAGGACACCCTGTAGCACCCCTGAAATGTAAATTTAGGCTGATGTTGCGCACACACATGTCCAAAGGACATGTGTGTGTGTAACATACAACTTAGAAAAATGCACTAAAGTGCATTTTTCTAAGTTTTCGCTATTTACCACGATGTCAGACTTCGCGGTAAATAGCGGCAAAAAATAGCGATTTTGCAATTCAAAAATGGTCCATTGATTGCATATAAGGAATCGCAAATTGCGAATCCTTAAATGCAATCGCAATTTGAGAACTCGCAATTATTTGCGAATTCTTAAATTGCGAGAGCATGAACCATTGATGAAACCCAAATGCAATTTTTGCGGGCGCAAACGGACGATTTTTGCGATTCGCACCATTTGCGCTCGCAAAAATGTACCTGCAAGTTCCTTTGTCAAATTTGTCACAGTCTCATAAAGATGAGCTAAGTCCTGGAAACAGGAATCTGCAGTTTCTACAAAAAATGTTAGGCCCTCCCTTTGTCCTGGGAACATACACAAGTGAACAGCCGATAACAAAATATGGGACATATTACAAGGAGATATCGCCACCAGCACGTCACTTTTAACAACATTCTGGTGACGTTATGCCCTTCTCCATATTTTCAAAGCGGCGTTAAGCCCCTTTTTGTGGCTTAACGCCACCTTGTAAATAAGGCCCATTTACACGCATCACTTAGCATGAAAGGGGCATGCATTGGCTGTTGATATGGGTGTTCCACCACAACACCCATTGCTTTTGACGCTGCCTCAGATTTACAAATAGACGTAAATCTGAGGCAGTGGCAAAAACGAATGCCATGCAAGAGTAGGTGTTAGAATGGCAAAACAAGGAGACGTACTTTAATTTCTCCTAGTTTTTGCTTTTTCTATGTATCCTGCATTCTGCAGCACTAATAGATGGACCAAAATGCCTTTAAGGATTGTTTATGTGCAGGAAGGTGTCCGTTCCTGCTCATGAACAATCATTAAATAATGACAATTTGCTACTTCTATTCCAGCTGCTTTCTGAAAATCATCATTAGTGATTATTTATGTGCAGGAAGGGATAGCTTATTATAAATTCAGCGCCAGTGCAAGGGAACACATAGGGGTGTGCCATATTGTTGTTTATACGGCAAATACCTGCGTTTTGATAATATCATAGCGCGGCACTGCCAAATGTGCCGCAGCTCCATGCTCCGACATTTTCAAGTAAATATGCCCCTCTGTTTGCAGTACTAAAAAAAATACAATGGACAGAGACAGCAACCACACCTGAGGGAGAGATGGAGATGAAGACATGTAATTCCACCTTGCCCCTCGTCCTCATCTTAGTTCTTACACTATACAGACATCTCAAGCTGTACCAATTCTTTGGCTGGCAGATATCAGGAGACTTATAAACAAATAAGGCAGTCAGGACATGGAGGGTCATCCATGTAGAAACTACAATATTCTAGGAAGCCCAAATGTCTTACATATATGAGTTTAAACAAATGTAAGCAAATGCTTACCTAAGAACCGAAGAGGCATATTTTTTCATTGGGTTGTGTCATTGGTCTGGAATTATTATATGATGAGTGCGTACATGCATGAGTGACTGTATAGGACTGTTGGTGAATGAGTGGATGTGTGTGTAGATCTTTGAATTACTAAATAGGTGTGTTGTAAGTGGTATTGGTATGTCCATTGTTTTGAAAATGTTAGTTTCTATTTTTGAGAGTGTGTACCAAAGGTTATATTAGGGTAAGAGGAGGTCTCTCACTCTATCACTAAATGTCATCAGTGATGTCATTTGAGATGCCATCAGTGATGTCATGAGTGATGTCACTGACCATGTCATGAGTGATGTAATATGTGACATCAGCAGCAGTGCATTGCGGGCGTGCGAGTTATAGTTAGCTGAACTAACTATAACAGGGGAATTTCTATGGTTTTGTACGAGCGAAATGTCCAACTAAATATAACGCCCCTAAAACCTATATTTTTTCCATTGAATTTCTAAGGTTTTTTAAATGCTAATTCCTAACTATAACGTGCCTGAAACCTATGGTGTTTTCAGTGAATTTCAATGTTTGTTTAGATGCTAATTTGTAACTATAAAGTACCTGAAACCTATGTTTTTTCAGTTAATTTCTAAGGTGTTTTAAATGCTGGTTTCTAACTATGCCTACAGAGGAAGGACGTGTGAAGAAAGAAGAAAAAACACACAGAAAGAAGAAAAAGAAATGCAGAATGAAGCAACAGAAGTCCTCAAAGACGAAGAAAAGTGCAGGAAGAAGGAAGACGTGCAGAAAGAACAAAGAGAGGAGCAGAAAGAGGCCTTGTTGCAATATCATCCTGTACCCTCAACTTTTTCAGATGGGTAGTGGTGGTAACTGACTCTGACTAACCAGTCCTAGAGCCAGTGCTATGCTAAAAGACACTTAGAATACAGTTAAAACACCTACATATACTAGGGAACACTATGCGTTGGGGTACCCCTGTGATTACCATGGCCTCCTCTGTAAGACCCTAGTTCATATTAGGGCAGGGGGATTAAAACTACCTCTTAAAATGCACACTGTTGAAGGGAGGGGGGGCTGAGCTGACATGTGCAAACACGCCCTGTGGGTGTTTTAATTTGGTGGATAAAGTGCCCTTGAATCCTGAGTGTCCCTTGGGTACAACTAGCCCACCAGGTATCTCCAGTTAGTGCTACAGAGCTGCGTTGCAGAGACGTGTAAAAAAGGGGCACGACCTGGACCACCTCTCTGCAATGCAGCGCAGTGGCACTTACTGGAAGCACCCGGTGGGCTAGTTGGCCCCAAGGGGCCCTCTGGATTTAAGGGGAATTATTTCCCCAACTTAAAATGCACCAAGGGCGTGTTTGCACACGCCACCTCAGGCCCCCTCCCTTCACCACTGTGTAAACGCACCCTGTGGATGTTTTAATTTGGGAGATAAAGTCCCCTTGAATCCTGAGGGTTCCTAGGGTCGAACTAGTCCACTAGGTGCCTCCAGTAAGCGCCACAGAGCTGCGTTGGAGAGAGGTGTAAAAAGGGGTACGGCCTCGACCACTTCTCTAAAATGCAGCGCAGTGGCGCTTACTGGAAGCACCTGATGGGCTAGTTAGCCCATCAGGTGCCCTCAGGATTGAAGGGGAATTATTTCCCCAACTTAAAATGCACCAAGGGCGTGTTTGCACACGCCACCTCAGGCCCTGTCCCCTCCCTTCCCCACTGTGTAAACATGCCCTGTGTCCATTTTAAGTTGGGAGATTAAGTCCCCTTGAATCCTGAAGGTCCCTAGTGTCAAACTAGCCCACTAGGTACCTCCAGTAAGCGCTGTTGCAGAGAGGTGTAAAAAGGGGTAGGGCCAGGACCACCTCTCTGCAACGAAGCGCAATGGTGCTTACTGGAAGCACCTTGTGGGCAAGTTGGCCCCCAGGGGCTTTCAGGGTTGAAGGGAAATTATTTCCCAAATTTAAAGCACACCACAGGGCGTGTTTGCACACGTCACCTCAGGCCCCGTCCCCTCCCTTCACCCCTGTGTAAACGCGTCCTGTGTCTGTTTTAGGTTGGGAGATTAAGTACCCTTGAATCCTGGGGGTCCCTAGGGTCAAACTAGCACATTAGGTACCTTCAGTAAGCGCACAGAGCTGTGTTGCGCTTCTCTGCAACGCAGCTACCTGGCGCATACTGGAGGTACCTGGTGGGCTAGTTGGCTCTCAGGGACCCTCAATATTGAAGAGGAATTAATTCCTCAACGTACAATTCGCCAGGGAGCGCATTTGCACAATCGTGAAGGAAGGAGGCGGGGCCTGAGGGACATGTCTGCAAACACACCCTGTGACGTGTTTTAAGTTGGGGAATTTACGGACTTACACCATTTAACAAAAAGGGTTCTTTCTGAACCAAGAGCTACCTTTTTGCCAAATTTGGTGTAATTCCGTTCAGCAGTTCGGGCTGTAGGCATGTCTAAAGTTTCCTATGGGAAATTGCATGGGGAAAACACGTTTTGGGACCCCCCTTTTTCCTTGGCCCCCGCTTGACGAATCACTCTGAAACTTTCAAGATAGGAGTGGGCCATAAATTTGAAAATTTTGTGAAGATTAGTCAATTGGGGCCAAAGTTATTGGGAATAGAATGTTGCAAATTTCCTATGGAAAATAGGTCCTAACTATAACTACCTACTATATACTACTACTACTATATATATATATATATATACACCGTTCCAAAGTTCCTACTGATCGGCTCCTGCACACCGATACTGCAAACGTAGGTACAGACCACACAAAGCGCTTAGGGTAGATTCAAAGGTGGTTTATTCGCTCCTCTGTCACCAGCATGACGCGTTTCGGCTACGTCACGGTAGCCTTGATCACATGACCATAGGAACCAATAAGTGCAGTTTATATGCTGTGTGCATTACCAATTGAAAAAACGTGTAAGCATTACATAGACATGAAGGAAATACTATGGAAATAACACATTATGATGATCTATTTACAGAAGGAAAAAGTCAATTTGATATATTTACACCACATCTCATTTACACTATTTTACAATAATTATTATACAATTAATTGTTATCAAGAAATAACCAATATATTACAGATACTTCTTCCTGTTAACTCCTTCTGGTAAACCACAGCTGTGTCATTTCTTATGAAAAACCAAGTCAATTTAGAAGGCTACGAAAGTTTCAACAATTAGTAAAGTGCAAGTGCTGTATTCAGTAAAGTGCTCAATAGTGCAAATGTGCAAGTACAGTGAAAAATAACAAAAATGTAAATTTAATAAAATTAAGGAGTGCATTGGGGATGGCACGTTGTATCCGTCTCTGATTATGAAGAGTTACATGTCATCCACATTCAGAAGTTTGTTACATCAAATAGTAAATCGTTGCTGAAAACTGGTATTGATCAAACACATTATATAAAGGCTGACACATTGTGGCATAGTGCCCATTATCATTGATAAAAGAACCACAAATGACCGCTAATTCATAACCAATATTTCAATTGATCAATTAGACAGATAGGTACAAATAAGCGTCAAAAAACCCTTCAGCTGTATAGTTTGTAGATAAGGTGTTAACTGTAATACTTATAGACATGATCCCATCCTATAGTCACATAGATTAACAGGACCCTCCATAGCCATAACCACTCTGTCCTCTCCTAGTTCTTTACACTGTGGACAGTACATATTGGTGGCTAGTTATTGTATCCATCTAAAGGAAGCAATGAAGATCCTCCCCCATATTTAATCCGTTGGGGATCCTGGTGTCAAGAAGTAGGATGTATTTGCTTTCCAGCTGTCTAAGGGCTTTCTCCCTATTACCTCCCCTGATGTTCTTTGGGACTGCGTCAATGATGAAGTATTTAAGATCATTCAGATTTTTGTTGTGGACCATTTCAAAATGCCGGGCAACGGGATAATTAACATCAGAATTGACCACAGCTCGTAAGTGTTGAAGGCTTGCAATTTGGTGCTCCTCACGTATCGGAGCCCACAAGTGCACTGGAGCACATATACCGCAAAATCAGTGCGGCAAGTAAAGTGCTCCTTGATCTTGACGGGGTTGGGATCCAAAGCAGAGTAGTATTCACTGGTGTTTACACCAAACTTGCAAGCTCTGCAAGAGATGCATTTGAAAAAGCCCAATTTGTTAGAAATTCGATGAGGTTTAATAATTACCTCAGGGCTTGATTTGACCAGAGCGTCCCTCATGGACGGTGCTCTTCTGAATACCACCGATGGTTCATCAGGTATGAGCGGAGCCAAACTAATATCGGTCTTCAAAAGTGGCCAGTGTTTTTTCAGTATGCCTCTCACCTTCCCCTCTTCCCCATTAAAGGTCGTTATTAAGCTGATGTTAGTGCTCCCTGTATCTTTCTCTGTGCTTACTGGGCTAGATGTAATGTCTGCAACACTTGAGGCAAGATAGTTATCTCTATCAAATAGATTAGCTCTATTTCTTGCCTCCTGCAGTAAAGATATATCATATCCTCGAGCACAGAACCTTACAAAAGCCTCTTTCTGACAATGTTCTAGATCTGTCCGAGTACTACAGATCCTCCTCATCCTAAGAAACTCCCCGTAGGGGATGCTTCTTATCAGATGGTTAGGATGAGAACTAGTCGCGTGCAGGATTGCATTGCCCGCTGTAGACTTCCTATGTAAACGGGTATGCAACTCGCCCTCAGCAATGTAAATTTCCACATCAAGAAATTGGATCACATGGGTACTAATCTGGGAGGTAAAGCGTAAGTTCAAATTATTCATGTTGATAGTGTTAACAAACTCACTTGCTGATTCCACCGAGCCCCTCCATATCATGCAAATGTCGTCAATGAAGCGCCAAAATTGCACAACACGATTAGGAAACCGTTCTGTGAGCACTACCCTGAGGACATGCTCCTCCCACCACCCCACATGTAAACATGCATAGGTGGGGGAGAAGCATGCCCCCATGGCCACTCCTCTTAGTTGTTGATAAACCTCCCTGTTGTAAAGGAAGTAATTGTTATTTAGACATAATTCCAGCATACTCAGTAACATGGCACTATGTTGACTATAGGAAATACTCCGTCTACTCAAATAGTATTTGTCCATCCACATGAGAAATACTGGTGTAAAGAGAGTTAATGTCTAAAGCAATGAGTACACAATCATTCTCCCACTTGATACCATTGATCTTGGAAAGGAAATGCCCAGTGTCTTTTATGAAGGATGGCAGGTCCTCCACAAACTCATGAAGGAAATGATCCACATATCGAGAAATGGACTCCAACAAACTCGCCCAGGAACAGGAGTTATCTGTTTGTGGATTTTGGGGATCAAATAAAAGAAGGGTGTGACTAAAAAATCATTTCTTAAAACGCATGCTCTTGCTTGCTCAGTAACCCCAATCGCCTCCATTGATGTAATTCCTTGTGAGTCTTATCCTTGAGACATTTGATGTCATTGAAGCTGCCCTTTCTGTAGCATGTGGTGTCACCCAAATGGTTTTCTGCTTCAATCATATAGAGGTTCCGGGGCCAGATGACAGTATTGCCCCCTTTGTCAGCTTTGTTAATTATTAAGTTAGAGTCATTTCTTAGTTTTTTCATCAATTTTTGGTATTGTCTTTCCATATAGTTAATTCTTTTGCGCCTCCGCGTGATGTTGTGTTGTAATCCCTTTAAATCCTCCACCACTATATCACAGAAAGCATCAATATTGTCCTTTGGCATCACTGGATAAAAGGTGGAAGGAGGCTTGAATGTTGTCTCACAGGCACGATTCATAGAAATACCCAAATTGCATAAATTTTCCTGGGTGGTGCCTGGTTCAAAATCCTCGTCCTGCGCTAATTCATTTGCAACTCTAAGGGCCTTGGTGTCAGAAATTTGAAACACATTTGATGGCTGGGTATTGGTCGAAATGTTGGCTGCCCGAGCCTGAGCATTGTTGAGTTTAAAATATTTCCTTAATTTGAGCTTGCGTATGAATTTAAACACATCTATGCATGTTTGCACGTAACTAAAAGAATTTTTGGGACAGAAAGACAAACCAAGGGAGAGGAGCTGTGTTTCCGCTCTGGATAGGGTAGTGTCCGACAAATTGATAACTGTATTGTCTTGTGGTGGCGCTGCCTCAGTTACCCCTGCGGTTGCAGTTTGATCCAGGTTTTGATTATCCTCTTGGTTTACAGGGATGGTGGTTACAGCTGCCATTACCACTTCTTCCCTCTCCCTCTGCCTCTCTTTACAAAACCTCTGCCTCCTGAGTTTCCTCCTTGCACTGCGTTTTTGATTTGCTGCTCTTCGTTTAGCTTCCGCTGTTGGCGAGTGAGCGGTCGCAGTGTCTTGAATCTGTCCTCTACGAGAAAACCCAGTTCCTCAGAGGGTGTGTATTTAGTGGGTACTTTTCCTGGATTAGGGCCACCCCCCTGCTCCTTCATCTGAATCACAGCTACTTGCCACTGAACTCAATTCTGTTTCCGACAATTCAGTTCCTTGACTGGTCCCAGCTGAACCAACCACGCTTTTAGCCACCAGTGCTTGTCTTTTTGCGTTATCAAATTTGTGAGCAAACGTGAAGATTCTCCCCGTTTCATAATCGTTCTTATCTCGCGCAAATTTGGATTGCTTCCGAATGCTGATTGTTTCCTGGTGCTTTACCAGTCTGGCATCAATACTCTCTCTTTGTTTTTTGATGAAATCTTTGTCGTCTTCAACTTCTAACTCTTTATTCAGCTCCTCTATTTCATTGAGAATGTCATTACGGTCAATTTCCGCAAATTTTATCAGGAGACAAACCATGTTCATGGAGGCATCCAAATTTAGATTAGCCCATTCTTTCAACAGCATATACACACACATACACATATATAGGAGTGTTTTGGGATATTTCAGCGCGAGTGCCAGTATCGCGCACAAGAGGCCCCCACATCACTAAGTTGGCCTTGGCATGATTGGCCTCTACTTCGGTGGATTTTCTTCGGCATCCAGGTGACTGGAATGACCTTGGCCCACCTCCATGCACCGGGGAGATTATCGGCGGTGTTGTGGTTAGTAGCTGCACGTCGGGCGAGGCACACTGTTGCCGAGCCCCCGCTCATTGGATCCCTGTGACTCTGGGGGTTGATGTGGTTTTGGGGACTTGAGAGGACCAAGTTCGAGGGACACAGTGAAGGGGTTGCTATCAGGGTCGCACCGGTTTTCCCCCGCGGCTCCGATGCATCAAGAACAGTGCATTGTGGGACTTGCAGGCGCCACGACATTGGGCGCGCAATGCAGTGACTGGTTTGCTTCAACTTACCTGGGGGAGGAGCGGCACGTAATTAAACAAGACGGGGCTGGATATTTAAATCCGGAAGTAAACGCCTGCAACTTGTTAAACACCCCTGGCGCTGAGGAAGGCAATGACGCCACAACTTGTGCTTTGAATAAAGTCCTCTTGTGTATCCCCACTTGGGCCTCTTCTCTTTCCTGCGGAGGAGTGTTTTTGGATATATATATATATCTGAGCAATTTATAGATACTCTAAATTGCAACAATTTCAATCTGGCGTTTACACTTTGTGGATATCACTATTGAGATTTGTCAGGGGAAACTGCAGACCAAACTTTTCAGAAAGCCTACGGCAGGAAACACAGTGCTCCATGCCAGTAGCCATCATCCTGCCCATCTTATTCGCAGCATCCCTTATGGGGAGATGCTGCGGATTAGGAGGCTATGTAGCACTGATGCCCAATGCAACCTAGCTCAGGAGTCTAGTAAGATTAGGTTTCTGGCTAGGGGCTACAAGAGGAATGAGATTGACAAGGCGATGCGCAAGGCTAACGCTTTCCCCCGAAATCAGACCCTGGAACGTAAGCAAAAACCCAAATCTTTAGGAACCAAAGAACAATCAGGGAGACTGACTTGGGCTTACAATAGGCAACATGGCGTACTTAGAAAAATTGTAACTAAGTATTGGGACATTATCAAATGTGACCCCATCATAGGAGGCAAAATGCCGGCCAAGCCCTTAATCACCTTTAGAAAAGCATACTCTATGCAGGACGCATTGGTTAAGCCGAGTCCTGAGGTGGTTACACAAAAAAACTGGCTGGACAAAAGCAAGGGATTTAGAAAATGCTCCAGCTGCAAGGCCTGCCTCCATGGGGTAAACAAATCTGAATACACTGTTCCCTTTTCTGCTACTTCACGCAAGATTAATAAACAGCTAACTTGCAAAAGTGAATACGTGGTGTATGTGCTGGAGTGTCCTTGCAGCTTGCGGTATGTAGGTAGTACCAAGCTGCAGGTTCATAAGAGGATACATACGTGCTATTAACACCAATGACTCCGCGTATCCAGTAGCACGCCATTTCAAAGAGTGTCACAATAACAACAGTGCTCTATTGAAATATTATGCCATTGACTCAGTGGGTCCCCTTAGAAGAGGAGGAGATAGAGAGGGTATGTTAAGAAAGTTGGAGACCAGATATATCTTGGAGATGGATAACAAGGCCCCAGGAGGTCTCAACTCCACAGAGGATTTTTATACGTGCCTATGAACTCCACTCTCCTTCCCGACTCTGGGGCTTTCATTGGCAATAGTATCCAGGGTTTGAATTTTTGTATTTCTGAATTTTTGGTATCATTCATTTATAGTAGAGAGTGTACAGGTGGGGCTATAAGCTGTCTCAATACCATAGGTCCTACACCTGATATGCAAAGTCGACAACACAGTCAAATATCATAACCTAGGATTAGGCTATGTTTTGTAAATATAAAATACTGCAAAGAGGAAAAATATAAAAAAACAATAATGTGCCACTTATCACTATTCACCGTCACTGTGGTTGCAATATCACATGTTCTATGAGTAGGCTGGTTAAAGTTATGACATTATCATCGTTTTACTGGTCTTGGAGGCTGCAATAATGTATTTAAACAAATATTATCTCCTCCAGAGACCTAGTTAGAATGGCATCAAATTCTAACGTGCACTTCATATATATTACATTAAGTTGTTTCTCAAATCATTGGTTTAATTGCATTTATGCATTTTAACTTTTGTATGGTCATTTTATCCAGCTTTTATATATTTATGAAATTTGATTGAATATATAATTATTGCGGATTTATTGGAATATAATTTATTTGCTGAATGATATTATTTTGTGTAAATAGATGCCATTAATTGCTTGTACATAAATAATACCATGTCGAGATACAATTGTTTGCACATGTACAGTTTTCAAATTGGGATTATCCCGTAATTTGTTGAGCAGCCGTTCACTATGTCATTTATGTCTATTATTGTATAGTAGTAGCATGTGATTATGGCAGCCAATCACGGTTTAAAGTTTCTTGCACTTGCACTTTAAATTTTGCTCTCCCTCCCCCATGCGTCATGTGACCAAGGCCTCTGTGTAGGCTGAAACGTTATGCCGAGGTGGGCCTTCCACGTTACTGAATAAAATCACTGCTCACCTGCACTTTGGGTCGTCCTCTCTTCTTCTGCGCCGCTGGTATCCAGAGATTGGGCGCCTGGCGAGAGAATGCTGAGATTGTTCCTATATATACATATATATATATATATATATATTCTCACATTTTCGTAAAAAACGAAAATGACAGCACTCCACTTCAGGAAACTTTTCAACAGCGTTTTATTTTCACAGCTGCGATTGCCTACGCGTTTCGAACGTGTCGTTGGGCACTCAGTCGACATAATGTCAAAAGAGTAATTTCGACATTAATTTGACTTTATTTTTAACATGATGTACTTTAATCAAAATTTGAAGTCAATTGTTACACTAACTGTCTGTGTATATATGGGTTGAATGACGCTAATTCAACTACAATGCCCACAATGCATTGCGTGTAAAATACATGTATATAAAGCAAAAGTGAAAAGGGACTCACTTTTTGACTAGAGACCGTGATCAAGAACGACACGTTCGAAACGCGTAGGCAATCGCAGCTGTGAAAATAAAACGCTGTTGAAAAGTTTCCTGAAGTGGAGTGCTGTCATTTTCGTTTTTTACGAAATTGTGAGAATATTACAACGGGACACTGCCTTGGTCCCGCTGACAGCACCAGCTCTTGTGTGCTCCCCCTGCGACAGGGCAAATTGCGAGGAAATTATATATATATATATATATATATATATATATATACACACACACACACATACATACACACACACACACACACACACATACAGGAAAGACTCCTTCCGAAAAAAGAGAGAACAGAGACCCAAGGGGATATATTCGGAGGCTTTATTGTAGATAGTGGCAGATGCATTTCTGGCTGTTGTTGTGCCTTCGTCAGCGCCCAAAGCCTCCACAGGAATATCACTCTGTTGAAAGTCCCGCCCCTCTCTTAAACTCGATGTGACGAGTCCGCACCTCCCCCAGAAAAGCCTGAGGCAGCACACCTGTGTAGTATCCCCTGCATCTGGGAAAACTACAGGTCCCAGAGTCCCTTGTGAGTGGACCATGGGGGTTAGTGCTGGGGGGATAGAGTAAAATTACAGTTCTGTGCGTGGATGCGGGAACAAAGCAGGGTGAGTCCAAAAACAAAATGTCATGCTCCGTTTTTTTAAAAGCTTGTTTGTCCACAACGGAGCCTCCTCAGCTCTCCTCGTACGCCTAGCCCCAGATTACAGGTGTCCATCTCAACCAGTACCGTTTTCTTCCCAAAGTTTTTTGCCAAAAACGGATACAGACCACGTTAAGTCCTAATTATTCTTTAATGGTACAAGTCGCCATGATGCGTTTCAGCCCCTCCTCAGGCCTTGATCACATGACGTATATATACCACCGATTCCTCCTTTACCTTCAAAACAAGAGCACCAACTCAGGTTGTGTTGCTTTAAAATAGGTTTAATTCATGGAACAATACGGGACAAGAGGCTCACTATTCCCAACATTTCTGCTCACACAGAGCCTCGATCATGGGAGGCAGTCTCTCTGAATTTTGAATTGCATATGTGGTTATCCGTATTCTTTTTGCAGAGTGCGCATGGGGAATATCACCCGACTTCTAGCACATGTGAAATAGCGCAATTGAATAAATGTCCTTGTTGTGACACTCTGCACTAAACATTTTGTTCTCTTTTGGTTCATTACCCTTTTGCACAAAAATGAAGTATGCCTTGTTGTACAATCCGTTTTTACTTTTCCACTTACTTCTTTCTTCCAAAGCAACAACAGCCTGCATATATATATATATACTGCATAGAAAAAGAAATATCCATCTATCTATCTTTTTTTTATATATAGATATATATATATATATAGATATATATATATATATATATATATATATATATATAGATATAGATACATGGATATGGAGTCACTTAGAATGTAAGGTAAGCTCCCACCCACCAACCGAGGTGGCATGCTTCATCATTGGTCTGCCGCATTCACCAGAAATGATTATGGTAATACATGGGCTTACTGATTACTGAGATTAAATTTTTTAGGACTGTGCGGGATAACAAATGTGAGCCTCAAACTCCATGAGCCTCTTTCAAAGATTCTTTACTACAGGAGGGCCTGAGGGGTGGTTAAAATGGCTTAAGGATGCATGAAAGAGTTATTACTCCAGCATCATATGGATCAACATGTTTTGGCAATTATACTGGGCTTTTATCTGTACATGTTTCCTAAATCATTCTTTAATCACTCTTACAGCACACTACAGTCACATTCTTTCTCATTCATGCAATAAGTACAGAATATACTTGTGTGTCGGCATATGACATTATCACACATACACCATACTTCATTGCATAACAAAACATTGCAAGAAGGTCTCATGGAATTTGAAGTCTACCCAGGTGTCAGTACCCAACTAGAAGGACCATTGTACTCTGTGTCAAGTACATGAAGTGACAGCTTTGAAAGATGCAAAATACAGACAGAAGAAATGTCCCACTTAAAGATTTGACTTATTATTAGCCCTGAGACTGACTACCAGGTTATTCCAATAAGGTGCCAAGAAGGATGTCAGAATTGTATCCTTATTATTGCAGGACTACGAAGCTAAATCACAAGAATTCCCCAAATTGGCTTAATTTTTGCAGTCAAGACCACATATAAAAGACAAGCATTGGCACCAGCGAGGTTGCTATTTAGCATGGCTAAATGTTAGTGACGTACAGGAGAGTTGTGTGGATTGTGGTAGAATGAATGGCGAAGATTGGAGTAGAGTGGACTGGTATAGAGTAGATTGGTGTAGAGTGTTGCAGAGTATAGTGGCATTGACTGCAGTTGCATTAAATTCAGTTACATACAATGCAGCATCGTAGAATGCAGTGGTGTAGATTGGAGTGGTGCATAGTAGAGTGCAGAGGTACAGTGTGAAATGGCACAAATTAGAGTGGCACATAGCAGAGTGGTGCAGAGTGCAGTGGCATAGAGTTCAGTGGCATAAAGTAGAGTAGAGTGGGGCAGAGTAGAGTGGGATACAGTGGTGCAGAGTAGAGTGGTGTAGAGTCGAGTGATGCAGAGGGCAGTGGCACAGAGTACAGTCAAGTGGAATAGAGTGCAATGGCAGAGTGCAGACTAGAGTTGAGTAGCATAGAGTGCAGTGTCAGAGTGGTGCAAAGTAGAGTGGCAGAGAGTGGTGCAGGGTAGTTTATAGTGCTGTAGAGTGCAGTGACAGAGTGTAGTGGAGTAGCGTAGAGTAGAGGGGTGTAAATTTCAGTGGACGGCTGTGCAATGTTGAAGAGTAGAGGGGCAGAGTTAAGAGGTATAGAGTATAGTAGGGTGGCATACAGACCAGTAGTGGAGAGTACAGTGATGCATAGTAGAGTTCAGTGACACAGACTGCAGTGACAGAGTGCAGTCCTGTAGCGTGCATTGGCGTAGAGTGTAGGGGTTAAGAGTAGCGTGGCATAGAGTGGAGTGGTGCAGAGTGGAAAAGAGTGGCACAGAGTGCAGTGGCATAGAATACATTGTTTCAGAGTAGAGTGAAATGGCGTAGAGCAAAGTTCTGCAGGGTAAAGTGTAGTTGCGTAGAGTTGCATAGCGTGTAACAGCATAGAGTAAAGTAGTGTAGAGTGCAGTGCATAAAGTGCAGTGGTGCATAGTAGATTGGAGTTGCGCACAGTGGATTGGCGTAGAGTGCAGGGGCACAGAGTTGAGTGTTACAGTGTTAAATGCATTGGCGTAGAGTGTCTCGGCATAGAGTGCAGTGGCATACGGCCACATGCATCATTGTTGCCGTTTGCGAATCCTTAATTACGAAAATTAAGGAATCGCAATTAAGAATTTGCATTTTTTTAGCGATTTCTTCTTATTTTTCCTTAATTGCGATTCACAATTTGCGAATCGCAATTAAGGAAAACCCTTCCCAAATGGGAAGGCATTTACAATTTGCGATTTTCAATTTGCGAATCACAAATTGAAAATGCAATTTCAAGGGTGCAGGGGAAGGTCCAAAGAACCCCTCCCTGCATCCCTTAAATTAAACTTAAGTGCGATTTACACACACACACACATGTCCCAAGGACATGTGTGTGTGTAAAATGCAACTTTCAAAAATGCATTTTTGTGCATGTTTGAAGGTTTTCGGTAAATTAGCAGGAGGTTCACCCTCATGCTAATTTAACACTTCCAAATTGCTAATTCGCAATTTAAAAATGATCATGCATTGCATTTCAGAAATCTGAAATTGCGATTTCTGAAATGCAATCGCAATTTTAGAAATCGCAACATGATTGCGATTCCTAAAATTGCAAAATACATGGTGCATTCCAATTTTTATAATTGCATCCGCAAAAGGCCGAAAATTGCGATTCGCACCGTTTGCGAATGCAATTATCGTTGATGCATGTGCCTGCCTGAGTGTAGTGTTGCAGAGTGGCATAGAGTATGGTGGTGTGGAGTGGAGTTGTGTAGAGTAGATTGGTGTGGAGGAGACAGGAGTGGTGTAGAGTGCAGTGGTGAAGACTGCACTGGTGAAGAGTAGAGTAGCAAAAAATGTTTCAGAATAGAGTAGAGTGGCATAGAGTGCAGTGGCGTGGTGCAGAGTGCAGTGGCATCGAGTGATGTAAAGTGGAGTTGTATGGAGTAGAGTGGAGCGGTGTGGGGTGGTGCAGAGTAGACTGGAATGGCGTAGTGTGGAATATGCATGGTATGGTAGCACACTGGAATTACAGACAACACATTTTCACATGAAATGACCATTACATTTGCAGAGACATACAGTTTTAATCAACATACACTATACAGTGCACAAATGAAAAGTATGGAATTTGCATCTCCTTGCGTAATGATTGATCATATTAAATTATTTATTTCCAACACACCTCAGAAATAAATAACAAAACATTTGCTTCATTTGTGTTCCTAATTCTGATATATTCTGAAATTCTTATTCAGTTCATTCAAATGTTGTTGTGTGCAAGAAAAAACCTCTGTCCTACCACCAGTATCCTGCAAGATTGTCACATAAATCCTCTCACTATGAAGTCAGAGAAAGAAAAGTAAACAAGCGCCTGTCATTGTCTGACATTTGACCTCTGTCTTTGAATGCAGAGTGTATGCACAACTATAAGAATACATGTTAAAGGCCTGATTACAGAACGGGAGTTTGTGGAAGAAAACAGTAAATGCACTTTAGGCAACAGAAGGGACAAACTGAACCTGCAGAGCCTAAAGCAAACACAGCCAGTGTATAGAAAGCCAGTAAATGTGAGTTACAAAACACAAAGCCAATAGTAATCAACGGACAGTATAATAATAATAATAGCATTTATAGATCGCGACAGCTACCTCAAGCAGAGGTGTCCCGGCGCTTTGAGGTTAATGCAGGTGAGGAAAGGTCCAACAGAGGTTCTAGCCTTGACTGAAAAGGTAGGTCTTCAAGGTCTTCCTGAACTCATGGTCCAATTTGATCAAACGCATATGGGAAGGCAGGGAGTTCTGCAGTCTGGCTGTCCCCACTGAGAAGGATCTGTGAGGGACACAAAGTAGGTGCTGGGAGTTGAATCTCAGAGTGTGTTTTGGTTGATGTAGGCAAAGGCTACACCTGAGATATCCCGGGCTGCTGTCGTGCAAAATATGAAAAACCAGAGTCAGGGACTTGAACTCAATCCGTTTAGCTGCAGGGAGCTAGGGAATTTCTCTGCTGCATTCTGTACCATCTGTAATCTATTGATTGAATGCATTCCTAGATCAACTTTCTGAAAGTCCGCAAGATGTCTTAAGCAAACTAGACGTCTGTGCTGTCTGGTAAGCTGCATCCTGAAAAAAGAAGAATGTTTGCCTGAGAGGATCAAGTATGAATCACAGTACAGCTGAGTCTGAAGTCATGACGTGAATTTTCAATAAAGTCATATACCAATATAATGGCTAAATGACATGGGGTCGCTGTCATGGTGTACTAATTTGCATAACACAGGATATCTTTGTTAAGTCTCTCAATAGGTGTCCTCAATTGGTAAAACCATCTTTGTTCTTTGTTAACTTGTCATCGCAGTTACAAGATTTTTGTAACAGAATCAATCCATGTACATGTTGCCTGAGATTGTATGCAAAGTACAATAAGAGCCGGAATTCTGGCACCAAAAATTTGTACCAACAAAACGACAGTGACATCTGCTGCATTTGCATCTTTTCGAGAAAGGGTCTACCGTTTGCTTCCAGTCTTTCTTGTTCCAAGTGAAGTAATTCATGAATCATAATGATATGTTGGGTTGGATATGAAGCATTTATTACACCTAAAATAGAGAAGGGTATTTTGTAAAACAATAAATATGCATCCTGACTTTTGATCTGCTGCTCCATCCCTGCCAACTCATCAGATGATGTGCATTTCAAACAGAAAGAAATTGAGGCACGCATCATTTCTTTGAAAATTCAGACTGGGAAATACCACAAGAGTAAATGTGCTTATGCGGAAAGTGAAACTAGTACAGGTGCCATCAACTCTTCATTAGATGAAAGTAAACATGGGGTCCAAGTCTTGACTTTCTACCTCTTCAATCTTTCTGTGCTTTATGATACTGGATTTTGTTTGCCCCTTATTTTGGGTTCCCCTTTGTTTGTACATGCCAGTTTATCTGCCCCATCAAAACCCAATCGATTGACTTATGGTGAAGTTCTTTCACAGAATAGTGGCCACAAGGACTCAGGGACATTCTTCTGATGGCTACTGGGTCATGAGTGTTCTGTGTGCTGATTCTTTTCTAGGATTATTTATTGGCTTCAGCTAGTTGTTCCTCCTTAGTTGGTGGTTCTAGCTTGATCTTTCCTCGATTCTCCTCTCTGCTCCATTCTTCTTACTGCTCCCTACTCATCCTTAACTCTCCTGTCCACATCTGATCTCCTTGCTGCTCTCGGTTCATCCTCCTTTCCAACTCCAGTCTGCTTAGTGTACTCCTCTTTGCTCACATCGTCTTTCTTCCTTCAGTGTTCTCATTGTAATCCTGTCATCCTCCATTCTCCACTTTAACTTCCAGTCACTTCTCCGCCACTACTTTCCAAAAAAATACAGTTTTCTTATTTTCTTTCTCTTTCTGACCCCATCCAGCAAATCACTTAGCCTTTCAGTGGTGTTTTTGGAACAAAGACCAGAAGAGAGGAACACATAATTGAGGAAAGATGTCCCTGTTTTCCTTCGGATGCATAATAAGAGGCCGGTTTTTGGGGAGGTGGTGCACTGCTCTCCAACATGGACAGAACGCATCATGTAGCAATAATACTTTGAGGAAAGTACTTGAATCTTGAAGACTGGATCCCCTGACTAGAAATCTTCCAGGATAGAAACATCTTCCACTGTTCTGCTCCATTCAGTAATTTCAGGGAAGTTACTCAGAGATGACCAAGCTTCTCTGGCAGACCATTGACCCCCTGTAACCATTTGAGAATGGCACCAACTGACCCTGGACAGAGATTAAATGGAATTAGAAACATTCTCTGAGCAGGCAGATTCAGGGATGGTCTTCAGCAGGTAATGGATTCTCCCTATTTTTTCTAAGAGGTTTAAGAAAAGTAGACTCTGCATGGTCTTATATTGTGTTTTAACATGAAAATGATTGGCAGGTATCACTGAGCCAGTCCTTCATTCCCACATTCCCAACAGTTTAAGGCCACCCAAACCTAGTGAGATTTAGCTTCAACCAATCCAAGTCACAAATGGCACTCTGGGAATATCTGAGATCGTGAGAATCATTCCCTCCCTACAGGGAAACAACACTTTCACTAACAGTTGTCTACTGGTACTCTTTGGTTCTAGACTTTATGAGACTGGACAGTCTCTTCAGCCCACTCCTAGATGTGATAGCTGATATGTTTCACCTATGTAGCAATTCCCAACAAGGGAGCAATATTCTGGTCCCACATTTGGGTTGTTTGCTTGAAAGATCCTTTTGAATTTTCACAGATGAGTAGGTGGACACTTTGGTATTTTTTTGATCTATTTGACTTTTGTCCCAGCCCTAAGGGAAATAATACGAAATGCAAATAGGGTATGCAATGATTTATTTTAATACTGACATTGCCTACAAGATTGTAAATCATATTTTAGGATCGATTAATATGATTTTAAAGGTATGCTGGCTATCCCAACTGGTAGTATGTTTTTAACCAGTCACAGAAGACTTTCATAGAAAAAAAGGACAACTTTCTTATTTCATTTACTGTAGACCCCAAAGTAAAGAAATCAAAAACTGTGGGCCAGCCATTCTCATCATGTTTAGCAACGGGAATGTGGAACCATTTCTCAGAAGATCTCAGACTTAACGATTCCCTACTCCCCTTCATGAGAAAGGGTGACCCTTTTACCCTGCTCGCAGGTCGGGTCGCTCCCCACGCCGCACGGCTCCCCCTGTGCGCCCGTGACTCCTATCCATCCTGCCGCTGCTTGTGCCTTACTGTAATTTCTTTTCTTATCTATTTTGCATTGTCCTTTCATTTTTAGCGCTGTTTTGTATTGTAGGCGCCCTTAGCACCCCTTGCCCACTGTACCCCCCCCGCTCCCCGCCGCTGCACCCCTGCGGCCTGCCCCCTTTGCCTTTTGTATCCCGTCCCCATGCCCATTGGCCACCCCACTCACGCCTCCCAGCTGCTCCTCCCTCCCACTTGGCCTCTTATGGAGGATGCCGCCCGGCAGTGAGTGTGACCCCTTGACCCTGATCGCAGGTCGGGTCGCTCCCCACGCCGCACGGCTCCCCTGTGCGCCTGTGACTCCTATCCCTGCTGCCGCGAGTTCGGGAGACTGCTTGTGCCTCTTACTGTAATTTCTTTCCTTATCTATTTTGCATTGTCCTTTCATTTTTAGCGCTGTTTTGTATTGTAGGTGCCCTTAGCACCCCTTACCCGCTGTACCCCCCCGCTCCCCGCCGCTGCACCCCTGCAGCCCCGCCCCCTTTGCCTTCTGTATCCCGTCCCATCCACGCCCCCACGCCCATTGGCCACCCCGATCCCGCCTCCCAGCTGCTCCTTCCTTCCACTTGGCCTCTTATGAAGGATGCCGCGCGGCAGTGAGTGTGATTCTCCCCCCCCCCCCGCTTGACCCTGCTCACAGGTTGGGTCGCTCCCCATGCCACACGGCTCCCCCTGTGTGCCCGTGACTCCTATCCCTGCTGCCAAGAGTTCGGGTGACTGCTTGTGCCTCTTACTGTAATTTCTTTTCTTATCTATTTTGCATTGTCCTTTCATTTTTAGCACCGTTTTGTAATGTAGGTGCCCTTAGCGCCCCTTGCCGCTGTACCCCCCCACTCCCCGCTTCCCGCCGCTGCACCCCTGCGGCCCCACCCCCTTTGCCTTCTGTATCCCGTCCCTGTCCCCCATGCCCATTGGCCACCCCGCTCTCGCCTCCCAGCTGCTCCTCCCTCCCACTTCGCCTCTTATGGAGGAGGCCGCGCAGGAGGGCAGCGGACGCACTGCTGGTGCACCAAAGGCAAGCCCGTCTGTGCCTGGACCGCGCCCAGTGCAAGAACCCCTGGACCCCGAAGCCGCCACAACACCAGACTGCACTACGACTCCAGCACCACGACTCCAGCTCCCTCCACGCACTCAATCCCAGGCAAGATCACCCCTGCTACCGGGCCACCCCGAAGTGCTCCCAAGGGCCCTTCACCTGCCGAAACTGCAGCTTCTCCAGCATCCGGCCCGCAAAACCACCAGAGTACCCAACCACCTCCGATGCATCCTCCTCAACACCCGCTCCGCTTGCAAGCACGCCATCGAGCTCTGGGACCTCCTAGACTCAACCAAAACCGACGTCACTTTCCTGACGGAGACCTGGCTGAACACCACCTCAGCACCAGACATCGCCATAGGCATCCCAGAAGGCTACAAGATCTCCCTCAGAGACCGCACCAACGGAGTGGGAGGGAGACTTGCCATCATCCACAAGGACACCCTCTGAGTCTTGACCTGCACCAACGACACCCTCCCCACCGCCGAGCACATGCACTTCCAGATCCACACCGACCCCAACACCACCCTTAGAGGAACACTCGTCTACAGACCACCCGGACCCCGGCCACAGTTCAGCAACTCCATCGCCGACCTCATCAGCACCCACGCCCTCGCCTCCACGAACGACATCCTCCTCAGGGACCTGAACTTCCACCTCAAGAACAACAATGACGCCAACTCCACCACCCTGATCAACAACCTCGCCATCCTCGGACTCAAACAGCTCGTGACGACACCCACCCACGCCGCTGGACTCACACTGGACCCCATCCTCTCCGCAAGTCCCCACATCTCATTCAACCACACCACCGAACCCCACTGGACAGACCACAGATATGTCCACTTCACTTTCAGGAAACCCACCACACACCACCGCACCCAACAGATGCCACCGAGGACCAACTGACCACCGCCCTCGCCCTGGGACCACGCACCGACCCCACCGACCCCGACACCGCCGCCAACCTCAAACAGTGGATCAATGACTGAACCAACACCCTCGCCCCACTCAAGACCTCCGCCACCAATAACACCAACAAGAAAGCCACCTGGTTCACCGAAGACCTCCGGACCTCCAAGCGCACCTGTAGGAAGCTGGAGAAGAGCTGGCTCCACTCCCGAACACCAGACAGCCACACAGCCCACAAGAACGCCACCTGCAGACACTCTCCAACCCCAGCTCCAACACCAACGACATTCCACCATCACAAGATCTGTGCGACTCACTGGCCACCTTCTTTCACCGCAAGATCACCGACATTCACGACAGCTTCAACAACACCACCCCCACCTCCACCGCTGGGACCACCACTCCAGAGACCACCAAGCGCACCAGCCGCCTGACCACCTGGTCCAACATCAGCGATGAAGACACCGTCAAGACCATGAACTCCATCTACTCTGGGTCCCCTTCTGACCCATGCCCTCACCACGTTTTCAGCAAAGCCATCGCCCCCCGCCTCCGGAAAACAATCAACATCTCCTTCGAGACAGCAACCTTCCCAGAGAGCTGGAAGCACGGCGAGATCAACGCCCTACCGAAGAAACCCAAGGCAGACCCCAAAGACCTCAAGAACTTCCCGCCCATCTCCCTGCTCCCTTTCCCGGCGAAAGTCACGGAGAGGATCGTCAACAGGCAGCTGACCCGCTACCTCGAAGACAACAATATCCTGGACCCATCCCAGTCCGGCTTCCGCAGCAACCATAGCACCAAGACCGCCCTCATCGCCGCCACCGACATCAGGATCCTTATGGACGAAGGAGAAACATCCTTCTGGACCTATCAGCAGCCTTCGACACGGTCTGCCACCGCACCCTAACAGCACGCCTCCATGACGCCGGAATCCAAGAGAAGGCCCTGGCCTCGACCACATCCTTCCTCTCTGGCAGAATCCAGAGCGTCCGCCTCCCCCCCTTCCGCTCCAAGACCACCGAGATCATCTGCGGCGTTCCTCAGGGATCATCCCTCAGCCCAACGCTATTCAATATCTACATGGCACCACTCACCCACGTCGCACGACAACATAGCCTCAACATCATCTCCTACGCCGACGACACCCAGCTGATCATCTCCCTCACCAAAGATCCCCACACCGCCAAAGCCAACCTCCACAGAGGAATGATGGCCGTCGCCGAATGGATGAAGGACAGCAGGCTGAAGCTGAATTCAGACAAGACGGAGGTCCTCATCCTCGGCTCAACCCCCTCAGCCTGGGACGACTCCTGGTGGCCAACATCGCTAGGAACAGCCCCAGAACCCACCGACCAAACACACAACCTGGGGGTCACCCTCGACTCCGCCCTCTCCATGACCAAGCAGATCAACGCCGTCTCCGCTTCAACACCCTCCGAATGCTCCGTAGGATCTTCAAATGGATCCCCTCCGACACGAGAATAACCGTCACCCAGGCTCTCGTCACCAGCAGACTGGACTACGGGAACACCCTATGCGCAGGAACAACAACCAAGCTCCTGAGACGACTGCAATGCATCCAGAACGCCTCAGCACGGCTGATCCTCGACGTCCCCCGACGCAGCCACATCACACCCTACCTGACAGGCCTGTACTGGCTCCCCGTCAACAAAGAGGATCACCTTCAAACTCCTCATCCACGCACACAAAGCCCTACACAATACCGGACCAGCATACCTCAACAACAGACTCAGCTTCTACACTCCCACCCGCAGCCTCCGCTCTGCCAATCTCTCCCTTGCCACAGTTCCACGCATCCGGAAAACCACCGCCGGTGGCAGATCCTTCTCCTACCTCGCCGCCAAGACTTGGAACACTCTCCCTACCGGCCTACGACATACCCAGGACTTACTGGCCTTCAGAGGACTTCTCAAGACCTGGCTTTTTGATCAGTAGCAGCCGCCCCCCCTCCCCCCGCACCTTGAGACCCTCACGGGTGCGTAGCGCACTTTACAAATGTAATGATTGATTGATTGATTGAAAACTCAAACCTACCTATTAAAAACTCACCTAAGTATCCATGATCACCCGATGTTTGAGCTCTAAGCATTTGTGACAATTCTCCCCTATTGATGAATGTACTCCTATTCGAATTATAAGGAATTGGTGACCCACCTATAAATAAATAATCTGGAAGACTCTTTAAAACCACCTTCTCTCTCGTCTCTTGATATGCCTTTTTGCTGCCTCTCCTCTTTCTGTTCTACCACTTTCCTCATTTTACTATATGTACTTGGGCGAGGTTAGTATAACCCCATATATTTCACTGTATTTGCTATCAGTTGTAAAGCACTATTCTGTCAACTTGGCTAGGTCCACATTTCATAAATATGTACAATAAGCAAATAAAAAAATACATTGCATAACTGAAGACCCCGAAATCTAGATTGGATCAAAACTATGGTAGAAGGCACACAGTTCCACTTTCGACTACAGAGGAACATTAAACATGCTATTATAGGCTTCAACCTATTTTCGGTGGTTCAGATCTATCGTAAGCCTAGTATGGGATTTGTTATAGCCTCACAACCAATCAATGGTACCAGTAACATCCATACACCATGCATACGCATATTTGTACACAGACACACACTTCTATAACCGCATCACTTCTACTGCTATCTTGTTGCACTTTCTCTTTTTGGAAACCTAATGTATGTTCAAGATGTTTAATTAAATTTGGGCATTTTTTAATCAAATCTTTTTTTAAACAACGTTTTGCCTTGGTATGGATTCAGCTGACTGGGTGAAATAAAACTTTTCACATTTAGCTGCTATAAACATATGAAGCCCGTACCCTGCAAAATGTAGGGTGGGGGCCTTAGCCAGCACCGAGGGGTGGGCATACAAGCACAGTATTAGATGCCCTAGAGTGGTCTCTCTTTCTTCTTGTAGGGTTGGCCATGAGGAAGGAAGAGTGTGCCGAGTACCAAGGCACACCCAAGGGGGAGGTATTAGGCGGGGCCTGTAGTAGGCCTAAAAGTCAAGACTATTCCAAGCCAGCCCTCTTTGTTTCTGCTCTTCCCTCAATGGCCACCAGAGAAGCAATGGCCCACCCACCCATCCCAAAACTTCTGTAAACCTGTTTTTTTTTAAGCCGGATATGCAGTAGCACAGACATGAGACACGTTTTGGTGCCTGCAGTACATTTAAAAGTACCCACAAGTTGTCTTTTATATGGGTTTGAGGCTCGTTTAAGATGGAGGTTGAACTGAAGGCGACCTTTACAGTATAGATCTTCCCCTGAGTTGCTCGCGTCATGGTGTCTTTATTTGTGGGGAGGGCTGTGGTCGGGTTTGATCACCGAGGACCCTGCTGCGTTATTTGTATCAGAAACTAGCTGTACCCGGCCACGAGTTGCTGTGGCTCAGTCTGGTTAACTCCTCCCCCCTCCCTCCACCCACTTCCTGGTCTGCCATCCTGACACCAACTGTCCATCCTAACATATGTAGACTATTGTCTCTATGCATCCCTTCTTAATGTTGCAAAATGAACCAACTCCTCCCCCCTCCCTCCACCCACTTCCCGGTCTGCCATCCTGACGCCAACTGTCCATCCTAATATATGTAGACTATTGTCTCTATGTGTCCCTTGTAGTTGTTGCGCAGCAACCAAATCGATAGGGTCTGTTCGTCCTTTCGATAAAAAACATGCACGTATTGGACATGCGCGTATTCGAATCCAACGTTGTGTCAAAATTTCAAAGCAATTGTTTTTTTGGTTTTTTTTGTTTGTTTTTTTTAAAACCTTTATTGTACAAAGAAAGCTCACAAATACGGGCCTACAACCCACGAGGGCTGGCCACCACATGGTAGATAACGTAATAAACGAAAAACAAATTCTCAACAGGATATGTCACCAGGAGCACAGGAGAAACAACAAAAGGCATCGAGCAATCAGCAAGAACAGGACAATAAAAGGTTAATTTTCTAATGCGGGGCGGGGAAACATAAGAACCTTGGGCCGTGCAAAAAACAACCAGGGAGGGGCCGCGGCAAGCCGCCATCTTATGATCACAGAATGACAAAAGAGGCCATACAAACATAGCTATCAAAGAGTATAAACATAATCGAAATATAAAGAAACGACAATGGCATCAATCAAATCGCACCTACCCGTCGCCGCCCCCACCCAAATTGAGGAGAGATGATCAAAAAGGCCCACATAATAAAAGACAATACGATACGCACCCCAACAAAAATAAAAGGACCCCCATAAAGGAGGAAAAAGGGGAGAGGGAAAAAGGGAACGAAAGAAGGGACTCCCACCAAACCACGCACCCCCAGGAGTGAAAGCAGGATAATAGAGTCCGGCGAGTGACGTAGCAAAAAATCAATACCGAATTACCCAGCGAGCCACAATCAGATACACACCGGAATACGAAAATCACAGAAACTCACCAGGGGGATACAGGAGAAGACGGAGTCCCGAAAAAAGTGAACACACAAGAGCCATAGAACAGAAAAAGAGGAAATAAGGGAGGAAAAAGATCCCCCAATACGGACAGACCCCCCCAACCCACCCCTAAAGCCCACCCTGCACCCCTGCAGAAGGCTACGGCCTACCCCCCCCGCAGCGTGCCTGTCACCCTAATTAGAACCCGAAATATAGCTGAGCAAAGTTAAGTCGGAAACAAAAGACAAAAAAGGGAAGGGAAGAGAAGGAAACGAGGGATGGGAAACACACACAGACATACACGGGGGAGGGCCAGGAGGCAGGAGTAAACGCACCCAGCCACCCGCCTGAGTCGAGGAGCCAAGTCCCCGGGAAGCCAAAGAACATCGGGTTAAAGTCCAGGGGCACCAGTCAGTCACACAGAACCATACCGGGACAGGTTGACCATCCAAACCAGTGCAAGACTACCGCACACAGATGCCAGTATACATCAGCCCTGTCCTTGTTTGTCCAAAGTGGAAACGGTCCGATCCAGCGAGGACCAGGCTACGAAGAACAGGAGACAGACAGCAGGAAGATCCAACGGCAGTCCGGAAAAGGCACGTAAAGTGGAACACGGAAGATCCAGGAAAGTCACGAAGTGTAGCAAACGATGCAGGCACAAGTCCAAGGATATGTCCAGAAAAACCGACCCATCTGGGCCAGCACAGGAGACATCGCCGGGCAGCAGCGACCGAAAGGAAGCGGGAGAGTCATGAAGGCCAAGCCAAGCAAAATCCAGCTCCCGGGCCTGAGAAAAAGAAGGTAGCGCAATAGGAGGAGGCGCCATCAAGTTCCGTACATCAGCAGACGCGGTCGGAGCCGGGGACAATTCCGCCAGGATAATTCCAGCCGCACCCCGCGGCGGCACAATCACATCTGGCCGTGGGGGCCCCGGAGGCCCGCCGCGAGGAACCATCTCCGAAGCTAGGACAGGGGCGGTCACACAGAGCCGCCAGGAGAGCAGGGTGTCCAGTACCTCCTTAAGTGTAGGAAAACCTTTACAGTATCCGGCACCCGGGCCATGCGGCGGGCCTCCAGCGCTCGCCCAGGCCCGGTCAAGACACCCGGGGTCGGTCGCCATTTTGAGAGTCCGACAAGGCAGTGCGGCTGTAAATCTCCGCCGGGGCGGCAGCAAGGCAAACAAAGTCCCGCCGACCGGCAACAGAGCACCCCGGGCAGGAAGGGGGGCCACCAGAAGAGAGGGACTCGCCGGCCACCCAATGCCGCCGGTCCCGTTCTCCGAGTCCGGGCGGTAAAATCAAAATGGCCGGACCGGAGAACAAAGGGAGAGCAAGCCGGACACACGAGGAGCTCCGACCACGGAAGGCAGCGCCTCCACCATAGGCCTCCTCCCCACGGGAATCGGCCAGGAAGGACCTCCGGCCCACACGAACAACGGCCTTCCGACCACCTCCTCCGCGCCCCGGAGGGTAGATCCGCAGGCTCCGTCCGGCCCGGGAGCCGGCAAGAAGATCCAGGCCAGTCCGCCTCCGACACCCCAATACAATCGGGGGCACTGCACCGGATCCACAGCAGCCAGGATAACCGGAACAAGAGGTAAGTGCCTGCAAGGCGTCGTAGCACTACCACACAGCAAACAGGGCTTCCCGGGGCAGGATTAATGTGAAAACACAGGCGGGCGAACGGAGCCGAGCTAAAGCGCGGCCATCTCGGTCGCGAGCTAGGCTCCTCCCCTCAAAGCAATTGTTGAAGAACTTTCGAAGATTTAAGATTTTGAACAAATGAACATTGACATTTTTATGTGAATGTTTGGGCTTTCGATTAAAAACATGCACGTATTCGACACGCGCATATTCGAATCCAACGCTGTGTATATAAAAACACGTGCGTATTCAAATCCATCGTTGTGTCAAAATTTTAAAGCAATCGGTGAAGAACTTTCGGAGATTTACGATTTTGAACAAACGAACATTTACTTTTTTTATTTAGATTATCATTTTGCATTCTGTCAAAGAAGTTTATGACCTGACTGATCTTATTGTATGCACTTAAGTCGTCATGCTGGAGAACGTATGACTGCTGTTCTTGCACATGTTGACATATAAAGTTGGGAGATGATGTTATGTCAAACTGTACATGTTATATTTTGTATTACATCCGTCATACATATTTATTCTTCAAATGTAAGAATGTTCTGTCCCAGCATTCAACGTGGTTAAGCTCAGAGTGACAAATGACTGCACCAGATATTTCCAAAGTTTATGGTGGTTTTTGAACAAAATAAGCTACGGCCGCTTGATGATCAAATGGGGCAGTACAGTCTCTTATTATGTGTGTGACAATACCCGAGTGTGCTGACTAGAACAATGATAATTCATAAATGAAATCACTAGAAACCATGTTTCAAAAGAGATAAATGAATCAGAATAATCTTTTGGGAAATGCTTTATTCTGGGCTTTGTAAATTGCTTTACTCTTAATTATCATAAGTTACACGTAGATGAGTCATGTCTCAGAAAGTATACACACTTGTATGCACACACAAACACAATCACTGTAAACTCCTTGGTAAAAAGTTATGATTCTTCAGTTGGAATGCAAAGTTATGTCTGTTACAAAATAATCATTACCATAAGTCCTCCAGTGAACTGTGCATGACTTCATACTTGATACCACCGATGACATCACGGATTACAGCATTAATAACAAGAATGAAGCTGCTATAGGGAAAGAGGTACTCAGTGCAGCATTTGGCTGACAGCCTTGCAGTGCACACAGTGTACCATGCAAACACAGAGGATGAATACAGTGAGCTATTGTGGAAAGGAGTAAAGCATTGCATGGCCTGCACCCAGAGCTTAGTTTGCAACGGGTTCAGGGGGGGCGGGGGGCTTTCGTTCTGGGCTCAGCATTCAGCCAGGGTCTACATCTAGATATCACTGGATGTAATGTAATGTGTATACTTGTAAAGCGCACTGTTGCCAGTCGGCGTCCTGGCGCTGTGTACCGCTGGTGAACCAGTCCTGGCTTTCCCTGTGGGATGGTCCCTGCTGGGAATCCCCAAGGTGGAGCCAGGCATCCCCGGCATTGATGGGGCCGTTGTGGAGATAAGGCAAGCTAATGCCCAGAGTTGCCGAGTGGGACCCCTGGTTAGAGTAGGCACCGAGGCGAGAATTATCGAGTCCGCTGACCCTGGTCCACGACCCTGCCGCGTCGGGAATCGAACCCTGGTCCCGGGCTCACTTCTGCTTCCGGGTCTACCGCCTCTAACCAGTGAGCCACACCACTCCATGTGTGGTGAAAGGCCAAATTTAATTTTGGAAGAAAAGGTGCAGAGTACAGAGCTTGGTCAAAAGTCGGACCATGCATACAGAACACATTTGGCAACGCTACAGGCCAGGCCCATTTCCAGTACTCCGTAGGGTGGAGATATTGTGCAGGGCCCAGAGCCCCTTGGCTGTAGTGGCCACAATGTTCAACCTCCTTTCACACACACATCCTGGCCAGTCACTGCTCCCCGAGTCAGCTAAACAAGGCAGATGTTGAACACAGTGGATTATGAGGTTTAGGAGCATTTCAGTGAGTCAGTAAGGAGGATGAGGATGTAGTATATAATGTCATCTTTGATGTCATGAATGGTATAATTTGTAAGGTACTCCATGGCATCTGTAGTATGCTAAGAGAGCTTTTGTGCAAACCAGTTCAGTGCTTTTAGGCTTCGCATTGTAACCATATGTCCCCTAACTGAAATTTTGCACAAACTAGGATTCTAGGCTAGCACTGCAAGGTGTGTATGAACTGAGTTTAGTGCGAATGTGCTTGAGCAAGAAGTCCAGTTTATTGCTGTCCTGCACAACCCGATAGTAAAGTCATTATTTGCGTGAATTGACACTGCCATGAGTTCTGCAAAAGATAATGACATACTGCATGTGGCGCAAAGCAGACAGGCTAACTTAACATGCTCAAAATGGAATATGGCTTTAGGAGTCTTCCAACATCTCCAGCTTGAAAGTTTGAGTATGATGTAATTTAGTTAAATGCATTAGGATGACATCATATTGCTGTTGTTGTTTTATATGAGTTAATGTTAAGTTGTAGTGTTGAAACATTGCTGTTTTATTTAGAATTTGCTAGGGCACAAAACTTGAACCAAGATTTTGTAAAGCCTAGTGTTCTTGTATTATAGCTCTTAAGAAAGCCAGGCCATATTGTTAAAGACCTGAGTCTCCTTATAGGAGATCAAATGCTGAGAACGTGATTTATTTCATGAATACACGCTTTTGGAGAGTTTGTGCATGAAATTGTGATAACCCTAAAAACTGCTTGCTTGTTTTCATTAGCTATATGTTGGATTCTTTCAGCAGCTGCTCTTTCTGCGCATTTGTACCATTTATAGTAAATGGCATATATACATGCTGCTATATATTGTTTAGTTCTAGCCGGCGTGATCCCAGGAAGCAATCAGAAAAATCCATATTTCCTTTAATTCAGGACAAAGCCCCCTCACATCTGGATCATTGGAATGTGCTAAACAAAGTTGGCACAGCTTACCCACACTATGACCACAGATATGTGTTTGTTGTACCTGGGTTGAAGGCGATTAGCTTTTGGACTAATGGTGTTGGAAAGGAAACAAGGCATGCATGTATTGGAATCATAGAGCAATAGGGATAATCCTCTAGGAGCTAATTGTGAGAAATTATGAGTTCCATTTTGGATCATGGCATTTATTTCAGAGTCTGAAATATTTTCTTGTGGGTGACAATTTGTAAACAGTGTAGAATCAACCTTTGATTTTGAAGGCATTTTAAGATCTTTCATAGTTCCAGATCCCATGGAGGTAGTCTGCTGAATGGTTTTATTTATTTTAAATAAAATCTAATTTCTTTAGATAAAGTGCATACCCGGAAAACAGCTTCATTGCTTCGACTTGCCAATATTTGGTTTGCCAAATTCTTTTCTCATCAATATTCTCTTCTTAATACTCATATCCTTGTATGGCCAAATTCTGGATGACTATCTCTAAATAAATCAGTTTTTTAGTTGTAATTAAGTTCTTCAGGAGTTAGTGTATGCTATGAAAAATGAAAGCTGATGAATAGGATCTGTCCTCACCAAAGAAATAAGAGAATTTCTTTAGGAAATTTGAATGCTTATTAAGGGACGGAGCCTCAAAATGCTCCCACTGTGTGTAATGGTATAATTCTCTGTGATAGAAAATCCAATGTATGTAATAGCCTGTATAATGATGAAACCAATATATTTGAAATTCAATGCATACATTTTGAAGAATTGTATACGTGTGTAGATCAGACTTCATATGTTTTACAGTCTTGTTGTTTCAGTATTCTGAAACAGAACCAGGAAAAATCACAATATTGATTGAAACTTTCAACACTTATGGTAAGTTCAATGTCTCAGTGGGTCCTATTACCCGTTAGGTAACCCTTATCTAAATTATACCCTTGGGTACATAATAAGCTGAACTGTTTGCAGCGTAAAGTTCTCATTGAACTCTATGGTAAGAAAGATGCATTTTTAGCTCTGGATCCAGAGGTTGTGGAACAGCTATGTTAGGGATGTAGTGATCAGTCAGTAGCAACAGAATAACAGTCAGCGTTATTAGCCATATGATGAAAATAAACCTATTAAAAGATCCCAACTTAGAACCCCAGTCACTGTAGTATCAAGAAGCAAGATGAATTCAACAGTGTAGAGTTACTAAGAAGTGTGATGAAAAGCCGGCTGTGCAGAACTCAGATTCATTTTCCTAAAGTGCTGTTTATTGAAAAGGTATCATCTTGGCTGATGTTGATTCATGTGGGGGTTCATAATAAACCACAGAATTTCTTTGAACATTTGCAACTACAGCAATTGCAGGGATTGATTCTTCTGGGGAATGTGCTGTTTGGCGTAAAGCTGGCGACATAGGGCCCCATTTGGATGGCTTGCGGATCGCCCCCGCGGTAGTCACCGCCGGCCCGGCGGGGGCGATCCACCCGCCATCCTCACAGCAAAGACCCCCAGCATATTACAATGGCTGGGGGGTCCGCGGCGGACAGAAAGACCGTCCGCCGCTTTTCCACCCAGTCGACAAGTCGACCGGGCGGAAAAGGGTTCAATATGGTGGCGGTGTCTATGAGACATCGCCAGCCATATTAGAATGTGTGCTGGGACATGCCTTTCCATGGCGGTATTGCCACCATGGAAAGGCATGCGGAGTCTGCCTGCGGGGGCCCATTGTGGGCCCCCAGGGACACCGGGGGTGGGGGGTGCACATGGGGGGTACCTATGGTACCCCCTGCAGTTCCATGCACAACATGGCAGGCACTGCACAGTGCCTGCCATGTTGTGAATGGAAGTTCATGACATGCCTTACTGGCATTGTGGTAGGCGGTGCTGTGTGCAGCGCCCGCCGCAATATCATAAATGCAGGTTGCGCCCGCCAGTGTGGTGGGCGCATCCTAATGTCTGCAATGGGACCCCTGCACCTACGGCCAGCGGTCCCATTCCACGGAAGGATGGCAGGCAAAGTCTACCCGCCATCCTAATGACCCCAAAGAAGGGTTAAATATTCACAACTGGTACTCAAGCTAGTGATGTTACTGCACTCTTCTAAAGGTATTTCAAGCAGTTTAAAGAGAGTCTGAGAGGCTCTACTGTGAATCCTTCTTGATGTCCAGGAGGGTCTGTTCTACAGAATTGGCCACCTAATGATTTTTAATGTGGTCAATGGACACCTGTTGGTTTTTAGAATGCAGGATAAAAGATGGTTCATCTTTCACCAGAAGAACTCAAATGACGAAGCACTTCAAAACATGTCAAATGCTAAGGCATATGTAAAAGATGAATTTCCATCTGAGTTTCAGAATTTTTTTTGTTAAAGAGCTATTGCCCTTCTTAATGGATCTTTTTAATTATATAAAAGAGGTTAGGGAGGTTCCTTCCACATTCAAGGAATCTACTGAGGTAGCTTTCTTAAGAAAGATAAATACCACAAGAAATGTGAATTCTTATCGACCAGTCAGGCTCTTTGACTCTATTCAGATTATGCCTGCAGCCCAGCTATTAATTCATAAGGATGAGAGTAGGGTTGTTGCTACTCGTCTTATGGCAGAAAATACCCATGTATAAATGTAGACAAAAGACTATTTCTCAACTAACCAAACAAAATCAACAATAATGATGATTGACACTGAAAAGGTGTTTGATCTGGTGGAGTGGGATGCCCTGTTTTTTTAGCCTGAATACATGTGGATTCCCCCCACAATTTACATTGATGCTTGTGACTTTATATCATGGTGTGCAGGACAAAGTTATTATTAACTCTAGGATGGCCAGCACAATATCAATTAATAGAAGCACTCGCCAGGTGTGCCCTCTTTCTACAATATTATTCAAATTTTTTATAAAGCCTCTCACTGTGAAGTTATGAAGGGGGACATTAGGGCACAAGTAGAGTGGATGTCTAGGCTCATGCTACTTGCAGATGATATAATGCTTCATTTGCAACCATATGAGGAGACTTTACACGGGGCTCTACAGCGGATTGAGGAATTCACAGTATCAGTGGTTATAGGATAAATCAAAGTAAAACTGAATGTTTGCTCTTCAACATATCAGTTGCAGATCTTCCAGTTGCATTACAGATGCAAGGAAGATCGCAAACTCCCTTACGAGATCTAGGGATATATGTCACCAAACATATTAGCTGCTTTAGTTGAATTATGTGGCAATGCTAAGGAAAATGAATGAGCTACTTGAAAGGTGGTCTCTCCATTCTCTGAATATAATTGGGAGGGTCACTCTTATAAAAATAACTGTCCTACTACCACTCATAGTTCTTTTCTCTAATTTACCGATAAAAGTTAATCATAGTTTATTTCAGGAGCTCAATTCATTTATAAGGAACTTCATTTGGAATATAAAGGCCAAAGGACTGGACAAACAGTTTCCATTGATTGTTGGATATGATATGGCACTGTTGTCATATTTGTGACAAGTATTGGTTTTAAAAGGGAAGAATATTAGGCATGAGTACTGCGAGACCTCCTGGGCGTGGGACCCAACCTTGTAGGATCTGAGTAGTCAAACAGCTGCTGGGAAAATGATTTATCCCCATGGCAAGTGCACAGTCACGTAAGAAAAGACTGGTAGTGGACCCAGTGCTAGGGAAAATAATAAAAGGTAGAAGTATACAGATGGCTACCTCCAAGAGCTTCGATGCTCAGCCTCAGCCACAGAACTGATGCAGCTAACTGCAGCAGGAGACCTGTTTACACTGCAACTAGCAAATGAGGAAGTGTGACACACTGCACTGAAATCAACTGAAATATACAAAGAAGGGTTGAAATTAGGTAAAGTAGAAGAATTAGCTATGTCAGTATCTTCTTCTCTTCCAGAACTCGGGAGACAAGAAGTGAGAAATTGGTGGAGTGGAAGATACACCTACAACACCCATTTCGTGCAAGGGCACCAGATTTAAATATAGGAGCAATATTTTCTCACTTAACCCATAAGGAGCTGACCACATGTGATTTCCAGTTTTTAATGCTCAAGGATAAACTGTACAATGAGGCAACATGATAAACGCACATCAAGCTTTACATGGTGTCATTCGCCAGGGTTCGCAGGAAGGAGTAGAGGTTCTGTCTTGGATGACATAGCATTTCCTAGCCTCAAATATTTGATGAACCATATCTCTTACCCACAATTACGGCCTCTACACTTAAGTCTCATCTTGGAAATGGCTGCTAAAGGGTGACAATGGCATACATACAAATAGTTTATTGAAAATTCTGGAAGAGAATAGGTACAACAAACAGGACCAGAATGAACTTCAAAATCCTGGTCCAATACATTTACTCACAAGCATAGATGCAATTGCATCCACAATGTTGTTAGACAAGCTAACAGACCCGCAACTTGAAATGTGTGAATTGCACTTATCCATAGGTTCACAGCATCAGATACTGTGCCTTGCATGTGATTGTCTGGCGGAGGACTCATGCCTTTTCAATGGCCTCTATAAGCAATACACTAGAAGATTGGGAGTGTTGTTTGGAGCTAGCCTAGGAGACCGCATTATGCATGATACATATAATGTACCCCCTGACAGGCTCTATTTTAATACTACCAACATATACCCTTGGGGTTCGACCGAATTACTGTATAACCTTCAACAGGTTATAGCCCAAATTAGAACAATGACCACATATTTAGTTTGCAAATACAAGATTTAACATCTCCTGAAACACCTAGCACACCTGATAATTCCTTAGATAGGAAGAGTGAGGAACGTTTTCAAGACTTAGATAGAGAGGACAAGAGAACAATGAAGGAGCATGATATCAATGCTCAATTAAATAATTATGGTTTTGGAGGTCGAATCACTACTACAATAATTGGGGGATCCAACAGGCATAGAGCAGACTGGGCAGTTCTCTGCACAGCACGGAACTCATATTGTTGAAATACAGCAACAAGATAGTCAATCTCACCACTGCTCTGTTGAAGGAGTTTCATGATTTGAACCAACAACAAAAGACCCTGTCCAATGGACGTCAAAATGTGTCAGTTACTAAAGAAAATAGAACAGTCTATATGTACTGATATCCATTCACAGTCCCTACTGTTTATGAGGGGACAATTCACTGCACTGCGCCCTGATTTATGTTAAAACAAGCCCATTTTTCCTTTGCAGAAACACAGAACAAACAAAACAAACGACCGTCTGCCCCAACGGGATCAATACCAGAAGTCCCCCTCAATAGTGTTGGACCAAAGTCTGTTTAGAAAAAATGTGCGAGGAACAAGTGACACCTCACGGAAACACCACCAACGGGGTAACTGGTATGAAATTTCCAGACAAGCCCCTGTCTCATCATCGGTAGTCACTTGTTTCTCAAAGAGAGTAGAAAAGAGAGTGTCCAAAACAAACAACCAAAACGTGTAACAAACAGTGGAAAGCAGAAGCCTCTGCTGGTGACAAACAAAACATAAATGAGTGCATACAACACAGCAACCACCTCCCTTGTCCAACTTTATTCATAAGGAAATGAATGTGTGCTCTACATCTAAAAAGGCTGGTAGCTATTCATGCATACCATTACCTAATGCCAATGCAGACATGTTTCACTGCCACATCAATTCTGGCAGTTTCATCAGGGCTGCACTATATGCTGCCACTCCACTCTTGGACACTTGTTCTGTGTTAACCAGAGCCAGCCTAGTCGCTCATACCGGCCGCCCAGGGGTTGAGAGGGATGCAGGAGTACTCCAAACGTGAGTTCTCGCTGTCACTTTGCTTGTAGCATTCGTGATATCGCCACCTTAGCGCTTCGTCTCCTTCCAGTTGGTCTGTGGTTTAGTGGCAGAGATGCAAGGCCTAATAGAGTGTGTGTCCGCATCCCATGCAGAGAGGCAGTCCGGACAGACTGGCGACTGTCCAGATGCATTGACAATGGGACTATCTCCACCTTATGTTTCTAATGTCTTTCTGCACCATAATTATCCACCTGAGACACCAGCCGCACCAATTTCCCCATTAAAGTGAAAGATCTGATAGCTCATTCTGCATTGTATAAATTGTCGCTATCATATAACAGAATGATAACAGAAGAGAAACATATACAAACGTTTTCATATTAGATAAGTCAGAGGAGTTCAACTCCTTCGCTGGCTGACCACAAACTCTGGGCAGGGTTCCAGATGTTAAGCCACAGATTGTCACAATATCAAGTGACTAGCAATAAGGGTATTATATGCACACAGGAGACAAAGGATAGTTCGCTTGATTTAAGTATATATTCTATGCAGAGGAGAATGTACAGCGAATGTTGATGAATAATACATATTTGAATACTCCTGAGGCTTGCATAATTGTCCATACACCCTGGATGCAGGGATATATATATATATATATATTAATGTATAAATATATTGCTGGTTAAAATATTTTGTTGTAGCAAAATTATTTAGTTTCCTCCCATGCTTTAACTAGGATTCAGGGCATGGAAAAAAATGTGGTTTTTTGTATGTTTGTCCATGTTCTGCTTTATATTATTCCTATTGTGTGTGGATATTTTTGCCTGCGGTACGTTAATGCATTAGATACGGTAACATAAATTTGCCTCCATGTATCAGTAGGTCACAACTGGTTGTTTTCCATAATTGTCTTTAGTATTGAGAATACCTATATTTAATTTGCCTTTATCTCTGTTATTACTTATTCCCTATTCTTTTTTCCTTAGAATATAAAATCCATTAAATGTGTTATGAGAACTAAAATATTTGCATGCATATTTGAGACAGGATAATGTGGGTTGAGTATGGGATTATTTGTTCAAGTAGGAGACAGCCTTGTGCACTAAGGGTTTTAGGAAGGGAATGCAATGGTTTAGCAGGGAGTGTAGCAAGTGGTGTTGGTGCCTGGGTTGGGCAAGGGATAAAAAGAAGGAAAAGGCTTTGTAATTGGGAAATGAGTGAAGACGCAGCATGGTGCACTGATATTTGCGATACTTACTATGCACTGAATATGCAATAAGGTGCTGGTTAGTCACATTGATGGCACTTTGGAGCATATTAGCAAGGTGGGGGATATGAAATTATCGCCGCTTTTGTGGGTGTTTTTGGGACGAAAAGCGGCGATAATTTCATCGCCTTATCAGCAAAGACACGCTATCGCGTGTTTTGCTGATTTTACGCCCTTTTCCACAACGCCCAGCTTTGCATCTCTAATGAGATTCAAAGTGGGCGTTCCAGGGCAAAATAATAGGAGAAATGTCGCTAAGCGACATTTCTCCTATTATCAAGCTGCATGCTCACAAGCAGAGCATTAGGAAAAGTAGCGCTAACCACAGTTAACGATACTTTCCTAATGCCGGCTTGTGACCTGATTTAGCCATGTAATCCAATGGGAGGTGGATTACATGGCTAAGATTGCCCTGCCCTATCAGCAAGGTTATCGCCATTTTCAATGGAATATCGCTGGAAAACCAGCGATATTCCATTGAAAACTGCGATAATCCCCGCTATCGCGGGGATTTTTATCTCCATGGCGTTAAGCGTTGTTAATACAAAGATAAGATGGAGATTATCACCTGCGATAGCGGGCGAAAAATTTCCTCACGCTAGCAGCGGTCAGCGATAATTATCGCTGCTGCTTGCTAATATGCCCCTTTGCTTTAAGTTATATCTCTCTATTTCAAAATAGGTTGTGTGTGTTGCAGTTTAGAACCCATAGTGATTTCACCAGAGACTCGACCCATATACAGCACCTTTTGATGTTATGTATAGGAGCAATGTCCGTCAATCTAGTAAGTTTCAAGAGAAATCAGCACAGTTCTAGCACACTGTTTCAGTGAATACACCTCCTTTACTGTCACAGATTGGCTTTTGTATATCTGGAGTCTCACTAAATATCTGGTGATATGTTGAATGGAGTACAAAATTAGTCTCACCACAGACCACCACCACACCAACTTACCCTGCACGCTCCCAGTGAACATGGAAATGTCTTTCAAGAAATAGATATAGATAATGAGTGACAAATAGTAAATGAATACCCAATTCTATTTTTAAGATAGAGGAAGGACTATCCAAATAGAAAAATGAAAGTTTTAGCTAAAGACGTTAAATGTTTGCCTTACTATATTTCACAGGAGGGCATACCTTACCATACCTACTATTTTGCTCTACATTCAAAGAATGGAAACTCCCTCAAACAAGGGCCAACTTTGCTCCCATTTAGGTTTATGTATTTTATTGATTTTGTCAATAGGTTTTTTCTGTAACTGCTTTTAGGGCAGTACTCAGTTGCCTTTGTAAATAGCCCTACATGTGCATAAGAGACAGTGAATAAGAATATATACTGTAAATTGGATTTCTCTACATTACCTTCGTTGCAGGCACAGATTCTCCATACAGTACCTTCCAAGGTGGAAGTAGTATCATTGGACTGTACTCTGCTCATTTTATGCATGTGGTCTGTATAGGACGGGGGGGTGGAAGCCCCACTGAAACAATACTTGTCAGGGTGAACAACAAAAAGCTACTGAAACTAACTTGGAGTTCACCCTTGGTAGCTTATGAAGTATTTATGCAGCACACAACTAGTACTAAAATAGAAATGCAACACGAGAAAAATAGTAAATAATTTACATAAATAAATTACTCTTTAACTGAGTTAACGGTATACCAGAGCTCCAGAAATACAACCAGTAGAGCTAGAGATATTGGCTTGTTAAAGCCTTTCATAAATTAGCACCAATACAAGGAAGAACAAACTTTATACATGTATATACGTGTGTGTGTGCATTTTAATATTTTCCTATTTAGGGACAACTGGCTTGCACACAATATTCATCTATAGACCTAGATTGTAAGCATTGTGCGCTATAATGCTTTTCAGGCAGTGCATCTGCCAGGGACATGGGAACTAGAACTATGTGTAGTGTGTTGCCTCTATAAAGGTGGTGAGCTGTGGTTTTAATTCAATACAGTGCATTAATAACTATCCTTGTTCTTGATATGTTTTATAGACTTAATATGAATTTACGGAGTGAACCTGACTGTGGGTACTAGGCTTACAGTTGTGTAATTTCCTACATAATGTGTTGCTGGTAGGAAATGTATTGGCCTTGCTGCCGAGGGCAATTATAACATGACACTTTGTTCCTCCTTTAGTTTTGAAACTGTTGATTTAAGGAACAGTGGTGACACAATGTTACAAAGATAAACCTACATGCTGATGGATGTTTTTGAGTTTCACACACATTACACCTTTTATTTTCAGGTTTCCTATTCACCTCCTTGTGCAGGATAAATGGGAAGGCCTATTTTACAACTGTTGCTTCAGGCGATTATCAGACAAACATTTAATTTACGAATAAGGTGCCATGTTTTAAGCTGTTATATCATTCAAGAAGTGACACAGTTATGAACAGGGGAAGAGAGCCTGCTCCCATCTCACACCTGTATTAGAGTGGAGAAGTGTGGCTCACTGGTTAGATGAGGCAGACCTGGAAGCAGAGGCCAGCCTGGGACCAGGGTTCAATTCCCGGCTCGGCGGGGTCTTGAGTCCTAAAATGTCCATGGACTCGACAATTTTCGCTCCGGTGCCTAATCGATTCATGGGTTCACACTCCTCGACTCTGGGCAATAGATTGCTTAAGCTCCACAACAGCCCCTCGCGGCGGGATGCCTGGCTTTCACCTTGCGGATACCCTGCCGGGGGTATCTCACAGGGGAATACCAGGACGGGTTCCCTAAGCAAGCGCTTAGAAACCAGTGGTGATTTGCGCTATACAAATCCATGTACATTTACATTAGTTTTCCTGATTAGAAAAAAAATAATGGTCACATTCTACAGACCTTGATATTAGAAGCTAGGGTAGCAATAGTGAAATGTGCAGCGCACACCTAACCTAAGGACTATCCCCCAGATGCATCAATCCCATATTCTGTGAATTTTGAATTGCGAAAAATACTGAATTGGAAATTTAGAATTCGCAGAATGGGATGCATCAAGAAACGGGAGTACAAAATGCATGAAGAAACACGAGTACAAAAAGCGAATCGCAATCGGCGATAGCGATTTCCGCTAGATCGCAGAATCGGCCGTTGACCATGTAGAAATTGCGAACTCGCAATTACCGAAATCGCAAATTGCGATCTCGCTAATTGCGAGATCGCAAAGACAGGAAGTTGCATTTCAAGCCCAATGATGACATCACAACCAGGAAGTTGGCTGTTCCCTCCCACATTCTGATCACGGAGCCTGAAAGTGGAAGCAGCACTGGCCAGAGCTCCACTACAGACTACCTGCAGCCCACAACAGGACATAAAGAACTGACAATGTCCCAGGGAGCAGTGCCCCAGGAAGAAAGAGGAAAATAAAACTCTGAGCAGGAACTGAGTACCTCATTGATGTAGTCTCTAAGGACCATGCTCGCCTTTTTGGAAAGGACTCCCAGAGGGTGCCTGAGGCAGACAAGCACCGAATCTGGCTGCGCATCCGCGCAAAGGTCAACTCAGTCGGGGTGACACAGCGCTCCATCGACGAATTAAAAAAGAGGAGGTACGACCTCAGAGGGCGTGCCAAAGAGCGTGTCGCTGAGAGGCTGGGGGAGAGACTTGCCACCGGAGGAGAGCCCACTGTTGCACCCAACACTCCACTGGAAGACCTTCTGGAGGACACCGTAAATCCTGCAGCCTGCGTGGGGGTTACCCAGCTGGACTCCTCCAGACCCACCCAACAATCCCAAGGTAAGTGCCATGCGACTGCGACCCCATCCCCTAACAATGCCCATGACTCCAGAGCTAGCTATTTGATAACCCCAGTAATGCAGGCCATGCACACCTGAAATGCCCTATTGCATTGTGGGACTGGTAGTGTGACCAAAATTGCCGGATAGCCCCACACACCCAGACCTGTCAATTGAAAGTAATTCCTAAAGCCAGTCAGGGAATGCAAGCCTGTATGCATGTAGCAACATCTTATGTGCAAGATACATATCATTAATCATGCACCCATTTACATCACAGGTGCGTCTGATCAACCCAGCACCACCAGTGAGGGCCTACACATAGAGGAGAATCTTGAGGACACCGAGGGTGAGGGCCATCCTGCACCACAACCTGGACCATCTCAGCCACCAGCAGCAGTACCACCACCTCCCCATGTGGACAGGGCCACCCCTGCAGCCACAGGTGCCCAGCAACCACCCCAAGTGACACCCATGGCAGTGGTACAGGCCACACCACCGGCAGCCAGGAGGCAGACAAGGCGCACAGCGACCGTGCGATCCCAGTCCAGAGGACTGACGCGCCAGCAGCGTGACGCCTCAACACGCGCTGGCAGGGGGTGGTAAATGTACGGGATCCTGGCATGGCCATAGAACGCCGCATGCTCGCAGTACACCAGAAGCAGGCGCGTCACTTGGCAGCCATCCACCTGCAGCTGAATAGGACGGCGCGAAATGTGGGCCAGCTCATAGAATGCATGCAGGGCATGACCGCAGCTGTTCGTGAGAACAGCCAGATCCTGGTATCCCAGCAGGATATCACCCTCCGCCGCCACCGCCAGCTGCTGACCCGCCTGTCAGCCTACAGCAGGTCCAATCACATCATTGGAAATGCCACCTCCCAACTTTTGCGCCTCTCCCTTGCGATTCAGCTGCAGATGGTCCAATGTTGCCAGGACGTCGCCAGGGCCCTTGAACAGGTGACAACAGCTGTGCAGAGCCTGCAGGCGTCTGGCCATGGTCAAGCAGGTGAGGGGGGGGGGGGGGGGAAATGATTCCAGTGAGGGCACTTCCATCACAGCAGCATGTCCTTGCCACAGGTAACGGAACGCAGCAGCAGGCCCACTGCAGCATCACGAGCCAACAGTGTTGTGGAGGACACGGAGAGGCGACTGGGTGCGTCCGGCTGGAGGCGCCAGTGACACGTTGAACTCTGCCTGCAATGCCAAGCTGATTACACAAGCAAGCCCTCTACCCCTTCATGGGGCTGTATGACTGAATACAGTTTGCATGTCATATCAAGGAAAATAAAGTACACATTATTGTGAATAAACAATAAGAATTTATGGTCAAACGTTAATCCGACTCATGTCATTATTACATTTGTCATGCATCAGTGTTGTGTGAGGGGAATGGGTGCACTAGAAACAGGTCATTGTGATTGAGTTGCGGTGCCTCTGTCCTTCTGCAGGATTCTCCCCGCGTGCATGATGCACATGTGCAGGTTGGCGATTGTCCCCTTCCAACTCACTGCTAGAGATATCCACAGGTATCCTCCGCCTTGTAGCAATGTTGTGGAGTATTGCACACGGCCACGATGCGGCAGCAGACCTCAGGCTGGTATTTGAGGGCCCCACCAGTCTTGGGTAGAATGCGGAATCTGCTCTTTAATAGCCCAAATGTCCACTCAATGCAATTTCGAGTGCAAATGTGTGCTGCATTGTAACGCCGTTGCTGTGGTGTGGCAGGGTTGAGGTATAGGGTGAGGAGGTACTCACAGAGGCCATATGCGCTGTCACCTGAATGAAAGGAGCAGAGAGTTGAGTGCCTGTCATGCGCAGCTACATGGTCTTGATGTACTGTTTGTTGGCATGTGTACTTACCTAGAAGGTGTCCTTCGCCATAGTCTCCCCTGGCCAGTCGTGTGTGCATGCCGCTGTGCCAGCATATGAAGGAGTCATGCGTGCTCCCTGGGTATTGTGCCACTATGTCGATGATGGTCTTAGCGTTGCACACCATCTGGATGTTGTGAGTGGTAGGACTTGCGGTTTCGGTACATGTATTCAGTCTCTGCAGGTGGGCAGATGTGGGTACAGTCAATGCATCCAAATACATGGGGTAATTGTGCTATGTTGTAAAATTGTAGCTTGGAAGTCCTGTTGGGTGGTTGGAAATTTGATGTAATGGTGTAGCCGGGTCAGCATGGCTTCCAGGAAACTCCTTAGGCAGCGGGACATGGTGCTCTTGGAGATCCCCCCTGCAACGGCAACTATCCCCTGGAAGCTTCCGGAGGCCAGGAGGTGCAGGCTGCACAAGACCTGGACATGGGTGGGCACGGCATTGGTCCTCCTCGTTGGGTGCTGCATCAGGGTGTCAAGGTCCCGGATGAGCTTTGTAATCATTGTCCCATTCAGCCGGTACTTTGAGTAGATATCCTCCTCAGTTTGTCCCAGTAGTGTGATCCGCTGGTGGAAAATTCGCTCCTGGATCCTGCGTCTGTTCCTTGCTGCAGCCTGGACCCTTTGCCGCCTTAACACCATGTAGAGTCCGGGCATTGTGAATGTCTACAACACAGAACCTGGTGGCAGGGATTATTGCCGCACTACCTTTCAGTTTTTATGAACCGTTCCTTGGTTACAGCCACAATACGCACTATTGCCCAACTCCTAAAACCAGCCACCTATGTTGGTCTCAATTGTACTTCAAAACTTTTTTACACACATGTGGAGAGGCAACGTGTACAATGGAGATTTTGGCTTCAAATGCCTTGCATAAAACATAAATGGATGACAGGAGTGATGAATCTCCAAACAGATGGCGTAGTTTTCAAATGCTTTTATTGCGTTTCATATAATCCACAGTCTACGCGTTTCACCCAACACGGGCTTCTTCAGGGCTGTAAACAATACATATACAGTATAAGAAAACATGTATTGCACACATGTAATAACAGTTATAAAAATACATTACATTTACATATTTATTTACATATATATTTACATATATACAATTTAAAAACAAAAGGGAAAGAGAGACTAACACACTGCATATAAATCTGCAGAACAGTTATTTTATATCCCCATTTCCAATACGTTGTTTTTACACAGCACCTTAATGGATTATGTGTACTCCTAGATATTCTAGTTCACAGCAACTATCCTAGATCCTGACCGAAGACCTCCAAGAATAAGTAACATAAGGTAATTGTTTTCTGGATTGAAAGAGAGAGGTAACCAAAATCATTCACAGGGTTACTGAGATAGTCTCGAAGAGAAGAAGGGGGAAGAGGAGGGGAGAAGGGGGCGGAAAGGTACACCTCTGTGATGGCATTACTGTCAAGATGAGTTCAAATGCAAGGTACTGAGTGAACAATTATTAGTCCATTCTTAAAAACAGGATGGCGAATAAGGAATGAGGGCGGTATCGTATGACTGTACCTTATTTTTAGGCCTCGACCTCTGCCATTGCGCTTGCGCATTGCAGATGTAAAGACATATTGGGGCTTAACGAGAGCTTAAGCCAACTGGCGATTTGATGCTGTGCCCGTGAAAAAAATCGCGTGCACGCATCAAAGCCACCAGCCTCCCTCCCACAAGATTCCCCCAGCGTGCTCTCTGGCATTTCTCCTCCCCTAATTATTCACCGCCGCCGGCCAGCACATCAAAGGCTGCTGCTCCCCGTGCGTCTCATCACCCTTACTCCCCCCTATTCTTCCCTTCTTGTTTAAAATCACCACTTTATCCACACTTCGTCATACTACGGAAAAAGCTGCACTGTACTCTAGTTAGGAATTTTATTGGGCTCCCTTCAACTGCGCACACAACTTGCCTTTATATTTCTGTTGAACTCCAACACTGATTCCCTCACCTTCCTTCTCAGTTAAATATTGGCTATTAATAATATTTAACGTTACAAATACACTGTCTCTTGGCACTAAATTACAGCAGCTCTTATTGCACATTAAAACCTTTAACAGCCCCGCAGTAGCTTTATAATATAGGACTCCATCTTCCACCTTCCAGTTTACCTAAAACCCTACAAGCTGAATATAGCTTTAATAAAAACATATTTTACCGTTTAATTTGCACAAATATTAACCAGATATTTTATTCTACTTATGGTGCAGGGAGTGCTCCAACACTAAAATGCTATTTTGCTTCCATACTAGTCACTTCGTACAGCGTCAGTAACCCTTCCTTCCTGCTCTCTAAACACAGCTGAAACCAAACTTAAAGCCCCAGAGCACAGAGGGCTCAGACAAATTGCCACAGTGATCTCCGGGGGCAGTTTTTGTGGCTTATAATCATTTTTTGCCCATTTTGAAATATGACAAAGGCTACACTGTAGGCTAATAGAGAGCTTTATTAATAGCACTCAGAGCTCCGGATGTAGTTACATGCCATATTCAGCGCACTTCACGTTCTCTTTTTACAATTACCACTTTTTCCCACTTCTCAATCTTACGGAAAAAGCTACAGTCTACACTAATACCAAGCTCTGTTGGTATCCCTTCCTCCCAAGGGTGATGTTATATTAAATGGTCCATGCGCTCCTTTTATCTTAACATGCAGGGAGTTCTCTAAAACCAAAATGCTATTTTGCTTCCATATAAGTAACTCTCTGCTGCTAATCTTTCTTTCCTGCCCCTTTAAAACAGCTCAAACCGAACTTCAAGCTGTAGGGAACAAATGGCTCACAAAGACGGCTGCACTTTACCACATCCAGCGCACTTTACACTTTTTCTTTTTACAAATACCACTATATGCCCACTTCTTAATCTTACGGAAAAAGCTACACTATACACTAATGCAAAGCTCTGTTGGTCTCCCTTCTTCCCAAGGTTGATGTTATATTAAATGGTGCATGCGCTCCTTTTATTTGAAAAAACATGCAGGGAGTGATCCAAAACCAAAATTATATTTTGCTTCTATATTAGTAACTCTATGCCGCTAATCTTTCTTTCTTGCTCTTTCAAAACAGCTCAAACTGAAGCGATAGAGTACAAAGGGCTGACAAAGAAGGCTGCACTTTAAGACATCCTGCACACTTAACACGTTCTACAAAAAAAACACTTCTTGCCCACTTCTTAATCCTACAGAACATCCTACACCCTGCGCTAATATAAAACTCAGTTGGGCTCCCTTCCTCCCATGAGTGATGTTGTATTACATGTTCCTTTTATTTTGATTAACATGCAGGGAGTGCTCCAAAACCAAAATGCTGTTTTGCTTCATTAGCAGTAACTCAATGCAGCCTCTAAAGTTTCTTTCCTGCTCTTTCAAAACAGCTGAAACCAAACCTAAAGCTGTGGAGCACAGAGGGCTCAGAGAAATTGCCACCCAGAGCTCTGGAGTGAGGCTCTGGGGCTTAAAATGACTTTTTTGCCCGTTTTCAAATATCACAATGAAGGCTGCTCTTTACCCTAATAGGGAGCTTTATTTATAGCATACACAGCTCAGATGGAATCACAGGGGCTCGTGCCATATACAGCGCATTTTATATGTCATGTTTTTACAAAAAAGCACTTTTTGCCAACTTTCTCCTCCTATGGAAAAAGGTACCTTCTACGCAAATATAAAGCTCAGTTGGACTTCCTTCCTTCCAGGGGTGCACACAGACATGCTCTATATTTGGCGGAAACTCCTACACTGCAATTTTAAATTTTGTTTCACTTGTGTGCGCAGCTACCACTTTCCAGAACACATTTTTTTCTCGTCTCCCCATTAGAATACAATATTATTTAATACAATATTTCTCACGTTATATTAAATGGTGCACATGTTCGTTTTATTTTGATTAACATCTAGGGAGTGCTCCAAAACTAAAATTCTATTTTGCTTCATTAGCAGGAACTCTATGCAGCGCCTCTAACGTTTCTTTCCTGCTCTTTCAAAACAGCTGAAACCAAACCTAAAGCTGCAGAGCACAAAGGGCTCAGAACAATTGGCACACAGAGCTGCGGAGGGAGTATCTGGGAAAAGACTTATGTGCCCATTTTTAAATATCACAAACAAGGCTACACTTTATGCTAATAGGGAGCGTTATTAATAGCACAGAGAGCTCAGGATGGAGTCACAAGGAAGCATGCCACATCCAGGGCACTTGACACGTTTTCTTTTTACAAAATACTGCTTTTTGTCCACTTCTTAATCTTACGGAAAAGATTCACTCCTTCCAGGGGTGATGTTATGCTAAATGGTGCATGCGTCCCTTTTATTTTAATAAACATGCAGGGTGTGATCCAAAATCAAAATGCTATTTTGCTGCCATAGCAATAACACCATGCATCGTCGCAAACCCTTCTTTCGAGGGCCCTAGGGAAATTGCCCCAAATAGCTCCAGAGGAAGTCCCAGGGGCTTGATTACACGTGCATGCCCTTAAACCACAGCTTTCCAAACTTTCATGTTAGTGACACTTTTTAGACATTTCTGATTTAGTGACAGTAATGCAAATCCTAAGCACTGGCCTACAGCCCACCTTTGCTGAGAAAACAGCAATGTATGTCACACACAACATTGAGAACAAGCATTTGCAATCCAATAGTTCTCGCATTTACCAGAGTTTGAGCCACTGCCATTGTTATAGACAGTGCCTTTCATTTATGTGTGGTTTTTAAAACAAACAGATAAATAGATGGTATTGTCATTTACAATGCAAATAACTCAAACTCTTGTGAATACGAGACCTATTGCATTGCAAATACTTGTTATGTCTTGAACTGGGACATGATTTCTCCAAAAACGAGGAATCCTCGCTGGATTCTACTCCTGGAAAGGCCAATGTCCCCTGACCATGCGGTCACCCACTCGCTTGTTTAGTAGAGTTTGTTATTGGAAATGTTTCTGTAATTACAATATGCCACAGTTTTTGTATACACTATTCCAGAGTTACCACAATGAGAAAGAAAATCCTGCTATTATTATTCTAGAAAAGGCACACATGGTCGCTTACCCCTTCTATATCATGGGTATCCTTACTCCTTGGGTCAGAAAGGTGACTGTAATAGTAGCCGTGTCGCTGTCGTGTGCCGAGTTAGGCACAGGTGTTTATCTGTAGTATTTAAACATAAGTGAAAGTTAGCCCGGTAGGCTCTTATACGCTGCGGGCAAGTGTTCCCCACATTCTTGATTCACTATGCAAAGCCTGCCCAATCTCTCAATAATGGAGTCCTCCTACACATTCAGTCTAATCTGTTCCGTTTCTAGTACTTATCTACAAAGAAACAGCAACTTTCCTTCTACTGGGACTCCTAGTGGCGACACGCGCTGCCACACTATTAACCCGCCCGTGGAAGGAAGCCAGTGTTAGACTCCTCCATGAATTCTTCCCCGAGCAGAGACCAACCGACCGACAGAACCGGGACCAAATCTAAAAACCCCATAAACAGCAGAACCCACGATGAATCCGTATTACTACTCGTTGAGTAAGAGCCTGTCACGAACGGACAGGCTGACTAGCGTCTAGTAGCAAACTGCCTCACCTCTTCTAGCAAAGTCTTCCTTTTCGCGTCCTCATTCCCGAAGCAGTGTGAAGAGGAAGTAGTTGCTTTGGCCCCCGTTTATATATCAAATTTTAATGTCCAATTCCCGACACCTGTGTCTAATCGACTCACTCACGGTGTTTGCTGGAAATTGTGCACCGGACTTGTAACGCACGGAGGTGAGCGGGTAGACAGAGTCTACATGAAGCCTAATATTCAAACTTACTTTCAAAAGGATGAGAAAATGAGAAAAAGTGTTACATTTGGGTTGCTACGTAGTAAGTGTTCATTTATTATCCCGAAATCTCCACAATGAGAAATGTTTAATCTTTACAAAGATTAATTAAAAAATATATAAGCGGAGCATACAGCTAACGCGAACTCCGTATATCTCCCGTTCGAAACCCTGTGCCTCTGCCGACGTTTAACCGTGTTTTTAGGGGCATGTATGGATTAAAATAATGTCGAAAACCGTGTTCATATTTTAACCCTAATTGGATCTTTATTTCTACAGCCAAAGTATGGAGGGTGATCAGACACATCAGTGAACCAAATGATTCAAAACATCGGATTATATTATATAATTCTAGCCTCTTGCCCACTTTAGCCCCGTATATAATGGGTTCATCAATATGACCCTGTGGTAGTCGCGCTTCTAGTGTGCTAATTCTCCTCTTTTGGAATTGTTATAGAAATCAAAAAAAGGAAATAATAAAAAAATAAAAACATTTTTTTTTTTTTTTTAAATAACAAGACTTTATTAGTATTGTTCGGTAGAGTTACATTCAAATGCCGCCATATGGGAAGGTCAGAAGCATTAATCATTACATGAAGGTAAACATTCAGGTGTTTTAGACCATTCTGGCCATTGGTTACATTCAGTACACGGTGCATTAAGGACATACCGAAAACATTTTCCTCAGACATAATTTGCGCTTGCATTTTGTATTTTGTAGAACAACAAAACAGAGAACTAAACATATGGCTCAACATTGATCGACACAGTCATAATCGTGGAGTATCGAAGCAATTGGCAGCTGGCAAACTGAAACTCCGTGTAAATCACCTCCCGCCACCCCCTAGTGAGTCCACCCCACAACAGCTGCCCTTAGCACAGTACGCCCTATGCGGGGTCCCCGCATGTTACATGTAGCACTCTTCCACATTTAGTCAGTGTCAGTGTCCTCATCAGAGCTCTCACTATCATTCTCAGGCAACGGTTCACAAATGTCACCTCTGTAAGAGTTCCATTGTAGCCAAACCCCATTCCATTTTCGAGGATTGTCTCTCATCTTATATACTGCCCTCTCCGTTATCATGAGCGTGTCCATGTTCCTGAGCCACTGCGCCAGTGTGGGGAGCTCAGCTGCACCCCACTTTTGCGCAATGTCGCGCTTGGCCACCATGCAACCTATCGTAACCCACAGTTTACCATAGTGTGTCAGATCGGTAGGACCCCAGACATTCAGCAAGCACACCCTGGGATCTTGAGGTATAGTGGAATTCAATGTTTGCGCGATGGTACGGATCACCCGCTGCCAATAGCTCGATATGTAAGTGCAGCTCCAGAGTGTATGCAAGAGTGTGCCCTCCCCCCCACATCCCCGCAGACAGAGCGGGTCATCCGCCCTCTGCAGTTTGTGTAACGCCACTCGAGTGTAGTAGATTCTATGGAGGACCTTCAGTTGTATGAGGCGGAACCTAGCCGAGATACCGGCTTCACGCGGGGATGACAGAGCTGCATTCCATTCGGATTCATCGAAATCCCCAAGGTCTTCCACCCATTTATCCTTAAGTTTACCTAGTGGCTCCGGTAAGTTATTAAGCAGTTTTCGGTACGTTAGGGAAGCCGCACCCTCCAGCACACAGTCCGTGAGCAGGCGGTCTTCCAACGGGGATGACTCCGGAGGTGTGGTGCCTGGCGGGATTGCTGCTAGGAGGGCATGTCTGATTTGTATATACCTGAATCGTTCCGTGTCCCTTAGGTCGTATTGTTGTTGGAGGGAAATGAACGGGACCACCCCCTCCCTGGACCACATGTCTCCCACAGTAGAAAGTCCAATGGCATCCCACTGATCGAACCCCTTAGTACGCCTCAGATGGCCCAATGCTTTAGTGTCCCATAATGGTGTTAGTTTTGTAATTACTCCCGCCCAGTGTAGTTTCGATTGTGCTTTATACCATAGTTGTACTGTGTGTTTGGTGGGCCCTATCAGTTTCGACGCAATGCCCTTGTGATATAGAGGCGCCAACATGCTGTTAGTGCCCAGTTGGGCCCGGTCCGCCTTAAAGGCTGGGTCATCCTGCGGTGCGTGTATCCATTTATTGAGGATTTTGAGTTGTGTCGCCCAGTAGTACAACTGCATATTAGGCAGTGCAATTCCACCGACGTACCAGCTCCTATTAAGTTTCGCATGCGCAATTCGCGCTGGCCGATTTCCCCACAGTAAACCCGACAGCAGCGCTGTCACCTTTTGAAAGTAGCTGGGGGGGATAAGTGTTGGGGCGTTTTCGAGGACGTATAAAAAGCGAGGCAGTGCCATCATTTTGAACAAAGCTGCTCTGCCCAATAACGTCAGCGGGAGCGTCTGCCAGTGTTGTACATCATTTCGCAATCGGAGGAGAGGAGGTTGTAGATTGCGAACAGAGAATTCTGCCGCATCCCGGGTGATGTGAATTCCCAGGTATTTGAAGGATGTGAGTGCTACTCCTAAAGTGCATGCGTCCGGTAATGCCGGGAGAGGACCCCTAAGAGTATAAATGATTGATTTTGACCAATTGATAGTGTAGCCCGACACTTGGCCATGGGAGGTGCAGATGGCTAGAAGGTTAGAGATGCTGCTATTTAGGTCAGTAAGATAAATTAGCATGTCATCAGCATACAATGACACTCTGTCCTCCCAGCTCGAATCCCACTGAATGCCCCTCAGCAGTGGCGTAGTCCGCACAGTAATCGCGAGAGGCTCTAGAACTAACGCAAACAGGATGGGTGAGAGAGGGCATCCCTGCCGGGTTCCCCGCCCCAGTTGTATTTCTCGTGATATGTGGCCATTCGCCACCACACGTGCAATCGGATCCTTGTACAATAGCCGGATCCAGGCAATAAAGTTTGGACCGAACCCCATAGAGGAGAGGACCGCGAAGAGGTAATTCCACTCCACCATATCGAACGCCATCTTGGCGTCCAATGACAGGATGGCCGCCGGTTCCGTCAGGAGCGGGATTCTCGCCATGACTCCTTGCACCCTACGAAGGTTCAGGGCCGTACTTCTACGCGGCATGAACCCAGATTGATCCGGATGGATCAACTGACCCAAGTGGGGCATGAGTCTGGTCGCCAGCAGTTTTGCCAGAATCTTAGCTTCGGGGTTCAACAGTGAGATAGGTCTATAGGATGTGCACTCGTTAAGCGGTTTACCCGGTTTCGGTATGGCCACAATAGTTGCCATCCGCTGGTCCGGTGGTAGCGTGCCTCTCTCCCTACTGTCTACATACATCCGCAAGAGGGGCGGACCCAGAGACTCAGACACTGTTTTGAACCACTCGATGGGTATCCCGTTGGGGCCCAGAGCTCTGCCTGGGTGGATAGCGCCAATTGCCAGTTGAATTTCATCCGCAGTTATGTCGGAATCCAATTCCCTCATGGCATCGTCAGTTAATTTGGGCATCGCCACGCGGCTCAGGGCATCTCGGGCCTCATCCTCCGTAACTACCCCCGTCGGTGTGTACACCGCACAGAAGTGATCGGCCAGAACCTCTACTATGTCGCCTGGTCGAGTGTGTACCTTCCCGAGTGTATCAGTAAGTTGCAGTATGTTCCTGCTGCTTCCCTGTTTTTTATCCAGCCAAGCTAGAAGTTTACTGGCCTTGTCTCCGATGTCGTACACCCTGTGTTTGGTGGCCGCAATGTCCGCCTTAGTCAGGCGTCGCATATGATCCGCGAGAAGCCGTTGGCGTAACTGTAAGGAGTGGAGGGTAGCACAGGAGGGATCCGCCATATGGGCTGTGTTGGCTTCGTCGAGGTGCTGTTCCAACTCAGACGTCACCTCTCCCTGCCGTTTCTTGTAATGTGAGATCGCTGCTATCGCTTGCCCCCTAAAGACAGCCTTGTAAGCTTCCCAGAGTATTGAGGGCAAACTCACTGAAGCCTGATTTTCTTCAAAGTAGTGTTTGGTAGCGTTCTGTAGGTCTTTACGAATCGCCGGGACCTTAAAGTAGCCCGGATAGATCGGGTATAACCTTCTACGGGTGGCTGAACGGCTGGACAGCGTCAGGGTGATAGGCGAGTGATCAGAGACACCCCGTGGCTTTATTTGTGTGTCCTCGATGGTGAGACAGCCGGTCCCTAACGTGAGGAAGTGATCGATCCTAGACAGACTGTTGTGTGTTGCAGAGTAGTAAGTATATTGTAATTGTTCCGGGTGTAGTGTGCGCCAAACATCCACCAGGCCCTGTGCCTCCAGAAACCCGCCAAATTTGTTGGCGCCAGGTGAGTGTGAGCGCCCGGGGAATCTATCACGAGTGTCGTGGAGTACTGCGTTGAAGTCCCCCCCTATAATCAAGTCCCCTTCCGGGAGTTCTAAGAGGAACCTACCAAGGTCGGGCAGCGCCACCGCGTGAAGTGCTGGGGGGATGTAAACTGATACTACGGACAAAGCTCTGCCCTCCCATTGGCCGGACACCGCTGCGAAGCGGCCCTGATCGTCTGTTTTGGTGGAAGTGATGATGTATCGCGAGGATTTGTGCATTAGTATGCCCGTGCCACGTGATCCCGGAGTGAATTCCGCATGTGTAACCATGTGGTAGCCCCGTCTATCCATGGCCCGTGTAGTAGTGCCCATCATGTGTGTCTCCTGCAACAGGACTAGGGCAGGACCCGCCCTCTTAATTCCTTGAAGAACCAGGCCTCGTTTGATCTTATCGCCCAAACCTCGGACGTTCCATGACATAATGTGTAGTGGGGCCGTCTGAACGGGATCATCTAGTCTGGCCATGGCAGTGGGGTGTGTTTGTGTCCCTTCAGTACCTTCGGGTGTATGTCGTGCCGCCTCCTGCCAGTGTGGATACCCCATCGGGTCGTGTCGTGTCGTGCATTGTCCATGTTGTGGTGCGACGTATAGTGTTGAGCCAAGCCAAAAACCTGTAAAACCAAACCAGTCACATAAGTAAATACCCCCCCTCTCCCAACAACCCCCCTCCCTGCTTCCCTGCTGTTCGGACTTGAACCTGCCCGCCTCCCCAACTTAGCAGAGTGCATTACCCCAAACCCAACCAGTGTACTTGCGCGCTGGGGTGAAGGAGTCTCCGAGGTCAGCGGTCTCTCAATCTTCTCCCCGGAGGCCCCTCGCCCAGTGTCCAATAGCGTGCCTCAGGTGCATTGCATAGTAAGTCCAAACAACTGTTTCTAGGCCGGAGATCAGTGTTCATCGTTGTGTTCTTCATCTGCGGCCTCGCTGTGGGGTGATTCCTCGCTCACTCCACTACCTCTCGGAGTCTGGGAAGCCGGGAGGCTGCCGGCCGTACGATCCTTCTGCTGCCGATGCGGCCGTCGAGGGTGAGCGTTCGTTCTCCAGCCGTCTAGCCAGTCCCTTGCGGATTCTGGGTTGTCGAAGAACCAGGTCTTGTTCTCGGCGACCACTCGTAGTCTTGCGGGGAAGAGCATGGAGTATGGGATCTCTCTCGCCCGGAGCTCTTTCTTGATCTCGAGGAATGTCCGGCGTCTGTGGGCCACCTCCGCCGTGTAATCAGGGAAGAAGGCCACCGTAGAGTTCTGGATTTTTATCGGAGGGGACATTCGGGCTGCCTGTAGAGTGACATCCCTGTCCCTGAAGTTGAACAGCCGGGCTACAATGGGTCTCGGAGCCGCTCCAGGTTTCGGCTTGTGGTAAATAAATAAATAATACCCTATTTTTGACTAGACATATATCATAACAGATAGCTCAATAAATAAGAGTCAAGATTCGAGGTAGTAGGAGTTTTGCAGGTTTAATACAGCATAAGGACAGGAACAGGACAACCTGCATAGGAATAGGATGACAGGGCCCAGCAGCTGCTGGGGCTGGGTCTGGGATGAGCGCGCTGACTTTTAATAACAATACACGAGCATATATACATAGCGCGAACACATAACATTACATTGCAGTAGGCGTAGCAGTGGGTGGAGCAGAAGGCGTGACGCGTAGCAGTCGCGAAAGATAAGAGTAAAAAGAGGTGTAACTGGGCGTATACATAGACATGTGGTGCAGACGTAACAGGATATGTCATGAATGGGGCGGAAACATAGGAGGGGGCTACCTAAGGAGCCGGGACCTCTAACCTGGTGGTGCGCGCAAACTGGCAATGACGTGTTACTAGGAGAAGCTGGGGGCTATGAACTCTGTGCTAGGAGCAGAGACTAAAGTCTGGAGGGTCGGAGCGACATGTACCTAAACCCTATCTAGTATCTGATGTTTAGGGAACATGTTGATATAAACTAGAAGTCATGAGGGGAAAAGCTAATTGACTCTAAGACTAGAGCATGCATTTATTCTACATGTAGTGCGTGATGAAGAATATTAAATGACCATTAAATACAGTATTTCTCTTAATATGGAGCCGCATAGGCTAGACAATGACGGAAACTATTGATGCAGTTCAGTAGCTTAGGAATGCAGAGAAGGAGGACTAAACTGATAACTGGAATCATAACATATTCTTTGGCAGACTCAGAGACTGAGCCAAGCTGCACCGGGCACTGCGAGGCAGGAAGTAAGTGAAAGGTCGAGGATACAGGTGGGGGCTGGATCGCTCCTCAGCGAGGCTTCAGGAGACAGGGGCTGAATCTGATGTCCGGGCCCTGTTGAGGCCTAGAAACGGGGACTTTATAATGAAATAACGTGCACACTGAGAAGCGTGGCAACATTACTTTACATAAGCCTGATATTCGTAGTATTCACGGGGACTGGAAAATGACATACCAGAGGTGGACACAACTGTAATTGCGTCTTGAATCGGACATGGGGAATAACATATGCATATTGGTCATGCACACATAACATATGATGGATGACACGTAGTGACACAGAACATGGCAAAATTTACTTTTCCACATTCCCTCCTTGTCACTACGTTTCCATCAGGAAACATCAATATTCATGATACCATCTATCATTTCATACAGTACCATTTGTTCATCTCGAATTGTCTTGGAACGGGATTTAGAACGGGGCTTGGGACTAGGAATACAAGAGGTAGCACACATGCCGCAAATCGCAGGGCCACATTGTATACAGAGACAGCAGCTGAATATGATTGCTACTGCGATACCTAGAAGGGACAGGACTTTCCATCCCCAGGCGGAAATTATATTCCAGAACCAACCGGACCATGTCCAGGTGCCTGGATCTTGGTGTAATAGATGGGCTATTTTATGAAGTCTGGTTATAGCTGAATAAACAGACGGCGCGTTATTTGGAATGAAAATGCAGCAACTAGATCCGATAAGTCTACAGGCCCCGCCCCTATCGGCCAGTATGACGTCAAGGACGAGACGATTCTGGAGCACAACAATTCTCATAAAGGATTGCTCTTCGGTTAAGTTACCTAGAGCAGAGGCAGTCTCATCTACTACTGCTTCAAGGGTTCTTGTTAACCTACGGATTAGCTTACTGTTTACAACTGTACCTAAATAAGGGAACACACCTTTATCAATATCAATGAATTGCTCTGCAGCAGTTTCAGTATAATCGACAATCGGGGGGTTTCTCTTGTGTCTAGTATGTACTAGGAAGGAATTCCTATGGTAGTCAGGTGGGGCTAGGAAAACAGGTGGCAGTAGGAAGGCAATGTAACAGGTTCCCTCCCAATCGAGGGGCAGACGAACATATGCGGTTTGACCACAAACAAAATAAGAATGACGTGAAGCTTTGAAAATAGATTTCCCACTGTCACTATACTGGATAATAGTAGTACAATCACTATGTCCTACGTGTACAGAGCCATAATTACGGACACATAATTCGCCTTTGACTGGTAGTACTGAAATAGCAGGTGAGTCTGGAGTAGTATCAGACTGAACATTCAGGACCATGAAGTTCGAAGAATAATTACCTAAATTGTACACTTCATTTTCTAGATCTAAACCTGTTCTGTGGGGGAAACCTTGCTTGTCTGGGAAACATGTGCTGTTAAGAAAAGACATATCTGTTGAAGATGACGTTAACGTGGACCATGCTCCACACGAACCATTATGTGAAAAAGGATAAGGAAAAAGTGGCAGAACTCCCTTCGACGTCTGGAAAGGGGGGAGTCGACCACACACCCAACAATTAGTGGCATTGCTGGTCTGGTGTGAATAATGCAACATACGGATGAAGGTATTGTTACGCATAGCGAGGCGGTATGAATATTCGTGAGGAGGCAGATCACTAAACGTGTGTTCTACTGTAACATTAGAATGCTTATTTACATGAGGAACTGGAAAACACAGGAAAAATGCGTAACTAGTGCAGGAAATCATTATGCTGATGAATAATATGAAACTTAGAAAAACGATACATCGGTTTGAGTTTTGACTAACTCTCTCACTATGGGGGTCTATTTTATACATGTCAGAAACAGTCTAACCGTTTCACCTAGGGGAGGACTTATACAATCAAACTGACTGACTTATTTTACTAGACCTTAGCTTTTGCTTATACTCCTGCTGCGGAGTTTTCTCTACCAAGGGAGGGGTTGTATCAATGTCATTTGCGGGACAGTCCTTGAGAGCAATATTCTGGCAATCCTTCGAATCCTGGGAAATGTTCTTAAAGACGGGTTTCAGTCCTTTAAAAAGTTTAACATGAGAAAGGTGCACCCAGCCCTTGCGTCCTTCCAACTTCACGGCTGTACGGGTGGTGAGGAGGACCTGTCGGGGCTCTTTCCAACGAGGCTCCAGCGGACTTGATCTGTCAAAGTTCCGGACGAGCACCATCGAACCTGGAACGATTTCATGCGGTGCCACCTCGGTATTGTCTGGAAATGCGGCGGCAACCTGTGAACGACATGAGTTGAGGGCAGACATCAAGGAAGCTAGGTAATCTGTCAGCATATTACATGAAACATCAGTAATACTTCGGGGTCTAGGAGTACCCCACATGTTAGGGGGGCGGCCGAAAACGACCTCATACGGGGACAGACCTGATCTGGAATGTGCGACCATGCGCATATAAAACAAAGCGACTGGCAGAGCTACTAGCCAGTCCACACCCTTATCTTTACATATTTTAGCAATTCGAATTTTCAGAGTCTGATTATGTCTCTCGACTAGACCGGCTGCTTCAGGATGGCGTACACAATGAAACTTCCACTGGTACCCTAGCAAAAGGGAAACGTGCTTCATCAACTCAGATGAGAATGGCTGACCGTTATCAGAATATACGACTCTAGGGAGTCCATATCGAGGGAAAAACTCACGAACCAACTGCTTGGCAGTGGTCGCGGCTGTGTAATCTGGGACTGGATATGCTTCTGTCCACCTGGACAAAGCGCATACAACTACAAGGACATACTTGAAACCTCGACATCGCTCCATCTGAATATAATCCATCTGGAGGACCTCAAAAGGGTGGTCAGGGGGCTGGAATCCACCTTGTTCCACCGGGACACTTTTACCTGGATTAAACTGACAACATATCATACAGGTACGGACTTTCTGCTTGGCTGCAGCTCGTAAATGCTTGTTGAACCAAATGTTCTGGATACTGTCTAACATTGCTTTTTCTCCTAAATGTGCTGGACTATGTGCGGTATTAATGATGACTTGAACCATAGAGTCGGGGAGAAACCATGCGGTCCTACCCTTTGTTAACCATCCTTGATCTGTCTGGACCCCTCCTTGTTCAGACCATTTCTTGATTTCATCGGGAGTAGCATGTAACTGGATATCTATGACATCTTGTGTAGGGTCCTTAACTGTCATGCATGTAATCGGATCTGGAGTATGTGTCTGTGTCGGATTAACTTGAATGTCTGGAGTCTGTGCTGTAAGCTTGGCTGTGCGATCTGCTAGATCATTACCTTGAGAAATAATGTCAGTGACTTTCGTATGTGCTTTGCATTTCATGATAGCGATAGATGTCGGTAAATGTATGGCATCTAACAGAGCTTGGATAAGGATACCATGCTGAATCTTGGTTCCATGAGAAGTCATGAAACCTCTCTCTTGCCAGAGCACTCCAAAGTCGTGTACAACTCCAAATGCGTAACGTGAATCTGTGTAAACATTAACTTTCAGGTTCTTGGCGTGTATACAGGCTTGTGTCAGAGCAACTAGCTCTGCTGCTTGAGCGGACAGGGTATCAATACGGTGTGTCTTAATAACTTCAGTGTCAGTAGTCACTGCATACGCGGCGACTAGATCTCCTGTACTAGTCCTCATACATGAACCATCCACATAAAGTGTCAGGTCAGGATCTGGTAATGGAATGTCTGTCAGGTCTTGTCTTGGCTTTGTCGTAATGTTAACTACTTCCACACAATCATGTGTGGCAGACTTCGAAGTAACTGATGGTAACAGTGTAGCAGGATTCAGAACGTTGCAGCGTCTGATTTCTATGTGTGGCTGAAACAGTGTCAATTCATAACCTGTTAAACGTGCAATTGTCAAGTGCTGTGTTTGTGTTCGATTTAAAAGAACTTCCACGGAGTATGGAACTTGTACTGTCAAGGAGTGTCCTAAAACTATGGAATCACTTTGTCTGATAGCTAGTGCTGTGGCTGCAACTGACTTGAGGCACGCAGGCAGAGCCTGGGCGACTGGATCTAATGTGCTAGAAAAATAAGCACAGGGCTTGTATTGTCCTGCTTGATCTTGTGTGAGAACAGATAATGCTGTACCTTCACGTTCAGTAACGAAAAGTGTAAAAGGCTTACTGTAGTTCGGTGTAGCTAGAACTGGAGCTTGGCATAAAGCTTTCTTTAACTCGTTGAAACTAAGTGTATGTTCAGATGTCCAAGGGAGGACAGTCGATACGGCTGCCTCCTGTGTCGTTAACTGTATCAGTGGCTTGGCTAGAAATGCATACTGGGGAATCCATTGTCTGCAGTAAGAAGTGAGGCCGATAAAGGCACGTACCTCCTTCTGGGTCCTGGGCTGGGGAAAACTCGCTATCAACTGGATACGGTCTGGTGTCAACTGCCTACCCCTCTTGGACAGTAAGTGTCCTAAGTAGACCACTTGCTGGACACAGAATTGAAGCTTAGAAGGGGACACCTTGTGCCCCATCTCGGCTAGGAAATACAGAACCGTCAGTGACGCTCGCTCGCAGTCACGTTCAGAACGGGCTGTGATCAATAGATCATCAACATACTGGAGCAGGGCAGTGTCAGTTGGCATGTGAATGTTGTCTAGTTGTCTCTTGAGTGCTTGACTGTAAATACTAGGACTTTCTGTGAAACCTTGAGGAGCTCGTGTGAACATATAGCTCCTTCCATTTAAACAAAATCCGAAAAGAAACTGGCTGTCTGGATGAATCGGAACACTAAAAAATGCGTTCTTGAGGTCGATTACAGTAAAGAACGTAGCTTCGGAATCAATGGCTGTCAATAGGGAAGAGATATCTGGGACAACTGGGTACTGCGGAATAATACATTTGTTAAGTTCCCGTAGATCAATCACTAATCGATATACTGGGGGTGCATTTGGATCAGTACGTTTCATGACTGGAATGATCGGAGAGTTACATACATTGGAGTCAGTTTCTACAACTACTCCTTGAGCCATGAGCTCGTCAATAATTTTGGACAAGGCTGCTACAGCCTCGGGTGGCAATCTATACTGCCTGATTCGTGGTAACACTACACCTGGTTTGAGGGTCACACGATAGGGTGTGATTTGCATATAACCTACATCAGTTGGACTTGCGCCCATAAATGCTGCGGAACTTTAGACAGTCTGGAATCAAAATCTCGTAATACATAGTGACCCTTAAAGTCACGTAGGAACAATCGTATTCCCTCTGGGGAACAACATATAACGGCACCCAACTCTTTCAGTGTTTTAATGCCTAATAGATTTTCTGGACATGACTTAGTAAGTAACAGATCAGTAGTGCGGGACAATGGACCTACTCCTAGAGTGACTGGCTTTGAAATCTCATTAACGATAGGCTTTCCTGAAAATCCAAGGGAAACATTTCTTGAGCCTGAGAGCGGAGCCCCTGGAACTTCGGCGTGACTAATTGTGGTCCTACTTGCCCCTGTATCAATCAAAAACTTTCTGTCTTTCCCTAATACTTGACTGTGAACATAGGGACCTTCTTGATCTACAGGTATCTCGATGAGAGGCAAGCCTACCTCCCTCTCTAGGCTGTTTCATGAATATGGCTGGTACTCTGGATACTCAGACTGTGCATACTGGTACATCTGCGATGTAACATGCTGTGTTGCAGCAATAGGCTGCGGTACTGTAACTGTCTGTGGTGCATTCTGTGGCTGAGGAATCTGTGAAACTTGTTCTTGTCTAGGCGGACGTGGTCTTTCTTTAGTCTTACCAGTAGCTATGTTATGTTTCAGAACTGCACACTCATTTATAAAATGACCTGGCTGTTTACAATAATTGCAGTTCCCTTTAACGGGAGCTGCAGGATGACTGGCTTGATTCGGACCCCTCTTCTGACTGTCTTGAGGAACAGATTGTGCAACTAGCACTTTCATTTTCGTGTCTTTCATACGTTTTCTCTCGTGTTCTTGTTCTTCCCTGATTCTATTCTGGTGATACTGGAGCATCTGGAGCATCTGGGACGGAGTATTTGCTTGCCAGGTGCTTTCGACTTTCAAAACTCGGTTTTTAATTGGTGGACTTGAATTCTCGACTAATTTAGTAACGAAAAGGTGAGGATATGACTCACTACTTGTCTTGAGGCCACTGTTGATACTAAAGCACTTTTCAAACCTAGAATAAAAATCACTAATATCTTCATCTTGTTTCTGTTTACAGGCTGAGATTGCATCCCAGTCTTCCTTTCTAGTTGTTAATAATCTGGGTAAAACTTGAATCAATAATTCTGGTAATTCTTTACATTTCTCTCCTAGACCAGTACCTGGTACTCGTATCTTATCTTCTGCTTCTAGGACTGCCCAATCTATCTTTTTCTCTCCCACCTCCCATTCTTTTTCCTTTAGCTTTTCATACACCCCTGCGGGTAGCAGAACCTTTAACATTTTAATGATATATGGGTAAGTGTATTCTCCCATACGGAGCATGTCTTTTAATTCTCTATGGAACCCTGCTGGATCTTTATCATGACAGGGAATTAATTTCTTCATCTCGAGAAGTTCCATCTTTGTGATCGGAGTGTATACAAACACTCGCTGCATTTCGCCACCCGTTCCTCTGACTGGGTGGACTTCTCGTAACGGATTCTGTCTGTCTATGTAGAATGATTTACTTTCTGGGGGTGAGACATGGACAAAATGCGGGTTCAAGAATGTTCTATATTTATGACGTTGTTCTAGAATGACACTAATTAAATCGGTACCTAGACCTCTCCATCTGTACTGGAGTAACTCGTTCAGGATATCATGTAACGGGCCTGGATCAGAATGTTGACCCTCATACAGAGTAATGAGGTGTTGAATCATATACATACCCACCAGTCGCTGCTCGGCTGGGGGCAATTTCAGGAACATTTGTGCCACTATTTCGTCTGGAAAAGTGGTAGAATCAGTAATCCATCGGACTGCTGATCGGGCTATTTCTTGTTCATGCATGGTACTTAACTCACTATAACCGATTCGTGATTTCAGAATGTGATCGGTAGCTTGAAATACTTGTTCTAGGGAACCTTGTTCTGGTGCTGAATGATGGAAAGTAGACTTGGGTTCTAGACGTAAATGGCGATCTGGAAATCTAGGTTTTCCTACATACGCTATTCTGGCAGTATTCTCGTCCTCTTCCTCTTCAGGATCAGAGGTACTTTCTTTCTCGCTTACTTGTGCTGCTTTACGCTGTTCGTGTATCTTTATTATTTCTCTACGGATTTTCTTGTACATACTTTCCATGGCACCAATGGTATTGTGCTTTCCTTCGGCTATATTATCACTCCACTTTGTTAGAGTTTTCATTTCTTCCGGGTCTTTAGACGGGTAATCCTGTTCTCTTATTAGACAGTTAATTAAAAACTTTAATATCATACGCTGAATCTCGGCTTTCCTTTGAGACATGGCATCACTAATACTTTGTGGGTCATCCCCTGTACGGATGAAACGATATATCCTGTCTAGATCTTCTTTCATATTTGGCAGGGTGACTAGATACTCGGTCACTCTCCTTACGCGTACGGAATATAAAACCATATTAAACTCGCCTGGAACTGGGTCATAGACACATTCGCCAAGGGTTTGCCTGATTTCTGCGACAGACTTATTACTCTTGGGAGTACGCTGTGACGCTTGAGCATGTAATTCGAGTGCTGATAAACGCTTGTATGGCGGCGGGGTTTGAGGAAGACCTCCTCCTGCGGCCCCTAAACTAGAATCATCAACTGATGCTTTTCGTCCTGGCAGGGTGGGTAATTGTAACGTGGGCTGGACTTGTATGGCGGGCTGACCCAGGGGGGCTGTTAAGGGCACCCCGGTATCTGGGGGAGCAGGAATTACCTGATTTACAGGGACTGGCGGAGCGCGAACAGGATTTGCATATTCGGGGACTGTGTCGTCCAGATAGGACGAAATAAAAATATCAGCTGCGGTCGGTTTGTGACGTAGCTTGGTCGGAACTAATGGTGGCGGGAAATTACTGGATGCCTCCGGGGTCGCTTTTGGCAAGCCCTCGGCAAGAAGAGGATACATACCCTTGATGAGGGCATTTCTCTGTCTGTCTGATTGCTCAGTTCTAACTCGTTCACCTATCTCGATTAATTCTCTTTCTTGGGCTCGTTCTTGGGATTCTCTACTTAATTCTGACTTTCTGATTTCTCTTTCGGTTCTTTTATGAGCTTCTTTGCGCCATAACTCGATGGCATCTTTCTGTGATTGTCTGGCTTTCTTTTTCCATAATGCTTTCTCTACTCGCATGATGCATTCGGCATCCCATGTACCCGATACGGGCCATCTATACTTTTCTTCTAACTGTTTGGTATACTCTACCCATAAATCTAGATACAATATGGCACTTATGCCATGTTTCTGATACATAAAGTGACCTGGACTGTCCCTGGGCGGGACGGGAACTGCTGCTTCCAGCAGACCCTTTCTAGTCTTTAACTGACGTAACTTGGAAAATATAGGCATGACTGAACTGTAATCTAGACACAATACAATACACAATAAACACGATACTTATTTCCCATTCATACCACGACATTAGAATACATGAAAAACATTTAAAATAACAGTTCGAACAGAATACCACCTGAAAATACTTGAAATTTCTCGAGAACAGAACTGACTAGAACAGAAACTAGATGCACTGCTGAAACAGTACGAAACTTACCGGTCTCATAAAGAGACACGTCAGGACCCGCATCCACCGAAGTGGACACTTCGTTTGTGGGACTGTGTACCACCAACCCACAGACCAGAGTCAATCAAATTGACCCTGTCTAGATACCACCCCAGTAACGGTACTCACCGGGCAGCAAGAACGGAAGGCCTCGGACTGGACTGGACTGCTACGACGACGAACTTCGGACTTCGGACTTCAGTTACGGGTGGACCTCCGGATACCTCGGACCTTGGACTCTTGGCTTGGGCTCTGGTCGGGACTCGCCGCGTTCCTCCACCGTCTCGTCTGGATGCTGGACCGCCTCCTCCTTCTCCTCCGTGGGCCTGAGGGATACTTGAGCAGAAATATCTGCCACTGCGCAGAAGAGTTCCGTCACGACTGCAGAGGGTCAGGGGGTCGGCGTGGCTTCACCGACGCGTGGGGAAAGGGCAAGTCCCTATTCGGGCGCCATTATGTGGTAAATAAATAAATAATACCCTATTTTTGACTAGACATATATCATAACAGATAGCTCAATAAATAAGAGTCAAGATTCGAGGTAGTAGGAGTTTTGCAGGTTTAATACAGCATAAGGACAGGAACAGGACAACCTGCATAGGAATAGGATGACAGGGCCCAGCAGCTGCTGGGGCTGGGTCTGGGATGAGCGCGCTGACTTTTAATAACAATACACGAGCATATATACATAGCGCGAACACATAACATTACATTGCAGTAGGCGTAGCAGTGGGTGGAGCAGAAGGCGTGACGCGTAGCAGTCGCGAAAGATAAGAGTAAAAAGAGGTGTAACTGGGCGTATACATAGACATGTGGTGCAGACGTAACAGGATATGTCATGAATGGGGCGGAAACATAGGAGGGGGCTACCTAAGGAGCCGGGACCTCTAACCTGGTGGTGCGCGCAAACTGGCAATGACGTGTTACTAGGAGAAGCTGGGGGCTATGAACTCTGTGCTAGGAGCAGAGACTAAAGTCTGGAGGGTCGGAGCGACATGTACCTAAACCCTATCTAGTATCTGATGTTTAGGGAACATGTTGATATAAACTAGAAGTCATGAGGGGAAAAGCTAATTGACTCTAAGACTAGAGCATGCATTTATTCTACATGTAGTGCGTGATGAAGAATATTAAATGACCATTAAATACAGTATTTCTCTTAATATGGAGCCGCATAGGCTAGACAATGACGGAAACTATTGATGCAGTTCAGTAGCTTAGGAATGCAGAGAAGGAGGACTAAACTGATAACTGGAATCATAACATATTCTTTGGCAGACTCAGAGACTGAGCCAAGCTGCACCGGGCACTGCGAGGCAGGAAGTAAGTGAAAGGTCGAGGATACAGGTGGGGGCTGGATCGCTCCTCAGCGAGGCTTCAGGAGACAGGGGCTGAATCTGATGTCCGGGCCCTGTTGAGGCCTAGAAACGGGGACTTTATAATGAAATAACGTGCACACTGAGAAGCGTGGCAACATTACTTTACATAAGCCTGATATTCGTAGTATTCACGGGGACTGGAAAATGACATACCAGAGGTGGACACAACTGTAATTGCGTCTTGAATCGGACATGGGGAATAACATATGCATATTGGTCATGCACACATAACATATGATGGATGACACGTAGTGACACAGAACATGGCAAAATTTACTTTTCCACAGGCTGGCCTCCCGGCACACGGTGCGCCCTCTCCACCGAGAAGAAGGCGGATAGCCCCTTGGGTCGCAGTTCATTGGTGATTAGGCCCTCTACGTACAGATCCATGGCTCTCACCCCCTCCGTCTCCGGCACGCCGAGTATGCGGACGTTGTTCCGCCTGGAGCGCCCTTCCTGGTCGTCGAGCTTCTCACGTAGCACCTTATTGTCCGTCACCAGCTTCTCGACCGCCAGTTGGAGTTCGGAGACGTCCTCCACCAAGGATTTCGTTACTACTTCCATGGCGTTGACCTTTTCCGTCATCTTGTGGAAGTCAGCTCTGATCAGCGTAATGTCCGTGGAGATCGTGCCCACTGTCGTTTGTAAATGTGCCAGGGCCTGCATCACGTCATCCAAAGTCGCTTTCTTAGGCCCCTGTACCTCCACGGATCTACCAGCCGTCTCCTTCCCGGCCGTCGGGGACACCGCAGGCCTGTCGCAGGCATAACGGTCTATTAGGGCCCACTTTTCAGGCCTCTCCCCGTCATGTCGCCAGAATCCGCGGTCCCTGGGCAAGCCAGCGGCGGGGGACCGCGTTTGCCCCTTCTGCGGCGTATGGTGTCTGCCGGTGTTGTAGGTTAAGTTCGTAGCAGGCGGGGGTGTAATAGCTGGCTCGGGAGTCCTCTGGACCGTTGCGCCACGTCACGATGCCCAGCCGGGAGTGCGGAGAGGAGAACGACGGACGGGACCCAGTTCCCGCACCTCCGGGAGTTGCTGTCACCTTGTTTCTCCCCCTCAGCCAGGGGGGCGAGAGCCGGTTTCTAGGGGTTCTACCCGGCGCCGGTGTCGCTCAGCAGGTGTTGTGGGGGTGAGTGATGGGGCGCAGGTGAAGGATGTGCCCGTATCTTGCGGGGCACCGAGTCCTGCAGTGCTTGGCGCTGTAACAGTAGTCGCCTAATCCCAGGGCAACCAGGAGGGAAGGCCCCGCAGTCTGTGTGGTCTGTGAGGCGGAGATCGCCGCCTGTGATGCGGCGGGTAAAGTCCGGATTTTGGCCGGGCTCGGCAGTGTGGCGCCGGCTCTCCACAAAAATGGCGGCACTCCGCCGCAAATCAATCTCGGGCTGCTGCCCACCGGGTGGTCTCGGGGCGCAGGGGAGCGAGGCAGCACCTACCCGGCTCTGTACAAGTGAAATTGGCCGTGTCCGCGCCCGGTTCAGTCTGCACTCACCCCGGGAGCCGGCGTCCGTCCGCCGAATGGAGGTGCGGCGGGCACTTCCGGTGCGGGTCCCCCCGGGGCAGTCACGCTTCCTGGCAGGTCGGAGAGTGAAGGCAGTCCCCGGCTGCGCCGCGTCTCGGAGGCCTCTCCGTCACCGGGGTGGATGTCAGCTCTCGGTCGTCGGATAGCTACCGCACTTGCATCCTTCGCACCGCTCGGTCCCGGGCTCAGGGTTCCTCCTTCTGGGGCAAAATAGTCAACGGATGGACTACAGGATTGCTGGAGAGGTCGCTTCGACCGCGGAGCTACTCCTCTATGCTGCCGCCATCGTTGGCTGCAAGCCACGCCCCCATAAAAACATTTTTTAAGTTATCTAATGTATCCTATGGTAGGTGCGAACCCCGTAATATTGGGTTCAAGGATTGTTTCATAAAGCAGTTGTGCTACTCATATATTGTCACTTCAATTGAGGATATATATAACACTACCCTCCTTGAAGCCTTTAAACGGTCCCTCGTAGTGCATAAGAGACATAATCATTGGGAACGTCTTCCTAGATCTACAGAAATCTATATGTAAGTCTCCTCATTTGGAATAGCTACAGGGATCATAAGGACAGAAGAAAAACAAAGTTATAAGATTGTATTAATAGATACATCCTATTGCAGGCACGAACCCCATGTCTCTTCAGTTCATAGATTGAGTCATATAGCGGTTGTGCTACTCATATTTTAGGTCTCATAGATTGGAAATGTATATATCTCTAACCTCCTGGAAGCCCATACAACGTCCCCCGTGGTGCATTCAAGACATAATCATTAGTAACTGCATTGTAACGCCGTTGCTGTGGTGTGGCAGGGTTGAGGTATGGGGTGAGGAGGTACTCACGGAGGCCATATGCGCTGTCACCTGAATGAAAGGAGCAGAGGGTAAGTGCCTGTCATGCGCAGCTACATGGTCTCGATGTACTGTTTGTTGGCATGTGTACTTACCTAGAAGGTGTCCTTCGCCATAGTCTCCCCTGGCCAGTCGTGTGTGCATGCCGCTGTGCCGGAATATGAAGGAGGCATGCGTGCTCCCTGGGTATTGTGCCACTATGTCGGTGATGATTGCCTTAGCGTCGCACACCTTCTGGATGTTCAGTGAGTGGTAGGACTTGCGGTTTCGGTACATGTATTCAGTCTCTGCGGGTGGGCAGATGTGGATGTGGGTACAGTCAATGCATCCAATTACATGAAGGAATTGCAATATGTTGTAAAATTGTAGCTTGGTTTGATTCAAGTCCTGTTGGGTGGTTGTAAATTTGATGTAATGGTGTAGCCGGGTCAGCATGGCCTCCAGGAAACTCCTTAGGCAGCGGGACATGGTGCTCCTGGAGATCCCCCCTGCAACGGCAACTATCCCCTGGAAGCTTCCGGAGGCCAGGAGGTGCAGGCTGCACAAGACCTGGACATGGGTGGGCACCGCATTGGTCCTCCTCGTTGGGTGCTTTATCAGGGGGTCAAGGTCCTGGATGAGCTTTGTAATTATTGTCCCATTCAGCCGGTACTTTGAGTAGATATCCTCCTCAGTTTGTCCCAGTAGTGTGATCCGCTGGCGGAAAATTCGCTCCTGGATCCTGCGTCTGTTCCTTGCTGCAGTCTGGAGCCTTCGCTGCCTTACCACCATGTAGAGTCCTGGCATTGTGAATGTCCTCATGCTCCTACTGTGTCTCCTTAAGTGTGTTTGATCAGCCCGCACCTCCGGCTAGTTAGGATTTTTTTCTTGGAATTTTTTTTTAATCTTCATGGTTACCACCTGGTTTGGCTTCTCCTTAATTTGCGCCTCGCAAAATGGGATTTTTGGGGTTTTCGCAATTTGCGAATTTTCATGCATTGGGTTTGCGAATAATTTGCGATTTCGCAAAAAAATCGCAGAATCGTTGGGAACTCACTATTTCCGATTCGCAAAGGGGGTTCCACCTTGATTCTGCGATTTTCTTTGCGAAGTCGCAAATTATGTTTTACGAATTCGCAATTTGGTCATGTTTTGTTTCATGAATTGCGATTAATGGAATTACGATCGCAATAGCTATTTCGCAGCTATTGCGATCGCAATTTGGGTTGATGAATCCGGCTGTTTGTTTCAAAGGGCAATGCTTTCATTGATGGGGAAGCAAAGAGAATATCGCTGACAGACTACGAAGGAGCAATGGTCCAGATAACACAACCCACACAGGAGATGCCAATAAAATAATATTCCATGTGTTTTGATGCTAAACACATTGAGGGACAGTTTGAGGAGGGGGGAAAAGAGGAGTGTAGAAAGGGAGGATGTGTTAAGATAGAAGAGGGATTGTGAACAGGCCCTAATGGTAAAATATGTTTGCTTCTATCAATGCTCTCCTCCAAGGCCCTCCTTTTTCATGGTTACTCACATGTGGGTTGAGATGGTATGATCCGCTTGTTTTCCAAATGTTGGTACAATACTAAATCCCACCAGACAGCAGACCACCTCTGCAGACAATGTACTGTTTGTGCACAATACCACACTGGGAAGGGTACACCGATATCACCTGGCCACTTTCCACCTCCACATGGGCCATTTGAGAGTTTGCAGATGCACTTCATTGATATGCCTCCCACACACATGTATGTATTGGTCATCGTGTTTATGTTCCGTAAGTGGACTGAGGCATCACCAACAAAGAACTGTGGTGCACAAGCTGTTGCTGGCACTCCTGAGTTCTGACAATTGACCTGCGTTAAATTCCCATTTGATCAGGGAATATGCACAGGGCTTGCGCTTACACTGAAGTTTCATTGTGTATATCAGTAAAAATGAGGAGTGGTGTGCTTAAAAATAAAATAGGAAAGATTTGTTCATCCACTCAGCTATCCTGGGTATATGCGCAACCACTAGCCCTGTTGGCAATGAGAAGCACTCCTGACAGAGTGAAAAAACTGAGCCCACATGAGATTCTGTTTGGCTGCCCCATGAAAATTGGAGGCCACATGTCTATTGCTCCACTATCAATAGCAGATGACTTACTGTTATACTACAGTAAGAAACTAACCGAGTGTAAGGGGGGGTCAGGAATGGGCTGGACACAGGGTCTGGGTAAAGCAGGTTTTATTTTTCCATACAACTTTTTCTTTCTTAACGTCAGTCTCTCTTTAGCGAACTCGGCAGTATCCGTGGTGCCGGCTGGTGTGAAGACTGTCTTCCGTGTCGGTCTTGGTTCGGGTGACGCTGCTCCCCCTTGGGCCTCTCTCGCAGGGTTTCGGGAGCCCCAAAATAAAACAAAAGAAAAGGACCGATTACTTTCTCGTCCTCTTATTATTCTACAGGGGGACCAGGGAGTGAGGGACACCGTCTCGTGTGACAAGCTTTTACCGCATTTAGTGCACAATAAGTGAAGGTAGGAATTTACAGGGTAGGGAGGGGTGTGCAGGATACTAGGGCGTAGAGGTTCTTTTAACTGCGGACCGATAACCCCTCCGTCCCACCCAGCTCGAGAACCTGTCACGCACCTGTCGGAGCCACACTCCTCCCTCGGGAGTGTGGCACGGCGCAGCGTGGTCCCGTTGGCCTCCTGGCTCGTCTTCTTCAGCCAGCAGCGCTTCGCCTTCCCCGACTTCGTCTGCTTCTCGTCCTGGCTGTCCTTTCTGCTCGTCTTCCTCCTCGCGGTCCTCTTCGAATCCGGTGACGTCACACCTCTCTACCTGGACATCCGGCGTCTTATCCAATGCCCCGTAGTACACGTCATTGTGGGAGGGGCCTTCGTCCGGGACACACGGCCAGTTAAAGGGGCCAGACTGTTTTCCTTCATCGAGTGCGTGCCACGAGTGCTGTTCGTCCTGTGAGGAAGGATGAAGGGAATCCTTATCAGTACATGTCCACCAGTCCATTTCCTCGCTGTTCCCCGGGGTACAGGCCAACTCGGGCACCTTGTTACACTCCTCCCCCCCTGGATTCTCCCGTTCGGGGAGAAGAGGCGATCGGGACAGAAAGTCTGCGTTGCCATTGTCACGTCCTTTGCGATGTTTTACGACAAAGGAAAACGGCTGGAGGAGCAAGAACCATCTGAGGACTCTAGGATTTTGGGAGGAGTTTCTTTGCATCCATTGTAAAGGTGCGTGGTCTGTAAATAGCACAAAAGGACGACCTTCCAAATAATAGCGCAGTTTGTCAATGGCCCATCTAATCGCTAGGCATTCCCGCTCTATTGTTGGGTATTTCCTTTCTCGGGGATGCAATTTGCGGCTAAGGAATAAAACAGGATGTTCCTTTCCATCCTCTCCCTCCTGTGACAATACGGCCCCGAGTCCGATATCAGAGGCATCCGTAGCCAATGAAAACGGTTTTTCAAAATCGGGAGGTATGAGAACTGGACTCGTTGTGATCGCCCTTTTGAGGGATTCAAACGCCTCCTTTGCTTCGATGGACGGGCGACTCAAGTGGGAGGGTTTTGATGACTTACTCAGTATGTCAGTCAAGGGACTTGCTGTTGCCGCAAAGTTCGCAATAAATCGTCTATAGTATCCTATTAGACCCAAGAATCCCCGTAGTTCTCTTTTGTTGGAGGGAAAAGGGGTTTGTACAATGGCTTTCACTTTGTCTTCCTGCGGGGCTATTACACCTTCCCCTAATAGGAAACCGAGATATTTCACCCTGGAAAAGGCCGCTCTTGATTTTTTTGCGTTTATATGCAGGCCTGCTGTGTCGAGTTCCTGTATAACTTTCTGTACATGGGATAGATGCTCTTCCCATGTTTTACTGAAAATAACAATATCGTCCAAATAAACAGAACAATATTTAGTGTGTGTGGCAAAGACATTGTTCATTAACCTTTGAAAGGTGGCCGGTGCCCCGTGCAGTCCAAAGGGTAGAACATTAAACTCATAGAGGCCCTCTTCTGAGGCGAACGCTGTCTTTTTCCTATCCTCCTCTCTCAATGGCACCTGCCAATAGCCTTTTGTGAGGTCTAATGTTGTTATGTATTTCGCCTCCCCTATTCTCTCAACTAGCTCGTCCACCCTTGGTATAGGATAAGCGTCAAAGGCCGAAATGGCATTCAAGGCCCTAAAATCCATGCAAAAACGGGTGGACCCGTCTGGCTTCGGGATCATAACGATAGGGGAAGACCATTGGCTGTGAGAGGGTCGGATTACCCCTAACTCGAGCATGTCCTGAACTTCCTTTTTCACATTACCTCTTCTAGCTGCAGGAACCCTGTATGGACGTTGTTTGACTATTTTACCTTCCTCTGTCTGTATTCGGTGTTCGGTCAAATGAGTCAGACCGGGGGTATCAGAAAATACATGAGCATAAGGACTTAATGCCTTCCTCAGGTCTTCTTTTTCTTGCACCGTCAACTCAGGGTTTAAAGGCAACTGCTCTAGGGTGCTTGTTTTTTTGTTTACTGGCAGCCCGAAGTGTGTTGATTTAGGAGGGGGTCCTATCCACTTTTTTAGCAGATTGATATGAAATGTCTGACATCTGGACGGAGTTAGTCGTACTCGGTAGGTGGTGTTCCCTATCGTTTCTACCACAGGATAGGGACCTAACCACTCGCTTTTGAATTTTTGGGAAGAAGAGGGAAGCAAGACCAATACCCAGTCTCCTTTGTCTAGTCTTCGCCATCTTTTCCCTTTGTCATAATGAAACTTCTGTGTACGTTGGCTCTGTTCTAAGTGGGAATACGCCAGATCTCTTAGTTTTCCCAGCTTGGACTTAAGTTGTTGGGTATAGTCCAACAGAGACTGTTGTTCCTCCGCATCCTCTTGTTCCCATGCATCTTTGGTAATCTCCAGGAGTGACCGGGGTTGTCTACCATACAATAACTCAAAAGGAGAACAACCTAGGCTACTCTGTACTTGTGCCCGTAGTACATACAGGGCCAGGGGTAGGACCTTATCCCAATCTTTACTTTCTACAGTTAGCATTTTTTTCAGTGTTGTTTTTAGCGTGCGATTGTACCTCTCCACGAGGCCATCAGTTTGAGGGTGGTATGCAGATGTTCTAATCTGGTGTAAATCCAACGTCTTACATACTTCCCTCATTAATTTTGATACAAAAGGAGTACCTTGGTCAGTAAGGATCTCCTTTGGAAACCCTACTCTGGAAAATAACTCGACCATTTTGTCGGCTATATTTTTAGTGGTGGGAGCCTTCAGGGCAAAAGCCTCTGGAAACCGAGTGTGATAATCCACTATGACCAGGGCATAGGTATTTCCCCTCGAGGAACGAGGTAAGGGCCCTATAAGATCCATCCCAACTCTTTCGAAGGGTTTTCCTATGAGAGTCATGGATTGTAGCGGTACAGCTTGGGGACGTGTCATGTTTTTCTTTTGACAGATCTCACATTTCTTACAGTACAACTCAGCCTCTTTATAGATGCCAGGCCAATAAAAGTGTCTGTTTATGTTTTGGGTGGTTTTTTCTGCCCCTGAGTGTCCCGCTGTTATATGAGAATGGGCATAATATAAGATCTGTTCCCTGAAAGCCGAAGGTACTACCAGCTGGGGGGAATCTCCTGCCTTACCTTCCCTATAAAGTAGGTCGTTTGTGATCACAAACCTGGGATACGTCAGGGAGGTAGAGGTCTTACCAGCATGGGCAGATTCCCAGGCGTTAAAGAGAGTCGTGTCATTGGCCTGTGCGAATCTAAAGTTCCTATCCCGTACCCAAGGTTCCTTTGCTAAGTAGGCCGAGCCCTGTTTAGGGGGGTTAGGAAAACGGTCTTTGAACAATGACAAAAAGTCGGGGTTATCCACGCCTAGTATGATATCTTCTGGCAGTGTGTCTATTACTCCTACTTTGATAGATACAGGGGCTCGATTTTGTGGTGTTATGACCATCTGGGCCACAGGATATGGCTTTACATCACCATGTACGCATCTGATATGTACCTGTTCTTTGGGAATAATTTGAGAAGGCAGTACTAACTTCGTTTGTACTACGGACTGGCGACATCCCGAGTCCAACAAGCCCATGATATGTTTCTCATTTATCAAGATACGTACATAGAAGGAGGGTCCCATCTCTGCAGTGTACATGACAGCTCTGGGGATGTATCCAACCTCCATTGGTTCATCTGGAGGCTTCCGTTTTGGGCACATCCGGGCAATATGTCCCCACTCCCCACAGTCAAAACACTGGGGTCCCTTGAACTGCACACTGTCCATCCGTAAGGGTCGTGGTTTCAGGGGTGGAAGTGGTTCTGGTTTCTTTTTTTCTGTTTTGTGGGTTACAATTGGCTTGGGGTTTTTTTCTGAATCCCATGCGAAAGTTCTGGGTTGTGCTCTAGAGTAGTTGGTGGCCATTTCTATGGCTTGGGCCACTGTCAATCCCGAATGTTGGCGGAGCCATCTTTGCGTTCCATATGGCAATGCCTCCATGAATTGTTCAAGGATTACAGTATCCATAATCTCCTCTTTGCTTCTTTGAGTCGGTTTTAACCACTTTTCGGCTGCCATCTTCAATCTCAAATACAATGTTTTCGGGTTTTCACCGGTTACCCCTCTTTCTTTTCTAAACCGTACACGATATGCCTCAGGGTCTAACCCGAGATGGTCAAGGATGACGTCTTTAATCTCTGCATAGGGGGTGTTTCCGGCATGATTAGCTACTTGGTAGGCTGCTTGATCCTCTCCGCTCAATAACGGTGCTAGGAAGAACGGCCACTTCTCTATTGGCCAGCCACATGCCTGGGCAGCTCTCTCGAAATTAGAGAGGAACGAGTCTGGGTCTTCTCCAGCAACGTATTTTTGTAGGGATACCCCCGAGGGATGGGGAACGCCCGCTCTGCGGTCGATGCTGGTAGCAGGCACTTGGGCTACTTTCTGTAGACTCTCTATTTGAGCACTGATGGCACTTTTAAAGAGTTCTCTATCAGCGTCCGCTATGGTAATCTGGTTTTTTATGGCCCATTCCAATTTATCTTGTCCATCTATCAAATGCTGGATTACTTGTTCCATCAGGGATTGCTGTTGGGGGTCAGGCAATCCCACTTCTGACACCACTTGTAAGGGGGGGTCAGGAATGGGCTGGACACGGGGTCTGGGTAAAGCAGGTTTTATTTTTCCATACAACTTTTTCTTTCTTAACGTCAGTCTCTCTTTAGCGAACTCGGCAGTATCCGTGGTGCCGGCTGGTGTGAAGACTGTCTTCCGTGTCGGTCTTGGTTCGGGTGACGCTGCTCCCCCTTGGGCCTCTCTCGCAGGGTTTCCGGGAGCCCCAAAATAAAACAAAAGAAAAGGACCGATTACTTTCTCGTCCTCTTATTATTCTACAGGGGGACCAGGGAGTGAGGGACACAGTCTCGTGTGACAAGCTTTTACCGCATTTAGTGCACAATAAGTGAAGGTAGGAATTTACAGGGTAGGGAGGGGTGTGCAGGATACTAGGGCGTAGAGGTTCTTTTAACTGCGGACCGATAACCCCTCCGTCCCACCCAGCTCGAGAACCTGTCACGCACCTGTCGGAGCCACACTCCTCCCTCGGGAGTGTGGCACGGCGCAGCGTGGTCCCGTTGGCCTCCTGGCTCGTCTTCTTCAGCCAGCAGCGCTTCGCCTTCCCCGACTTCGTCTGCTTCTCGTCTTGGCTGTCCTTTCTGCGCATCTTCCTCCTCGCGGTCCTCTTCGAATCCGGTGACGTCACACCTCTCTACCTGGACATCCGGCGTCTTATCCAATGCCCCGTAGTACACGTCATTGTGGGAGGGGCCTTCGTCCGGGACACACGGCCAGTTAAAGGGGCCAGACTGTTTTCCTTCATCGAGTGCGTGCCACGAGTGCTGTTCGTCCTGTGAGGAAGGATGAAGGGAATCCTTATCAGTACATGTCCACCAGTCCATTTCCTCGCTGTTCCCCGGGGTACAGGCCAACTCGGGCACCTTGTTACACCGAGACATTGTGTTATCTTCATCGGCAGGTTCTGCAGGCTCTCACGCAAGCAGACACACCACCATTCCACGGGCTCTAGCAAGGAGATTGTGTCTGGATAAAAGGCCACCCCAAATGACACTGCCTCCAGTCAACGTGGAAGGGCCCCTACCAGGTCCTCCTGACAACTGCCATGACCATCAATTGTGAGGGGCTCACCTTTTGAATTCACAGCTCCCACACCAAGAAAGAATAAGGACTAAAACAAGAACATCAAACGCCAATGGCACCACCAGCAGCTCCAGCGGCATTCTGCAGATACAACCTCTGCTCCACTAAAGCACCAGGTAGGAGCTAAAGAGGGTTGTTCGTGCTGCACATCACCAGGAAAGCGGAGGGTACAAGCGGGCCCTGATCATTGACAATGAAAACGCCTGGCTCCAATACCCTGCCACAGCAGCAGCAACAGGACACCATTGTTGTAGTTTAGTTGTGTTAAAAGTATCTGAGTCGCCGAAGTGCTGGTAACCTCTCAAGTCACAGGATCAAATACCACCGGAAAACATAGTTCTTTGACTGAGTACCAAATGCATTGTTCGTTCCCAAACACCACATGTAGCAACGCCTGGAACAATGTCATGAGTGATGCAGTAAAACGGCAGGAAATGGACATGGGTGCTGGCTGCAGTATGCACCTCCATTCCTGCCATAATAATAATGACACTCCTGATAGTGTTTTCTGACCACAACGCCATACCATTCCTTAATGGACTAGAGACTGATGTGAATAATACTGAGATAATGAACCACACATCCCAATTTAACTTGAGTATGATGGAATGTGGTAAATTGGGGATGGAGGAGGAGAGGAAAAGAGGATTTGGGAAGAATATGTAGGCAACAACTATGTAAAAATTTTGAAAATGCGCGTGCGTGCAATGAATATATCAGGATGTTATGTCTGCACACATCTGCCATCAGGTACAGGGGACAGAATGAGCTACAATGTCATACCACTTTCAAAATATGTAGGCTGTGCTCTAGTAAGGGACATGCTTATAAGACATGCTTATCAGACAACACACACCAGGAAAGATAACATGGCCACTACCACCCTTAGGTCAAGGAAACTACCCTGCATACATATGAAGCCAACTAGAAAAGAAAATATATTTCTAGATGCATTCTACAAAAGGTCACAACAGGAGGAGGGTGGTTTGGAGGACATGGCAGGATGGAACCTTTCAGGAAGGCGGAAAGGTGAGGAGCACAAAATACCTAGGATCAGAACAGAATAACAGATCATTGCGATACCCCGGATGTTATAAAGGCCCGATGTACAATACAATAACTACTGGGGTACAAGGGATTGTTTCCAGCTGTGGTCAGTGGGCATATTTCTACTTGCCCACATTTCACTGACTGTAAGAAATGGGGTTCTCTCTTTGGCAATGGTTTGCACTTTTGTCCAAGTAGGTACCCTTGCTTCTAGCCAGAGTAAGGGAGTTCCACCCTTAGACGAACCCTGTCAGGTATCGGCTTGGCGATAATAAAGCACCGGCGTTGTTGAGGTCAGGGCTGCGGAGCGAGTCAGGCAGTGCGTTGTGAGTGTCACAAGTGGTGCCACGGCTCCCCTGCAAGCAGTCAGAGTCAGTACGGTTCGCCGTCTTCAGGTGTCGGGCTCCGGTGCAAGTCAGGACAGTGCGTCATGAGTGTCACAAGTGGTGCCCTCGGCTCTGGTGATGGCTTAAATATATGGCATCAGAGTCAGTACAGTTTGGCGTTGGCAGGTGTCGGGCTCCTGTGCAAGTCAGAGCGGTGCCCATGGCTTCGTTGCAGGTCACGGCAGCACTCGCCAGCATCAGTAACTGCTATTTCCCTCTGTGGCAGATAAAATATCAGTTCCAGGTGTAGGAGTACAGAGGAAATTAAGTATTTGTGCGCCTGAGACTTCAGATCAGGAGGCAAGCTCGACACCAAGCCCTTGGAGATCTTCTTTAAGCAGGATACACGGCATAAAGCAAAGTCTTGGTCCTCTCCTTGGCAGAAACAGCCACTGCAGGCCAACCCCCACACAGCACAAAGTAAAGGGGCAGTACTTCTCCTTCAGCTTTCCCAGCTCATCTCCTTGGCAAAGGTTCCTCTTGGGTCCAGAAGTAATCTAAAATTCTGGAGTTATGGGCCCCAATATTTATACTGAATTTCTCTTTGTTCTCTTGTGGAAGAGAGGCTCTGTGTTCAGTCCAAACCAGTTCTGTCCTCTCTGGGCCAGCTTCCTGGCAGGAGATGGGGGTGGCATTGTGAAAGGCAGACCAGACCTATTCAGGTGCAGGGAAATCTCCTCCCACTGCTCTAAATGCAGCCCAAGCCTATTCAGTCCAGCCCTGACTCATTCAGGAAATGCAGGACACACCTTAACCCAGTGGCTGTCTGAGTGAATGCACATGCCCATCCCCTGTCACTCCAAAGCCAAACAGTCAATCCACTAACCAGCAGCGGCACACGGGATGGCTAAGCAAGAAAATACCCACTTTCTAAAAATGGTTTTTTCAAACACACAATAGAAAAAAACATCTTTTGTAAAAGATACATTTTTATATTCTGAGATCAGGCATACTAAACTCCACCTTTCTACCGTGTCACACTGGGAGGTGATACTTATAAGATGTTATAAATAAATTCCAATTCTATCCAATGAGAACGATAGCCTTTCCATAGTGAAAAACAAAATACACTGTATTTCACAATCAGGACATGTCACACACATCAGTACATGGCCTACCTTTCACACACACTGCACCCTGCCCACAGGGGTAATTTTGGCCTACCTTAGTGGTGTCTTACATGTAAGAAAAGGGAAGGGTATGGCCTGGCAAGTGGGTGCACTTGCTAGGTTGACATGGCAGTAGAAACTGCACGCAAACACTGCAGTGGCAGGTCAGAGAACCCTTTGAACGGCTGCTTGTATGGGTGGCACAATCAGTGCTGCAGGCCCAGTAGCAGCATTTGATTTACAGGCCCTGGGCACACACAGTGCACTGTACTAGGGGCTTAGTAGTAACTCAAACAAGCCAATCATGGAAACACCAATCCATTTTCACAATTTACAGAGGGAGTACTTGCACCTTGACACTGATCAGCAGTGGCAAAGTGCTTAAAGCATTTAGACCAGCAAAAACAAAATCCAGCACACAGCAAAAATACAGGAGGCGAGACAAAAAGATAGGGGAAAACTACACCAAGGATACCAGGTCTAACACTGACCTATTACAAGCACAACACCAAGGTCACCATCCAGTGATGAGCAAAAGGACAAAGGAATGGGAAGACATGGTGTGGGGGTGGTATACACAACCTACAGAATACACCAGTTGGCAAGGATGTTTGAAGATTTGGCAAGTTCAGTAGCAGCAGCTTTGAGTAAAATTAGAGAGGAGCTTACTGCCATGAGGGCGGTCCTTATTCAAAACAGCATTGCTTTAGACATCCTTCTCGCCAATGAAGGAGGGGTATGCTAGGTTATCCATCAGACTCGTTGTTGCTACATTTCAGATAACAGTGACAACCTAAACAGGGTGATCAATAAGATAAAATAGTAGAAGTAGAAGATGAAGAGTATGGCATACACTGAGGGGGCATATGGGAACAAGTGCTAAGATGGTTCGAGGACTGGGGAGTTTGGATACTGGAAGCAATAATTGGAATAGCACTGTTAGTTGCATAATGATCCAGGTATGCCATGCTTGCTGACGGCACTAATAAGTAGTAGTGGACATTGCATGAAAAGGAGCACTACATCACATACATGCATCACTAGGAATGACATTGGAGAAGAGGGTACGGAAATGATGATGAAGAATGAGATAGGGTAGAGGTTAGTGATTGAGTATCAGAGGGCGGGAATGTGAAAGTCATCTTTTAGTGATCCCTAATACCAACAGTATGACCAGCATTGAGATACTCATATCTACAGATGACCTGTAGAATGTGTGGAGAAGAGTATTGACCCTGGGTGAACAGATCTTTACTGTAAGTAAGCTATTATCACAAGGCAAGGCTTGCTCAAGGACATCATCCACACGGTACAGGATGCTAGCTCAGCAACAGGCATTTGACCACACCATATTTAGAAGTGGCAAAGCTTATGTGTCCCTGACTGGACGGATATTTGCAAATCTTTCAGACAGAAGTTACCGTAACTAGCCCATTGCATTAGCTTGGAAACTCCCAACTGTCACAATCAAATGATACGTGGGTAGCAAGGACCCACCCTCTTGCAAAATGCAGGTGTCATGCAGTGTTGGCATCTCCTAATTGGCCTTATATATTTAATAATTGTGTAACCTGCAGAGACTGGTGATGGACATGTGATACTTCAGTCCATCATTTCTGATTCTTATTCCTATGATTTTCCAGGACATGTACTGCAATGCCCTTTTGTAGTTTTAGACAATAAAAGATTGTGTGAGACGACTGCTTTTTGGACACTTGGCAGCTGGCTGACTGTCCCAGTGCTGCAGGTATTATAATAAATGTTTTCTTTCTACATATGTGCTGACGGAGTTTGTATTAATTTTTAGTAGGATTCTACACTGTGATGATCAGGCTTCAGCTGGGAGAGAGTGTTTCCTCAGAGAAAAACACACACCAGTTGAGCTCAGCTCCTCTTCTCTTCGTATAGGCTCTCAGCATGGGAATAGAGGCTGCAGAAGGATGGGGATAACCTGAGACGAAGAACTCTCTGATTCAGTGAACAACTCATGAGGTATACATATGGTTGACCACTCACTTTTACCCTATGGTGGGGAACTTTCTATTAGTACGAGACATAGCCGGTATGAACCTGCATGATGAAAATAGGTCCACTAGGACTATTTGTTAACTCTGCACATTCACTGTCATTTTTTAAATGTAGATATCATGGAGCTCGTTGCAGACCTTTGTCGCCATATGCGTTACCAAAGTAATTGTTTTAATGAATTGACACTTTCACAAGTTCTGACAATGATAATGACATGTTGCATGTGAGGCAAAGGCAGACAGACTAACTTAACAGTTCGAAATGGGGTCTGTCTTTGGAGTTTAGGACAGAATTGTATATTGGTGAGAGCCTATTTGTCAAAACAATAACTTAGCTCTGAAGTGGGATAGTTGTCAAATTAACATACTGTTAAATGGACAAATAAAGGGGCACCTGCTTTTAATGTCATGTTGCTGGTAGGGATAGCACACATCACCTGTTGTGCTCTTTTGATAAACACCTCAAGAGTGAATCATTTGCCACGAGCTAGATTTAAGATGAACAAACAATGAAATGCTATATAAGAAAACTCTTTTACGCTTTGCCTCATGCATAGGAAGCACACAAACTAGATATCAAAACACGTATTCAAATTCCACACTTTTTTTCTTATTGTGAAAATCTTTTTAGCAGTTTATGCAGGAAAGGAGAAAACTAGGGGTCAAATGAGGAAAACAAAAATGATAGGATCTTAGCTCCCTGATTGGCAGGCTGTAGATGAACATTATTGTTAGAGAGTCATTATTATACAAGAGGCTCTGAATACTGTGTTGTCGGAAAAAAAAGTCAAGAGACACATAAATGAACACTAGTGCATCTCCCAAACCTAAACAGAATGTGGCATCCCAAAGGGTCAGATAGTAGCCTAAAAAAAGTTAAAATAACTCTGAGTTTATGTTGCAGGGATTTCAAGTCAGGATCTAGATACTGAAATCCAAGCTAGGATCCTCATAACTGGATATTTCGATGTGAATTCAGATTGGAGGACCGTTCTTTATGGACTTTAAGAAATGCGAAACTTAGCGTGAACCATCTGGGTAAGCAGCTGGGCAGCATAACTTCCACTGTGCATGGCTCAAGGTCATGCGCAGTAGGTTTTGTCAACGCAGGGCCGTGCGCAGTGTACCCTGTGCATGAGTGACAAGTCCTGCACAGTGGCTTGTCTTGACACATGGGCCGAAAGCCACGTGCAGTGTGCTCGGAGGACATGGGAATGGGACCAGTTCCTTGTTGTTTGTTGTTAAAATAGGAACTTGATATTTTCATAGAGCAAGTTGAAAATGTAATGGAATTCAACATTTGATAAATAGAATGGAAAATTATGTCAACAATTTGCATTCCTGTAAAGTGATCTATGCACTTTGTAAGTGCGCTGTACAGTTAAAGAAATAAATACAAATTAGCTACCAAATATGTAAAAACAGCTTTGATAATAGCTTGTGATTGTGCTGTTAACCTGTATAACTTTAAATGAACTTTTTTTAAAAGCACAAGCTACATAGCTGTTATTCTGTAAATGTGGAAAACATGCATTCGATTTAGTTTACTGAAGAGTTAAGTTAAAACTTATTTAAATCTATACAGTACCACTGCCAAGTAAGTGATTGTCAGCAAAAAATCGAGGCTTCTATTAGTTACAGGGGGCCAGATGTAGGTAACTTCAATTTACCAACTCATAAATACCGATTCAGTATTTATGAATCGGCAAATTTGAAGGTGGGAGATGTAGGTAATTTTTACATTTGATTTACCGAATCGGTAACATTCGGTATTTACCAATTCGGTAAATACCGAATCGGTATTTCCCATTGATTCCTATGGGCTGTGAAGCCCATAGCAATCAATGGGAAATACCGATTCGGTATTTACCGAATCAGTAAATACCGAATCCTGCAAGGGTGCAGGGGGTGTCACTTTGACACCCTCTAGCACCCCAAGTACAGGCATGTGTGACATGTGGCACACATACATGCCCTAAGGGCATGTCTGTGTGTCACATGGCACAGGTGTGCATGCACAGATGTGCATGCACACCTGAATTCGGTATTTTACCACCCAATAGGATTGGGTGGTAAAATACAGACTCTTAAGGGCCTGTGGCACTCTTAGGAGTGTCACCTACATTTGGATTTACCGAATCGGTAAAATTACCGATTCGGTATTTTACAGAATCGGTAAATTTACCGATTCAGTAAATTTACCGATTCTGTAAAATAATGGCCCCTACATCTCAAAAGCCAAATACCAGTCGGTAACGGCCGAAATCGACCGTTACCGACCGGTATTTGGCTACCTACATCTGGCCATTAGTCTGCTGTTCAAAGCCGTGAAGGGATCATCCATAAACTCCACCTCTGTAATTCTGGGTCACTATGCGATTACTGAAGATGACCGAAGTGCTTATAAAAAACTTTGTCCAGGTTTATTAGGTTTTGCGACATTACTGAGCCACTTTTGTAGTGTAACGCCAACGCAAAGTCCATGTTGGGATTTACCAAGCAATGCAAATCAATATCCCAAAAGCAACATAATGCAGCACATAGCTCTGCCCTGCATTACCTTGCATTGTGAATGAGTTACATAGGTGGGGCATGAGCATTTCAATGCAGCCACCCAAGTAAATTGATGCAAAGCCACATTTACATTTTTTCAGTGAACTAGGATTTGTTCCAAAATGGTGCGTCTACTCAAGGCTAGCGTAAGGGAAAGAAATATTTCTATTCTTCTTGTTATCTACTTTTTGCATTTGTGCTGCAGCACACAAGGAGGAAGAAGCCTCTAAGAATAGTTTTTGTGCAGGAAGGTTTCACTTTCTGCACAAAACATATTCTGACCACAATGCAAGCACCCTTGTGGCATGGTGCAAGGGTGCCTGCGTGGGCAGCCAGAATTGCGTAAGAACTACAAGAGAGCATAACTGCACCATATCTTAGCAATTTCCCTTGCTGCAAAGTTTAGTAAATCTCGGCCCAAGCTACAACCAGACGTCCATGGGCTGCATCAAGAGTCTGTTCTTCTCTGTTGCCGTGTTTGCCGTGTGCAGCCACGACACTGGAACACTCGTCCAGCTGAAATTGGCTCAGGGCTTCAGTTGCCACCATTGAAAGCTGCTCTCAAGGAGCACCTTACCTTACAAGAATCACCATACCCAACCAGATTTCAAAACTAATCTACCACTGAAAGTATGCACGTATGAATATGTGACAACGGTATGTCCTTTAGTATAAAGTTTGGAACTCAGGGTCAATTGGTTGGCTTCTTGTTTCTTGCAACTAACTAATAATATCTCAACACAATTTTACTCTTTTGATGTTTTACACCACCCTCCGTTTCACCCATAGGACCCCAGTGTCACTGAACAACAGGACCATCACTCATTCAACTACTGCTTCATTTTGCAGAGTGGGCTGAGCTGCCTTTATCCTAGCCTCTTTAAAGGCTGGAGTTCTAAGGTCTGCAGGAAACCACCAACGTGACTGTTGGGTTGTGTAATCCGTGCATACACTGTCTTCTGTCTGAACGGCGTGAAGAAAACGCGTGCTCTTTCCTCGTCTTTCACTCAGGTCACGGAGTAGTGAGAAAGCTCCATCGCACTGCTTGTACAAGCATGCTAGCAAATAGGCTGTGTCTACAAGAATAACGGTGAACCTGCCACTCTGCCCACCAAACAGCAGCCACAGCGCTGCCGCCGACGTTCCTTTGAAAACACTTCCAAGTGGGAGGCACTTTTGTTGACATTTCACAGTTTGTGCTCAATAAAGTAGGCTATGTGGGTCAAACTGGATGCAAACTTTGCAAACGCTCCTTATACAACTTCACCAGAAGAACAGGGTTCACAGGCCAGTGAATCTCATAAGGTAACAAGAACCTTTTTACCAGAGGCTGAGGTGCATGAACTGTGATCCAGACTGCAGTGGCAGGTGGCGTCAGTGTGAGTGGAGCCAGAAACGTGACTAAAATTAACAAAATATTCTGAAACTATTTCATTAGTCTTTTACATTTAGGGAACAACATATAACATATAACTCACGAAATGAAAATAAATGTAATGAAAAGTATTCTATGAGAGATGTTTATGCGTATAATTAGACAGCTGTAAAAATTAATCGTGGTTAGCACAATAGGGTATACTGATGTGTATTTACAGTGCTACGAGGTCAGATCCTAGTCCGTAAGTACTATGACTCTCAAGTTGTTTTTTTAAATGTGTACTACACACAGACTAAAGTAGGATGCCACATAATATTCAGAGATTTAGTGACTGATTTGGAGTTTGGTGGAAGGATGCTCCTTTACAAACGTTACAGAAATCCGATATCCCTTATTACAAGTGGTTAGGATACAAGGCACTTTCGAAAAAGCGGGCAAGATCCCCCATCATGCTTTAAAGTATATATTCTTAGTAATACCCCTTAAGACTGTACCTTGTGAAACTTTGGTATAAGTTTCCATTTGAAGGCCATGCTCGGGAACTAAGTTGGTAACACCTTTACATAGTACTTCTCAAAAGAATGATATTTGCCCAGTCGCGGCCAGTGCAGGTAAGCGCAATGGGGTGGTTGTGGTGCGGGATGGGGGCGGTCCACAGAATAGGTTTTATTTATTTATTTAATTTTACCAATTCTGTCGCCCCCTGCCACCCTGCCCCACCCCCGCCCCTCCGCTTACCTGTGCAGAAGGCAGCTGTATTTGCCACCATTAAGCCGGAACTGAATCCCTCAATCAATGCAATATACCGGCTATGAAGCAGCCTTTTTTATTTTCTGATTAATCAATTCCACACAAGTACACTTTTCTTGTCAGGTAGAAGGTACCCTGGTCCCTGGTGGGAAGGTTTGATTCTTCCTTTCTGCCTGCAACTCCTTTAGGTTCACAATACAGGGGACCCCCTCCCTCCCAGACACAGGTTCCTTAAAATCATCATTAATGATTCAGGAACAGATGTTTTTTTAACAATAGGAGAACTGTTTTGTATGAAAAGCCTGGGAATGCCATTTACCCAACAAAGCCCTCCCAATTCTACCACTGCTGCTTTCAACTGAAACGCCCCCTTTTTAAGTCTGACTTGACAGTGCAGCTGTTACCATGCCTTATGTGATCAACAGACTAATGGCCCGATTTAGGGTTTGGCAGAGAGGGTACTCCTTTTCAAAGGTGACAGACTATCCTCTCCACCAGACTGGAAGTTCTTCCACCTCATTTAGAGTCTGGCAGACCTTCAGTACGTCAACAGCAGAGACTACTCCGTCTCCACTTTTGACACACACCTCTGACTGCCCACCAAAGTAAAGGCCATCTGAGGTTTTGACATTTGTTCGCCCGCACTATTTAGAGTGGGCAAACAAATGACAAGTTTTTACTGTCTGTCACTGCTACGTTAAACCTAGTGGTAAGGGGCAGTGGAAATGACACCCAAAGCATGGAAAAAAACTCCCATGATTGTTTTTGTTTTTGTATTTTTAACCGCATGCGTGCGGCCGCTATTTTTGCGCTGTGCGGCTTTTTGCGAAAAGCCGCGTTACATGACGAGCTGAGCTCGTCATGAGCATGCGAGCGGCGCAACTCATGACAAGCTCAGCTCGTCATGCGCATGGAAGGGGTTAAAAACACAATCCTGCTGTGTCTTGTTGAAGGAGCCGTCCATCAAACTTGCAATACATTTAGAGGAACTGTAGTGATCGAGCTTCCTGGAAATGCAAGAGGTTTCTGCTGGAGTGGTGTATATCTCTAAATTGGGCAGGCACAGTATCCTCACCATGGTAGGGAAGCACTAACAAAAAAGCTATGCCCAAATGTTGACCTTCCTCCCTGCTGGATTTGATTGGGCTTAGCATTGTGTTCGTCCACTGAACACTAGTTCTTGTATTGCATTGTTTATGCTGAATACAGAAGGCCTGAGTTGGTCACGGTGACATGCCAATGATCAAGGCTATAGGCCTGATTGGTTTATTGGAAAAAGTTGTGTCAGAAACCATGGGTCGAGATTGTTTGTTGTGAAATGTTATGGCAAAGGCAATAGACCTGAATTAGGTATTGTGAAAAGCATATGATACCGTAAATTGCCCTTTATGGACAGATTGTTATTACACTGTATTAAAGCCTGTACGCAAGTATTCTCGTAACACGTTTTGCTATAGATTACTTATTAGGCAAAAGTGTTGGTTAGTCTCTCTGACAAAATCATTTTTTTTTGTTCAAATGTCATTGGTTTTTAGGCCTGGCTTCACCGTGTAGCTGTCTGTTAGGGCCTATGTGATAACCAGAAAAAGAGTTGTAAAAAGAGTACAAAAAGGGGACCCGTGCCTCTACCATCATGTCATCATGTGTATCTTCTCCTCGAAAAGCATTTATTGAAAAAAAGTTGTGTTAGGTTCACCCAAGAAATTGTTGCATTTTAGGTCCAATACAGAACAAAGGAGCTTTACATGGTGTAACCATGACTAGAAGAGTAGGAGGGGTTTTTACATTAATTGTGACACATATTATAAAAACAGGTGTTACATTGCAAACTACTAAAAGAAGTGGCTCGATATTATGAACCCTCTGACAAATACAACACGGAAGGGGCTTTACATTGTGACTGCTCTGGCAAATGCTATAGGAAGGTGTTTGGTATTGTGAAGTACCAAACAAATACAATAGTTGTGAACCCTCTGTCAAATACACTAGGAAGGAGTTTTACAGTATGAACATCATGACAAACACCATATGAAGGGGTTTTACACTTGACCTATAAAACAAGTACAATAGAAAGGGGTATTACATTGTGAACTCTGATAAATGCTATAGGAACAGGTTCCTTACAGAGGTCCAATTTTACACCTGGCTGCAGACAATTCTTAGTGTCTCAAGAGAATTCTTAATGTGCATATCAATATATATTTTGTCTCTACATAAAATGTTTGATGGGTTTCTCGAACTACAAGCACGTGCGAATAATTCATGTTAAAATCAATAGGCTTAATTTACTGTGTTTAACTGTGGTGACAAAAGCAGTAGGCCTCTCGTTTTACATTGTGGATCACTTGACAAAGCTTCTGAACTGGCAACATTTCTTAGTGCAAAAAGCATCATGTTTTTCAATGGGGGCCTCACAAATATCGGGAACAGACTGCATAGTTTATATCATATGTTTACCCATGTGATATTTCTTTAGGGTATGTGGTTGACACTCTGGTTAATCTGCAATACCTCTATAGAAGGAGTTCCTATTTCCACCTGAAACCTTGTAAATATTTGTCCGTTTGATTATTGTATTTAGTTGAGAGTGCATTAAAGAATATTTCTATTTTAAGGGAAACACTCAGCTCGGGCATACATGTATTGAGTTTTAAAGAGTTTCTGAGTTCTAAGGGGCATATTTACAAGGAGGCAGCGCCACCGAAGTGTCATTTGTTTTTTACTCAGTTGCGACGCAATCAGAGCTCCACATTGTTTCATATTCTGATGCATTGGGTCCAATGCGTCAGTTTGTAGAGGCCTGCATCACAAGATAGCTGCTCCAGTTATAATGTATGCAGGGTAGGCGTTCCCATGTTAAGAGCCAGGTAGAAGTGATGCAGTGAACTTTACAACTTTTCACTGTGCAGAAAATTACGAGGATCACGCAAAAAGTTTTTTTTACACGTAATATCTCTGACCTATTCACAAAACTAAGCTCTTTCATGTTCCTCAATATAAGTTTGAGCATAGGTATAAAACATATGACTGTGAGATTGTCCACAAAGTCCTGAAACACACTTCAGATTCTATCACTCTTCCCAGTGCTTACATACTCCCAACCAAGGATATTTTCACAATCTCAACCAAGGTCCTCTTCCAAGTCCTTTATTAGACATGACAAAAATTATTTCAGTTTGGGGAAATTCCAAACCATACGCTTCCAGAAGCCCACTGCACATAGACGCGCTGAGGCCTGTGATTGCAGCTTTTAAAAATTGCGCTGAGTTCTGTGATTGCAGCTTCTTAAAATTGTGCTCTTATAGCTGTGGTTTTATTCTTTTAGTTCTTGCTCAGTGATTATTTCACCTCCCTTGGTTACATTTCGAGGGGGCTTGGGGATCCGCTTTTGGGGCATTTTGTTTGGGTCGTGTGCTTTGTATTCAAGCACATTACCTATGTTTGGTACTTACCTGATTACTGCTGAGTGCCTTCCACTCTCTCTGGATTTCCACCCCGTTTCGCCACGGCTGTGTGCTGCTTGAGCGCAGGGTGTGTACTTTCAGGGTCAGCTGGGCCGGTGTGCTCTCGTGGCATTTCCGGTTTGGGGAGTTACTAAAACCAATGCACTGGCGAGCACGCAGGGAATGTGCACAGCAGGAGCGCCGAAGGCTCGCCGAAGGTGCACCTAAGGCAAGCCCGTCTGCGCCCACCCGTGCCTGTTTGTCGCCAGACGCCGGACATGCTGCTGGTCCTCACAGTGGTACGGTCACCTAATCTGTTGTAGAACTCATCAGTATCCAGAGGGGTATGAACCTCTTCAGTCATACTCCTTGTACTATCCTGGAGGGCCCTTTCTGTTATTTGCATTGTGGCTTCAACTCTTGGGTGTCCCCTGCCTCTGCCCCCATTTTCCCTGCCCCAGCTCTAGCCCCAAAATAAAATTGTCAGTCTAAATAGTCGCTCCCTAGTGAAGCATCACGCTGATGTTTATGACCTGTGTTAGACCTGGCATCATTGGCGTGAGTCTCCCTTCCATTTTGACGGATTGCCTCCTCCTTTTTGATATGTTTTTGCTGGTTATATGATTTGGGCACTCGCTGTGCAACTGCTATTCAGTGCCACAGTGCAAGTGCTCCCTATGTTAAATTGATGTACTAATTGGTGATTCCATGATTGGGTTATTTGATTTACCTGTCAGCCCCTAGTACAGTGCACCATGTGTGCCCAGGGCTTGTAAATCAAATGCTGCTGGTGGGCTTGCAGCACTGGTTGTAAAGTGTGTCTCAGGCCTGCCATTTCAAGGCCTGTGTGCAGTCTAGTACTGCAATGTTGACTTGGCAAGTGCACCCACTTGTCAGTCCCTAAACCTTCCCTTTGCTTCATATTAGACACCCCTTTGGTAGGCCTCAGAGCAGGGTGCATTGTAAGTATAAGGTAGGACATGCTCTGGTGTGTGTAGCATGTACTAAAAGTGAATTACAGCCATTTTCGTTTTTCACTACTGAAGGCTACCTGTTCTCCATAGGCTAGAATGGACAGTTAGATTACTACATTCTTATTATCCTAACTGACTCAGGGAACATGGTAGAAATTCGAATTTATTATACCTGAACTTAGAATGATAAAAACCACCGTTTAGTAAAGTAGGTTTCAATATTCTGTGTTTGAAAATACCACTTTTAGAAAGTAGGTATTTTCTTGCCTAACTGTCGAGGCCTGCCTCTGCTAGGTTGTGCATTCCTTGTCTGGGTTTGTGAGTGACAGGGCTGGGGGATTCCAGGAGACAGGCTGGGGCAGCCCAGTGGTGAATAGAGAGATCTGCATCTAGATGGGAGGGAGGAGTTGCACCTGGGACCTGAACAGGGCTGGGCCTTCCCTCTACATTGCTGGCTCCACCTCCTCTGTCTTGACTGATGTCTCTGTCCTGCACTGTGAAAGGAGAGAAGGAATCTTGTCAACAAAGTGCTCCAGAGCTGTACCTTCCCTCCCCTGTGCTGGCTCCACCTCCTGTGGGACGGCTGATGTCTCTGCCCTGCACAGTGAAAGGAAGGAGAGAGTCATGTAAACAAAGTGCTCAGGAACTGGTTTGGACTAGGCAGAGGCCTCTCTGCCCTGAGAGAACAAAGGATTTTGGGGTATACATATTGGGACCCTGATCCCAAGAAATTAGATCACTTCTGGAACAAGAAACCTTTTGCCAAGGAGAAGACCCAAGGAAGCTACAGGAGTTTGACTGCCCCTCTGCCAGTGTGCTGTTTGCTGGGTTGGCCTGCAGTGGTTGCTTCATTGCCAAGGAAAGGAGAAGGAACTTTTTAAGGACTTTCATCATTTACAGAATATTCTCCAAGGGCTTGAATTGTGCTTGCCTCCTGCTGAAGTCTCAGGGACAAAAGACTTCATCTCCAGCTTCCCTCCGAATTTCATTGCTGGGAATTCTATCTACAGACATTTGCGTGTCGCTTGGAGTTAGAAGCGTGACGCATCGAGAGGAAGCGTGTCGCCGCCGCAGCTGAAATCCTTGCATCGCCGGAGAAGCGAGCCTTTGCAGCATCTCCCTGGAAGCGTGTGTTCATCGAAGGTGCCTGCTGTCGCATCACCGCAGAAGCGGGACGCCATCGAGAGAGTCACCGTCGCATCACCAGAGAAGCGTGTCGCAGGGCCTGTCGTGGCTCCAAAGTACAGAGTCGTCGCAAGGCTGCCAGGGTGTCTACGCATCGTCATCGCATTGCCGCATCAAGGGCGCTATCTTCTCGCATCGCAACCGGATCATCGCATCACATCAAGGTGCCATCTTGCGAACCGCAACGGGCCCGCAGGCCGAGAATCTATGCATCACCTCCACACACGCATTTATCATCAACTTGAACCAAGCAACTTTAATCATCATTTTCATCTTTAAGTCAACTTTAAGTATAGTATTGTGAATTTTTGTTGTTTGTGTTCTTGTGTTTAAGTCTATATAAGGAATACTTAATTTTATAAAAACCTGTGTTGTGCCCATCTTTAGTGTTTCCACTGTATTACTGTGTATATTCACAAATGCTTAACACACTACCTCTGAGATAAGTCTGTCTCCTCGTGCCAAGCTACAAAGGGGGTGAGCAGGGGTTATTAAGGAGTATAATCCCCTTATCCTGACTTAGAAGTAAGGGTTCCTATTTGGACAAAGGTGAATACCATTGCCAACTAGAGACTCTAAGATCTTACAACCTGTTACTGGATTAAGCCCCTGATGCCCTCTTTTTTACTGAGACATGGCTGTCTGGCGATAATGTGACAGAACCTGGCCTGGCGCTCCCACCAGGTTTTAGTATTATGATGCTTAATTGAGGGCCCAGAGGGGGTGGCATTGCAGTTATTTTTAAATCCTCTCATACGTGCACCTTTGTGAGGGAGCCTCTTGCTGGTTGCGTAGCTGACTACTTTAGGATTTCCTTTAATGCTAATTATACTGGGTTTACTGATCTATCATCCACCTGGTCCCTCCAAAGAGTTTAGAATGGCCTTGATTGACGCTGAAGGGCCTCTAGCTATGAGAGCAGCTAATTTCAGTATCCTCTCGAATCTGAATTTGCATTTGGATAATCCTCATGATGCCGACTTGGGTAATTTCTGGCCGATTATTGTGGCGTGCCAACTTCTCCGGATGGTGCAAGGGCCCACACACTCTGCCGGTCATTTGTTGGACCCTGTTTTTACCAATCTCGCTCTTCTGACTGTTCACTCAATGCGTGAGACAGGTACAACAGCCTATAGTAACACGGACAATACATGTAAAGAAGACCCCAAAAATCAATCAACGCCGAGACAACAGACAAAGCAATTCAATATAAATGAAGACATCTGTAACACAGACGATTTCAGTGACTCCTGGATGGAGTCACACTCAATAATGAACAATAAGGAGATATTACAAGCAATAAGAACAACATCCAAACTCATAAAACAAACTATGAACATACCAACATCAATGCTTCAAAAGGAGTACAAAAAATAACAGAAGATACATTATGTTCTTGTTGGAAATAGCCCTTTTTTCAGGGTTATCCCCAAACCTTTTGCTTCTCCCTCCTTTATTTTTCCTGACCTGTGGTTGTTGGCTATAGGACTCTGGGCACTTTACCACTGCTGATTAGTGCTAAAGTGCATATGTTCACTGTATAAATTGTAATTGTGATTGGTTATCCATGATTGGCATATTTGGTTCATCAGTAGGTCCCTAGTAAAGTGCACTGAGTGTGTCAGGGCTGTTGATTCAAATGCTACTAGTGGGCCTGCAGCACTGACTGTGCCACCCACCTGAGTAGCCCTAAAATGGTTTCTCAGGACTGCCACCGCAGTGTGTGTGGGCAGTTGCTAACTGCCATACTGACTTGGCAGGTCTAACCCTTTCCTTTCTGTGCACATTGGACACCCCTATGGGAGGCCCAAGGTACCCCCTGGGCAGTGTGCAGTGTATGTGAAAGGTAGAGCATGTACGAGTGTGAGTGTCATGCTCTGATAGTGAAATACTGCCAATTTCGCTTTTCACTATTGAAAGGCTATCTTGCCCATATGCTAGATTGGGGAATGCTGTGTATAATGTTTACCTGAATATCTTCCTATAGGAGCAAATTAGAAAATTGAAGTCTGGTATCCCTGAACTCAAAATGTAATAACCCATCGTTTAGGAAGGATGTTTTTTTAAATCCTGTGTTTGAAAACAGCACTTTTAGTAAGTGGCTGTTTTCTCGTCTGACCTTTCTGTGTGCCTTTGCCTGTTTGTGAATTGACTGTCTGGTTTATGAGTGACAGTGGTTGGGGTGGATCCAGGAGGCTGTGCGAATCAGCACTAGGCTGAATAGCTTCATCTGTATCTTTAGTGGTGAGAGGGGATAGCACCTGGGCCTGAATAGGGCTGTGCCTGCCTTCCACAATGCTGGCTCCACCTTCTGCTGGGCTGCTGACGACCCCGCCCCTCTCTCTCAAAGGAAAGAAGGAGTCATGTAAACAGAGTGCTCCATGACTACCCAGAACTGTTTGGACTAGGCAAAGGCCTCTCTTCCTTCAGAGAAAAAAGAGAATATTGGTATAAAAAGGGGTACCCAGATCCCAAGACTTTAGATCCTCCTGGAATCAAGAAGGAACCTCAGCCAAGGAGAAACACTGGAAGACTGAAGAGGAAGGACTGCCCTGCTGTATGTTTGTAGACTGACCTGCAGTTGCTATTCTGCCAAGGAGAGGAGAAGGACTTTGCTGTTGCTGTGTCCCCTGCTTGAAGAGATCTCCAAGGGCCTGAGGAGAGCTGGCCCCCTGTTAAGAAGTCCCAGGAACAAAAGGATTTCACCCCCATCTTTCTCCCTGAACTCTGCTGTGTGAGTTCTGACCTGCCTGGAGTGCTTGATCCACTTGTGGGGCCTCTGGAGGTTGTTTCCTGCTGTTTGGGGAGCTGGAAAAGAAGAAAAGAAGAAGATCTATGATTTTGCATGCATTATTTGCTTGCAGAGCGCATCATTGACAGTGCAAGAAGATTCCCGTCACCGCGAAGATCGTCGCAGTGCCTGTTGCTGCTGCAAGACCCGGCGCGTCGCTCGCTTGTGGAGCTCATTGCCCCGGTGCTGGAAGATTCCTGTCGCTGCGAATATCATCACAGAGCCTGTTGTCGCTGTGAGAACCATTGCACCACCTGCCTGCGAACCGCATTCCATTACTGCGAAGATCATCGCTGAGCCCAGTGCCAACGCATCGAGGGGCCGCAACAGAAGAGAATCAACGCTACGCCATGCATCGCCGCTGCACCAAAGATCGTCGCCGCCCTGAAGATCGTCTCATCGTGCCTGTGCGAGACACTTCCTACCGGAGAACCCGCAAACCGGAATCCATACAAGATATCGCATCGCCCCCCATAGAGATCAGATTCGACGCATCCCGCCCGCTACGTGCAGCGGGGTTGGAGCAACGCCTCCCCAGGGTCTCAGGAGTGAGCATTGCTTGTTTTCTGACACTGCAGCTGCCGCTTGGAACTTTTGTCGCATCTCCAGGCACTTTGAGTTAAAAGTGACGCAACTGTGGATTATTTTAGTGCAAACATTTGAACTCTTTTAAAGACTTATTTTGGAACAGTGTATGTTGAATTTTTGTCATTTTGGTCTTGTGTAGTTTAGATAAAGATACTTTATTTTTCTAAAGTGGTGTGGAGTCCATTTGTGGTGTTTTCACTGTGTTACTGTGAGTGTTGGTACAAATACTTTCAACATTGCCTTTGATAGGCCTGTCTGCTTGTGCCAAGCTACCAAGGGGGTGAGCAGGGGTTATCCAAAGAGTGTATCCCCCTTACCCGACTAGGAGCACGGGTCCCTATTTGGACATTGGTACCTACCTCTGCCAACTACAGACCCCCAGATCTAACAGTTCCCTATTACAGGTAACACCAAGTGAAAAAAATTCTTAATAAGCAGCCACGTCGAACAAATAAATAAAAACATACTCAGTAATGAAGTGATAAAATATAAAGGAGTAGTAAAAGCCCAGCAAACAAAATCAATCCACATTAGCACAGTACCTGGAAAGGGATTATCAGACAAAAACTTAACAGAGGGTCATCAAAGGAAAATCTGACGTCGGTATCAATAGACATACAGCAAACAATTATTGAGATATCAAGTTCTTCTGAACAGCTTGAACAAGAAATCATTGAACCATTATACAAAACACATGATAAAAAGATATTAATCACTGAACAGAGGGCCCATGCTGACATGGATAACACAGCTGAAAAAAAGTACTGTTAACCCGCAAAGTAATAACACTGAGTGAAGCCACTTGGTAGATATTAATATCACTGAACATTTAACGGAGTGGAAACAGGATTCTGATTACAACCTGGAAGCCCTTTCAAATCTACATGTCGCTCTAGTTAAAACACTAAAAACCTCAATCAAAACCCTCAACATGCAGTCACATAAACTTGATATCCAAATAAATCTAAAGAACGTAATTGCCGAATACATCTTAGGTATAAATAATAATCTTGATACCATGATGAGCCTATTAGTAGTTAACCAAGATGTAAATGAAACAGGGGCACAAGCTTCCAACTACTGTTGTTGTCCCATTCTGAAATAACTAAGGGACACACCAACCATACTAACAAGCATTCTACATGAATGTAAATGTGTAAACTGTCCACTTGAAAATAATGTAGCAAACGGCAAAGATTGCATGTTCGGAGGAAAAACACCCAAAACGTTGCCTCAAACAACACCGTAAATAACATATCAAACAGCATAGGGCAAGTGATGAGAGAAAGAACTTCCCAAAACATTTCTCAAAGCTACACAGAACAGATTATGCTGCAGCAAATTGGAAAAAAGCCAAAAGTAGGAGAATTAAGAGAGGATTTATCCGTGGCAGATTCTCCCACGTTAGAACCAGTCATAAGCACACATGCCCCACAAACTGAAGCAATCCAACAAATGTACAAGCAGACAAACACAACAGACAATACCCCTCCGCCTTTAACGAAAAGACAAAAAAACAAGCTAGGAAAGCGAGAAATCGTTTGCACGTCAGTAAAACACAAAAAAACCAGGTACTGGATAAGTATCCAATCTTTAATTTCCATGACGGTAAACAGAGATTGTCATTAACATCAGGGAAACATCAAAAACAAAAGGAGGGAGAGGATACAATTCGATCAGACCAGTCAGTGTCAACTGAAACATCACACCGATCGAATAGGGCTTTGCTGGCATCCAACAGGCCAGCTTTGAAAAATCAGAGCCTCGAGAGTGGTGACCTTGATTTAGCCACAATTATTAAACCCAAGGGGAGCAGTATAGGACAACAAGAGGCCACTGGAAACAAAATAAAATATTAAGCGAGGTCAGCAAGACTCCAACAGATGCTGATCTGGAACACACAAGAAAATGGCGATCATTCAAACAAAAAACCTAAAGAAGAATCCTAACTAGGTGTGTGCAGACTAGGTTCTCCAAGGGACAAGACAAACAAAACTAATAATGTTAGAGGATCAACAAGCCTCAAACGGAAATTGACCATATGCCCACAAGAAAATGACTGCCCCCACAGGAACTCTAGCTCAAACTTACAAGTTTTCAACAGAGATAACAAACGAGATAGGCAAGTCATCGCGAGGACAGATCAGCGATTGGGAAACATTTAGAAAGACCTGCTATTGATTAACATAAAAACGCAGTGCGATGACGCGAACTGGAATGAAACAGTAGAACCAGGAAGAAATTCAAGGCCCTATCAGATGACATCATCTTATCTGCAAGGGCACAACAGTGACAATAGAGGTGATAGGCAAGTCATCTCAAAGACAGATCAGCTATTAGAAAACGGCAAGAAAGATCAGCTATTGATTAATATAAATAGCCAGAGTGATGACGTGAATTGCGGCGACATGGAAGAACCAGGAAGAAACCAAAGGATTCAGCAGACGTCAACATCGTACCCACAAAAAAAGGAGGGTAAATTAAACTCAACAAACAGGGTTCTCTTCACACCACAGGGCCCCCAAGACTACTTGAACAGAGGAAACATCTTGGCACTGATCCCAACATTACAATACTTAACACCTCCAGATTTAACAGCAATAGAATTCATCAATCCTGGAAAAAATACAGGAAATTAAGGCACCTTAGCAACTTGGAAGAACGAAGAAATAGTATGAGTAATCTTAAGAGAAACTACAAAATTTGAAGACTGGGAAATATCACTTTCCATCTCAGCAATAAAACGTTAGCCATCTCCTTTCCTAACGTTAAGCACACCCCAGACAAATAAATCAATAAAAAGCATAGTTCCTTAGGTATTGTGAGGAGCCAAAGGTGCAGATGGATTAAACTCACATCAACAAAGTCAATACAAAAAAGACAAATCAAAGATTACACACTTTCGTCCGGAAAGGAGAATGACGCAACAGCACATCAGGTACAACACAGTCTTCCCCAATACAAATCTTGTCTTGGAACATCATAGGAGCGAAAGGAATCCTACATGATAAAGGAATTACAGAGAACTGGGATAGCTAAGGAGTAATTGTGCTCCAAGAAAACTGGTTAACAGCCCATGTAGAGGTCCCAGGCAGGATACTTCACCACGTGAACGCAACACGAACACGGCAATATGGAAGAGCTGAGGGGGGCCTCGCTGTTTATATTTCTACAGCATTACAAATATCCTCAATTCAGCTGTTAATAACAACATCAGCTATGCAAATCATAAAAATGGAGCTGGGCCCACACTTAGGGGTAAGCACCATCATCTTAATTAACATCTATGCACATCCAAATACAAAGATAAAAAAAGATCTATTCAAGAAAGTTATTGATGCCATTGCGAAATTCCACTTTGAACAGCCAACTTGGGAGATAATTCTCAGGGGAGATTTCAATGCAAACCTACTGTACACCCAAGATGAGGAAGATAACATCACTGCAGCAAATTCAATTTGGGCTGTAGAAACTCAATTGTTTCCCGGCCTAAAACGTAATTATAAAGTAGGACAGCGATTCATAAGGGACCTCGAACACCTAGGTATGCGTACATTAAATGGGAGAATAAAACAGGATAGACCTGCTACTTGTACGTATAATGGCCCTCGTTCAAGCTCAGTTCTGGACTACACAATAGTAGCCCTCCCTCTCCAAGGGCAAATAAATAGTTTTCAAATCAAATGTTCAACCGATAGTGATCACTCCGCTCAGCACATTGAAATTAAAATGACATTTTATAAACACATAGAAGCTCCAGTAGTAGAGGGGAATACATCAACAATTAATCTGAAGTGTCTATAATCACCATAGTAGCAGGAATCCGCACATCGCAGAATGAGGACACACCACAATCAACCGTTCTCCATTCTGAAGTAGAAATTTTACAAATCATAAGAAAAAGTCGGCTTGACAGTGCACCAGTCCCGAACAGTGTACCACAGGCAATTTACAAACAAGATTCCAATTACTGGTCGAGTAAGATCCATAGTCTGTTCCAGATGATTGGCACAACCAGTCGTATCCCAAAAAGCTAGAGAGGTGCAATAATTAATCCAATATACAAGGGAGGGGAACGCACAGACCCAGCAAACTATCGTCTGATCTCGTTAATAGACGCAGAGGCCAAATATTATGCATCCTTCATCTTAACTGATCTGATAAATTGGTCCAACAAGAACAAAAAAATCCCTTTAAACCAATCGGGCTTTCACCGGGGCATGGGTACAATTACAAATGCACTAGCAATAGGGCTAATAGTCGACAAAAGTCTATTACAGTGACAAGCACTCCATCTAAGCTTCGTGGACTTTAAGGCGGCTTTCGACCGTGTCAGCAGAAGCACATTGTGGGTATAACTGAAGCACCATGGTCTACCGGACTCAATTTTGAATCCAATTATGGATCTCTACACCGACACCTGGATGCAGGTCAAAATCACCGATGGCCAATTGCTCACAAGGAAAATCCACACCAACGAGGGACTAAAGCAAGGCTGTGTCTTGGTCCTGCACCTGTTCAATCGATTCATGGCTGATCTAACATCAAGGATAGACGGGGTCAATTCACATCCGCCATGTCTGGGCACACTGCCATTAACACACCTGTCAGACGCAGACGACGTTGTCCTCCTAAGCCAGACTAGAATCGGACTGCAACGATCAATTCACAAGTTACCTGACTTTGCTAAAAGAAACCTGATGGAAATGAACACAAAAAAACAAAGGGCATGATCATATCCCATAGTCTACCCAAACAGACTAGATTCACAATTGACAACACTAAGTTAGAAGTAGTTAATAGATACAAATACCTGTGGATATACTTGGACCGAAGGTTTTTGTTTGCCACGCATTACAAAACTATAGAAAAAAAGGGAAACACTTTACTGTTTGCATTTTGCAGTATATCTAAATCGTTAAAAGGCCCATTTTTTACTCCAGTTCTTGCAGTCATTAAAGCAAAATTACTTCCAAACATCGCCTACAGAAGCATGGTCCATCACGGAAACAGCTTAACAATTCTAGACAATATCCAGACGCGAGTATACAAAAGAGTATTTTGCCTGCCACGTAACGCCTCACCAGCTCAGGTATGTCTTGAGTTTGGACAACAGCAACAAACAATGCATAGAAGGTACGAGACAATTAAAATTTGGTACAAAATATGGCTTAATAGGGTCCTTGAAATCAACTCAGCACTCTGGGAAGCCTTGCAAAACGATCCAAAATCACACCACGCGAAGAACGTAAATGCCTCTTTGAAAATAACCAGGATTGCAGATTTCTGGCATCGGAAACTACCTTTGACCTCATTTCAGCTGATTGTGAAAAAAGCGGCAAAAAGGCATTCCCTAATAGAAGACAAAGCAAGGTTAAGTTGACGTGTGCACGCATGGATGGTACCAAAATCCGAGACGAAGCTTGAGCCAGCAACATACCTGGGCCTTGCTTTCTCCCCTTATCTAAAAACCAAGTTCTTGGAACTGCATATGGGGAAATTGCCTTCCAATGCTGATCGCCCTAATTGGAAGTCCCATGGCTCAAAAGCTTGCAGCTTATGTGTGTCACCAATACAGGACTTCATACATCTAATACGCATCTGCCCGGTGTTAAGGTACCACCGCCGTTATTTGCTGAGGAGACAGTTTAATGAAAGAGGTATCCGCACCTGTAGATCTGCAATACTAAAAAGTCTGGACTTAAAGGACTCACGATTAATTTGTCAACTGATAAAATTTCTAACCTAATTTGAGAACTTAACGAAACAATGATACAGGGTACAAACATTATTCAGCTGCTCCTGCCCGTCTTTTTAAGAGTCATACAGTTGTAAATTGAAATAATGAATCAAATTATAAATGTGGTACTAATTATCTATACTTACTCTTCCTTATTTTATTTTAACATGAGGAGAAAATGGATTTTATGCTTTGGAATATTGTAATGGTTTTAACTAACTATACAATAAAGAATTTTACATACTTCCTGTTCACTCTCCCTCCCCGATGTGTTGGTTGGATCATCACCTCATAACAATGACACTCCCTGGGATTACACCTATGAGCAGAGAGCCTCAGAAGCACACACTTAGGCGCCCTTGGCATAAACTTAATATTACACAACTCTATGATCTTCTTTATTCATCCCGCCCACTCTTTCAGCAGACCAGGACTCTGCCGATAAATCACTGTCCGACTGGATTTGCTGTGCTCTCGACTCTCTTATTCCTGTAAAATGTTAATGTAAATGTAAATGTTTTTGAGCTTGTAAAGCGCACTGCTACCCGTCCATAGGTCTCCTGGCGCTGTATAACTCTGCGGAACCCGTCCTGGCCTTCCCTGTGGGATGGTCCCTTGCTGGGAGTCCCCAACGTGGAGCCAGGCATCCCCGGAATTGGTGGGGCCGTTGTGGAGATTAGGCAAGCTAATGCCCAGAGTTGCCGAGTGGAACCCCTGATTAGAGTAAGCACCGAAGCGAGAATTATCGAGTCCGCTGACCAAGGTCCACGACCCTGCGTCGGGAATTGAACCCTGGTCCCGGGCCGACTTCTGCTCTCGGGCCTTCCGCCTCTAACCAGTGAGCCACACTACTCCACAAAAAGGTCTACAGGCTGCTGCACCAAATCCAGTCCTTGGTACAACACTGAACTTACTTGCTTGCATAAAGAGTGTAAGAGGTCTGAGGGAGCATGGAGAAGGAGCTATGACCCTAATCTAAAGAAGCTCTATAGTACAGCTATTAAGCAATACCATAGATCCATCCAATTGATACGGGCCACTTACCATGCTGAGGAGTTCAAGAGCAGTACCAATCCATCTAAAAGTATCTTTTCGAAACTGAAGGAGCTGAAAGAATCCACTGCCCTAATTGTCACTCTGATTTCATCTGTTGAGCAATGTGATGCTCTGGCCTCCTTCTTTGTGGAGAAGGTTGGGAAGATCTATAATTCCTTCCCTCAGAGCACACCTGTCCCAGATCTTGTGCTTCGTTCCCTCACTCCTCACACTCTGACTACTTTTCCTGCCATCTCCCATGAGATTCTGTCTGTGTTATGTCACAAAGTCAAGTCTGGCTCTCCATCTGATGCTCTCAAGCCTTCCTCCTTTGAGCCATGTGATCAACTTATCTCTCTCTTCGGCTATTGTACCGAGTATTTGGAAACACGCTAAGGTGGCCCCCTGCTAAAAAAAAACAACATGGATGCAGCCAAATTGGAGAGCTTCTGCCCCATCTCCCCCCTGCCCTAGGTTTCTAAACTCTCTGAGGTCTATGTCAATTTCATCTTGACGGGGTTTCTGTGCTCGTCACAACACAGGATCTGCTCTTCTTGCTGTTACTGAACATCTGAGATGGGCCTTAGATGAGGGCCGACGTCAGCACTGATTCTGCTTGATCTCAGTGCACCGTTCGATACGGTCTCCCATCAGATCCTACTGAGGCGTTTGGAGGAGGTGGGTATAAAGGGCTCCGCCCTGGATTGGTTGGCTTCCTTTCTCTCTAGAAGGACCTTCCAGGTTGCCGCTCCTCCCTTTATCTCTAGAGTTATTGCCATCAAGTAGGGTGTACCGCAGGGCTCTGCTCTGAGCCCCAACCTTTTCAATTTGTACGTCCAACCGCTGGCGAGATTGGCCAAGAACAGAGGTCTTACGATAGTGTCGTATGCAGACAACACTCAGTTGGTGGCCACACTCCGATGATATTACCCAGGATGCTAGTAAGTTTTGTAGCGATCTCGAGGCTATTTTGGAGTAGAGGACTGCCAAATGTCTCCAACTCAACGCCAGCAAATCTGAAGTACTGCTGGTGGGGAGGGATGGAGAGCTTTGGAGTGAGCACTGGTGGCCTGCCACGATGGGGTCAGCATCTGTTTCCAAACAGGTTGTAAAAAACCTATGGTTCTGGATAGACTCCGCCCTCTGCTTTCGAACCCAAACCAAGAAGGTGGCAGGGACTTGTTTTGGGCTATTGCGAGGGCTTAAGCCCCTGTTGGGCTTTTTTGATCCCCCTATCAGGCAGATTATCATCCAGGTCTTGATTCTGTCAAAACAGGACTATGCCAGTTCCCTCTATTTGGGGTCAACCAGTGCGAGACTTTCAGACTACAAAGGGTTCAGAATGCAGCGGCTCGAGCTCTCCTTGGTCTGCCGAGGAGGTGTCCTACCTCTAAGCCATCCGCCGCCTTCATTGACTGCCCGTAGCCAAGCATTCATAGTTACCTTAAAAATCCTCAATTTTTCATCTCCTTGTATCCTGACTTATCTTCATACCCTCTATATCCCCTCTCACCAACTTCGTTCCATGGGACAGAACCTTGTGGCCGTACCCAGGATTAGGAGGGCTCGTGCTGGTGGGCGCTTCTTTCGTGTGTTGGCCTCGAAGCTCTGGAATGCGCTCCCTATCTCCATTCGCGGTATAAAGTGCTAACTGCCTTTTCGGAAAGCTGTGAAAACATACCTTTTCCCTTCGTTATAAGCTGTCTCAGTCTGTGACCTGCTTTGCAGTTTTCTGCTCTCAGCGCCAGGACACCCCTTTGCTTGGAAAGCTGTGCGCTCTATAAAAATCTATAACATAACATAACATCTGGAGCAAAAAGTGCTGCAATCTTATTTAATCATTCTGAAGTTCAGTCTGAAACAGAATACCACTAGGTAGTACTCAAACCAGTGCTAAGAGGAAAGCAGTATATAGCCATATTGATTGTAATCTGTACTTCATCTGTCACATCTAAGCATAGAAAGCACTAATTGGTAGGGTGAGATTCACAAATTAATCTATAAGATCATGCAACATGACCCTTTTTCCACGAGAAATAAAAGATGTTGAATATTCCTATTTCTTAAGTTCCTTTTATGCCTCTGGAAATAACTCCTAACCTGCAACACTCTATAACAAGCATTGGCAAAGCCAATCGGTCTTGCCTTTTGGACCTTATAGGTATACAACTATTTGTTGTTTTGTCTGCCAAATAATGCTGAATACTACCTAGTAAATTTTGTTGTTTTCGGGACTTGGCGAATATTAGCTTTGTTTTTAATTATGGTGAATAGTCTGCACTAATGTGAATGGAGCAAGCCGTTAAGCAGGAAGACCAGTGTGATACATACATGCCTGAAACATCATTACAAATGTGTCTATAATTTGAGTATTTGTCTAGTTGTAATATCACTAGTTGCCTGTGATAAAATTACACACTTCCTTTACCATAGGATATTCAGGGCATACAATTCCTAACCTATGCCCCTGGTTATTTTGTGTGCATTCGATGGCAATATATTTTCATGGCTATTAACACCAAAGGTTAATGGGATGATGTGCTTTCCAGTGCCAGGACTGGGGGAGGGATGGGTGCATAAAGAGTGGAAGCACAACGGAGGGCGGCAACGGGAGAGGTTGCCGGTATGCGATTGATGGATCCCCTAGAACTCAATCCTGCCATTTGCCATGCCTGCCTTTTGGTATGCATAAAGCGGGTGGGACACTTCACTCCAGGGAAGGGGCGCCAACGTGACCTTGTGTTTTACAAAGGAAGGGGAGGGTACTTGAGTGGGGTTTGGCGTTAGCAGTGCCACCAGTTGCTGATGTGTATGTAGGCACCTTTTCAAGCCAGGGCAGTTCTGGGTTGTTTCCCTACAGAAATAATACATAAGTGGTTGGTGTATTCATATCCTAATATGAACCTTCCCAGAATTTTGAGGACAGCGGCAAATCCCACTTAAAATTGCAGAAATAAGACAGTATATCAAAATAGACATGCCCACCCCAAGTTTATCCCATCTACAAAACTAAAGCTGAAATAACATGAGTAAGAAACCAATTAGAACTTGCCTGAGGCTGGGTAGCGGGGAAGGCATTATGGAGAAGTTTTTAAACCGGTACTGTGTGAAGCTGGACAGTTCACTGGTAATGCCCATGTATTTTGTGCAGAGTTTCACTTAGGATGGAGGGGCTAACGCCTCCGGACATCAGGTGGGACCAGCAGCTGTGCAAAGAAAACAATCTCACTACGTTGGTTCGACGCTGCTCGCTTACAAGACATGGCGCAATTAACAGCTTGTAACAACTCAGGTAGGCGCATTCCTCTGCAGACATATGGAAGTAGGCACTTTACGGCTCTACATTGGACATACGATGCAGTGACACATACTCCAAATTCAAAATGGAAGCGTGTTAGCATAGAAGGCTGGGTGAATGCGTGGAATTATCCCCAGGACTTTTAAAAGTGCTCTATGGAAGAGTTTCCCAGATGAACCTGAGCTGCTGCATCCGTGGTAAATAAGTGCTTCAGGAGCAGCGATCAGAGATCGGGAAAGAGGGTGGGCTACCTGCATGGGGGAAATGTGAATGCAAGAAACTAGCGGTGATACTAGTTTGCTTCCGCAAATTGCTGACTCTATTTTGGCAGTGTTACCAAGGAACATGAAGCAACCAAGCTCTGCAGGGAGGTCCTCGGTAATGTTGTGTTGTGAGTGCTGGGCCTCCTCAGGCCTGGGTAAGGTTGGCACGCTTGCGCGGGGGCAGATCGCGCACAGCGAAAGCACTCAGCCTGACACCAGTATCTGTGTCGGAAGTGACGTGCATGAGCGCCCGTCCCCCTTTTATTTTACCCCGCAGGCCACGCCTGGCCTGCGGATGTGGGGATGCCTGTACGTGCGGCAACTAGACCGCTAACAGTATTACATCCCTATCCAACCATATAACTTTTTCACAGCGACTGAAAATTAGTTCTATCTTGAAAAATAGTTCAGACAACAGCCTCCGTACTTGCATGTCCCTTGATGACAGCTTCAGGGTCTCAGCAGGCAGGCATAGTCCTTTAACTTCTGACTCGGTGGGGGATTGGGCCGCAGATTGTATCTCCGGGTGTTGCCCCGGCCACCTTCACTACCTTGATAAGCGTCTCCGATTGCATCCGACGGTGTTTGAGACACCAGCGCCGGATCAGATCTCTCCGTCTGGCTTTCTGAGGGTACATTATCTTCTTCTCTGGGTGTTGCGGCTACGTGTGGTTCATTGTCCTCTTCCGCTGTCTCCGAGCATTGTCTAGGCTCTGGTGGTATCGCCTTGAACCAGGAGGTATTTCGTGACACTTCCTTTTCACCTTTTCTTGCGGTGACCGTGGTGCCTTTTGTGGACGTTACTGTCCAGATACCCGGCTCATATCGAGTTTGGAATTTTCCCCCAGGACGTCTGTTTCGTATGATCACTCGGGTCCCCTGGCTTAAGTGTCTTGGAGCGGCTCTCCAGCATCGGCTAGCTCGCTGATTCCCTTGTCGTCTCTGTTCCTGTGCTTCATCAGTGTTGGCCGAATCCGGTGTCCATTCCAGGACAATGGGAAGGAGGTCTCTTCGTTGTTCTTGGAACAGGAGGGTCCATGGGCTCCGTTGCGTGGTGCAGTGAGGGGTGCCCCGGTACTCCCGTAGAAATTCGTGTAGTCTCAGTTCGGGATCGGCTTGTTCCACCACCGCTATCCGGAACACCTTGTTGAGGGTCCGCATAAATCTCTCAGCGTCAATATTTGCCTGGGGCCATTGAGGCGTGATGCGACGATGTAGAATGCCCCTTGCCTTGAGAAACGTGGCAAACTCAGCCTCGTGGAACGGTGGTCCATTGTCACTCCGTATTTCAGTTGGGTACCCAAACATGGAGAATATTTTTTCCAATGCCGGTCCTACGTGCGTGAATGCAGTGGAGACAACCCTCTCCACTAGCGGGTATTTGGAATAGGAGTCGATAGCCAATAGCGTGTGTCCTTCCCCCGGGAAGCATCCAAAATCTATGCTGACCTTGGTCCAGGGAGATGTGCAGGCTTCTTCCGTGATTACTGGTGCGGGTCTCTCAGGATCGCTCGTCAGCTGGCAGGACATGCAGTTTCTCACGTACTCCTCCACCATGGCTTCCAGCTCCGGGAACCACACCTTTTCCCTCATACGCGCCTTCATTTTCGTCGCCCCTTGGTGACCCCCGTGGGCGAGTTGTGTTGCCCGGTGTCTCAGGTTCTGAGGTATCACCAGTCGTGACCCTCTTAGTAACACACCTTCTTCCGTGGCACTTAGCTCATGCCGTACACGCCAGATCTTCGTAAGTGCCTCTTTGTCTTCCGCGGTCCAGGAGTTGGGTGGGCGTAGGTAGTTGGCCCACGAGCCTTTTTGAACTGCCTGAAGCGACCTCATGTAGATGTTGTCAGCGGCAGCTGCTTCCTTGATATCTTCTATCGTCATGCACTGTGGACATGAGGTGAAGGCCACCCACTGGGCGTATTCCTCGCAGTCGTCGTCCACTGGTTCTGGTTCCTGTTGTGAGGGATGGCGCGACAGATAGTCTGCAGGATTCTTGGCCCCCGGGCGGTATACCACCTCCATCTCATATGTCTGTAGTTGAATCACCCATCGCTCGATGCGAGGCGGTGGATGTGGGGTTGTTCCCTTGAAGAGGGGCACTAGGTGTTGGTGGTCAGTGACCATAACGAAGGAATGACCTTGTAGATATAGGTGGAAATGGGCACAGGCCCATTTGATAGCGAGAGCCTCCCTCTCGATCTGTGCGTACCTTGTTTCAGTTGGAGTTAAGGCCTTACTGGCAAAAGCTAAGACCGTCCACTGGCCGGGTTCATGTTCTTGGGTCAGGACAGCGCCGAGGCCTACCGGACTGGCATTGACGATCACCTCCGTACATTTCGTGGGGTCAAAGTAGGAGAGGGTGGCTTTCTCCAGGAGGGCATCCTTGATTCCCTGGAATGCTTCATCTTCCTTCGGGCCCCACTGCCACATGGCATCCGTCTTGATCAGTGCTCGTAGCGGCTCGCTTCGAGTGGCTAGGCCCGGTAAGAACCGGCCACAATAGGTGGCCATCCCGAGAAAACTTCTCACTTCCGTCGGGGACTTCGGCGCTAGGGCATCCTTTATGGCTTTGGACTTCCTCGGGTCAATCTGGATTCCCTCCTGGTTAAAGACATAACCAAAGAACTCGATGGAGGGCTGAAAGAATTGACATTTTTCTCTGTGGAGTGTCGTTCCATAGGTGCTCAGTCTTTTCAGGACATCCCGGAGGTGCTTGTGGTGTTCTGACGCGGTGGCAGAGTGTATTAAAATGTCGTCGCTGACATTTATTACCCCCGGTAATCCAGATAGGAGTTCTCTGATAGTGTTCTGGAACACCTCCGCCGCCGATGAGATGCCGAAGTTTAAGCGCTTGTAGCGCCGGAGGCTAAGATGGGTACTAAAAGTGGTGATGAATCGGCTTTCTTCCGCTAGTGGTAGTTGATGGTATCCAGCGTTGAGGTCGATTTTCGAAAACCACTTTGATCCGTTCACGTCAGCCACGATGTCATCCATAGTGGGGGTCAGATGTCTCTCCCTCCGGATAGCTGCATTTGGTAGCCGCATGTCGATGCATAGGCGAATTTCGCCTGGTTGCTTAGGCTTTTCCACAATGACCATTGGCGAGACCCACGGGGTGGGCCCCGTGACCTTTTCTATGACGCCTAGGCTCTCCAGTTTTTCGAGTTCCTTTTCCACCAGCGGGCAAAGGTGAAACGGTATCCGGCGGTGACGCAAGGCGGTGGGAGCGACAGATTTGTCAATGTGGAGTTTGATAGGCTCACATTATATGCATCCCAGGCCTCTGAATAGTTCAGGGAACCGTCCCAACAGTTCCTCTACTTGATGTGCTCTAATGCGATTGGCAAATGCTATTAGTTTCAAGTCCTCAGCTGTGTGACTACTTATTAGAGTGTCTGCTTCTCGGTTGATTATGTGAACCGTCGCCATTACCTCTGACTCATCGGCCTGAATAGGTATTGTGATTTTTCCCTTGAGGGGCAGCGGTGTGTCCGCTCCGTAGGCGAATATCCTTGTCTTGGATGGCAGTACCTGGGGCCGTCGGCGTAGTTTGTTGAATTGTTGCAGCCCCATCACATTGACGGTGGCGCCAGTGTCAATAATGGCCTTGACCTCGTTTCCTCCCATCTGTACAATGCACGTTGGTTGTGGCCGCCGTCGTTGCTTGAGCTCCCGTGCGAATGAGACGATGTAGGCCTCTTTATCCTCCGACTCCGAATCGTCGTACACCGTGGGTAGGTGTCTCTCTGCCTTCGCCAACGGTGGGTCGGCCAGCGACAGCTGATGAATGGCCTTGGTAGGCGTCTGTGATTTCTTGAAGCTCTTTGATGTGTTCTTTCTGCGGCAAACAGATGTGAAGTGGTTTGGGATTCCACAATTTGCACATGTCTTTCCCTGGGCCGGGCAGTCCTTGGCCGCGTGGGGCTCATGGCCGCAATACCCACACCGGGTTCGGGGCGGGTCTCTCCGATATTCCTTCTGTGGTGGTCCACGTGGTTGAGATCGTACTGCGTCAGCGCGTTCAACCTTGATAGTTTCAGTTTTGATCTGGGGTTTGTGTAGAGCCTGTTCCATGGCGGTGGCTCTGACGTTCGAGAGTTCGTGAGATCTGGCCAGAATAAGGATATCTTCCAATGAGATCCCTGGTTTGCGTAGAATCGACCCTCTCAGTGTCTTGTCTCGACACCCTTGAATAATCTGTCTCCTTACGGCTTTTGGTTGGTCCTCGTCGGTGGAGCTGGCTAGCTCCCTGTCGCGAGTATGGAATTGGTTCATCGTCTCACCCTCCCGCTGACGTGCCTGTCCCAACTTGAACATTTCGAAGTCCACGTTCAGTTGGGGGTCGAAATGGCCGTTGAGAGCAGCAACCGCTGCGTCGTAGTTGTCCGCTGCTTCCGTATTAGGTAGATGTTAGAACAGTCTGAATATCTCATCCCCCGCATAGTGTAGTAAGAGTGACCTTTTCACGGCTTTGTCTGTCTCTCTCGTGACCAGAAAGTAATTTTCCAGTCTTTCAAGCCATATTTTCCACCATGGTGAGGCGGTGGATGGGTCTTCCGCTTCGCTGAACGGCGGTAGCACCCCCGCTGCGGCGTGCTGAAATGGGATGTTGATAGTAGCTGCTGGTGGATCTTCGTCCCCCATGGTGGCAGTGCGACTGTACTCGTATGGATTATTCTGGGCGTCCCTCTAGCCCCCTCTTGTATTGAGACGACGTGTGGTCCCGCTGGCTATCCTCCCCTAAGGCGCGGTTATTTGATGCCACGTGGCAGCTGCACGGCACACCTGGGTTCCACCGTGGGTTCAGTAGGCCTCCGAGGGCGTGAGGGTGTCATGGTCCCTTCTGGCGTCCTCCTCCAGCACCAGGTCGTCGTCTGTTCCCCTCAGGGGCGCAGCAGGGAGTCCCCTGGCCGTTTCCCACGACACACGCGCAATGCGTGAGCAAATGCAGGGCGTTTTCCGCGACTCACGCGAGATGCGTGAGGAACAGCATCCAGTCGCGTCTGTGGGCCGGCCGTGACAGCCGCAATGTCGCGTGTCCCTCCTGCAGTGGCAGGGAATGCCCCAAGGCCCAGGCGAGGAAGCAGGGAAGCAGGGACAGGTGCGCAGACCCAGGGCAGGCAAATGCCGCAGCCGGCGAGCACACGGTAGGCACCGCGGAAGGGAGCGGACTGCTCCGGGTGGGCTTCCGATGTACGGGCGAGGGTTGGGCCCCCTCCGCTCGTCGCCAATGTTGTGTTGTGAGTGCTGGGCCCCCTCAGACCTGGGTAAGGTTGTCACGCTTGCGCGGGGGCAGATCGCGCACAGCGAAAGCACTCAGCCTGACACCAGTATCTGTGTCGGAAGTGACGTGCACGAGCGCCCGTCCCCCTTTTATTTTACCCTGCAGGCCACGCCTGGCCTGCGGATGTGGGGATGCGTGTACGTGCGGCAATTAGACCGCTAACAGTATTACAGGTAACACCAAAGTGGTTAAAGCCAGTCGAGCCGCAGGTAGGGCATCTGGCGGTAAATGAATTTTGCACTTCGACGCAAATAATGCCTGTGATACATGGCGGGATGCTGCAGCGGCACCCATCTGAGCTGTAGTCCATTCTCCGCCCGGAGATAGTTTTGTTCGCAAACTACTTGAGGGGCACACTTGTGAAGAACAAGTCGCTTGAAGATGCAAACAACATGTGAACCACTTTCTGCGCTCTCCTGGCAGTAGTCAGGTTGGTGATTTGCGGGTGAGGAGGAGGGAGTGGAACCCGCCACCCTTCTCTGTGTCTTGTTTCGTTTCGCTGCTTGTGCTTCAAAATTGCGCATTTGTTTGCACAGCCAACACTCACAAATATTAACGTTTTGACCCCAAGTACACTATGTGTTGCTGGGGTATTCAGCAGTACCAAAATATGGAAGAAGCTTTGATAACGGATAGAAAATAGGGATTTTGAGCAAGAAAGCTAACAACAGCCTTTGCTAACATGATGTGGATATAGACGAATTTGTGACACTTCTGTAATTAGTTACATATTACTTAGAGGATGTTACCATATCAATGTCATGGTGAAGACCCCACCCACATATAATGTTCCTAGGGTTGAAACGTTGACTGTGCAAACAAAAGTGGAAATCTGTAACCTGGATTTTGAGGGGAGTCTGTGCTATGTTATGTTATAACAATTTATGTAGCGCACTAATACCCGTGGGTGTCTAGGTGCTTGCGGTCTTCCAATACTGTGTCAGGGCAAACTAGTTGCTGAAAAGCCATGTCTTGAGTAGCTTCCTAATGTCGAGCAAGGAGGAGGTTCTTCTAAGATTAAGCAGAAGGGAGTTACATTCCTTGATGGTATTGTAGCTGAAACGCCTTTCCTGTGTTATGATAAACCTATTGTATTATAGTCTACTTGAAATTTATCCCACCAATGTGCACCTTTTTCACATCTAGCACTGAGAAATGTACCATTTTATGGAACACCTAATGTTTATGCAGTTCTGTTAGTGCCTTAAAAAAGCTTAAAATACTTATTGTTCAGTATAAGTTATTGTCAGATATCCTATCATTTGGATTTGAATATACATTAACCTATCAGAGGGAACCCCTGTTTCACTTTACAGATAAAGCATGAGACAATGTCATACTTTTAGAAAACATTTGCATTTTACATAAATTACAGGGCAGGCTCAGAACCAGAAATAAACATCTTCACAAGGTTGGTCCTGCACAGAAAACAGATAAAGAGAGATGCCTCCATTTCTTAAGGTCATGTCCTACTGTTGCTCTGCCAAAAGGGCCAATTTATAGGGTTCAAGGGATACAGAATGCAGCACACATAGAAAGAGGAAGTAATGAGGTGCAATAAAGGTATTTCTCCTCATTACGCATCCCCTTAGAGTGCATATCTTTTTGGTGCATTCTCAGGTTTATCACTTTGGTAAATATAGGAATGCATCAAAATCCATGGGAGTTGCATGGGAGCCCTCATAATGGCAATGGAATGCCTTCCCACGGCAGAATAAGGCAACGCATTAATTTGAGCTGAGATGCGGTACTCCTAATTCATAAAGCCACTCAGGGCCACACCAGTTGGCCTTAAATGGCATAATGAATTGCATTTTACTTGTGTCGTGCTGGCACTACATTCCGAGGTGCAAGAGTGACGCAACTCCACTGATAAATATGCCCCCAATCCTGAGGTCTTACAAGGCACGTTCTATGGGTGACATTATTGTATGAAAATACATTTTTCTACATAGGAAATGCACTTTTTTATTTCTCACTGCAATGCTTCTTAAATGTAGACAAACCAGAGCTGAGTTGTGCTCCTGTCAGATGTCTTTCGTTCATATATGTGTTTGGTGCAAATGTATACTTCAGCCCACACATGACATTTAACTCCCATGCCATTAGTGCTATTTTTGCACCATCTGCCATGGGCATACAGGAAAGCTGAACAAGTAAGAAACATACTCACCCAATGAAAATAAAATCATGACGTCACAGAATCTCTGTGCCACACAGGAGGCCAGGAAAGTCTTTTGGGGAAAGACTACCCCTGCTTCTCAGCCATCATTAGCTGAAACATAATGCTGTCTTCTTCATGAGGTGTCAAACCTACATGGCTTTAGCAAATCTTATTCATACACCAGTACTTTCAATTTTCTTACTTCACCAAATTGCTCAGTACCTTAGCCATGTTGCATCTTTCAGAAAATGTGGTGCCATTACTTTTTTTAGTTCAGGTCTCATAACTAGTACGTAGTCACCCTCTTTCCACATGGATAATGTTGCCCCATGCAACTGATCATAACACTCCTTGTACCTCTTCTTGGACTCACCAACCTTTCTCATGATATCCTCTCTATTCACATGAACATGTTTATCACCTTGCATCAAGAAGGAGATATTTTGGTTTCTGGTTCCCATCCCCTGGGGGGAGGCAAAAGGTGACATTCCAGTCAGAGAGTATGTGGTGGTACGATAAATCCACAGCATGTTTAGCAATACCATCTAGCCATTCACTATTTATATCTGGAGGCATCCTTTCAGCTTATGGTTCACTCTCTCTGGCATACCATTAGCTCTGGGAAATATAAGACTTTTTTTGGCGTATGAGCCCTATCTCTTTTATAAAGTTCTGATTTCTTCTGAGGTAACTGAACACCATTGTTGGTCAACAGCATAGCAGGAATTTCTTCCTCATAAATTCATCCATTGTGACTAATAATCCACTAAAACCTGGATGAACTTGCCATCCAACACCTTGACCTATAAACGTGGAACCTCCACTGCACATAAAGGATCTGTACATAGCATCTAGACCTTGTCATAGTTAGCATAGCTTATGCAGTCTCTCACTTTTATTTCAATTGTGTCGTCCTATTCTCTGTGAAGCTTCTCCCAAAATGGCACTCATGTTCCAAGTCCATGATCCTGATTCTTAAAGATTTGGGCAGTACCAGTTGCTCAACATTATGGTTATACAGTCTGGCATCCAACAAATGTAACTCTTCCTTATCATAGTGATCTCTCTTACACGCCTCTGGATCTTGTTTCTTAGGCCACCCTTCTACCACCTGTTTCTTCACTTTTCCCTATTTTTCGTCTTCTGGTACACACTTTTCCCAATTTTCCTTATCAATTCCTTCCATGGTTCTATTCAAAACAATCTGCTCTTCTGTACACTCTTCTTTGATTCCTTCAATTGGAGTGGGCAACTGGGACAAGCAGTCAAGTACTATATTTCTCAACCACAGCAGATATTATACTGCAAAATTATAACCCTCCAAACCCAGCATACATTTAGAAATTCTTGTTTTGTGATGTGTATATTTGATGAAAAATGCACAAATGAGGAGTTTTTGATCAGTGTGTCATGTGAATTTGATACCCTATAGGTAACACTTAAAGAGCTTCATTGCCCAGTAACAGGCCAAGGCTTTTCATTGCACTACCAAGTAAATATATTCAGTCCCTTTGAGTGCCCTGTAGGCAAATGCCACAATATATTCCTTACCATCAACAATCTGGGTAAGGTTGGCCCCAAACCCTTGGTGCTCGCATGATTGGTAAGAATGGCTTCCTTTATGTGCCAAAGCATGCCATTGTATGGACATTGACCATTTCATTTTAAATAGTTGTAAATGCTTCTTGACATTCTTCATTCCAATAACAATGTGATCTTTTTTTAATAAGTGGGTCTACAATTTTAGAAAAATGTTTATCAAAATTGGAGCAGTATTCTGCCAAACCAAGGAATGATTTAAATTGGTCATTATCCTGGGCTAAATCCAGTTTAGGTTTGATTCAATCTTCGGAGATGGTATGTCCTAAATCATTGACTGATTCCACCCCAATCTGACATTTATCTTTCTTAATGAAAAGAACTGTAGATTTCAGTCATGTTAATATCTTCATGTTGTGTTCCCTTCAATTTTCTCCATCTACCAGAATATCATTGTGAAAAAAAGACTTTGAGGAGATCTCCTAGGATGTGCTTCGTGATTCTCTGAAAGGCTGCTGCAGCTGATGCCAACCCTAAAGGCATGCAGCAATGTATGCTCCCAGTTGTATGACAAATTATCGAATGATATGAGATGCCTTGATTTCTGTGTGGTGGTTTATTTGGTGGTAAGTCAAAAGTCAAGCACACTGAAAGAGCTAACATTCCCCACCATATTAAGTAAATCTTTTTTCTGGATGAAAGGTGTCAGTCTACCAAGATCTTGGCGTTAAGGCTGTGCATTCTACACAAAGGCGTATTCGTCCACCTCCCGAATGCTTGGTCAGCACTATAAGGCAAGCCAATTCGAAGCTTCAATTGGTTCAATGAGCCCTCTAATACAAATGTTCTAAACTCTTATTCAAGTGTTTTTCTCATGAGAAGAGGAGTGGGGCAGACTGCGTGCATCACTTGGGTTGTTTTAGTTTTCATAATACTAATATGTTGAATGTTTGTTGGGGGCCTACCGAATCTGAAAACACTTTAGAATACACTTGACAAACATCATTTTTACATAATGATCTGTCAACTAATAAAACAGCATTACGGTTGAGTTTAATTTCTAAGTATTCTTTGCGGTTTCCAACCAAACAAACTGTTTCTTTGAAACCATCTTTATTAATATTTTCACGGTTATCATACAACGGATTGCCAATGATCAATAGCCGGATGTGTGATAGAGTATAGATATAATATGTCTGTTTGTGAGCTTCTATTTTATAAAGACATGTTTGCACTCACAGGAGTTAAATCTGCTCACAAGATGGTAAATAACTAAAAACAGTAAAACAGCAAAAGGGAATAATTAACCAAGCAGGCAAACCCCATGTTCAGGGCTCCTCACATTATTGGGTGAAGACTCGTTGACACAAAATAATGAAACCCCTTGCCCTCACTTTTTATTACTTTGATGATATATCACACACTGCTGAATGTATCGGCACATACGCATGTCCACCCCATGTTGAGTATTCATCCATTTGAGTAGAAAGGATTATGTCCGAACACACTTAATGCTTTTTGGTTACTAAAACCTCCCCTCGATTGCTTGACCCTTTAAAACGTATTCATGATGGGGGCGTGGCTTAGGCGCCGTACGGAATGGCGGCGTAGCTCCGGGGCTCTGAGACGAGCCTTTGCACTAACTGCATTCTCTGCCTCTCTGAGGGGCCCTGCCACCTATTATGAGCCCGCAGAGCTGACCGGAGCGTGGGAGGCACTTCTTGCTGGTGTTGTTTCCCACCTCCGCAACGTTTTCATCACTTTGTCGGAAAAGCCGTTTCCGACGCGAAACATCCGCCATCTTAGGCGCCGGCCGCTTCTCCTCACGGCGGCCGGCTGAGCAACCTAAGCAACCTCAGCAACGTCAATTGTGGCGTGTTTTCGGCCCACCACCGCAATTTCGGCCCTACACTCAAGGTGAGCCCCCCCCCCCGCTATGCAAAATATCGATTTTGGGCTTTTGAGGCTATTTTGGGCTGCCATTACATAGCGTTTTGCGGCATCATCCGCCATTTTAGGAGGTGAATCCATACTTCTTTCCTCAGGATTTGCTCTCAACTGCAGCGCTTCTCCCCATGTCTCTGTGGACCGCCTCCTCAAGGTTTTCTGCCTGCGCAACGCTCCTTTCAATTCGCAATTCATGATGGAGGCTTGATAAATGCTTGATTATGCTCTCCATACCACCTCTTCACTAGCATGGTTCTTTCCTCTTGAATTTGGCACGCCACGCACACCGCACGCCATGCCATGTGATACCCCCTGGAACTGATTTCTTCACTTCTGTCCCACTGAGGTCCCGGTTTTGACTTTGCTTGCACTTTTCCTGTCATTCTTGCTTCCGGAGGCCGTTGGTCAACTCCTCTTTCTGGTCTACTATCGCGCTCTGCATTCTTTCACAGCGCAGGAGGAACTGTGTTTGCTCTCTGTTCTTAATCAGCCTTCATCGTGCTTCGTTGCCCACCCTGGGTAGCGTTTGAATGTGGCACCTCTTGGCTGTCTAATCTGTGGTGCATCTCACAGTGGCGTGGCCTTTCCGTCTGACCACACTTGTTCTACTGCTGCTCCCTTCAACCACAGTCATTGTGTTGCCTCTCTTTTGGAACATTCTACTGGTCCTTTAGCTTCGGACTTTCTCCGGATTCAACGCTTGTCCCTGTTGTGGCCTTCTATGGGGAAACTGCGCAATTTTAAACTAGCTTCATCCACTAAGCTCCCTCCTGGTTCTGACTCTGATTCACCTCTTCCAGACCCTGCTCCATTCAACATGTCAAAGTCAGAGGCTACTCTTGGAGCGATTCCTAAATCAAATGGAGGGAAGTCTACGCCAGTATTACCTAACACCAAGCGACACAAGAAGGATCCACCTTCCCCTGAGAATGGAACTTCATCGTCATCTTTGGACACCATTTTAGAGGAGATCCGGGCTCTCAAACCATTTATAGAGGCGACCACACTCAACATGCAAGCTATGCAAGACAAATGGTCTTCTCTGGAATCCCGAGTTCTTCTCCTGGAGCAGTCTTCGGAGGATTTCCACGCTACCTGCTCCCGCTTTCCTTCTTTGGAGGCGGAGGTTCTTCTTCTCAAAAAGCAGACGGAGGATTTAGAAAATAGAAATCAGAGGAATAACCTACGCCTTTATGGTCTTCCGGAACTGACGGAGGGGCCCAACCCAACGGCCTTCTTCCCAACATTTCTCTCGAAAATCCTGGACGCTCCTGCACTTGCCTCTATTAATATACATAGAGCCCACCGTTTAGGTCCCAGAGTATCCTATAAACCTAGGGGGGTCATCATGCTTTTTCTGCAATTCACAGACCTTTTGCAAGTGCTCTCATCAGCTAAGGCTAAAAATCAGATTGTCTGGGAAGGTCATCGCCTCTACCTGTCGCAGGATGTTTCCAAAGCCACTGCAGATAGACGGAAGCAATTTCTGGACCTTCGTCCTCGACTTCGGCTTCTTGGTGCGAGATATGGTCTACTTCACCCTTGCCTCTTCAAGGTCACGTACAAGGACAAAACCACCACTTATGATGACCGTGATGTTCTGCGGGAGTTCCTGCGCAGACAAGGTTCCGATGACATGGATGTCTCCAGACCGCCTTGAGAGGACCTTCTGCTTCCTTTTTGCCCTGGTTTCTAATTGTCTTTTATTCGTCCTCCTCGCCTCGTGCTGATGTTCTTTCTTTAATATGATGACATCATTATGACCTTTCCCCCCTGGTTGTTTCTGAACATTGTACTTATGTGTTATCGCTCTCATACTTCCAGGTTGTACTCACCTCGTTTGCTTTTCCTTCCTTTTGCAGCCTCTTCACCCTCCCTGCTGTATTCAGTTTTGTCTGTGCGACGCCCCTTGGATCCTTGATGTCTAGGCTTGGCTCCTGCTCCGGATGTTGTCGTCGTCTTCCTTCTGGCGTTCCCACCCCCCACCCTAGTTTGTACTTTGTTTTTCGTAAGTATGTTCCTCAGTCGTCCTTTCTGGATATGTACTGTCTTCTTGATCTTATCTGTCTCTATCTCTACCTTTGCCCTCTCTCCCCTTCTTTTTTCTTCTTCTCCCTCTCTTTCCCCCTTCCTTTCTTCTGTTTTTCTTGACATCCTTCTTTCCCCCTTTCAGATATTTTTGACTCCTCCTCTACCCACTCTATTTTCATCTTCCTATCTCTCTCTCATTTTTGATTTTGTTTACAATATTTTTGCATTACTTGCCAATGTTTCCTTGTTGATTTTTTCACTTACGTTGCATTTTATGCTTCCTCAATTTTACTTTGCATTGGTTATCTTTGAGCATGTTGTTGATATTTGTTTGCTCTTCTTGTTTCGTTCCGAGTTACTTCATGGAACGTTAAGGGATTGAACAATCCCATTAAAAGGCAAAGGGTGCTATCGCACCTGGCTAGAATTAATACTGATGTCGCCCTCCTCCAGGAGTCTCACCTCTCGGAGGCTGAGGCGAGTAAACTTAAACGTTGTTGGGTGGGACAGGTTTTCTGTTCCCCCTCTGTTGCAAAGAAAAATGGTGTATTAATTTTGTTGCACAAAAAGTTGAATGTTTCTTCCATTACTCACGAATGTGACACTGACGGCCGTTGGGTCATTGTTGATATGCTTATTGATAACATTCCCCTGACTCTCTTTAACGTTTATGCTCCCACAGGAGTAGATAAGTCTTTCTGGCCCTCGATTTCTGCTAAACTGGCCTCTCTCCCTGGGAATTACATTCTTCTCGGTGGGGATTGTAACCAGATCATGGACCCCTTCCTAGATCGCCATTCTAAGGTCAAATTTGTTCCTTCCAGGATGCACTCTCAATTTATTAACACTACCCAAAACAATGCCATGGTTGATATCTGGAGGTTATGTAATCCTGACTTGAGGGAATATAGTTTCTTCTCTCCCCCACACCAATCTCAGTCCCGTATTGACCATATCTTTCTCAGTAAATCCCTTTCTCAACATGCCATCCGTTCCAAGATAGGCTCCATTTTGATCTCTGACCATGCCCCTGTCTTTGTAGACCTGGATCTCCTCCCTTTCTCCCCTCACTCAGGCAGATTCAATAATGCTTTACTCCAGGATCCCACCTTTTGCTCCGAGTTCTCCACCTTTGCCTCTGAATTTTTTCTTCTTAACCATACCCCTGACTCCCCTTTTGTTATGGTTTGGGACTCATTTAAGGCAGCCTCTAGAGGTTTCATTATAGCTTTTGTGGCAAAACGGAAAATATTAAGAGAGACCAAGTCCGCCCAAATCCTTGCCGATATCAAACGTCTGGACCTTGCCTATCACTCTTCCAACTCAGATTCTTCCCTTAAGCAGCTCATTGACGCTAAAATCTCTTTTAATAAATTCACAACCGAAGCAGCTTCCAACCTTCTTTTAAAATGTAATTCTCGCTACTACGGGGGCAAGAACAAAATGGGAAAGTTACTAGCTAATTACCTGAAGATTAGGAAGGAACGCACTAAGGTCGAATCTATTAAGACATCTAATGGCGAAACACGGTTTAAAGATGCAGAAATTCTTGCAGAATTTCAAAAGTTTTATGACAATCTTTACACCCCTGAGAAGATTCCCTCCGAGGCGGACCTTCTCTCCTATTTCCAATCTCTCCCCTCCCCCCCTACATCTCATGTTGATTTGGCCCCCCTTGATGCTGACATTTCCCTGAATGAAATATCGCACGCTGTCTCCAAATTGCGACACGGTAAAGCTCCCGGCCCCGATGGTTTCACCATTGAATTTTATACCCATTTCTCTTCTCTTCTCCTTCCTAAACTTCTTCTTCTGTTTCAATCTTTTCTTTCAGCAGGATCTTCAAGCGGTTCCTTTCAACAGGCCCTAATCTGTTTGATTGCTAAAGAGGATAAAGATCATACTCTTTGTAAGAATTTCCGCCCTATCTCTCTTGTCAACACGGATTATAAGATTTTGGCTAAGATTCTCGCTTTAAGACTGGATCCCCTTCTCCCTGATTTAATTGGTCCCGAACAGTCCAGCTTTGTTAATGGCCGCCTCTCATCTGACAATTCTCGGGTCTTTCTTAACATCATTAGTCGAGCCTCCCACTTAGATCTTCCCTTCGCAGCTATCTCTTTGGATGCTGAGAAGGCCTTCGACCGGATCGGTTGGGATTTCCTGTTCCAGGCTCTCCGTTGGATGGGCTTGCCTTCTACTTTTATTTCTATTATTTCCTTACTGTACTCTAATCCCCAAGCTTCTATCTTTCTTAATGGAATGACCTCTGATTATTTCTCCCTGCACCGTGGTGTTCGTCAGGGTTGTCCCTTGTCCCCACTCCTGTTTGTCCTGGCATTAGAACCTTTCCTCACGAAGATTCGTCAAGACGATACCATTTCCGGCTTTGGTTTTGGTCCACACCAAGTTAAGCTTTCGGTTTACGCCGATGATATTCTCTTCTATTGCTCTGACCCTCTCTCTTCGCTACCTCCCTTTCTACAACAAGTCTCTTCCTTCTCTGATGTCTCTGGTTACCGCCTTAATGTCGACAAATGTGAAATTCTCCCGCTAAATTCTCTTTGTCAGAAACACTTATTTGCCCATACGGGTTTCTCTTGGCAGCCTTCTAAAATCAAATACCTAGGTGTGTGGTTCGCTCCCCGCCTACCTGACACCCTCAAACTGAACTTTACTTATGTGTCTAAAAAAATGGAATCGGCAATTACTCGCTGGCATCCTCTCTTTCTTTCCTGGTGGGGACGCTTGACATCTATCAAAATGATGCTCTCTCCCCTTCTTCTGTATACTATTTCCATGCTTCCATTACGTATTCCAGCTTCTTTTTTCAAAACAATTGACTCTTTGCTTCTCAAGTTCCTTTGGAATGGTAAACGGTCTCGGATTGCGATTGCTACTCTTCGTAAAGATAAAAGTCAGGCTGAGGTTCGCTTTCCCGACTTTAGGGTCTATCACAGAGCTTTTACCCTAAAACAATCTGCCCGCTGGCTCTCCTCGGATTTTCCCTTTCGTTCTCCCATTTGGCTCACCATGGAATCCTCCTTCATCTCCCCCTTCAATTTCCGGGAAATCTTGTCCTTCACGTCTTTACAAATTCGTCTTCTTACTCCTATTATCTCCCACTGCCGCTCTCTTTTACTCCCCTTCTTATCCTCCTCATACCCTTCCCTTCTTTCCTTCCATGAACAGTCTATCTGGTACAATTCTCTCCTAAAGATTCGCAATCACACCCTTTACTGGAGGTCTTGGCACTCCCGAGGCCTGTCTTGGATTTCTCAACTCATCTCCCAGGGTCTACCTCGATCCTTTTTGGATCTTCAGTCCTCTTTCTCGCTGCCCCCCAGCGCTCGTTCCCAGTATGACTCACTGCTTCCTGCTCTCAAAGCTTACCTTCAAACGTTGCCTCCCTCCTCTAATATTCCCACGGAATATGCGTCCACTTCCACATTATTGGATTCACAGCCTTCTGCCTCATCTTTATATAATTCTTTCCGGATCATACTTACTAGACCAAAGTCGAAGACGGAAACTGTTTGGGAATCCGACCTTGCCTTTGATCTACCCTTTCCTCTCTGGGACAGGATTTGGTCTAAGCTGCATAAATCCTCTAGGGCTGCTCAGAATACCCAAACCTTGTACTTTATTTATAACAGAATCCTTTTTACCCCGCTTACTCTATCACATTTTTCCTCTGATACTCCTTCTACTTGTTGGTCCTGCCGATGTCCCTCAGCAGACCTGAAACATATGCTGTTTGACTGCCCCCCTATATCTAGGTTTTGGAACTCAGTTTGGATCCAATTGCAAAAGATTTTTCATTTCCTCATCCCTTTTTTTCCCGCTGATGTCTTTTTGGGCTCCCTCTCCCCCCATCTACCCCAATCTCCTCACCAGTACCAACTCCTGGATCTCTTCATAGCAGTAGCATTTCATACTATCACTTCTAATTGGAAAGATGCCACAAACGTTTCCTATAACGCTTGGTGGAATGCAGTCTGTTTCCATCATAGGCTGGACACTAACTTCGTTTCCCCTATTTCCTTGGTAATCAAACATGACCTCCTTTGGCTACCATTAGTTACCTACCTGTCTTCCTCTGCCCCATCACGACCTTCCCTCTCTCCCGACGTAGTTGAAGTACGCAAACCTCCATGAATCCTCCCCCCTTTTGCCTTTTTACTGCCTTGCTTGTATTTTGCATTATATATTTCGCTTGTTATTTTTGACTACTGCTTTACAGTTTTTCATGCTCATTGATGCTTCACTCATATGCCTCCTCGAATTATTGCTTGTATTTTTTCCCTTAATCAATTAATTGCTGTATTTTACTCCGATGCATTTCAATGCTATATCCATTGCTCTGTTTTTTCCTCCCCTCCCCCACTTCTTTCCTTTTCTTCAATAAAATTCAAACTTAAAAAACGTATTCATGATTGTCATTCCTACCACAGCAATAGGATCATTGTGCTAATCTCCTGGTTTGATGTCAAGTGACTTTAAAATATAATATTCTCTATCTGACATTTAAAAAGTAAACACTATTGCCATTTTACTGACATCTATTTCCAATTCATCTAATACAATTACTTGGCTGCTTGTGATTTTTTTACAAACACGAGAAAAATGCTCTTCCTTGCAACATTTTCTATAGTGTGAGTTCTTTGCATCACATAAAGTGCTAGTAGTAGTAGTAGAAACCCTTACTACCATATCTGTAACATTTCAGTTTATCATTGTTCACAATTAGTTTAGCCGTTCTTTATGTTTTAATGATTCCCATGACATTTTCCCATCCAACACTACACAAATAGGATATTCTTCCATGCCTTTGACTATTTTTATTGCACGGCTTTAGATCTGGCTTGTCTAATAGGTTTTATTTGATCCTGGGTTTTCTTGTGCACCCTACTACTGAGATCAGATTAACAATTCACATAAACCTCTATAATTGCCATTATTAGCAAATTCTGTCAAAACAGTAATGTTTGATGTAGTGTTTTTCTTGCACATGTATAAAAGTGTATACATTTCTAAAACAATATTTATTTTGCGCTCATAACTTTCCTCTAACTTTTAAAAGACATTTGATGAGCATCTTGTTCACCTGCACCCTCTGCCATCACTGGTTCCAAAAGATTGCCATACGCTTTGCAACCTTCAGTGTCAAGGTTATGCAGTTGGATGTGTTGCTTACTTAAAGAAGATATGTTCTCCTTCTTTCCCTAAAAGCTACTAAGTATGGTTCAAATAGCTAAGTCTTTGTTTCTACAGCAATGCTAGTTCACCCGTGTAATTTCAGATGGGTGGTGGTTGTGTCAAGCTTACTGATTTCATGCTGAAATAATTAATGGGTCCATTTATGGTTAGGTGAAGAGTGTTATGTAACAACCTATAATGTAGGCCTACAAAAGTAATTCCCTTTTCTATGGAAGAGAAAAGGATGCATCCTTACACATAAATGAATAGAAAATTCAGTAGATCTGTGATAGTGGAGTACAAGTAACGAGTATGGATTGCACCACCCACCTAATAGAGGAGGTGCAGTCACTGCTTCAATGATGCGCAGGATGGAAAAGATTGTCTGTAATTCACTTCAGCAATGTCCAAATGCAGGAGAATAGCATTTAGGCACAGGGTTCCCTTTCCTCCAGTGTGTATATTCTGATGGTTAGTCAGCAGTATCCTTGCGTGGGTGAATGGCTTTGAGTCTTGCCATTCAGTCCCCTCTCCTACAATATCTATTTACTGGAGATCAGTGTCTGGTGTGACGCGGTGGAGACTGATCAACAGTTCTCTTGCTGAGGGAATGGTTCACATCATCGCCAGGCAATTTTGCAGTATTCACTAACATGGTACTTGGCAAAATAGACAGTTTTGAAAGTAGAATGGTAATGTTATTATCGTGTATAACATCTCACCGGCTTTATTTGTAAACTGAAATGAGAAGTCTTCAACAAAGATATGAGAAAACTTGTAGTACTGGCAGCTGCTCGGTCAGGATAACCACAGGGGTGGTGGTGTTGTTCTGCCTCTGACACAGCTCAACGACTGTTGCCAGTCTTATAATTAGGACAACTAAAGAGTAGAATAATCTTGTTTAATTGAACATATCACCACCTCACAACACAGCTGAGTGGCAATTTTCAAATCATACTAAGGGGCTTATTACAATGTCTGTCGGAGTTGCCTCCAATCGACACCATCTCGGTCTCGGAACTGACCTACCTGCTTACGATGCGACCGAACACAGTTAGGTCGATACTCACTTTTCTCTATGGGAGATTGTGTTACAGCAGTAAACCGGCCCTAATAAATGCTCCTATGGAGATATGGAGGTGTGTGTAAAACCCTGGACCCTGTGGCTGGCCCACCATGGAGCCTGCCACACAGTGCAAGGATTTACAGGGGGGCACCCTAGGTACCCCCTGACCAACAGCCGTAGGCTGTGGAGGCAAGGGGGCCCTGTGAAAAACAGACATCGCAATCCTGACAGCGGAAATGCTGTCCATTGGGGATTACAGTGTGGTTCCAGTTGGAACAACATCAGAATAATCGATCACTTTACGTTCCCACCAGTGACATGAATTATAATAGGGCGGTCGGACCCAAACCCAAGCATTCTGACCACGGTCGGAATGCCTCTGACCGTGGTCAGAATGCTTCTGACTAGCGGTCGGAGGTTTTCCGACCGACATCGTTATTGAAGTAGACAGTAATAGGTTTTTGGGGAAAAGGGGTAAGATTCCAATCCCGAAAAAAGTTTAGTAAGGTATTGAGAAAGACCACCAGTGAGGTAGATAAATGACATTTTATGGAAATAAAATATTGTTGAGCTATTGGTATGCACGGAATGCCACATTTGCAAATTAAAGGTGTAGCAATGAGGTGCAGCTTTGCTCCTCAGATAGCAAGCATGTCATTAATTAAGCTAATCCATACAATGATCACATTAAGCACTGGGATAGATACATTGATGATGTGATCCCTATCTGGCAGTATCCAAAGAAGCTTTCAATGAGTTTAATGTTTATTTTAACCATTGTTATAACCATTGTTATAATGAGAAAACATTCCATGAGAACAATGACAAAAAAAAACTGTTTTTTAGACCTCTGACTTATGACCAATGATGGACATCTATCAGTCAGTTTGTATACCAACCCCACCAACAAGAATACATTAGAGCATTTTTCAAGCACAGACATTAACCATGCACATTAAAAGAAAACTACCCGACTAGCAATTCCTGCGTATTTGCACTAATTGTCCTTGTAGGAGGGATTTCTTTGAAAATGCCAACACACAATACAGCAGATTTATAGATAGAGAATAGCCAAAGAAATGTGTGAAGTCCTCTCTCAAAACAGCATGGTATATATTTGGAGGGTCTCTTCGCCTTAAAGCAAAAAAAAAAAAAGTGACTTTGACGTGTGGCAAATCTTACAGTTATTGTGCCAACCAAATTAAAAAGATTTTACAGAAGAACTGGAAACTGGTACACAATTTCAAATTGTCTATGTCGCTATTTCCCTTTAAAAAGTGTCAGGCTACTCATACATTACTGGTACTAGGCACCGGATGACGTAATAAATCTAAATCTGCTTTAACTTTCATGCTAGCTTTACCACCGATTCAAGGGTACTTCAATTGGTGCACTTGCACCCTGTCTGTAAATTCACCAACTACATCGAGGAAGTGTCCATCAATGGGGTTTCAGTAAAACAATATGTTTTTACAATGTGCAATTTTTTTGTTTTTTATTTATTGTATTACATGCCCCTGCAATTTTCATTACATAAGCCGCACTACACAGAAAGTAAAAAAGAGTATTGTTCAGCAGAGGTCTAGGATACAATGTAAAACACAAGGTGCCCCATCAGTGTCACTTCAGATAGAAAAAACGTAGGGTTCTATTAGGATGTCATGTGGATCGCCACCGCCCAGCGGTGGCAGGCAGTGATGATCTGCACCACATCACGGCACAATTTACTCCCGCCATATTTCTATAGCGGGGGTACCACAGCGGATGGAAAGTCTGCCGCTTTTCCACCAGTCGGATTGCCAGTCAGGCAAAAAAGGCAGACAATATGGTGACGGTGACTTGCAGGCACCGCCATCCATATTAGCAGGCCTGCGGTGTGTATGCTTTTCCATGGTGGAGACTCCGCCATGGAAAGGCATGCAGTAAATGGCTTTGGGGGCCCGTTGCGGGCCCCCAGGAGTGTGGGGGGTAGATGGATGCACTTGGGGGCACCCATGGTACCCCCCTTCATTGTCATGCGCAAGGTGGCAGGCACCCCGCGGTGCAGAACATGCATATTTTACAATGAGGTGGGTGCAGCTTACAGCTCCACACCCACCGCAATGTAAAAGGTGCGGCATGCGACCGCCAGGGTGGCGGTCACATCCTAATTGGCATAGCAGTACCGCCGCACCTCTGGCAGTCGGTCCCATTTACTGGAACGGTGGCAGGCGGACATTTTGTTCTGAATCTACTCAGTAGTTGTTGAGAAATTTAAGACAATACAATTAGTGTTATCTGTTGCCGTGAGAACTTCACGAAAAATAACGAGCTTGTGCAGGGAAATGCATATGCCTGATTGGCTGCCAGCATTTCAACCAGGAAATGTTGGCAGCCATCTTGGGACTCAATTCCGGCTGAGTTCAACAAATAAATGTTTTAAAAAGGAAAGGGGGTTGGGGTGCACTAGAGGGCGGGCTTGCAAGATAGCCATACACTCATGAGGCTCCTGTAGTCTGGGATGTCACAAACAGCAATATCCTGCACTCAGACTCCCGAAAACCACAACACTAGGAGGGAACACGGTTGTGACTCCCGCGGCGGACCGCGCAGATACGGCTGAAATAGGCGGGTTGGTGCTGAGCATGGCGAACATAGGACGGGGCCTGCGGGCGAGGAGTACAGACCCGCAAAGACCCACCGCAAGCGAAAGGCAGAACCCAGGCAGAAAGTAGGCTGGAAGAAGAGGCCACCTTTCGGTCTTGCAGAAGGAAGATGCGGAGAGCAAGGCCGAGAAGGCACCACATACATATAGGAGTGGAGAACATATCGATAGAAGGCTGACACCACAACAATGCAAAGGTATGGAGGCCGGGAGGGCAATGAACATGAGAGGAAAATCTGCTAAGGCGTAGGCGGAGGCTGGAGCCTTCGGAACAGACACTTGGAAAACCCCCTTCCCTGCCAGGAAGGGGGTTCCCTGTATCTGGAGCTGCAAGAGTAAACAGCGGCGGTGTATGATAGACCCAAGTGGTACAGCTACGATCGGCCTCTCATGTGACAGGCCACCATCATTGCACAGTCACTGCAGCATTTTGTACCTCATAAGCACACCACAACAAGAGGCCCGACACAGGGGGAAGAGAGCGTGACAACCTCTGGTCTGCAGTGACAAGCAGTACAAGTTGAGGAGGACAGCACCTCCCCCCCAAGAGACCACAGCACCAGTTAATTAAGAAATAATACAGGTGGGAAGAGGGGACAGACCCTAGAGATAGAGGGCTAGAGTACATCACAGGTGGACAGCAGTGATCTACAAACTGAACAGACAAATAGCAGGCATAAACTGTGGACCCTGACAGACACCACAACTGGAGCTGTAAGAGTATATGGAGGTGGTGAATGCGAGGCCCAAGCGGAACTAATACGATCGCCCCCTGAAGGGAAGGGCCACTGTCTTTGAATAATCAGAAGACACTGAAGCTGTTGTAGGGCACAAGCACACCACAACAAGAGGCCCTGACACATGGGAAAGAGAGCAAGAGAACCTCTGGCCAGCATAGACAGACAGCGTGCATGGAAAGGGACAGTGGGCCCCCCACCTCAAGAGATCACAGCCCAAGGTAATTCAGAAATAATACAGGTGGGGAGAGGGAGCGAATCCCACAGATAGGGGACTGGAGTAAAGCAGAGGTGGACAGAAGCGATCTGCAAATTAAGCAGATAAATAGCAGGCATACACCGTAGACCCTGCCGCCTGGAGCTAGGCTACGGGACCAGATGACTGAAAGCACACACAAGCACTAAGGCATCAAAAGGTCCCGAAAAACAAATATCATACACCAAAATGGGTAAAACTGAAGGCATTAATAAACAACAAGAGAGAGAGGGTGAGGAACTGGAGCCACTCTTAGACCCACTGGTATATAGTACAAAATCAACAGAAGAGTGGGGCCAAAAACAATGGCAAACCGGCAGAACGAGTCACTCTTATTTGTAAAAAAGAACCCCCACTCACCAACCTAGGTGGCGACATGCTTTCATTGGGTTCCCACCAGAGAGGCTGAATGCCTCTCTTGTGTGCTTCAATGCCTGATTACAGCGGAGTGGGCTTGTTCATAGTGACAGTGCAAAAAGTGATAATGTGACAGATCAAAATTGTATTTACCAATCCAAAGATTTATTGGTGGAGTGGTTAGACAAGGTTAAAAAGTGAGGTGAATGCTAGACAGGGTAGATTGGCCAGTCAAAAGACTGTCGCCCTGCACCTCTGCAGGTCATGTTTCTTTACTGTTCTACAACTAAGCTCCTCAAAATAGTATGCATTTGGTGTCCTAGGACACAGCTGTAACTTTTAAACCTGAATGTCTGTTATCATTGGCAACAGTGGAGATTTCTGGGGGACATGAGAGGGAGGGAGGGACTGTACAAGGCAGGTTGGGGTAGCAAATGTGGGACGGAGAGGGGAAATCAGATTGCACAGCACATGTTGAGAAAACAGACAAGCGGATCACTGTGCACCACTAGACAGCCAGAATCGACATTTCGGGCAGAAAGTTATCCCAACAGACTCAAACGAACTGGGAGCACATGGCACATAATAATCAGCAACTGGGGTTAAATCTCTTAACATGGAATACAAGGGGACTGGGGGATCTGCATAAAAGGTGGAACATTCTTTCTTATCTAGACAGGCATGATATACAAAAGGCGATATTCCAGGAAACGCACACAGCACCAACTTTAACGCAAAACCTTTGCAGCACAATGGGCATGGTAAAGATACTTCACTTCTTACTCTTCCTACTTGAGATGAAACTCCATCCTTATCAAGAAAAGCACACCTTATGTAGCAGTGGGCTCCCTAAATGATCCAAAATGGAAGGTATAAAGTGGCATGGGGGAGACTAGTATCTCACACAGTTATACTGGTAAGCTCATAGCAGCTCAAAAGAGGGATGGGAAGCAGAAATAGATGCCCCAATAGAGGATACACAGTGGACATACTGTTGCCAGCAGACTGAGAAAATAACGGCCAGCGGTAGACTACGAATTATTCACTTTATGTTTCGGCATAGGATGTACTTGATTTGAGAGCGGCATTCAACACCGTGTTATTGAAAGCATTGCAATCCCTGGCTATTGAGGGCCTTGCGCATCAATGGGTTGACTCCTGTTGTACCAACAGTACATTTCAGGTTTTCTCCTCCACGGCCAGTTATAAAACTCATTGTTCCCTGTATGGAGTGCCCTAAGGTTTGGTCCTGAGCCCTATTTTGTTAAATAGCTATGTTCCCCATTAGCAGATATTGCCGCTGAGGCAGGGCTGTCCATTTTTTCTTATGCTGATGATACCCAGCTTATGTTTTCCCTTTCTACAACCAAGGAATCTGAAACCTCGACTCTCCAGTTTGGTTTGAGGAAGATTGCATCTTGGATGCAGGACAACCTACTCAAACTAAATGGAGAAAAAACTGAGGTTTTGATCTTGGGGAAAAAACAAGACCTATGGGGTCCTCAGCACTGGCCCCTGGAAATGTGAATCTTACCCCAGCCTACCCATCAAGTAGATAACCTCGGTGTGATTATAGACGACCAGTTATCTATGAAACATCAAGTTGTGAAGGTGGCCTCAGTCTGTTTCCCCATTCTTAAATGGTTGAAAAAAATTCTTTGGATGCTCCCCCTCTCCAATCAGACAAACTGTTGTTCAGGCCCTTGTTACATCTAGGCTTGGCTATAGTAATGTTTTATACCTGGGTTGTAATAAGGATGTGAGTCAAAGATTGCAGATGGGGCAAAATGTGGCGGCCAGATTGCTCTGCCAGGTTCCTAGGACAGCCTCCATTTCAGGGTGTCTTCGCAACCTTCACTGGCTTAAGGTGGAGAATCATATTAAATTCAAAGCCTTGAACTATATGTTTAAAATCAAAATGGATTCGGCCTTGCAGTACCTGCAGACTTTAGTTCAACCCTATCTACCTTCACGTACTCTTCCCTCCACTACTCAGTTGAAATTAATTGTTCCTAGAATCAGACTGAGGCGTGTGTGCGGTCAATCTTTTGCCTACTTAGAACCTTCCATGTGGAAATCTCTTTCGATCTCTTTACGTAAAGTAACAGTCTATGGTAATTTTTGTAATTGCCTGACAACTTGGTTGTTTAACCTGTAGGTCCTTTTCTCCCCCTTTCTTTCCTCTCAGGCCGGCGCCGTCAAACCCCGTGGGATAGCTGTTCACCTTATAAACTCAAATAACATAACAACATAACTACTAAGGCTATGTCGGTACAACTTGAGAAACATTGGTAAGTGTGATAGATGTGGGGAGGCGGGGCGGATTTCATACACCTGGCCTGAACGTGCAGAACAATCTCTATATACTGGGGAGAGGTTGGGGAGACCCTGTCCCCGATGGCAGGTGAGCAGATAAGCCTTACTCCACTCATTGCTCTACTCTGTCAAACGGAACATGTAGAAGCATCGGTGAGGCGCCTAGTAGCCCTTGGATTACCATTAGCCAAATGTAAGGTTGCGTGTAGATGGGGATGAGGTAGAGTTCCTAAATTCAAGGAAGGGTTGCAGGATCTAATTTACTGTCAGGAACAAATTACACATATGCGGAACTCCTGCCAGGAACATCCAGACTGAAGGATATCTAAGATCCCCTAAAGGCTTACTTAATCAATGCCCCGCACGATACAAACAGGAGTTAAGCCTGCACGTCTTACAACAACATGACAAAATGCATGACAACTTCCACATAAGGCACTTGCCTAGAAAATACTGAATGCCAGAAAGGGGAGGATGGGATAAGTGGGCATAAACTACCTGGGCATGTAACTATGCTTGTGATGTAACTGGGACAACAAAAGATGTGTAACGTTGAACATTTAGAGATGGGATAAGTTGAAGATCTGTAAGTGTTGTGCAATCAAAAAAGATGTTGATTATGACACAAGCAATAATAAAAATGCTTTGAAAAAAGGGAAAGGGGGCAGGGTAGGAAAACCCTCACTCCCAAGCCTTGGTCTTGGGGTTCCCCTCGGAACTCACAAGGCCAAAAAAAGCATTTTTTTTATTGCTGCAAAATTGTAATATTTGTAAAGTAGTGGCAAAAATGAAGGAAAAAAAACAAGCGAGGGCTCCCGTGCTTGCTTTTAAATTAGCTCCCAGTGGGCCAAGTCCTGGGGGCAAAATATTAAAATAATAGGGGGGCACATGAGGCCCCCCTCCTAGGACTTATGAAAGCACCTTGGACTGCCACCTCTCCTGGGCTTTGCTGTTTATGTATGCGGGGGATGCCCACGTGGAACCCTCTGCACCCCAGGGAACACCACCTCCCCAGGGCAAATGTTTATAATGTGGGGCCATGCAGACCCCCTGCATCCCCAAGGACTGCCACCTCTCTGGGGCAGTTAAAAAAAGTATGCTTGTGGTTCTGCTTTGCCTACCTGCGGTCCGGGCACTGCCACGTCCCTGGGGAAAATGATGTTGAAAAATGTGGAGGGGCCTGCGTCACCCTCCCCTGCAACTTCCCTGGGCTAGTTTATGAAAAATAAGGGGGGGGGGCGCATGTATCTGCATGATCGGATATGTGAGTGGCTGAAAATGGTCAGTGAATAGGTGCAAGAGTGGCTGTTTATGTGAGTTAGTGGTTGGGTTAGTAGCTTTACGGGTGAGTGGATGTGTGGCTGGCTCTATGGATCAGTGAGGAGGTGTGTGAATGTATGTATGGGTCGGTGAATGGGCATATTAGTGGTTGTGAGGGAGTATGTGTATGAGATGTTGTATGGGGATGTAAGTGGGTGTGTGAAGGGTTCTGTGGATGATGTCATCAGTGATTCCATCAGTGATGTAATTTGAGATGTCATCAGTGATGTCATTTTAGATGTCATGAGTGATGTCGCTGACCATGTCATGAGTGATGTAATATGTGAGGTCATAAGCAGAGTCTTGCTGGGGCATACGTTTTTGTTAAATGTCAGCCTAACTATAATGTCCCTGTAACCTATCAGTGAACACACACATACATATATATATATGAACATACACACACAAATATATGTATATATTGTATTAAATATTGGTAAGATTGATTTAAAGGTCTATAATAAAATATCTAAGCTTTACTACTTAATATTTATAGATACACATATACACACACATATATATAATGACACAATATTTTTGCATGTTTTTTAACAATATAAGTGTGCAACAAATTTAAAAAAAAATTGTACTTACCAATATAAAAATAGGAAATTGATATTTTCACAAACGTAATTTTTCACACAATATTTCTGTTACAGAATATTGTTGATTCCAATATTATTTCAGTGATCCTAACTTTCTATGTATTGAAATATATGTAGTAGCTCACATACTGGTACCTCTAGCAGATGTCTAAACAACTATAATACAATATTCTTAAAAAGGATATTACTTTACCTGAAAAAACGATGTTCTTGACAACGATATTTCTGTGTCATGATATTTTTGCATTGGGATATACTTTTTGCACTATTTCTGTCTCACAATATTTACAACTCAATATTTTGTCCAAATACCTAAAGTTAGGTTTTGTCCTGATTTGCATTTCATGTCCCACACTATTGTCTGTCTTACCCTTTGGAATGCCAAATGTATTAATTACATTTTAAACTTACGTATGCATAGTCTATAAATGGGTAGTTGTACAGTCATATTTTAAATTTGATGTATCTATACACAAAATAAATAAATAAGGAGCCTCTCTGGGAAACTGATGGGCTTGCTGGTGCTTCTCAGCAGCCATCCTCCCAGCTCCCTGCCCAAAGACCCGGTCCACCAGCACTGACATTCCTGTCCACATGGTCACACGCTCTAATCCACCCAACATGTCCGCGCCTCAACTCAGGGCAAAGAATGTTTCAAGTAGTCCACCCAGCTTATCTGTCTGAGGCATGCCCTTTTCTTGGCCACAAAGTTTACTCACATCCCTCCTTACATACCTTCTGTCTGTCCGAGCATTAGTCTTATGAGGCCACAGAATTAACTCATATTTTCCTTTTTCAAAATATTAAAGACGCTAGCAACTCTAAAACATGGTGGTTTGCAAATCTGTGATTTCAATTGTTATCACAATTTATTAAGCATGTGCTCGGCCTTGTTACTTCAAGACATGTGAAGCTTGATATCTACCTGCACATGAATGGACTAAAACATGAAATGAGCACATATAATACTTCTCTTCAAACTGATAAGCGATTCAAATAAGGGACAACCATAACATAGAGTTCTGAGGGCCCGATGTGTACCCTTTGAATTTGTGATCCAGAAATTGCGAAAATTATTAAATCTAAGGGGCAGATGTATCAAGATACCATTTTGCGATTCTCAAATAGCGATTTTTAAGGAATCGCTATTTGAGAAGTGCAAAATGGTATGTATGTAGAAATTCGCTATTTTTTAGCGATTTCTTAAAATTCCTTAATTGCGATTAGCAAATTGCTAATCGCAATTAAGGAATAATTTCCCATTCATTTCTATGGGCCAGGAGGCCTATAGGAATGAATGTAAAATTATTTTCAATTTGCGATTAGCAATTTGCTAATCGCAAATTGAGAATAATTTCAAGGGTGCAAGGGTGTCTTAAGGACACCCTGCTGCACCCCTGAATTTGACATGTGTGCGCATATGGCGCACATACATGCCCTAAGGGCATGTATGAGCGTCATATGGCACCTTTAGAATTTAAAAAAAGTGCATTTTGAAAAGAATTCGCCAATTACCACCAACTACAAGTTGGTGGTAATTTGCGAATTCTTAGTCAAAATCGCAACACTGAAATGCTTAATACATTTCAAATAAGAAATCGCAATTTGCCATTTCTTAAAAGCCTCGCAATATTAAGGAATCGCTAAATTTGCGATTCCTTAATATTGCGAGGCTTTTTGCATGATACATTCCAAATCCCGTTTTTTTTGTCGCAAACGCTGCTATTTTCCGAATCGCAGCGTTTGCGACAAAAAAAACGGATGATACATCTGCCCCATAATTACCTCTGTACGAAACACATGTGTTCTCAAATACTAATTCATTAAGAATTTATTTTTGCAGTTTGCCAATTGACAAATTGCATTTGGCATGGACCGCAAATTGTGAATCGTTTTTACAATTTGCAAACATTGCACGGGCAGCAATTGATGATGTCACAAGCATGATGTAGCCCAATTTACTACATTCTAGGTCAGAGGAGGGCTGAGAAGTGGGTCTGCTTTTGAGACAAGTAGGGCTAACGAACAAATTGGATACCAGGAGGCAGAAAGAAAAGAGGGAGGAAGAAAGAGGAAATAAACATTTTTGGATCATAAGTTGAAGCAATTTGTGAAGTAGAGTGAGGCTAGTAACAATAGAGCCTTCTGGAAAAGGGTTATTTACTGTGCTTGAAGCCACAAAACGGAGACTGTGACAAAAGATACAGGAGAGGTTGAATAATGTAGCTATCTTCACCAGGAGCGTTCGGGACATTAAAAAAATGTACTATGGCATGGGCTTGAGGACCAAAGAAAAATAGATTAGTGAATTGCACAAAGTAGCCGATACTGGAGGGTGCCCATCCAAACAGCCACCACCTATGCAGATGAAAGAGGCCTTTAAGACTACACTGGGCACTGGAGTTAGTAAAATTGATACGTTTATTAGTCCACAATAACCACCATACCAGGATCCACATTCCAGACACAATTTTACGAACATTATAAAGGTTACCAACATGTATGTATTTTGTTTGATCATGCAGTGCACTGTCATATATCACAGTTAGATTTTGAGTTTCACATCCTGGTCAGCTTTTATGGTACCACATGAAGTGCACTATGGGAGTTGTAAGGAAGTGGTACAAAATACATATCATGCAGGTCACGAATAGTGTGTGTACAAATATGCATCCTTTGAAACACTGAATTTTAAATAATCATCATGAATACACTGTACCATACTAATTTTTAAAATAATGGCTATTTCACACTGTTATGTTATATTATAATTGTGTTGTGTTGTGTTATGTTATGTTATGTTATGTGATGTGATGCTATGTTATGTAGTTTTGCAGAGCATATTATCAATCAGAAGGGTATACTTGTGCTCAGCAGCTATGATTCTAGGCCAGGCAACTCCAACCATTAGCTCGTGAGCTAATGGTAAATCTTCAGCTACCTGTATGTAGCTCCCCATTCACAAGTGCAACTAATTCAAACTTCTCGTTCACACATACAAAGCTCTACAGTACACAACACAGGAACACAATACCTAAACAGCTCCATATATTTTTTCACCAACGCTCCAGACATCTATGCCCTGCTTCACTTTCACTCACACACACTCCCCATATTTGTAAAAGCAAAACTGGAGGTCGCTCATTCTCCTACATCAAACCCAAGACACGGAACTACCTCCTTCAACACATCAGAGTGAACTCCTCACTTCTTGAGTTCTGCAAAAAGCTGGAGGCCTGGTTCTTCATGTAAGCACCTTGGGACTGTCGTGTATTTCTATAGGTTCTGAATCGATCCCCCTATTCCTGACCCTATTCTGGTTAAACTACCTAGCTAGTTAACTAACAGTCAGCCCATGAGGCAAGAAATCCCCCATGATGCAGATACCGTTATCTGACGCAGTCACACTACGGCACAGGAACGTGTTATCTGATTAGGTCATAACGCTTGAGATCTAATTAGACAAGCGACATTCCTCCAGCCCCTGATAAGGCATACGACGTTCTCATAACAAATCAAACCTATGACAACCTGGAAAATCCGTGCGGCCATTGTTTTGATTTCACAGAGAACTTTTGCAAAAGAATGTGCTAACGAGCAAGTCGTATGACATCTTTATTGACGTACCTATGTCCATCCTTACGTCAATCTCGGCACCTTTAAGGTATAAATATTGCCGACCTTGCCCTATGCAAACACACGCGTGGTGACAAGACGGAGCAGCCATACTTGCCGAAGCCGAGAGCAGAAGCAGACCCCGCAGGCAGCAGCCCCGCCTTCCTGACGCGCTGAGAGACGCGCTGCTATCTCAAGCCGAGAGACCCAGCACCGGCGCTTCCGGGTAGCCCTCGCAGGCAGCCTGGAATATCGAGAGCAGAGAAAGAGATACCATTCCTCATTCATCCTAAATTCCAGGTACAGAACTGAATAACCCCTCCTAGAGAATTCTTTAGTTATTCACTTGGCAAAAACAAACTTAACTTAAACTGTAACTTTCTATTCCCGCCCACGCATTAGACTTAGGTCAGGTACACGGGGTAGGCGTATTTAGAAACACCAGTTGAGTACGTTTAGTCAAATGTATATGTGTATGTAAATATATTTTAATCATTTTAAACATCATATGGCTCAGAAACCATATCAATGTTTTTACAGTATTATTTTATACTATTGCTTTTAATGTATGCACTTTACTTAACTATAAGTATTGCAATAATATCGATCCATTTCTCTTGTACGAGAAAAGAGACTGATCAATAAATAACATCTTTTATTGAACACGCCCGTCTCTTCCTTTTCTCTACATTCTGATGAGACTAAGAATGCACGTACTGACTGAGTAAAATAATTGCCTTGTGCTCACACGACTCTTGAGATTGACTCTTGATTAGGGGAGAGCAAAGTTGTCATGTTCTATGGTTGTCAGAAACTAAATCCCTTCTTGTCTAATCAGGGGAGGTAATTCTTTCCTGAACATTCGAGAAAGTTTCTAGCGAACTCTGAGCTTAGCTGGCAAACCCAAAAATTAAGTCTAGTATCGACAGTAGTAGACCTAGTTAACGTCTGGCCTAGGCCTTTACTGCTGTAGGTACTATTCCAATGCGCAGAGCCTATTGGGAAGATAGGAACTACACTACATGGCGCCCAACGCGTTTGGAAAGGGCGATAAAACTAACGTAAGACATTTAGAGTAACTCAGTCGTGCTTTCTCACTCAGACCCCTTTTCCCAAATACTCCAAAGACGTCTGGAGTGGGTGAAAGGTTATTATATCCTCCAAAACCTCGCAGGAGGGAACTCCTATGTATGGTTCTTGGTCTAGTCAACGTTGAAGGATAAAACAGTTCCAGAATATTGTGCATCTAATCTCTGTTTCCATAAGAAACCTGATCTGCAAACAAACATAATACCATCCTGTCTGTAAAATGGCAGAGAGTGATGATGAAAGAGAGGCAATTAGATTAGCCACTGAAATAGCAGATGCTGATGCTACCATGCAAACAGCAGACCCGGATATAATACTCATCCAGGTCGCCAAAAGGAGATCTATAACCTTAAAACTTATAGAAAATGGACTGACACCTAGAGGTGGCACAGTCATATTCGTAATTGAGGCACACGAATATCGGCAGACAGAGGTATACTATACATGGATACATTTTCCAGCAGCAAATGCTGTAACAAAGTACTTCCACTATTACAAAGTAGAGGAACCTCCTGAAACGTACACTCATTTCGAGGAGGTGGAAGTACCACTCAAATTCCAAGAGCATTTGCTCTTATTTGATGGCGCCCTAAAACATAACAATCACATTACAAGGCTCGGTCCTTTAGGAAGACCAGGAGCAACGTGGCCGGTCCTAGCCGGATACACACCACATCCAGACATCGAAAGAATGCCTGCAGCAGAGCTGTTAATACAGCTAAAACAACTACTAAAAATTCACAGACAATTAGTTCAGTATGTAATGCGGACTTCAACAATTCAGCCAGCGATTAAACTACCACAGCTGACCCCTCACCAGGGGAACACAAATAAAATTACACCACAGAACATCCAATCCTGCCTAGGTAAAGTTCCAGCTAAACGGGAACAAATACCATTCTGGTTGGCACAGAAAATTACCCAAATAGAGGCGGTGTTTCCTGACACCACCCCATTAGAAAAACACAGGATTCTGACTATATGTCTCCCAATGGGAATCGCACCACACATTGAGGACTGTGACACTTGGGGTACAGTCTTTGCTTCCATCTATACAAAAACGCACGGTGTTCCATCCATTTCGGTGATACCAGATGTGCTAAAACAAATTCAAGATGAATACGGTCCAGAACCTGCTTTAACTCTTGGTATGAAATTACTGAAAGACTTCAAGCAGGTCTCGGCTATATTATTAGCCAACATAAAAGGTGAAGCAGCAAACGTGGCGATCCGCCAGAGGTTAAAAGAGACAGATATAGCAGACCAACCAGCTGAAATTGCCAGAATCATAGAAAAATCCTATGAAGAACTAGGCAGAGATAGTCTAGGTGGAATACCAGTAAAACCGCAACTGACTACAAGTCCAGAAAAAATGTTTTTTAATAATAATAATAATTCACCAAAAAAGAACTGGGATGGGAACAAACAATCCAATCCTAAAGAAAAGAAATTCCAGTCCAGAGGAAGGTCTCCTAGGCGAAGAGAGAAATCTCCAAACCCGAGACAAAGGTCACCCCAGAGTGACCCCTCTGGGAATAGATATAACCTTAGAAATAGGGATAATATTAAAAAACCTGATAGATATCAAGACATTGATACACGTCCCTCTCAATCTTTTCAGAATTCCTCGCAGAAATCGGAAAGAAGAGGACGATCAGAAGAGCACGCCAAGTCCAAAGACAAGGAACCTGCTCAACTGAAAAAGAAATTACAATTTCCAAAAAAGAAGGTAGCCAGTATCAAGGTAGTTAACAATGCCGAGAATACTGAGGACACAACTGAAAAACGGAGAGTGGGCTCAGACAATGCTAGACAGCGCAGCAGAGGTGAGCATAGCTCGCAAAGTCCTTATGAATCATCTGGAGACAGTGGACACGAATGAATACCTTCAAGTGGAAACTGCAGATACCAGAGTTAGCAAGCCCCACAAAATATACGAGATAACATTACGTATAGAGGGAGATAAGACTAGGAAAATAAGGGGACTATTTTGGGATAACCTCTCCAAGGGCTATGACATCCTTCTAGCTGAAAAAGACTGGCCACCAGAGTTTGTCAGGGAGTGCCCTCATGGCGAAGAAGTAATTATGCCTGCCTTCTCGAATCAAATGCCGATTCATAAAAAATATACACTTGCTAGAAAGTGGGCAGTGGCCTTAGCACCTGCTTTATATAAAAATCATGTAGGATGGGATGAGGATTCTCCTCCTCACAAAATCCAGTTAAAATCACAACCAACTGCACAAAGGCAGTACCCAATTAAGCAAGAAGCTAAAAAACAAGTAAATGAAATACTAGATCAGCTAGAATACCAGGGGGTGATTGAAACTTGCACCTCACAAATGAACAATCCTTTGTTTCCGGTCTCCAAACCAGACAATTCATATCGCCTAGTTTTGGATTACCGACACCTTAACACATGTTGCAAAACTTTTGCAGTGCAAAACTCACACAGTGCTGCACTAATGAATAACATAGTGCGCAAAAAATACAAAACTACCTTGGACATCTCCAACGGATTCTTTTGTCAAAACATAGCACCAGAGAGCAGATATTTAACAGCTTTCTCAGTAAATGGCACTCAAAAACAATTCTGTCGGTTAGCCCAGGGGTACAAGAACAGCCCGGGGGTATTCTCAGCGAGAGTAACAGAATTACTACAACTATATGATGATGAAGCATTATCCTATGTCGATGACATTTACTTAACAGATGATGACTTGGAGACTCACTTGAAAAGAGTGAACACCATAATACTTGGTTTCGCTGCAGAGGGTTACAAATTCAACTTCAAAAAGTCCAGAATTGCCCATCTGACGGTCCTATTCTTAGGATATGAGCTATCAAGTGAAGGTAAAAGCCTGGCAGACAATTTCCTAGAGAAATGTGCCGTTATCCAAGCTCCAACACTAAAAAACCTACAGTCAATTTTAGGCTTCCTAAATTTCGGAAGAACATACATTGCAAATTACGCAGAAAGGGTGAAACCCCTTTACGATCTAATTAAACCAGACTTTAAAAGATCCAGTTGGACTCAAACACACACAGAAATTTTGAGATCCTTACAAACAGACATGCTAATTAAGACAAAATTAGAAACCCGTGATAATACACGCAACCTTGTGATCCGAGTCATCCCAGGGAGATGCGGATTCACATACCTGACCTCTAATGAGGGAGAAAAGGTACCAATTGCATTCAAATCACACTTGTACACAAAAGCTGAACAGAGATTCAGCAACAAAGGAAAAATTGTTCAAGCAGTTCAAACCGCAATAGCTAGAGAAAAAGACATAGCTGACGGTAGACATATCACAGTCAGAACAGCTGAATCAGCTTTTGAGGCATTAACAACACCGTGTAATTTACCATCAACAACATTGGATCCAGAATGGATACAATGGGTGAATTCAATCACAACGGACAAAGTATACTACTACTTTGATCCAGAACTAGAAGAATTAAAAAATCTAAAATATGAAAAGACGTATCCTCTGCCAATCGACATTCTGCCTCTACGACATTACGCCTGTGTAATCTATACAGACGGACATGCTCAACCCTCCGTTTGGGGAGAACATGCATACAATCCCACATGTGAGATTACAAAAGAAGTGTGGCGCGGAGGTAAACTAAGACCTCTATTAACAAAATCACACTCAGTAGAAACTAATTCAGAACTACAAACTGAAATAATAGCTTTGAAAATGGCGCTAGATAATGCGGATCGCGAATTCCCGACACTTATAGTGTCAGATTCATATTTCTGCGTCAAAGCATATAACCAGGATTTGCAGACATGGATTCAGAACGGTTACAAAGATGACACAGATGCACCAATAAAGCAGAGACTGCTCTGGGAACAAGTAGCTCTTTTGAAAAAAGAACTACCAAAGACTCACGTGACACACTCACTGAGTCACCAGCGTGATGGCGTTCACGTTGTAGGGAATTCATTGGCTGAAACAGCCGCAGCGGCAGCCAGTAAACCGGCTCCCGTAGATCGAAAAAAGCGTACATTAAAATACATTGACGGCGAAACATTGCTGGCGGTGAAAACGTCATCAAAAGGCGACTGCTCAGCGTTACCGATCAATTATCCACTCAATTATACATACATAATCGATGCAAACTCCGTCCCTTTTGCTCGAATCCCTGGAGTGGGGGATAGAGTGATTCCAAACATGGACAGGAGAAACTTGTTAATCGCAGACGCACACATGGGCGAGGGTCTCAGACACCTTAAATTAAAAGATTCTCTGGAAGAATTACAATCACGGTACTGGTGGCCAGGCATGAGCCTGCACTACACCATGTTTGTAAAAAACTGCCCAAACTGCAACAGAGATCGCAGTGGGGAGAGAAGCAGTTTAATACCTCGTCGTAGCAAGGCAGATAATATTACCAACAAAAAGAATGGCTTGCGATTAACATACACAGGCTAGTTCCACTTATCATGTGGATCCACAGCACTCGGCTGACGTCCGGACTGTTATACAAGATTTGCGAGTCTAAATGGCATATACGCTAAGAGCATGCTACGTTCGACCATTTCTTTCACTCAGGCAATCCAGCCTGGGGGGGAATCATGGCCAAATGAGCACAGCCCAGCGGGAATCTTCTCACTTCCTTCCTGAGGGTATGGGATGGTGTAAAGAAAAAACCAAGGCAGAAAGCAATCTATAATGGAAAGGACATTAGGTTCGGGAGCTGGGTGGGTCAAACATCTAATAAGTGTCCAACGTAGTCTAAATAACTTGCCAAGAAATTCTCTGAAGGGATTCAGTCCGTACGAATTATTATTCGGAACTAGGATGTTGATCTCTGACCTTGATAGTCAGACTTCAGTGGTAATAGAAAAAACCTTTGATGTCAAAGACCGTTTGGCTATTTTGCAGGACTTAAACAAAACAAGAAAAGACCTGAGCAACATACAGTTGAAACAACAGCCAACAACCACTGAAGAATCACCACCTGTCCCAGCAAGACCTGTCTGGATTCCAAAAGTCGGGGATCTAGTCAGGGAAAAGATCGCGGTAAAGAAGGAATTTGGGCCTTCTTACAGAAAAGCAGTTCCTGTCTTGTCTGTCAACGGGACAAGATCAGTTGTACTACCGCCACTTGCTGGAAAAAAGGAGAACCGAGTTGTATCCATCGACCTGGTAAAACCACAACATGTGGCCGATAACAAACAGTAGGCCAAGTGGACTCCCAATAAGTAGCAGAACACCAAGGTTTGCTACCAGTACAGAGGTCCTATCAAAGAGGCTCATCACATTCGAAACGCCTACAGAAGAACAACAAGGACTATGCAACAATGCAATAGAACTAAGACCTCTGAAAACCCAAATAAAAACATTTAGCAGAGACACACCAATCTATACTGAAGTACCAAGTGACAATGCAAAAAACAAGAATCCTGAACCAATTGGAACAATTGACAGAACTGCATCTGGTTACTTCATCAACTTCGATGATTCCTCTGAAGGTTTCAGCGAACAAAAGACACAGCCATCATCAAAATCCTTTAAAGACAAAGCTAAGGAACTTTTGAAACAACTGAAAGAAACATATCTGGTTTCTCCATGGATTGAATTTTGGGTGGGTTTTGGTGCATTTATCCTCATACTTTGGCTCATCATGGTATGTACCTTGGGACGCTTCATTGAGGGAAAATATGCTAAAATGGACACAGCAAGTCAGAACATCAACTTGGTCCTCAAACCACACACATCTTCACACGTCGAGAAACGAGAACTTTCTTCAGAACTTTCTTCAGCCAACTTCACAGCAATTCCAATACCTGGTGGGGTAGCCTGGGACAACACTGACTATGAAATTTATGGTCCGGTCGAGATCCTGAAATATCCACACCAAATCAAGATCTCCTTGAGTGACTTTGCAAAACCAAACTCATTTGCTGATGATTGGGACTTTGAAAGTATAAACAATATGATGTCTGACTTAGTAATGTCTGCTAAATTTACAAAACATGATTATTTGCAAGGTTCTACAAATTATGATAGTATGTATTGCTATAACCATTATGGTAACCATTTCTTGCATAAATCTGCACAACCTAGAAATGTTTTAAATTATAATCAATGGGAACATTGTGCTACACCTCCAAAAGGGAGCTCTAGAACCGTTTATGACAAATATTCATATTTTTCAGGTTTTAACATAACTAATGCTGAAACATTTTATTACAAATTGTCAAACAAGACAGGGATGAAAACCATGATAACCAACACGAAATTGATATATTCAGATTCATTCTTTGAAAAAATGAATACTTTTGGATTTGATTATTGGGACAAAAATGTTGATTTGAAAAGTGTTTGGGGTACAAAAGAATGGCAAGTACAGGGTATAGAAGCTTTGTTTAGAGCCTGCATGATCCCAGAACAAATGATATTTTTAAATGACACTGTTCAACAAACCACCTGTCTTGGCTTAGCCAAAATCAAAGATTTAAATAACCTGTCTATTCCAAAGCCAACAATGTTTAGCAATAACTCTGATACAGATGAAGGAATAGACATAAACCATATACTTAACCAAAACAGAACACATCCTGATTGGAAACAATGGTTGATCTGGCCCACAGATACAAATAACTGTCAAGATAGATTCCTGAATAAAACACAGGGTTTCAAAATGACCAGGCCAGACCCTAGATATCCCCAAAGACATCACCCAGGGATAATAACAACCTACAGTGTGGGCAAATTATGCCTTCAATGGCTACAAACTTCCACACTGCCTGAAATTAAGCAACACCTAACTTTACTTACTGATGGTGCTGACTTGCGTGATTTCATACTGGGACCACGCAAACAGCGTCAAAAGCGTTTCATAGCAGCCTCTGTATATGCAGCATACAATGAGGCCTGGAAGGTTACTCAAATTGAAACAGCAGAGAGAATACGTGAAATTGATCGTATTAATTTGGAAAAATCACTTTCTGTAGTGGACAATGGGTTAATGACTCTGTCCTCCAGAATATTTTCATTGGACAGCATTGTGTCTTCAGCAATCGATATATTATCGCAAGACTTACTGTTATTACAACATGGTCAGTCACAATTGCGCTCTATTGTACAGCTTGGCTGGACATTACAAAATCTGCGTTCAGGCTATGTGCCTTGGCGTTTAATCAACACAACGTCACTATTCCAAATCTTTAACCTTACTGATAGACAAATCGGTATGGCACAGAAGGGTGCTGATTATACAATCTTGAGCATTGAAAAACTAGAAAGATTACCAATGACAATGTCAGAACGACCTGTCAGTGAATGGATAATCCACGGAATCATAAATATTCCAATCTCAACCTTCAGGTTTCAATACTGCCAAAAATATATACAGGCTGGCATGTACGAGAAATTGGGAAAGGGGTACCTTAAAACAACTTGGAACCTGCCCTATTCACATGCATGTGTCAGTAACAAAGGACAGAAAGTGTTTCTTAGTGGCAACAATTGTGCTATGTCACTAAGCGGCACGCTTCTGTGTAACGGTATTAGTTTGCACGGAGCCTGTGAAGGGAATTCATACAACCTTTCATGTCACCAGCAAGGCGCACCTGCAACTGAAATAGAACCATTCTTTCAAAGACTCTATAATGGGAGTTACATTCTTATTGTAGACCGCAGATGTTGTAGTCTTATGCCCGGGACTCCTTATCTCGTCACCACGACGGCGAAGGTCAAGTGCTGTGGACGTTCTTTGTTCCCCAGCTCCTTACCAGACAGGGAGGCAAGGGCATGGCCCGGTTTGAAAATTACTTCTATTCGAATAGACACTTTAAGCAGAATGAAAACAGTGCTTCTTCAGACGCCTACAAGGCTCACGTCATCTAAAGAAACGTATGATCTACAAGTCGCAAGGACGACTGCAGAGATACATACATTATTATCAACTAATTCCCCCATACATTTCGCGGAAATCCTGAGCGAAATCTTAAATATTTCTGATACCACTGGGGTCTCAAAGGTATTTAAGACAGTATTTTCGATGGCATTAACACCATTCAAAGCCATACTGGGTATTTTTCCAGATTTCGTCCATTCGATTTTTGGCGGACTTCCCCTGATCCTGGGACTAATTGCAGGAATCCTATTCCTAGTCCTTATTTTTCGTTATGGCAACCCATGTCACAGATCAAACTCTCGCGACAATGGAAGATACGATCCTAGCCATTGGATACCGGGACCGGATATCAAAAATCCTGGGACTCTCCCGGCTTAGAGACCTAAACATGACTTGGTTTCTATCATTTCGACCAATGTGGCAAAGGTGTGTTTTACCTGTACTAAGGTGTCTGCTATGCGGAGAAGAATGCGTGTTAGACACCTGTCTGACGCTACAATCGGATGCCCGGTGGATGCAGATACACTGTTGGTTCCTACCAAGGTTCACGCACTGTGCTGCCCTCAAAGGCTGCCAATTCTGATGACGGCATTCCTGGAATCTTCACCACTATGATTGAAGAGTAGTGAAGTTCAAGATGAAAGCAGCATCGAACAGGTACGACCTTCTGTCAGCAATGCAAATCAGAATGTCAATGGAGACAATCATGCGCACGAATGCATGGTTACCCCTATTTCCGACTTAGTGGAACTTTCCCATGAAGCTGTTGACAGTTTTTTCGAAAGCCTGAATGATATGATGTTCTCTCCGGAACAGAAATAGAGACTTTTGAGTAAACTCGCACACGGCGTTCCCTGAATTCGGCCTTCAACCTTTAAAAATAAAGTCACATGAACAATTACAATCCAGTTCACGGACAGCAACTTTTTTCAGCAAGCCCTTAAAATATTTTTCTATATATTTTTTCCCCGGGACACTGATCTTCTGCTTAAAGTAAGAAACTATTCCTAGAGAACTAAGATTTCTATTTTAGATACTTTATATAGACTTTAGCTGCCCGCTGGTATGTTCACAAATATTTTATTATGTGATGAAATGGTCTCGACCTTCCTTTCTGTATAGCTATATTAAGAGCCATTTCATGTGTATTTCTCCTATACCAAAAAGCAATAATGCATAACAATGCGTGTTTACTTTTGCATTTAATTCATAGCTTAAGTGCATACAATATATATGACTGCAATTTTTCAGTATATTTGAAAATTTCGAAATGCATTTATGTATTTTGGGGTGGTAAGGTATACACTATACTCTATAGTATGTTGTACTATGTTATACTATGCATAGATTAGTAGATATGACCATAGTTAGCGTGGAGTGGGTGTCGTGTATTTCTATAGGTTCTGAATCGATCCCCCTATTCCTGACCCTATTCTGGTTAAACTACCTAGCTAGTTAACTAACAGTCAGCCCATGAGGCAAGAAATCCCCCATGATGCAGATACCGTTATCTGACGCAGTCACACTACGGCACAGGAACGTGTTATCTGATTAGGTCATAACGCTTGAGATCTAATTAGACAAGCGACATTCCTCCAGCCCCTGATAAGGCATACGACGTTCTCATAACAAATCAAACCTATGACAACCTGGAAAATCCGTGCGGCCATTGTTTTGATTTCACAGAGAACTTTTGCAAAAGAATGTGCTAACGAGCAAGTCGTATGACATCTTTATTGACGTACCTATGTCCATCCTTACGTCAATCTCGGCACCTTTAAGGTATAAATATTGCCGACCTTGCCCTATGCAAACACACGCGTGGTGACAAGACGGAGCAGCCATACTTGCCGAAGCCGAGAGCAGAAGCAGACCCCGCAGGCAGCAGCCCCGCCTTCCTGACGCGCTGAGAGACGCGCTGCTATCTCAAGCCGAGAGACCCAGCACCGGCGCTTCCGGGTAGCCCTCGCAGGCAGCCTGGAATATCGAGAGCAGAGAAAGAGATACCATTCCTCATTCATCCTAAATTCCAGGTACAGAACTGAATAACCCCTCCTAGAGAATTCTTTAGTTATTCACTTGGCAAAAACAAACTTAACTTAAACTGTAACTTTCTATTCCCGCCCACGCATTAGACTTAGGTCAGGTACACGGGGTAGGCGTATTTAGAAACACCAGTTGAGTACGTTTAGTCAAATGTATATGTGTATGTAAATATATTTTAATCATTTTAAACATCATATGGCTCAGAAACCATATCAATGTTTTTACAGTATTATTTTATACTATTGCTTTTAATGTATGCACTTTACTTAACTATAAGTATTGCAATAATATCGATCCATTTCTCTTGTACGAGAAAAGAGACTGATCAATAAATAACATCTTTTATTGAACACGCCCGTCTCTTCCTTTTCTCTACATTCTGATGAGACTAAGAATGCACGTACTGACTGAGTAAAATAATTGCCTTGTGCTCACACGACTCTTGAGATTGACTCTTGATTAGGGGAGAGCAAAGTTGTCATGTTCTATGGTTGTCAGAAACTAAATCCCTTCTTGTCTAATCAGGGGAGGTAATTCTTTCCTGAACATTCGAGAAAGTTTCTAGCGAACTCTGAGCTTAGCTGGCAAACCCAAAAATTAAGTCTAGTATCGACAGTAGTAGACCTAGTTAACGTCTGGCCTAGGCCTTTACTGCTGTAGGTACTATTCCAATGCGCAGAGCCTATTGGGAAGATAGGAACTACACTACAGGACCACACACCTACATACCTTCCCCAAGCACCTGGATACCCTCTCAGGTGATTAGTGCACCATACAAATCAACATAACATAACACAAGAGACTAACACTGCTGAACACAGGTCTATACTACTGACTACAAACTCTACCACACATAGACGTTTAACAGGTTAGAAAATGGTCCTTTGTACAACTTCAATAACAGTACCTCCAAGACCTATCATACCACAGAGAGGTCAAACTGCAAGGTCTTGATTCCTTCAACAGAGGTAGAAATACATACATGTTTCTAGTAAGTTTCAATAATGCCTGGAAAATAGAGCACTCTATACCCTACTGTATGCAGCTGACATTATTATTTTCGTTCTAATACATATTTGCCTTCAGCAGGTTCTTATTAAAATAAGTAAAGTGGTAGCCTTTTCTAGAGATCAAAACATAAGCAATTTAGCTGAAGTTTGAAAACAAAAAAACAATTTTGGTCAGCATTGTACCTATCTTGGTTTAGTTCTTATACAGAGTAGAGACCTCCATATCCAACAGCAGACTGCACGTGCATCATCGCATGGAGGGGAAATATAAACAATGTATGATGCACTGGGAAATATGTACCTTTTGTAATTGTTGAACATCTAGGAGACAATGGTACCTTCAACTCTCCTGAGTGCAGCTGAGTTCATGTAGTGGAACAAACTAGCTTTCCTAAACAAAACCGAAGCAGACTTCCTAAAACGACTGACGATTCAGCAGAAGAGTTAACCAGTGCAAGAATTTCACCAACAAGTTGGATCATTAAGCAGAGACCATAAAACTCTTAGGGCGAATACCCACTGGGGCTTTTGTACCCTTAGGTCTCCTACCAATTCCTTAAGAGATTATGCTAAACACAACTTTCAACCGGCTCAGGATACCTGTTCATATCTTCGCATTCTTTAAAGATTGTGTTGGAAAGGCTAAATATTCCTTTTTTAATATGATGAATTGAAATACTGTTTCGCTGATGAAGCTTGAAATTAGGAACGCAGTGCGAATGTTAAGCTTTCTGTCCGGCATTGCAGACATCTTAAATTATTTACAGGAATGGGAGAATCTGAAGGATTTAAAAGAAACCAGTGTTATTTATCTTTTTACTCGAACACTTGTGACGATTTTTCCCCATTTTAAGGAAAGGAAACTTGCCATTAAAACGTATCAGAGATGAATGGAATGGAAAACAACTGTAAGATTTTGTTTGACTCTCTGTCACAGTGTTACACTAAATATGAATCACATTATGTTTCTTTTTCTCATGTTCCTTTACCGAATAATACATTTTCGCAAGGGCATGGTAATCGTAACAAAATGAGGACTGCAAAAGAAGCTTTGGACTTTATTTTTGGTCCACCTACTTCTACTGGTTGCCACGGTGTTTTTAAAAAAAATTAAATAATGTTTCGACTGTATTAATTGTGCTTAGTTTTTTAATTATTGTTGATGCCTGTTGTGGTATTTGTTAACCTTCAATCGAATAAATAATTAACTTACTTCCTTTGTGAAACGTATTTTACTTTTCTATAAATAAAAATTAACATAAAAAAAACAAAAACAAATTCAACATAACAAAATCTGGACAGCACCATAAATATGACAAAACCATGCAAATATTTCTGTGAAAGAGTAAGACTAGATTTCCTAAATCATTAGTGTGCGGAGCTTTAAAGTACACGAGTGCCTTGGGTAAGAACTATTCCAGACTCCTTTGCATGGCCTATTTTCCCATCTGTTTCTTGCTCGTCTCACTGGGGAGCAGGCAGGTGCTTACTAAACTTCTCAAAAAAGATTATTAATGAACATTAACTCACCACTCACTTCTCTCATAGGATGTTCTAGACATTTAACTCATAGAGCTATAGCCATGAAGTGAACTCGTTTATTCCTCGGAGACACACAACCTGAATGGAGGATTAGGCACAGAGTATTCTCTGTAAAAACGCGAAATGTTGTCAAACAGATGCACACACTCTTGTTTTCTGTTCTGAAATGTCTTTATGTGAACTTAATTAATTGTATTTATGCGTGGCTCTGCCCCGCCATGTTGTTTGCTTTTTGACCCCCACCCCAATTGATGGTGGTAGGACTGTGCATTTTATTTATTTGTTTGCAAATTTATATAGCGCATCTCGACCAGGAGGTATTGGAGCGCTTTACCTGAGCACCAGTTACGTTACACATGGACACGTTCATTTTTTTTTGATAGGCACGGGGAGATTAAGCGATTTGCCCAGAATCACATGATATTGAGGCGACGCCGTCGCCGAGGCTCGAGCCTGGTGTCCCAGCTCCAAAATCGGCAGCTCCATCTCCCAGGTCTGGTCAGACTAACATGTTCGCTGCCGGCTACTCACCGTCAAATGTAGAAATACATGACTAGTATATCTGCCACGTTTCCTTGGAATTGTAACAAACTTTCATTTATTGAACAGTGAGTGCAAAAGATACTGGGGCAGATTTATGTTGGTAATGCGCCACGTTTGCGTTACGCAACTGCGGAGTAAACGTGGTGCATCCCTACGACCCATTTACAACGTGACGCATCTAGGCAGATGCGTCACGTTGTAAAGCCCTGTCCCACTTGTGGGCGTTCCGGCGCAGGGTGGGCGTTCCGGGGCAGGTGCGCCTCGCAAAAGTGGCTGAGTGAAATTTCACTCAGTCACTTTCAGGCCAATGCTGCGTCAAAACCCTGCGCCTGCTTGAAGCAGGCGTAGGTCTTGACGCAGCATTGGTCAGATAGGGCACCCCCGAGCCATGCTGGAGCTGCGTCGCGCTTGCGACGCAACTCCAGCAATGCGCCACCTTTACGGCACAGATGCGTCACGCATCTGTGCCATTTTCGCCCCATGGTGCGCCGCATTGTAAATGCGGCACACCATGGATGGCGGAGCAGCGGCGCAAAATAACTGGCGCATCCCTGGGGACGCGCCAGTTATCATAAATCTGCCCCAATGTCTGAAGTCGGACTACGATGTTTGGTAACAGCTATGAAGACACTGCACAGGTTCTGCTTGCATCATGCAGGCTTTATACCTAGTACCCATTATCTCCAAGAGAAAGGAGAATAGCATGGGCCGAACAAACTGTTCAATTCAATCCGGCAATACCAAGACATACATAGAGCAACAACACGTGGCACTTTCATGCCGTAACACACAAGTTGGGGATTTATAACTAGCAGATCATAGGCATCCCTTCATACCTTAAGATTTTTAAATGCTTTCAGTTCTCCTATAACAAGCAGGCAGTGCCCTACCCTTGTGTGCGAGTTACAGAAACCCCTTCAAGTTGTTATATTTATTTGTACCCCTGAACTAAATTTGAACTCTGCATAAAATAATGTGAAGTCCACTTAACTCCTGCTTGAATCTACATCTGGGGCAGACCCATAATCCAAGAACAGAGTCATATTCGAAACAATGTGCTCTTATATATCTTACATCTACCGCTAACACAATGAAGGATGAATGGAAAGAGACAGGGGCATCTCTAAAGGAATGTTAAAGAATCATCAGATGTTTGTGATATATTACAAATGTTAGCATTCACCATGCAGTCCACTAGATTTGCTCATCTTTGAAACACAGTGAAAAAACCTCTTCATTGGGTACCTTGCTCACTGGGCTACTGGAACCAAGCTATATCTGGCTGATGAGCTCTAATGGGGCAAAGCTGGCCCTAGGTTGCTTGTGTTCCCATTCAGGGAGGACCTGGTCTGGCAGTTCAGGCTGAAATGTTCCCATTGAAGTAGGATCAAGACTGATTTGCATATGGCTGGGTCCAAACTGTTGTGCCTGGTAGGCAAAAAACGATGAAATGGGATTTAGTCCTGAGCTATTACGAGTGGCTAAGATTCATTCAGGAAATCCATTCATCACCTTGTTGCTGTTACAAGGATATCTGAGCCTTGTGGTGCAGCTAGGGACAGAGAAGAAAGGGTCATACATCTCTAAAATCACCTGTTTGGGTCAACCAGCGAGGAAAGAGCAACATACCCTGATACACAGCAGAGAATGTAAAAACGTGTCCATTGCCATTGACAAATCAGCACCTACAATCAGTATCAACTTCTTCCGGGAAACATCCTTTACATCGCAACTTTTACCACGCAGTGCCTTCACGACGCAACTATTACAACGCATGTCATTACAACGCATTGTGCTGGGGGAATATCTAGGGAATAGATTTAATTTACTATCCAACACCTTCCCTACTATCCATGGGGACTGGAGTTGGAATAGTAAATTAAACTATTCACTATCCAGCACCCCTAAGCGCTATGCGTTGTAACAGCATGCGTTGTAAAGGCATGCGTGGTAAAAGCATGCGTTGTAATGTCATACATCCACTTCTTCCTATTGAAAAACAACACAGAATACAAAACTTGCTATACCAACAGAAAATCCTGCTCTCCTGTCAACATTATTAAACTTCTACCAATTATTTTGCTCTTGCCATTTTTTTCCAAAATCACAGAATGTTATGTAAATGGTGTTTTGACCTGTCCCAAAATGGTTTCCGCCCTAAACATTGCACATAGTCTGCTCTATTAGCTGTATCAGAACAACTTAGAGCCTCCATGGATGAGGGCAACTTGACTGCACTCATTCTGCTCGATCTTAGCGCTGCCTTTGATACGATCTCACACAGTATTTTGATCCATCGGATGCGTGAGATTGGTGTCACAGGTAGTGCCCTCGATTTGGTTCTCCTACTTTGTATGTGATAGGTCGTCCCAGTTCATTGCTCCTCCATTCTATTCCCAGACGCACCCTGTGTGCTGTGGAGTCCCGCAGGGGTTGGCATTGAGTCCGACCCTATTCAATATCTACGTTTGTCCGCTGGCCTTGTTGGCCAACACTCGCAATATACAGTTGGTATCATATGCGTACGACACACAACTGATTTTTTCTTGTACCAAAGACTCCAGCCAGGACAAGATTACATTTCAGGAGTATCTGGTAGCCATAGTGGGCTGGATGGAGGTGAACTGTTTTCAGCTTAATTCATCCAAAACCGAGAACCTCTAGCTTGGCAGAGACTCACAACAGTGGGGTAACAACTGGTGGGTGTCAGTGCTGAGTAATCCCCCTACGCCCAAAGTCGTGGTAAAAAATATTGGCATACGGTTGGATACTGCACTCCAGTTTGACGAGCATGCTAAGTCGGTGGCAGGGACCTGATTCGGTATCCTGCGCAGACCTAAACCCATCGTGGGTTTGTTTGACACTCATACGTGCAAGTTGGTTGTGCAAGCTACGATCCTGGCTAGGCTGGATTATTATAACAGACTTCTGTTAGGGGCTAAAAAAATCTGCGAACAATAGGATCTAACGCACCATGAATGCGGCAGCTCGTATTTTATTTGCACTGCCTGAGAATAGCTCGGTCTAAGGGGTGCTGCCCTGACTCCACTGGCTTCCTCTGGAGCAAAGAGTAGGGTTCAAAAGCACTGTGTGTTATTCATAACGTTTTGACTAGCTCTGGCCTGGTGATTCTTAGAAATCTGAACCACCACTATGTTCTCTCCCATACCTTGCACTCTGCGGAATTACATCTGATGCGGGTGCCGCGTTTCCGTAGAGCTTGAGGCTGTTCTTTCGAGGTGTTGGCTCCCATTTTATGGCACTCAATGCCTCTGGCTATCAGGAGCATCCCCAATCTCTTGGTGTTCAGAAAGGCAATAAAGACGTGGTTATTTCAGTAGCTTATTCATCTCATTTCTAATCGCTCCGGTTCTATCGCGCTGGGATGTCCCTTTGCTGGGACAGCCATGCGCTTTACAAAACACATAACATAACATTTTTCCTAGTGATTTTTATGTAATTCCTAATCAGATTTATATGGGTTTTTTATAGGTGGATTAGGGAATGCCTCGACGAACACTAAAAAATGTCACAGTAAAAAATATACATGTTTAGGTTCCATCTTCATCCAAGACAGCTTTGGAGTCCTACTGCCAAAGTTTCTACAGAAAATATTTTGACCTACAGGAAATCAATACAATGATTGGGCATGAGAGCAACCACAAAGAAAGCAGTATGTCATATGCCTTTAAAATAGTCACTTTATAGTATAAAACATAAAGGAAAGTTTTGGACTGCGTCCATCTAACCTAGGCACCCACAAAACAGCAGTCCACTATCCTTCTTTATTATTTATGCACATTAACACATGCATCACCCTTCCACACATGTCAGACATTGTAGACACTGTACCATCCATGAGTGGAGATGCTATCACTGATCACTGAAACTGGACTTGCTCCTACACCGGGAGCATAATGTAAGGTCCTGCAGTCCCCGCATGATGTGGGTGGGGCAAGCGCCTGGTAACGGGGGGCCTCTGAGTCAGCACTCATTTGACTCTTTGCGTACCATTTGGTACCCGTACTAATATAATATATTGGGCCTGCTTTTTGTTCCTGCGATACCCTGACTCCTGGTCATGGGGTTGGAGTCTGCTCGAGTATGATGCTCGACCCAGTAAATACTTATATATAAAGTGCGTACACATAACTGCAGCACAGCCAAAAAACTCAAAGGAATCAAGGTCCTTTGGGCCTCTGTGCCTGGTTGGGTGTCTCCTTTGGTTGGGCGGTCCATGTCATGGTTATAAGTAGTATAACTGTAGATGGAGCCATTCATACGGCCCAAGCCCTGGCCCACAGCCATTGCATGCGTGAGTAAGATGCACAGTTGCAGGCACTGCTCAGCCACTTCGCACAGCTCTCAATGCATGCATGAGCGATGAGGCTGTTGCTTGATAAATGGTCCACACAGGTGCGACAGCGCACCAAAAAGCATGAGCGTCTGTAATTGGTTCAGACAGTCCTGTGATCATCGCTTAATCCCTTCCCTAGCTCAACCATGATGGAAGTGCAGTGGTGAAAATGTTGTGTATGCACGGTGCACCTGTGCCCCCATGCACATTGCCAAATATAGTTGATGCCTGCCTGTCTCAATTGTCATCACTAGTGTCTATCAGGGTGGGGGTGGCTCTATGATAGCAAGTCAGTACCTTCTCTGTGCACCAATAGACACAAAGGGCCCAATTCATATGTTAGTGGAGAGGGAGCACCGTTGTAGAGGTGATGAAGTTCTCTCCACACCAACACAGCGGTCCCCCACCCGATATAGATGCAGGAGGACCTTAAATTTGGCTACAGTCACCACAATAGCCAAACTTCTATAACTGCCCAACAGCTTAAGGGCTGTAGGAAGATTGGCTATATGTCCATCTGACCAATTAGGATCAGCTGACATATAGCCATTATTTACTGTCTGTCCCCGCAGGAAACCGTGGCTATGAGGGACAGTAATAAAATATTAATACCTGCCTCGCCATGGGAGATGACGTCCATTGGGGTGGAGGGTATTACCTTCTTTATTTTCTAACAGACAATCCCATTTTAGGATTTTCTTTTTGAAAATTATAAAAGAAAACTGCTCGCCATCATGTATTTAAATTTTTTTTTGCTTTCATCACCACCCCCTTTTCTGTATCGTTCATACACCTACAGACATAATGAACCCCAAAGTAAATGGTGTCTACTGACCATCTGACTAGATGCAGCCCAGCGAGGAGTGAAAAGGCAACCTCCTTAAACCTCGACAAACCAGCAGGTTAGCTTAATCACAGGACAAAAACGGATCAGGATTGCAATCACACCAGGCTTTATATTTCACCCACATCCTTTCATCCCTCACACTTCTGTTGCAGTCCATATTCAATTTGCATGTCCTCTCTACCACCTTTATCCAGTTGCTCAAAAGGGGCAGCACCATATTCAACCAGTTTACACAGGTCTCCCTCCTGACCAACAAGATCAGATAGAAAAGTACTTGTTTCTGACACTGAGATATACACAAGTGATATTAGGCATAATTAATTAACAAAATGAAAGAGGGCGTATCATTATATGGGTGCTGACAATCTCGGAGACTGCTCTACTTGCACCGTTCCAAAAATGGATTAGCCAGGGGCAGTAATCGAATGTGAATATCATTAGCCTTTCCTGCTCCATACTTATTACAGCAAGGAGCGGTGCCCGTAACAAATGTTGCCAGTTTTCTCAGAGTCAGGTTGTCTCTATGGACCCTGAATGCTTGATTTTTCTTGAAAGGGAATAATTTAACAGTAGAATAAAGGAAACACAATGAAGATTGCCAACAGCTATCCCCTCCAGGAGTGGGCAGGGATCTCCTAATTTGCCTGAACTAGCACTCAGTACCATTTAGATACTTGCTTCTTCAGTGGCTTTATGTCTTGAAGTCTGTACTCAAGATCCCCTCTGGCACTGCTGCCCATTTTTGCCCTGACCCTAAGAGGTCAACTGCCAGTATTTATACCAGGAGATGATACCTCCCTTAAAACCTCCCACAAGATAATATCCGGAGCAGCATGTATCTGCTCCCAACACTTCATGCCGGCCCTAATCAGCAGGGTAATCAGCTTGTCCTTCAAAAAAGGAGGCTCCATCATGTTAACGGAGACCTGCAGCAGTAAGGCCTTGTCTGAAAGTTTTTGGAATATTGCACTGCCCAGATGAGATGAACATTAACAACTTGACCCGGTTGTTGGTAGGACAGTTAGCAGTAGATATAATTGGGAAAACAAGGGAAACCCAGCAGGCTGGATTATGCGTACGCTCTTTTTGTAGGCATGGTGGACTATCTCTTCTCCCGACTACAGCTAGTCCAGAAGGCGGCTGCCAAATCGGTATGCAACAAGAATAAGTATAGCTCAGCTTCAGAGTGTATGAGGTCACTCCATTGGCTCCCAGTGAGACAAAAGGCCACATTCAAGTTACTAAGCCATGCACATAAAGTCCTAAATCACATAGGACCCAAAATCCTCCAAGACAGAATCCTACTTATCTACTTGGAATCTGAGGTTGCCCCTCGAGGATCAGGCGATTACCAAGCGTATCAGGAAGTCCAGAATGGGGGGTCGTTCCTTCTCCCATCTGGCAGCAACACTCTGGAACGACCTTCCACTCGGACTTCCACTCACTGACAACCACGTTATTTAGGAAAAAACAAAAAACGCATCTGTTCCCTATGTCCTGACCTATTTCCAGGATCCTTCCCCCTCCGCCGAACTCCTCACTTGGATGTGCTTTCCTTAGCGCCGTGATATCCATTCGGATGAATGTTGTGCTCTACAAATAAATGAAAAGAAAAAACAATAAAGGTCTCGTGTAGTCACTAGAAAGGATGAGTGCACTAATGGAGACTATTAATTTCTATGGAATATAAGGTGGATTGCTTTATCTTGCCAGCTGGTGAAGGTCACAATTGGGTGAAGACAGGATGGTTGGTGGTGATCCCTAAGCTCAGTGAACAATTGGTGGCAAATGTGCATACAATTACAGATGTACGGCTCAGCATGAATTATGTTGTTGTCTTTCAGGTCATGAAAATTGGAATGTTGTCTTGAATTGTGGCAATCCTGAAAAAGGCATTTCTCACTGAAACAAAAAGTAAAAATTGAGCTCTGACATCAGTTTGAATCTATATAAAGGAAAAGGCATATGAAGAAAAAATCCGAAATGTATCAATAACAAATTAATTTATGTTAATGCTCAAGACCTATATTGTCATTTCTTTTAGATAGCATTTTAGTGTGTGTATATTAGTATGATAAATGTGTTTGGATGGAGTAAGCAGGTGGTATGACTGTCAAGTATATTGTTTGAATATATACTGAATAAAGTGTTTTTATATTAAATAGCTATATTTTTAATTAGTAAAAACAATGGACACAAGGTATGGGGCAAAGAACGACTGCACCTATCCCCTAAATAGGGTACGGTATCACACCGAGATCTGTGATTGTACCAAAAGATACAGAAAAGCCTGCTAGTGAGCTTTCTAGTGTGTCCTCAAGCAGCACCTCGTTATCATCGATAGAAAGTGATCCAGGGGAAGGGACTAGCACTAGTGAAATTACACCCTCAACCTCCCTTTTTTTACAAGAGGACCAGTGATACAGGCTGGGAAACAAAAAAATAAATCAAAATATAGAACAAGGCGGGGAGGGAAGAAATGCAAGAACAGGGGTGCAAACCAGACAACAAAGCAAACTGACACAGATAAGGAAATAATGTCAGTACTGTATGAACCAGGTCATGAAATTGAGTTTGATTGTTTAACTACCAATGAATTACGTGTTGTGAACTTATCTTCTAAACCTCTGAATGCCAATGAATTATCTGTTCTGCAAAAAGGATTGAACTTTTGCATGTCGAAGAATTGTGACTTTGTAAATGTACATACCGATGTTTTCAAGTTTTTGAGAAAACTACAATTTAAGAACATCATTTTTCTCGTGAGGGTACGTTTATTAATAATGTAAATGTCACAGGTTTAACAATTGCAGAATTAGATAATGTTCATATGCTAGCTACTTTAGATGAGGATGATCTTGATGTAGATATACATCAGATGGCAGGACTACTGAATATATGTGAAGACACCAGCATTGACAGCGGTTTACACAATAAGTCTCGGTTTATACCTTCGGGACCCTCTGATCCGCATCTTGACGAATTTCTAGAGAAAGTTACGTTACAGTTACACCAGCTCGAAGATAAACATGGGAAAAAATCATATTGCCATCATCGGTACAATCTCTCTAAGGAAGAAACGGCCCTCCTTAAAACATTACAGGGTGATCCCCAGTTAGTAGTCCGTGAAGCAGATAAAGGGGGGAACATAGTCCTTATGGAACTTAAGGACTATATGGCAGAGATTGACAGGCAGTTAACAAACAATACCTGCTATGAACAATTGAGAGAACATCAAATCGCAAACATTGAAAGGAAAATTAATGCTCGTCTACGGGACTGGCATGAGTCTGGACTCCTGTCCGACCATGAATATCGTTACCTACAGGCACATGACAGCAGATACCCATGCATATACATACTCCCCAAAATCCATAAATGGGGAGTATTTCCACCAGGAAGGCCCATAATTTCAGGGAATGGCAGTCCAACCGAACATCTCTCAGAGTATGTTGATGGGTTTTTACAACCACTAGTGCGAAATTTGCCTGATTATCTTAAGGATAGTAGGGATGTTCTCTGTAAGCTTGAGGATTTCGCCTGGGACAGTAGAGATCTTTTGTTTGTGACAATGAACTTAGAAAGTCTATATACATGCATTCATACAGACCATGGTTTAGATACCCTCAAACGTTTTCTTTATAAAAGATATGCAAAAAATCTTGAGCATACCATGATGCTTCTTGAGATGTCACGCATGATATTAGACATGAATGTTTATTTGCATGATGGAACATGGTTCCTACAAAAACAGGGTACGGCCATGGGATCCAGGTTTGCTCCATCTTATGCAAACATTTTTATGGGTTTGTATGAGATGGAGCATGCCTGGGGACCATGCTCAAGACAGTGGAGTGATAACATCATCTTTTATACAAGATACATTGATGATGTTTTACTTATCTGGAATGGAGAAGAGGAAGAGCTACTGTCTTATCTATCATATCTTAATTGCAATACTTTCAATGTGAGACTGACTTCTAAATACTCCAGAGACCATATTGAGTTTCTGGATCTCAAATTGTATGTTAAAGAAAATAGGATCGTAAGTGACATCTTTAAAAACAAACCTCATGCAATAGCGTGTTACACGGTGAAAGTGCACATCCAAACTCAACCATAAATGCCATTCCATATGGCGAAATGGTTCGCGCCAGACGAAATTGTAGTCAGGACAACACCTTTCGAGCCAATATTGAGAAAATAAAAAGTAATTTTAAACAACGAAAATATTCGGATAGCTGTCTTCAAAAAGTTGAGAACAGGATTATGAAAAGAAAGCGACAAGACACGCTCACACAAAAATCTAAAGCTGAGGGAAAGAACAGAAATGAGAACGTCATGTTCATAACTCAATATAATGTCCATAGTCACCACATATACAACATCTTACGAAAGAACTGACACCTTTCAAAATCTGCACAGTTACCAGTAGGCACCATTTCTGATAAACCCAGAGTGGTATATAAGAGGGGCAAAACACTAAAAAACATGCTCAGTCCCAGTTATGTGAAAAATGAAAAACAAGATGCAATCACATGGCTACCCGAGAAACCTGCTGGTCTTTTTATGTGCAGGTCATGTAATGTTTGTCAACTGGGCAAGGATAAGATACCTGTATTTAAATATAACACGGAAAGGCAGTTTAAAATCAATACCTTTGTGAACTGCAATACCACATTTACCGTATATGTTATTGGGTGCGAATGTGATAAAATCTATGTTGGCAGTAGCATTCGCAACCTCAAAACACGCATTCAAGAACATGTAAGGCCGATAATAAATAGAGATATTATATATCCAGTCTCTACTCATATTCGTGAAACACATCCTGAAAAACAAAAAATATGGTTTCATGGGATCGACTATGTAAAGGCTCCAGAATGGGGTGGAGACAGAGTGAGAATGTTACGGCAAACTGAGGATAGCTGGATCTGTCGTCTCGGATCTACCACTCTGGGTCTGAATATTAACAATGAAATGTTTTATTTTCTGTGACAAAAAGATGGCTATGGTTGATCAATGACTTACAAAGGAGCTCTGTTCTATTAGGTACAACCATTATGAGGTAGTGGCATCTGCGATGCTAGTTTCTCTTGTTTCTAATAACAATTAAGTTGCATGGTTGTAGTGTTCTTATCAGTATTTAATTACAACACATTGGAAATGTGATATACCTTGGGAGAATCTCTCTCTATATATATTTTCCCTTTTTAATGGTGCCAATACAATTAGAGAGACATCGATGTCCTAAGGAAACATACAAAACTTAGTGCCATCAAATTTTAAATTATATAACATGATGGGAATTGATATAATACACATTATTTAAATCCGAATAATCTCTAGCGACTTATTAGTGCCTTATATTATGTTATGTCGGGCGTACTCAATGGGTAACAAATAGTTATATTATTTGTGACTATATTGCTATATCTCCGAACTCTGGATGCTTATACTATGTTATTTGATAGGGCTGAGCTAATATAAATTTCACATTTTGCATTACTCTGTGAGCCCCTAGAATATAACTTTAAATGTCCTATATTGGTGTTAGAGCCGATATTAACATAATTCATTATACTATACTGATTCTTTTATTGTCAGACATAGTATCTGGCCCAATCCATAACGGTCGTGATTCCTTGTACCGGGGCAGACATAGTACCCGGCCCAATCCAAAATGGGCGTGATCTTTTTCATCATATTCTGGGGTGTTTCGGTGACGCTAAACTAAAGATATAGCGTAAAACTGTAAAAAGCAAGTTAGCAGGCCCACACATATTTAATCATTACAAAAGCCGACACAGAATAAACTATAAGCCTCGTGCGCTTTGCTTTGGGTTTTTAGATAATTGATTGTGGCACTCTGAGGCTTGGCTCTGATTATCAATATAGATGATGATACAATTATTAAAATTAATATTCCTATTGCTGTAGGACTGATAAAATATAAATTTAAAACAGTGTACGGCTTTGTATCGGGCAGACGTATTTCTCTGCCCAATCTAATATGGCCGGGACTATCACGTCACGTCCCGGGTTGTCCCGGTGACGGTTTATAAAGGATATAATATAAAACAATGAAATTTTAAATTAGTAGGCTTGCTTATATTGAATGTAATTAAATACTATAATCTGCAAGCCCCATACGCATTGTGTCTTATTTTAAAGTAATGTTTCGGGTATCATTAGGCTTCTGTTTAATTCCCTTACACCACTACAAAATGGCGGATAGGAATTTGGCCAAACTGAATGGTTTCCTGATTCAATTGATCCCAGGTGTAAGTTGAGCAGGCTATTTAAACGCGGCGGTAAATATTGACTATCAGCAAGCGGAACATGGCCGGGACGCTGTCGGAAGAAGACCGTAATGGAGATTAATATAGAAGTAAGTTTGGGGGTAAGGGCTCCTTTGATATAGGTCCGTTTCCCGTCTCTCGTAATCGCCTGTCATAATAGTATGAGGGTGACTTATAGAGATATCGTTGTAAGTTTTAAGTATTGAAACCTTTCACGTGTACCTCAATTTCCTACAGGTTTTTGAAGTATCTTTAGGAGTTCAGGAGGACCGTATTGGTTCACTGATATTATATTGGATGTAATCGGTTTCCGTTTAGCTCTCGGGGTTAAGTTACTTGCTAGCACACATTACCTGGCACAAATCTGTTTAGAAATTCCCGTATATATTTAAGCCTTGGAGCTGAGTAACTGCATATAATTTTACTTACTAGTCTTATGATGCACTTCTTTATTGTATAGCTACCGTCTTTATCATTTTTAGTCATCCTTGTGATTTGATTTTGAAATCATGGTTAATTTGTTTGCTCAGTTATCCCTAGACACTAACAAATATATGTACTTTTGCGAAAGCATAATTGTTGGACCAATATATCAGACCATGATTATTTAAGCTATGGTGTCTATCTCTATAGGTTTGAATATTTGAATACGATGCAGATGATGATGAATAGATGTCACTTCTGAAGCTATCCTTATAGTACACATTTTTCCTTCAATGCATCCTTTCCTTCAAGGTATGTGTTAGTAATATAAATTTGCTCACTTCTTAAATACCAAATGGCTGATATACATTACATACTAACATTTTGTTGTTTAGGGAATTACTGAATACCATTGATAAAGTCCACGCCACCACTTTAAAAAAACTATTCTATCTAGAGCTTAGAAAGGATATAACAAGAACAAACTGGGTAAGCGCTCAATTATAGTGTATTTATATGTTTGCACTAAGATTGTGAAATCCTCTTGAGGATATTCAACGGATAAAATAGAGATGTCTCCCAGGTTACCTCACACGCTGTATCAATTGTACATGGTAATATGTAATATCTCTTTAGTCATAAATTATTGTATCACAATATGTTTTTCTGACCCTCTCTTCTCTTCAAAAAATCTCTCTGATACAATATTCAAAGGTTGTAATAGCGATTCTATTTGAATTTGCAGGTCTAAATCTATATTATACATAGACAGAAACTTATTTGCTTCCCATTTGTTTTACATGACTACTTATGTCTATTTTCTCACTTAAGATTTTTGTACACAGGAATTCTGACAACATACTCTGTGGTACTTAGCAAAGCTTAAAGTTTTAATGATGTATTTTAAATTAAATAAAAGTTATGTTCTAAATGTATATATTTTTGTAAATTTGTATAAATATGTATACACGATAAACTCTGTATATAATGTCTGAAATCATGTTGATATGCATTTGTTTGTAGTCCTGAAGAATTCCGTAAGGACGAAACGCGTTGGCTACTTCATGTCATTTTAAAAAAAAAGAGGAATTTTTTAATAAAGTAGTCAAACTACAACCTGTTTTTTCTTTTTATGACAATTTGACTCTTTATAAGTTTGCTAAGCTATATTTTTCATGCAGACCTGATTTGAGAATATTGAGGATAAATGTATATGGAACAATTTTGGTTGAAAATAAAATTTGATGACATTTTATAAAAATGGCTGAATATATAAACAAAGGTGAAAAAAGGTAAATATAAACCTCTTGGGCCGGACAAAAGAATGAGAGACTTATGAGCGAATGAGAGACATGAGCTTTGATGGAAGAATAATGTTGCAGGAGGATTCTTGCTCCTAACGATAGTTTTGCCTTGCTCTAGGAACCATACAAGTGAAACAGGGGTCCTGTTCTAATATATTTATGCTGACTGCAGAAAAATAAATCGGGCCTACTGTGTAATCACTGAAATTCCCCAAATCCTTGGTGCACTACAAAAAGATGGGCATGCACTGACTTTCCTGAGACAGCAGCAATGGAGTCATCCTAGAGCTAATCTCAGTCAGTGCTCCTCCCCATTTGAAGACTCAGACTGCACCTCCCAATGACAGAGAATCAACAGATCAAATACATGGAAATTCTGTGCCACCTTGTATACCACCACATTCAAGGGAGACACAGAGTTGGTGTGAAATATCCTACTGTTCATGAGATCTGAAAGCCAGTGACTAAATGGTTTCCACTTTGGAAAGTCCAGTCTACAAGCTCACTTCCAGGCAGACATTCATCAAGCAGAAGTTAATAACGGTGTCTGGGGTGGCAGAAGTTGGCATTGGATGTATTTTCTGACATTTTGTAAAAAAGCATCACAACTCTCAAGATGCGATTTATCAAGCCCTGCAAGGTCATCTTGCATGGCCAAATTGGCTTGATAAATCCAGAGTAATGCAACCCAGAGCAAATCGCTGCATTGCATTACTCTCCCCAGGCAGGCATCCATGGGTGGAAAGTTGGTTTTCCCACGCAAAACCCATGGGTTTTTATGTATTCTCAGATTTACCATTACTGGTAGACCTAGGAAGGCGCCAAAATGCTACTCCTTCTCAGGGTAGGCATAACAAGAAGACATACTTAATTTCTCCTCGTTTTTCCTCTTTCTATGTGTGTTGCAGTACATTTAGAAAGAGGAAAATGCATTAGTGGATTGGTTTTCTGCAGGAAGGTGGCCTATACTGCACAAAACAATCCTGTTTACAACGCAGGCACCCTTGCACGATTGTTTGAAAGTGCCTTCATTGGCCCTAGGCAGCACATTGTACATCAGCACTGGGAAAAGGAAGGAATGTGCCGCATTGTGTTAAATCCAGTGCATTCCTGCCTTTTCCCTGTCATGCAGCACAACAAGGTGACTTGCTGTTCTGCACTGCATCAGTTCTTGATAAATATGGCCTAGGTGTCTTCAAAGCATACAATGTGGACATAGTCAGCATTTGTTGCTTTCAATTCCATTTGTATTTCTTTACTTTTCGATTAATCATTGACAAGCTTGAGCGAGGGTCTCTGAGAGAGATCAACGATCATTTTAATAACATAGGCGTTTTGCCAAGTCAAGTTCTTTAAGTTCAAAATATTTTATTTTAAATATTTAAAACATACATACTATACAAAAAATGATAACATAGTTGTAAGGAAATACATATGAAAAACATATCAAAGAGGTAAATGAAAATGTACCTTACATAAATGTATTAGAAGATTATGAAGTGCAGACAGACTATGATATAATAAAAACTAAAATGACTACTACATTGTCATTTCCACAATAAAATAAATGTCTAATTTAGTGTATATTAGCATACATCATATGTAAATCAAGACTGAACCCCATAGAAGAAACAATTGAAGTAGAATAAGAATTGGGAGATAGTACACAAAAATATCCATGTCTAAGAAGATTTATCCATTCCCACCAGGCATGGATATATAATGAACTAGCATCTATCCAGTGTGACACAATGGAGTTATTAGCTGTAGATAAAAGGAATTCAAAAAGCTTGCTATCTTTAGGAGGAGCGAATAAGGAAGGATACCAGATTTATCCAAAACAATTGTATATAATAACCATAACTGTAAATGAAAAATATTTTGAATTATATTCCATGCATCTGTCCAAAAATTACAAATAACAAGACAATCATACAATACATGTTTGAGAGAACCATGTAGAGTTGTACAGTTCCAGCAATTAGGAGGAGTATTTAATTTTGCAATTTCACAGGGCTCCATAATCAATTATTGAAAATAAATAGGTCAATTTGCATAAGAGATACTGAAAGAAAACCAGCTAGATTACACATCCAAATAGATTTCCATTGGTTTGCAGATAATTGAGTATCCAGTTCTGAATCCCATATGGTTGTTAAAGTGATAATGGGGGTGTGCATAACAATGAACCTTTGATACACATTTGAAGCAATGTGACCTGAAAGTTGCGAAATGGTGATATAAAGTTCCATACCAGATGCTTTAGCTGGCGGTGTTGTATTAACAGAGGGCCCAATTATGTTGTCGGTGGACCGCCACCAACAGGCCATCAGTGGCAGCTGCCCGGCATCTAGGGCAGTGGTCAGACTGCTGGGTTATGATACCGGCAGTTGGAATGCAGCAGGCAAGGGGAAAGAACGCCACCTCCGATTGGCTCAAGGAGCCCATTGGGCTGTCGGTCGGACCCTAATCCCTACAATGGAGGCGGTGCCTGTGGAGGCACCACCAAAGGGATTAGGATGTTAGTTTCCAACAGCCTTCTGAAGGTGATACCATCGCCATGGAAAGGCTGTAGGAAATGGACTTTGGGGACCCAAGCAGGCCCCCCCATTCCTGTAGGCCTCTGCAATATGGCCTGGGGGGCACATGTAGTACCCCGGAACATCCATGCACAGTGCGCCAGTCACCACATGGTGCCTGGCACACGGTGCATAGATGTTTAAAAACATCCCTTTTTCTTCTTTTGTTTGTGCTGCAGCCCTTTTCCAGACCACAGCACAAGCTGAAATAGAAAAAGGAATGTTTCCGACCACCTACAATGTGGTCGCATCTTAATCTGGCAGGTGGGACCTCCGACAACTTGTCGTGCAGTCCCACTCCGACTGCGATGGCATTTGGACGCTCGTCTGAACACCATCGTCATAAGGTACATAGTGGTTAAGAATGGAATTACAAATAATTTCATATTTATAAAAATCAGAGCTGGGGAGGTGGAATTTGGATGATAAGTTAACAAAAGAAAAGAACATATTGCCTTGACAAACATCCCTGATGTAAAAAATACCAGACTCTATCCACAAGGTCCAAAACGATACATGCTTGTTATGTTTTAAGTGGGAATTATACAAATGGAAGAGCTTTTTGGAAGATGTAGTATTAATAGTGAATTTATAATTGAGAGTTAAAAGAGCTATTTTAATAACATTTAGAAAAGGAGAGACTTTACTAAATTTTGAGTTAACCATCGTTAATAAAGCAGGCAAAGGAAAAGGTGCCAATAAACACACAGTACTAAAAGCCATTGGGGAATGTTTGCAGAAACCATAGGTTAGAACCATAAAGAGTTATGTGCAATAAGTAAAGACGTGATATTTTTTTTATTCTGGTAAACCAATACCGTCATTTTTTTTAGGAATTTGCAACTCTTTAAAACTAACACATGCAGGTTTATTATAAACTCATTCATTAGTTTTACAGCTTATTAAAAAAAGAGGGTGGTAAACTCAAATGGAGCATAGATAATGTATATATTACAATTGGAGTAATAATCATTTTGAGTGCTTCAATATGGCCTCACCAATTAAATGCAGGTTGGAAAATTTTTCATGTTTGCCTTTTTTTTTTACTGAATAAATTAGAACAGGTCTCACAAATTGCGAATTTAATGCATTTTGAAAAAAGAATACCTAAGTATTTAAGGGATTTGGAATTCCATGAAATATTTGTTTTGGCTATAATATTAGATGTGCATAGAATATTTAATGGAAAAAATCGGGTTTATTAACATTTAGGGGCCTATTACGATCTTCGTCAGGGGTCTTCAGACCTAGATCATCAGTTTTAATTCTGACCGCTTAATCACAATGTAGGCGGTCAGGTTTAAAACCGGCCAGTCATTCCGACTGGCCGGCCCATAATCCCAATGAATGGTGTTTCCGTCGTTGGGATTATGATGCTAGGTTTCTGACAGACTTTCCATGCCAGGCTTTCTGACATGGAACTGCTGTTAGAAAGAGAGTTTGGGGGCCCCTAGCAGGGCCCCCTTCTCTTTCCAACCTCTGGTTGCGGGCCGAGGGGTCACCTATGATGCCCCCTGTTGATCCCTGCACTGTGTGGCAGGCACCCTGATGTACCTGTAAAGCAGTGCAGGGATGAGCACAACCTACCATTTCCCTATGGGAGCTTGTGCTAAGGCCATTTACGGCTGTAGCACATGCTCCCTTAGGGAAATGTGAGAATGCAACCGCACCACCGTAATTGAGCAGTAGGGACCGCCAACCGGAGGTCGGTCTGCCCCATTTCCACCATGATGTCAGTCGGAGGCAACTGCGACTGACATCATTATCGACCATTAGTGTATAATCAGACACATGAGTGTTCTTGTCGATAATTTGTAAAATAATAGGAACAGAATTAGAAGGGTTATTTAAAAATAGTAAAATATCATCATCATACACTGTCACTTTTATGACTGTATTTTTACTTTGAATACCAGTATATTCTTGATTTTGATGTCACAAGCATAATAATGGTTTAATAACCAATACAAATTGAAGCTGGGATAAAGGGCATACTTGCCTAGTACCTTTATAAAGACTGAAAGAAGAGGAAAGAGTGCCATTGATTTGAATAGAAGCTGTTGGGTGATGGTTCAGTGCTTTAGTCATATCTATGAAGTTTTAGTCCATCATTAAAGGCTTTCATTGTTTGGAAGACATAATGTCAATTTACCTTGGTGAATGTTTTTTCAGTATCTAAAGCTAGTAGACCAGCTAGGTACTTAAATGTATCAGCAAATGAGACAACACGACATAAAAGACGTGTATTGTGTGCTGAAAGTCTCCCTCCCATAAAACAAGTTTGATCCGAATAAATAATGGAGTTTAAAATAGGGGCATTAACCTATTAGCTAAAATGTTCACATATAGTTTACAGTCTTGGTTTGTGAGGGAGATAGGGTTATTTGTCACAGAGGTGTGGTTTTTGTCTTGCTTTTGTATAACAATAATAATAGCCTCTCTAAAGAACCCACCAACCATCTGTGTGGTGGGAACATCATTAAAAATTATTGTTGGGGAAAGTTGGGAGTGAAACCATTTCTAAAATTCAGCAAGGATGCCATATGGGTCTGGAGATTTATTTGAAGTTTGTGACTTAATTGCAAGTTGAATCTCATGGATCTTAATATGCTGTTCTAAGGTAGAGCAATTTTCAACAGATTCTGAGGTAACACAATTAGCTAAGAAATTAGCAATAACATCTGTTTGGATATTAGCACATTTATTATATTGGGTAGAATAAAAAGATGAAAATTCCTGTGCTATATCTTTAGTTCTAAGTAGTAATGAGCAATCAGATTTTCTAATAGCAGGGATTTGAATTTTCTCCTTTTCAATACGTAGGTAGTTAGCTAAAAGCACTCCACATTTATTGGAATTAAGATGAACTTTTGATTTTTCATTAGCTTTTAGAAATCCAGCTCTTTAACTTAGTAAAATATTGCAATTATATCATACTGTTTGGAGTAAAGACTTATATTTGGGATCTCTGGAATAAATAAAACAATGCTCTAATTCCGCAATTTACATTTCAAGGGACTTGAGCTGTGCATAGAAGGTATTGTTTTGATATGCCATAATACATATGGTAACTCCACGGATATAAGTCTTAAGGTATTAAACTAACCACACGTAACGGAAGTGTTAAAGTAACCACATTAAAGTAACCTCATGGATATAAGCCTTAAAGTCATCCCAATTGGTTAGGTTAGAAGTTTGGTCTGGGTGGTTAGTTATAAAAAAGTCAGAGATGGTGTTAGAGAGTTTGATAGGGTTAATTTAAATGAGCAGAATACCCGTATTCATTCTCCAGAGAGATTTGAGTGAGTGTGTAACATGATAAGTGAGAAGGATATCAGGGCATGGTCTGAAACTGAGATTTGTTCAATTTTAGGATTAGAAATCATGTGACATATGTGTCTGGAAGTGAGTAGATATTCAATTCTAGCAAAAGTGGAGTGAGTGTGAGACAAAAAAGTATAATCTTTTGTTGTTGTATTAGCAAGCCTCCAAAAATCAACCAATTTGGTTGGGGCACAATAAGATTTCAGTAGAAAATAAGATTTAGTGGGTGAAATTTAAAATCATAATAATACCTATCAAGTAGGGGTCAAGAATAACGTTAAACTACCCTCCTACGATAATGGTTGTTACCTAATTTACCCACTTCAGTAGTAAGATTTTTGCAAAAAGGGGGTGTCATCTTTAGTATGAGAGTATACATTTATCAAATGAGAAAGTGTTTATCAAATTTAAACTTGGGCATATACAAAACTACCATCAGCATCTTGATGGTGATTTACAAGCTGTGCTTGTGCTCATTTGGAAAAGAGAATGTCAACACCATTTTTGCGACCCAAAGCAGGAGACGAAACAATTTTCCAACCCAACCTTTCAACATGGAATGTAGGGTACCATCATATATATGAGTTTCTTGAAGGAAACATATATCAGTATTGATTTGTTTTAAATATTCTAAAATATTTCGATATATAACAAGATAACACAGACCTTTAACCAAGGAGGTAATGGTTAGTTTTACGTGAGATAGCCATAGGAGAGACATTTTAAAAAAGAATGTGAAATGTATCCCAGGAAAGGAGCTAGTAGTCCAGGGAAGTTAGACAAACATGACAAACAAAACATAGAAAACACATAACGGTCCCACTCTAGGGCCTCATACTAATATGTGATAGAGACAGAGGTACCAAACAAAATAGGTACAGCTACATTGCACATACCTGCTCTTTACAAATATCAAGATAAACAAATTGCAGGTGATCAAACAATCAATGAATTGGTGTGAAGGTTCCGGATATACTATCATCAAATAATTTAAACCTATCCTGTCCTCTCTATGGATTGGACAGTAACCCACATTTAACCCAGTACAAAGCCATTTAAGCAGCTAGAGTGAAGGCCAGCTTGTCATCACAATCATCACCCACATACTTCTGCAGGTTTCACTTTTTGCAATCGGGATAATATCATCTAGTTCAGCTTTTTAAGTTTTAATTTATTACAGAAATAGGCATGCAGTTTAGTGCAGAGATTGGGGGTCCTTTCCACCATTTGGAAGCAGGGAACACACTTTGAGCACAACTTCTCTATATCTGCAGCTACCTGAAAAGCAAAGGAGTTATTACAGTCACAATGATTTAGTAAAACTCACTCGGGAAACCATTCTACCCTGGATCCTTCCCTGCAGACATTTGATTTTAAGGCGTTAGCAATTTCAGTTTCAGAGATGTCACTCTGTAATTGGTCTTGCATTGCGGATGGTATACATGGCATTCAAAGCTGCTGTAGAAAGCTTTTTTTTCTGTGGCAAAGTGCCATCTGCAGCTAAGCTATAAAAGTCTTAATACAAGAGGTGAATTCTTTAGTTACATTAATCAGATTGGAGAGTATGTGTCTCTTGCCTCTGTTATAATGTGTTTGCAAAACAATGTGTGTTCCTAACACTAAATGTTTTAGATAGGAAAAAAAAGTGCCTCACTTTGATTTACAGACCAGAGCAACACACATTGAGCGGAGAGTAATTCACTCAAGCCAAGAAATTCAGTGCACAATGAGGAGAATAGGAGCTTTAGATGCAAGTATATTAAAACATTTGATTTCTTCCAGACCACACAGTTATGCAACATGAAACTGCTCTCCTAATTCACGTTTACAACATGCAGCATGAAAACTAGCTCTATTATTTTCAGTATTTTTCCAATGATATTGTATTATCAAAGCATTGTATATAACAGACGCATTACTCATCATGATGTGAATCACTTTGCCAAGTTGGGACTTTAACCGTTGATGTTGAAACCAAACATGTCATTTCAGTAGGAGGAGCCATATCTAACTGTGGTGGTTGAGTGTTATATCTATTTCCAATAAATTACTTACCCATACTTTTTCTTCCCCAAATCTACTTTATGCTACCTTTAATTCGCCAATATGGCCATAATATTGGAATTAAGTTTACATTGTCCCCTTTCTTTCATCCTGTATTTAATTTGTCCCTAATCCCTAATCTTAAATTTTGCCATAGGCTAATGGCATAAATAATGTTTTTTAGTTCAATTTACTTACATTAAAGTGTTGATATTACTAATTGTGAACCTACATTTAATTGAACTACGTTTTTTAAATTTAATTTAATTAAATAATGTTTCCTTGTTAGAACACCAATCCTAACCGCAACTCAAATTAAAGTAAATAATTTCGAATATTTGTGAGAAAATAAATTACTACTAACACTGAGGGCCTGATTACGATCGGACCGGCTTCCGCAGTCCTGTCAGAGGCGGTCTGACCACCACTGTCTCATCAGAAGCAGTTGATGCAACTGTCAGATTACGATGCATTGGACCGATGAAAGACTGCAGATTCTGACAATCTTTTTCTGACCACTGAGATGGTGGTAGTAGAAGAACAGCATCCATAGGGCAGTACAGGGATCTCCTACCTCAGTCCAGATTATGACGACCCAACCGTGATGGTCAGACTGCCTGACTCCAGTTTTCGGAAATGATGGATTTGGGGTGCATACTCACCCAAAGCAGCTTCTCCGTGAAGGACCGTGGATCCTTTTCCCAAGGTCCTCCGGTCACTGCAGCAGTTGAACCCCGAAGACTATGACCCTCTGGGCCCCGGAAAGCAGGTAAGTCTGTAGGTGGCATGTATCCCCATGGTCTTGACTGTGCACAGATCGTATTTCTACATGATTATGGTACATGGTGCACCAGGCATATTCCCACATACATCATGCATGTGTATACATATCACATTTCCTCTGATGTCGAACACACTTCCAACAACATATGTCCACCACCGTAAAGGAGACCACCACGGTAACATCGGTTGCATCGCAATGCAGTGGGGCTAACTTTCCTGGCGTCAGCGGTCTAAATTGGATTGCGCCGAGGCAGTCGGACAGTCGGTCCTACCGGCATTGTAATCAGGCCCTAAAGGTTAACCCTATTTTAATGTATGTAATTTAAAAAAAAGTCATACGCTTATTGTAGTCCTAATTCTAACCTTAACCCTGTGTTTAATGTAATTCAAATTATTTAATAGATTTAAATCACCTGGTATTATATGATATTATTTCTTGCCCTAATCGTAAATTAAATTAAATTAAATCATATTAAAATAACTATAAAACTTATTATAACGCTAATGTTAAGCCAGTCCTTCAAATATATTAACTTCATCTATTTTCAGTTTTAGCACAATTTTTATTTAGTTAATTACAATAGCACTAACTCCAATCCTAAATTAAAGAAAAGTACATTCATATAATGTATTTCAAAATAAGTCTAATGCTAAATGTTGCTTAAGTTAAAAGTCTTTTTGTGATTGTTTATTTCAAAGTCATGCTGTAACTCTGCAATGTAGACAAAGTATAGGTGGGGTCGCTGTAATGGCAAGGAATTAAATGCCAGTCGAAGAAAAGGGGACCAAAGCTAAAGTCAGACCTCTATGAAGGATCTTAGCAGCTTTGGAAGAAGCTTAAACAAGGAGAGCAGTTTTACGTTGGAAGAAAGCAGATATTCTGAACTAAATAAAAGAGTAATATTTTATGTGTTTATATTGTTCCATCTTTGAGAGAGGGCATGACGGTATTATGTGTCTTGGATATTCATCCCTTCCTTTTTTTTCTGTCTTGCTGGTCTTGAGTTTCAGATGTTTCTGAAGATTCAACTATACATTTTTCAATGCTGCTTCTTTAATTAATTTGTAACGTAAAGATCAACAAATAATTAATATTTTTCAATAACATTATCATGTGCATATATGCCCGAAGTATTGCCTGGGTGATCGTGTGTGCATGTCTATCAATCAATCAATCACGACATTTGTATAGCGCGCTACTCACCCGGAAGGGTCTCAAGGCGCTGGGGGGGGAGGGATCCGTTACTGCTCGAAAAGCCAGGTCTTGAGTTGCTTCCTGAAGGAGAGATGGTCCTGGGTTCGCCGAAGGTGGATGGGGATGGAGTTCCATGTCTTGGCTGCCAGGTAGGAGAAGGATCTTCCACCGGCGGTAGCTTTGCGGATGCGTGGAACGGCGGCGAGGGCGAGGCTGGTTGACCGTACCTGGCGGGTGGGCGTGTAGAAGGTCAGGCGGTTGCTGAGGTACTTGGGGCCCAGGTCATGGAGAGCCTTGTGTGCGTGGGTGAGGAGTCTGAACGTGATCCTCTTGCTGACGGGGAGCCAGTGCAGGTCTCTCAGGTGGCCGGAGATGTGGCTGTGTCGGGGGATGTCCAGGACGAGTCGTGCGGAGGCGTTCTGGATGCGCTGGAGTCTTTTCTGTAGTTTGGCTGTGGTTCCGGCGTAGAGAGTGTTTCCGTAGTCCAGGCAGCTGGTGATGAGTGCCTGGGTGACTGTCTTCCTGGTTTCGGTGGGGATCCATCAGAAGATCTTTCGGAGCATGCGCAGGGTGTTGAAGCACGATGATGAGACGGCGTTGACTTGTCTGGTCATCGAGAGGGAGGAGTCAAGGACGAAGCCCATGTTACGTGCGTGGTCCGTTGGCTTGGGAGTGGTGCCCAGGGCAGGGGGCCACCAGGAGTCGTCCCAGGTGGAGGGGGATGATCCCAGGATGAGGACTTCCGTCTTGTCTGAGTTCAGTTTCAGACGGCTGTTCTTCATCCACTCGTCGATGTCTTTCATCCCTTCGTGTAGGCTGGTTCTGGTGGTGGCTGGGTCGTTGGTGAGGGAGAGGATCAGCTGGGTGTCGTCGGCATAGGAGATGATGTTGAGGTTATGTTGGCGTGCGATGGCTGCGAGGGGGCTCATGTAGATGTTGAAGAGGGTGGGGCTGAGTGATGATCCCTGAGGTACGCCGCAGATGACTTTGGTGGCCTTGAATCTGAACAGGGGGAGGCGGACTCTCTGGGTTCTTCCGGCGAGGAACGAGATGATCCACTCCAGCGCCTTCTCTTGGATTCCGATGTTGCTGAGGCGCTGCACTAGGGTGCGGTGGCAGACAGTGTTGAACGCTGCGGAGAGGTCCAGGAGGATGAGGGCCGCTGTTTCCCCGTTGTCGAGCAGAGATCTGATGTCGTCAGTGGCTGCGATGAGGGCAGTCTCGGTGCTGTGGTTGGCTCGGAAGCCGGACTGCGAGTGGTCGAGGGATCCGTTCGTCTCTAGGAAGGCGGCAAGCTGTCTGTTGATGGTCTTCTCGATGACTTTGGCAGGAAAAGGGAGGATGGGGCGGAAGTTCTTGAGGTCGGTGGGGTCCGCTGTCGGTTTCTTCAGGAGGGCGATGAGCTCTGCATGCTTCCAGCTTTCTGGGAAGGTGGCGGAGTTGAAGGAGGCGTTGATGATGTCTCGAAGTCGGGGTGCGATGACGGAGACGGCCTTGTTGAAGATGTGGTGGGGGCAGGGGTCGGTTGGGGATCCGGAGTGGATGGTGTTCATCGTGCGGGTGGTGTCTTCGGTGCTGACCGGGGTCCAGACGCAGAGGGTGGTGGTGGGGGGTGCTGGTTCAGTGGTTGGGTGCGTGGATGGTGCACCGAAGCTGTTGTGTATTTCGGCGATCTTGCGGTGGAAGAATGAGGCGAGTGAGTCGCAGAGGTCTTGTGAGGGAGTGATGTCGTTGTTTCCGGCGCTGGGGTTGGAGAGCTCTTTGATGATGCTGAAGAGTTCCTTGCTGTTGTGGGCGTTGTTGTCCAGTCGTTCTTTGAATGCTGTCTTCTTGGTGGTGCCGATCAGCTGGTGGTGTTTGCGGGTGGCGTGCTTGAGGGCAGTCATGTTGTCTGTGGTCTGGCCGTTGCGCCAGGTTTTCTCGAGGGTGCGGCAGTTCTTCTTGGAGTTCTTAAGTTTGTCGGTGAACCAAGAGGCTTTCTTGCTGCTGTGTCTGCTGGGAGGGGTCTTCAGTGGTGCGAGGTCGTCTGTGCAGTTAGTTATCCACTGTGTAAGGTTGCTGGCTGCTTCATTGGGGTCCATTGTGCTGGTGGGAGGGTTCTGGCTGAGGGAGGTGGTGAGCTGGTCGGAGGTGATCTTGTTCCAGTTCCTGCGAGGAACCTGTTTCGGGTGGTGGTGGGTCATGGTTCTTCTGAAGCTGAAGTGGACGCAGCTGTGGTCAGTCCAATGAAGTCCGGTGGAGTGACTGAAGGAAATGTACTTGCTGGAGGAGAAGACTGGGTGAAGCGTGTGTCCGGCGTAGTGGGTGGGGGTGCTCACCAGTTGCCTGAGACCGAGGTTGGTGAGGTTGTCCAGCAGGGTGGTGGTGTTGCTGTCCTTGTTGTTCTCCAGGTGTAGGTTGAGGTCCCCTAGGAGGATCTAGTCAGCGGAGTGGAGGGCGTGCGGGCTGATGAAGTCTGCGATGTCTTCGCTGAATTGTGTGCGTGGTCCCGGGGGTCTGTAGATGAGGGTGCCCCTGAGTGTGGTCTTGGGGTCGGTGTGTATCTGGAAGTGAACGTGTTCGGCGGCGGTGAAGGTGTCGTCGGAGCTTGTCGTGATGCGGATGGTTTTCTTGTGTATGATGGCGATGCCTCCTCCAGTCTGATTGACGCGGTCCCTCTGGGTGATCTTGTATCCGTCCGGGATGGCGATGGCGATGTCGGGTGCTGGTGAGGCGTTCATCCAGGTTTCCGTGAGGAAGGCAACCTCAGGTGATGTTGTGTCGAGCAAGTTCCAGAGTTCGACGGCGTGTCTGTTGACGGAGCGGGTGTTGAGCAGGATGCACTTGAGGTGGTTGCTGCTGGTGCTCGGCTTGGCGGGTGTGGTGCAGGTCCGGAGGCAGGTGAACTTGCAGGCTTGGCAGGTGAAGGGTCTGTGGGTGCGCCTCGGGGTGGCTTGATAGCAGGCGGGGGTTGGGCTTGAACGCTGCACGTATGTGTGGACTCTGCCATAAATGGAGAGTGGGGTAGGAGGGAGGGAGGAGCAGCTGGGAGGCGGGAGCGGGGTGGCGAATAGGAGGGGAGAGGGTACAGAAAACAAAAGGGGGCGGGGAACAGGCAGCAGTCAGAAAGTACAGGGCAAACAAAATTAGGCACAGAGCACAATAGAGCACAGTAAACACAACCAAGAGTCACCTAAGCCCTGGGGACAGCGGCCAGCAGGTGGCAAGAGCAGGGGGACCGGCGCACTCAGGAGGAGCCACGCGGCGGGAGGAGCGACCGGCTCTGACCAGGTCAGGTCAGGCCACAGCTCCCCGTCGCGTGTTCATAACCTAAGTAGTCAGTGGGAGGGAGGAGCAGGTGGGAGGCGGGAGCGGGGTGGCGAATAGGAGGGGAGAGGGTACAGAAAACAAAAGGGGGCGGGGCCACGGGGGAGCAGCGACAGGGAGCGGGGAGCAGGGAAAATACAGCGGGAAACAGGCGGCAGTCAGAAAGTACAGGGCAAACAAAATTAGGCACAGAGCACAATAGAGCACAGTAAACACAACCAAGAGCCACCTAAGCCCTGGGGGCAGCGGCGAGCAGGCGGCAAGAGCAGGGGGACCGGCGCACTCAGGAGGAGCCACACGGCGGGAGGAGCGACCGGCTCTGACAAGGTCAGGTCAGGTCAGGGTGTGTGTGCACCCTGTGTCTGTAATTCTGCCAAATGTGCATGAAGGTATATCTCTATCTGTGCCTATACTGGTCTCGGCCTCTACATGCTCTGTAACATAGGCAGACGTATTGGATGAGTATGAGCAGCTTTTCCAAAAATTGCTTTGTTTCAAGCGAATGGGCCTTTTGAAATACGTTACACATATTCCAAATTTGCAGGACTTGGATATAAACCAGACAAATGTATTATAAAGAAAGTTTTCGGTTATTCCCCATCTTTAAAAGCTAATCTTTTAAATATTTAAAGAATCTAAAGGGGGCTCAAAATACTGTTTGCATGAACACCGGAGTTTCAGGCATAATCGTTATTTTGAGTCATGTGGTAACTTCGCATGTGGTGTGATCACATGCACAATTACTGTGTGCTACACAAGAACCAATTCAAAAGATAAAACCTAGTGAAAATGTTCTCTGCAAAAAGGGAATGATTTTAGGGCCTAATTACGAGTTTGGAGCTACGGTGCTGATTCAACGCCGGCTCTGTTGCGCCAAACTTGATTAAGGACTCACAACCGTATCACGAGTTAAATTCGTGTTACACGAGTTCAACTCGTGCAACGGTCGGCGGTCCTTTACCTTTCCCAAGGCGGTGCCTGAAAAACAGACACCACAATAGGAACTGCAAAAAAATTCTAGCACGCATTGGATGTGGACGTCCAAGCAGTGCTGGAATTTTCTAAGAATACAGACAGGGGGGCACATGTTGTGCCTCGTTGAATATATCCCCATGGCAGGTCCACATGGGGGCCCTGCTCTGCCAGCCATTTCATGGCAGGGCACCGCCATTAAATGGCTGGTGGAGCAGGAACTCGAAATATGCTGATCGGGTCTGCACCAGTCCCCGCTCAGCGTATTGTGTTGTGGCTCTCCAGCGCCACTGTCAGGAAACAACTGTTCCTGGCTCAGCTGGCGGTCAATCTCCCCTATGACTTTAACAGTTGTAATATGGCTGATGGTGGACCGGCAGTGTGAGTCTAATGGTCACAAAACTTCTAGACTCGCAAAGTTAACAAGTGAGATTGACCCAGCGCTCTGCAGCTTCCTTTGTCATTGTTTTTTTTTATAAATTTGCAGCTTTCGAGAAATGAAGTTTATTAATGGTATCTGTGGTACTTTAGACAGTGGTTTGCCGGGAACTGGTGTCAAAAAGCATTGGAAAATTCAATAGCTCAGAATTTAGAAGCTGAGACCTATTGTCTTTGCCAATGCTTATTCTGCATTGTCTGTCAAAGTGCATAGGCTGTACTCATCTTATGTACACTCCCCATTATATAGTTTGCAGATCGTTTTGAGCCATATATGAGCCCCACATGCCCCACATGTCCATGTATGCACATATCCGTTTCATTGAATCTGATGGTTGCTGGTGAAGGGAGTACATGTGGTCTACATTAAGCAGGACAAAGCACACATTTTGCTTGAAAGGCTGGCCAAGGTGCACTACTGGAGAGATCATGTGTTGTGTGTGAAGGAGCAATGAAGGCAGGAGGCTTAGGTCTGGCTGCTGTAGTGTTTGCTTCTAAGGGGTGGGCAGGGAGGGTGATGTCTGCCTGGCCACCAAGATGTGCTAATGAGTGGTCAGGGGTGATATCAATGCCATTCTTGGCAACTTCTTGGCACCTTGTCAGAGTGTCCTTTGTGCATATATACCATGTGGTCTAGCTTGCATTTTCAGGCATATGTATTTTTATTTCTACATTGATGTGAAAATATTACGAAAGTGTGCAGGCCTTTTTCTCTGTATAAGCTATCACTGCTGTAGTCTAGTTTGACTGAGAGACAATATCTGTCTTTATTGAAGTGACAACCCTGGCAACCAAACTTGCTCATCTGGACAGAATCGAAACTTTCGATTAGGAGCTTCTCGACAGCTTAGCTGTTTTAGTGCTGGTAATAAGAGGTTCATCAACATAAATGAATAAGGTTTAATGTGTAGTGACTGGATTAGGCCACTACCATCACCGCCCAGGTAGGGTCAGAAACAATAGAGGACATGTTATCTCAAAAGCTTGACAAATATAAAGGTAACTCAATAGTCATGGTCCATGCTACCTACTGCTTCCATGATGTATGGATATCTAAAAAACGACTCAACCCCCTTGGCTATCACAGGCATTAGTGATGTATGTAACAACTTCTATTGAAAAGAACACCAACAAACAGGTAGAAGAATCGACTTCTCCTTTTCCACCAAGGAAAGATACTAAGCCAGTGATGCGCCATACCTCAGAGGAGCACAAAACAGTACTTGGCTTCAGTACTGTCAACCCTCCCCTTAGACACACTGAGAACCCCCACGAGTTTAGGAGTGCACAGGTGAGATTTGTGGTCATTTGTAACCAAGTTTTCCAATTTAGAAAAAGTAAATACATAAGGTGAAAGTCCAGCTGTTTGGCAAACAGCTCATAATTGTTTACAGAGTATGGGACTGGCACAGCAGTTTTCATGACAGAGTTCTGTAGGGTTTTTCTCAAAACACATGATTTAAGCTTGGCTTAGTGTCCAACAGGATCACTGACAGAATATCAAATACAACAATACCGTGTTACACAAATATTGTGTCATAAATATAGTTTAGAAAAATATTCTGTCACTATACGTATAATGGTAAGTCCAAAAACATTGAAACTATAATATCAAGCAAGATGGCGGCCGTGTGAGGCAGTCGTAGGTGGCTCTCGCAGGGGGTGACATGACTTTGGCTATTTGATTTAACCCCTGCTCCCCGCTACCCCAGAATGCAAGCCTCTCAAGCAGGGGAACAAGGAGCATCAGTACCTGGCCTGGAGGGGTGGATCTCAGTGCTGATGGAGGTTGCGGAGGTGTTGATCGCAGGTTGCGGAGGATTCAAGCAAGAGCTCTCCCGGTCCGCCATTCGAGGCTTGACGTGTGGCGGCACTCAGACTTTCGCTGCAATGTCGTCCAAGTCAGGCACGAGAGGCAGAGGGGCAATTCTGGAGACTGCACCACAGGACTCACCACGGAAGGACACAGCAGAGGTGGAGACTCACGCGGCAGACAGAAGCCCCGCGCCAAGAATTCCCCAGACGAGAACGGGAGGGATGCAGGCTCACAGTCCCAGCCACCGCTGGCCGTGGTTCCTGTCATTGACTTGCTCCGGGTGCCCGGTGCTCAAGGAGCAGCTCGGGCGGAGGAGCAGTCAGGAGCTGGAACTGGTGGACGAAGAAGGAGAGTAACCGGTACGCCACCATTGGGGTCATAGGAGGCTATGAATGAGGCTGAGACATTTCGTGGGACACCACAGGGGGGAACACACGATACACTGTATGCACAATCCTCGGAGCTAAAGAGGGGTGCGGGAGAGATAGGTGCTTCAGGAGGAGAAAACCAGGGGGATTCTCCAGAGGTATGCACTGATGAGCCAAATGTAGGTGAAACTAGTGCTTCTGAGCTTAATGCGGGGGCCACTGGGGGCAGTGACTCTCAACAGGAGGGGGCAAATCCATCTACCTAAGCGGACCCTGCAGCTCTGACAGTTCTGGGAAATGCCACAAATGAGGAGGAGGCCCTGGGTGACGCGGATAGAGGGGCCAGGAAAACCCTGAATGAGCAACCAGGAGGGCCAGGCAACGCCTTACAGGGCAACATTCAAGGATAAAAGGAACTGAGAATGAGCTTTTAGGGTCTGCAAGGGCACACAGGCTGCCAGGGGAGAAGGACATCAACTCAGAAGCGAATGATTTTTATTCCCTTTCAATGTCACTTGGTCAGGTTTGGGATCAGACACAGAATTCAATATAGAATCAAGTGAGGAGGACAGTGGCTCCAACAAAGGACTTAGTGGCAGGCAAAATACTTCAGCTACTCGAAAGATGAACTCCAGAGCCCCCAGAGCTGAGAACTCTAGACCGAATGAGGTAAGGTGGGACTATTCCCCCGTAGATCAATTGCTGGGGAACAGCAAACAGCCTTCCAAGGAAGCAGAAGCAACTCAGGCACCCCCTACACTAGAATCAATTCTGCAGTGCGTTGTAGCACACCGTGAGGAAGCCCGAATGGAGAGCAAGTGTGCACAAAACGTAGCACGGAAACTTCATGGGGCTGTCAGAAAAATTGGAAGACTTGTAATAATATATGTGACCGGATGACCGAAGTAGAGTCTAGAATTGCTACATTGGAGGTGGATCCCGCAGGTTCAAGGGGGCAAGTGGAGGCACATGAGGCACAACTTGTAGATATCCAATGGAAGTTGGAAGAGAGTGAGAACCACCAAAGAAGGAACAACTTACGATTCCTCGGAATCCCGGAAGGAAAGGAAGGATCAGAAGCGAGAGAATTTATGGTACAGCTGCTTCAGGAATCCTTCCCAGACCTAGAAGGCTGGAGGTGGTCCCAGGAAATTCAGAGGGCACACCGAGTCCCATTTAACATACTTCCGCCAATTCACCCTGATGCCAAACCTCGGGCAATAATGGCCTACTTCGGGAACTACCTATTGAGGCAAAAAATGTTTGAGAAGGCTAGATCAGATGCACAACGGACGGTTGATGGGTACTCTTTCTTTACCAGGCCAGATTTCTGTCACATCACAGTGGAACGAAGATGGCGTTAACGCCAAATGATTACTCAGTTCCAGGGAAAGAGGGCGCAAGCCTTTCTATTAAATCCGGCCCGGCTGAAAGTTGTATGGAAGGATCGTGTTTGAGTCTTCACTTCAGAGATCAAGACCAAGGAGTTTCTAGATTTCGGGGGCAAATGACTCTAGAGTTGGGCCGGCTGATAAGACTTGTGTCGGAATAACTGAAGCCAGAGGACAGTATCTATTCAATTTGCCACAGGATACCACCTTCTGGTTGTAAGACTGCTTAAGACTTTCTTCTTTTTTTTTGGTTAAAATAGTGACACGGTGTGGGGGCCTCAGTAAGAGGATAAAGTAGATGAGGAATAGCTGCGTGGGGGAGAGAAAAAAAAAGGAAAAGGAAAAAATAAATTTGGGGGGAAATCTAAAGGTACTAACTGTTTTTTTCATATAAATGTCACCCTAGCGAGAACACCACCAATCATCACCCACAGACCTAGATAGGTCTGTTGCTTCATGACACAGGGTGGGGGAGGGTGTGGGCGGGTGGGGGAGGGAAGAGGGCGGATCCGGGAGGGGGGTAGGAAGGGGCTGGGGAGGAAAGGAAAAAAATATTTCAGGAAAGTAGAATACTGGTTTAAAAGTAAAATTTGGGTCTCACGTCATCTGAAGGAATGGTTCAAGAGGCAAAGTAGGCACCAAGGGAAATGTCGGGATGGGTAAGCTAACTTTTTGTACGATAAACATCAGGGGGCTGAATAATCGAGTGAAGAGAGGTAGGACTGGAGAAGTATTGCGAACTCTGGGTTTGGATTTTATATGTCAGCAGGAGACTCACATCCCTTTGCCAGAAGAGAGGTCTTAACTATATCCCAGGCTATACACCAGGGGCGGCTGGTGGTATTTGTAAGTGGTGGGGGCGTAAAGGTTTGAGTTCCTATGGCGAGCGAGCGTTGGGAGCGAGGCCGACCATCGTAATAGGTACATGGAACTTAAGCCTCAGGTAGCTGCTTCTCTGCCCCTCAAAGCTCCTAACAGCTTCCACGCAGCAACCATGGAGACCCCTGTGCATCCAGCGAGCATGTCTGTGCCCCAGTGTGTTCCTGTACCACAGACAGCTCATGATGTGTCAGAAACAAGTCATAAAGCAACTACTGTGCCACAGAGTTCCCTGGGTTCCTAATGTTGTACCTGTGCCCAAGGTAGATCCTATAGAAATAAGTTTCACAGGAACACTGTACAGGACAACACCAATTACCTCCAGAACTGTGCTTTACAGAGTTCCGGTGAACAAATAGTTTTTTTAAAGTATATTCTCCCTTAATGTATGTATGTTCACTGTCACTGTATATCACACTCTAAACGTATTTTGCAGGAGCTAAATGGGCTGCGATAATAAACAGTGCCTTCTAAAAGTTTAAAACTTGTTAGGCAGACTAGAAGACAAAGATCCTGACACCGGACAAACACCACCAGTGAAGGCCACGGAAACATGAAAACACGCACAGGCATACACATTAGGACTGCCTTGGTTCTGCTTTACAATAAACACGAAGGAGGTGTCACTTGTCAGGTTTCGTGAAGGCTCTCGAAGCGATTCTATTTTGAATTAGTTAAAGTTCATCTTGTACGTTAAAAAGAAATTAACATTTCATCAGCCTGGGAGTTGTACAAAAAAAGCAACAGCACACAATAACACGTTTACTGCAACTGTTCGCAATCATTCGGTTATGTCTCGTTGCCAATGACAAGACATCTTTAAATTCCATATATTGATTGGGAACGTTTCCCCTCGGAAGCCGTTTATGCATCAGGGCTTGTATTTCAGAATTATTTGAGAAAGAAAGTACATCATTTGGAAGCGGGAGAATACTAATTCATAAATATTTTTCAACCTATGCTGACCTCAAAACGCTACTTATGTCTAGGTCAAAAGTGCAAAAAACTCACCCTCAGTTGTAGCCTTCAGTCGCAAAAATGCACGAAATCCCACGATTCATTTGGATTACTTTTCTGTTTGTGAGATCACGTCCCTTCAAAACAGTAGTAGATTTCTACGTTTGTACTGACTTTATAGTTTAATTTTGTCAATGACTTCAGTGATTGAATTTGTATGCGCACATAAGCACTGCTGAAATGTATTCATCATCACGTCCAATGATTGATAAGCACAGATATACAGAACACAGCTTCAGAATGGCATTCCTGTCCCACAGAAGTCCCCACTCTTCTATTTGTTACTAAATCCGTCATTGAGGGGGGAGCTCCAACAGACGTGGAGTGGAAAACGACGGAACACCGGCCCTTGGTCGCAGAAGGCCGAATGTTCCCCTCCCGGGCCGGTAGGAAATGCAACCTTAAAATCGAGGCCCGTGCTCTGAACGGCGTGTCAAGCGGGCAATAATTCACAAGCAAATAAGCAATGACCGAGTCCGAGGCCTACATTGCTTTTGCGTAAACATTATTTAATACATCATGGTAATGCTCAAGGGAGCTCGACCTGAACAATATATACCCCGGCACGTCACAGTTTGGGCCAAGGCACTCAGGACAACCCAGAGCCCCTCGCACGGGCAGCCACTGGATCGGAGCCACGGTGTTATAGAGGGACGCTATAATGGCCCGCACTTACCGCAGCTAACCCGATGCCATCATATGTCTGGACCATGCGACACAACCACCCCTGCAGTAACTCTGAACTGGGTGAAGCCGCAGTGCATGTCCAGGGGGCGGGGTGGACAAAGAAGCATAGCGGGCCATTGAATGAAGAGTTGTGTGCCTGTTGGAGTGTGAGGAGAGGAATCAGGAACTCATGTCCCGTAACACCTGCCAGCCGCGGCACGCAGAGGGGGGGGGGTGTGGGGGTGGTCACAGGGGTGGTGTGGCACGGGGGGAGGGGCCATATTAAAATACATTTTAAATATCCTACCTGAGGTCCAGGTCCGCGCTGCCCCGAGTCCGTTGCGTTGGCGCCCACAGCCCCTTGCTCTCAGCCAATCCTGGCGCTGCCAGCAGCGCCAGGGCACGGCTATTCTTCGCCCGCCACACGGCCTTTGGGCTCCTAATGGGCATGCGCAAAGAAGGCAAAACACAAGTGCGCATGAGTGGGCACGGTGCAAAAATTCGCCCTCCGTCCCCACTCATGCACACTTGTGTTGTGCTGCTGCCTGTTGCCCCCCACTGTCTGACAATCATGTCAGTCAACATGACGCCAGACTGGCCACCCCCTTCAGACTCTGAAGGGGTGGGCGGTCCGACGTCATGCTGACTGACATGATTGTCAGTTCTCCCTCGGCGTCTTTGAACTTAAGTAAACTGAATCAGTTTACTTAAGTTCAAAGACGCCGAGGGAGCTGCGGGCGGGGGTCCCACGTCCCAATGGACGCACCGTGCCTGCTATACACAAGCAATTTGTTCATCACAGGCCTCGAACACTAGAGGGGTCGCAATTCACATATCTAACCGGCTGCCACCCATTAAACAGACATTATCAGATAAATGGAGTAGGTGGGCAATTGCCCTAATTCCAAGCTTTGGTACGCTCTGTACTATTTATGGGTCAAATTTAGACAATGCAGATCTGGTTCTAGAATTAGAAATTGAGTTAGCCTCCTGGCCAGCCCCATTGATTATTTGCTGGGATTTTAATATTCATATTGATGAAAGTGGGGTGGATAGGTGCGGATACCAAGGCAGGAAGCCACAAGTTTTTCTAGCCCTACAGACATTAGCTGATAGCCATGGGTTGGTAGACATATGGCCAATCAAAAAAGTAGGAGACCCAGGATATACTTAATACTCATGCCCAAATAGAAAATACTTAAGGCTAGATACATTTTTTTTGTCACCACTAATAGAAAATGCACAGATTAAGAAGCTACCTAAGGTCCTTTCGGATCATAACCCTCTGGTATTGGACATAGAAATCCCGGGGTATGTAAAAGCTGCCGTAAAATGGACCATCGATAGGAAACTATTAGTAACTAATGGTTTTATTGATCATATTAGGGGCTGGACTATCTGTTTTTTTATGTCAATAGGTATAGTACTTCAAGGGAAAACATATGGGATGCTTTTAAAGCAGAGCTTAGGGGGGAGGTAATTAGCTTTGGAGGGATCCACAGGAAAAACAGTGAGAGGAAATATGTGCACTTATGCAGGAGCTGAGTAGGTATGAGACAGAACCTATGGCAACTATTGTACAAAAACAGTCTCAGCTGCATTCGAATGTCAAATTAAAAGTAATAAGTACTAAGGCAAAAATCAACGGGGTGTACAACAAAATCATAGCTGAAAGGTTTCAAACTGGCCGGCAAGATCATTATGAATATGGAGAAATGACAGGGAAACATCTCGCACTTCGGATCAGACAAAGTGTAGCTGCAAGTTGCATTACGAGGCTGAAAAGGAACGATGGTACAATTTCTACTGAACCTCAAGAGATAGTGGACATTTTTCAAGATTTCTACAAAGATCTCTAATTCTAGGCTCAAATGTAAAATGTAAATGTACAGGAATTTATATAGCGCAAATCACCGAGCGGTTTCTAAGCGCTTGCTTAGGGAACCCGTCCTGGTATTCCCCTGTGAGATAACCCCAGCAGGGTATCCGCAAGGTGAAAGCCAGGCATCCCGCCGCGAGGGGCCGTTGTGGAGATTAAGCAAGCTATTGCCCAGAGTCGCAGAGTGTGAACCCGTGAATCGAGTAGGCACCGGAGCGAGAATTGTCGAGTCCATGGACATTTTAGGACTCAAGACCCCGCCGAGCCGGGAATTGAACCCTGGTCCCGGGCTGACCTCTGCTTCCAGGTCTGCCTCCTCTAACCAGTGAGCCACACTTCTCCACTCAGCGCTACAGTGGCAGGGAGCATTGGTTTGGAATTACCGCCTCAGATTCAAGCACTAGAATCAGATATTACGTTGGAGGAGGTTAATGAGGCATTATTGTCAATGGCTTCAGGGAAGGGGACAGGCCCGGATGGCTTACCAATGGAGATCTATAAAATTTTGCATAGAGAACTAGCCCCTCTTTTGTTAGACTTGTTTTTAGCAGTACAGCAGAAAGGAACACCACCTAAATCATGGCAGGAGACTAGTATAGTCATATTCTTGAAGAAAGGGAAGGTAGCAGAAGATCCAACCTCCTATAGACCAATCGCGCTGATAAATTCTGATGAAAGCTTTACTCTATAATCCTAGCTCGTAGGTTATCTAAGATAATTGATTCCTGACAAAAAAAAGAGAAAAAGAATTTAAAAAAAAGAAAATATAATATCATTTCACAATAATATTGCAGAAAAAAAACAACAATATTGCTTTATAATATAGATATATTTTAAAATAGTAAATGTTAACTATTTTCATACATAACATTAATATAATGGCAATTAAATACATTTAAATAATATGTAATTATATATAAGTAAATATATATACTTAAATAAACACACACATACACATATGTGTTCGTATGTCTATATGTACAAATACATATAAATAATGTAACACTATTATTAAAAATATATATTTTACATTGTATTAAATTGTTTTACTTATATTTTTTTAATTGATTGCCATATAAATAATATATATATATATATATATATATATATATATATATATATATATATATATATATATATATATATATGTAAAGAAAAGAGTTGCCTCCAATGAGATCGCCACACTCAGTAAGTTTTTATCCTTTTAATCAGAGAGGCAACACAGCAGCACCATCAGCTAACGCCCAGCTTGAATGTCTTAGCCATACGCGTTTCGAGCGTTCAGACGCCCTTGTTCACTGGCAGAGTCGAAGAGCAGATGAGGAAAATCACACGCATTAAATAATCCCGCCCCAGTGGGCGTATGCGTTGCAATGTTAGCTGGTACTTGTGGTTTTCCAAAAGAATATCCGCCCCAGTGGGTTTCTGCTCTCCATCTCGAATCACATTAAAATATCACCCCCAGTGGGTCTGCTGATAGTCAACTGATTTCGAGCAAGCCGTGTAAGTGCAACCTCTCAGACCGGCTTACCGCTCTTGCAGCGTCCTTTGATTTTTTGACGATGCAGACCCGCTCTTTGCAGCGGTGGGGCTCTCTCGCGGCAGGCATGCCGCTGAATATGTAAAGAAAAGAGTTGCCTCCAATGAGATCGCCACACTCAGTAAGTTTTTATCCTTTTAATCAGAGAGGCAACACAGCAGCACCATCAGCTAACGCCCAGCTTGAATGTCTTAGCCATACGCGTTTCGAGCGTTCAGACGCCCTTGTTCACTGGCAGAGTCGAAGAGCAGATGAGGAAAATCACACGCATTAAATAATCCCGCCCCAGTGGGCGTATGCGTTGCAATGTTAGCTGGTACTTGTGGTTTTCCAAAAGAATATCCGCCCCAGTGGGTTTCTGCTCTCCATCTCGAATCACATTAAAATATCACCCCCAGTGGGTCTGCTGATAGTCAACTGATTTCGAGCAAGCCGTGTAAGTGCAACCTCTCAGACCGGCTTACCGCTCTTGCAGCGTCCTTTGATTTTTTGACGATGCAGACCCGCTCTTTGCAGCGGTGGGGCTCTCTCGCGGCAGGCATGCCGCTGAATATGTAAAGAAAAGAGTTGCCTCCAATGAGATCGCCACACTCAGTAAGTTTTTATCCTTTTAATCAGAGAGGCAACACAGCAGCACCATCAGCTAACGCCCAGCTTGAATGTCTTAGCCATACGCGTTTCGAGCATTCAGACGCCCTTGTTCACTGGCAGAGTCGAAGAGCAGATGAGGAAAATCACACGCATTAAATAATCCCGCCCCAGTGGGCGTATGCACTTACACGGCTTGCTCGAAATCAGTTGACTATCAGCAGACCCACTGGGGGTGATATTTTAATGTGATTCGAGATGGAGAGCAGAAACCCACTGGGGCGGATATTCTTTTGGAAAACCACAAGTACCAGCTAACCTTGCAACGCATACGCCCACTGGGGCGGGATTATTTAATGCGTGTGATTTTCCTCATCTGCTCTTCGACTCTGCCAGTGAACAAGGGCGTCTGAACGCTCGAAACGCGTATGGCTAAGACATTCAAGTTGGGCGTTAGCTGATGGTGCTGCTGTGTTGCCTCTCTGATTAAAAGGATAAAAACTTACTGAGTGTGGCGATCTAATTGGAGGCAACTCTTTTCTTTATATATATATATATATATATATATATATATATATACTAGTAGCCGCCCCGACGTTGTCCGGGTATGAAATAGAATGTGTATAATGTGTGTATTCAGATACGGTCATTCGCGTGTTCCCCCGCTTGAGGCCCAGCTGCAGCCCTGGTTGATGTTAGCAGGTGCGTGTCCCCCGGCTTGAGGCCCAGCTGCAGCCCTGGTTCATGTTAGCAGGTGCATGTAATTAGTGTAGTGATCCGCCGCCTGAGCCCGGCTACAGCCCTGACTGATGTTAGCAGGCGCGTGTAATTTGGTTTAATGTGATAGTTCAGTAACAGCGCGCATGAGAGGCTGCAGTAATTGTCCCCGCAGACAGGCTCAGTCGGGTGTGCCCCCGCTTGAGGGCCAGCAGCGACCGTCTAACAATTAGAATTGTGTGAGTCTTGAATGATTCTTTCCCGCTGTTCTTATGTTTTTTATGACCCACACCGACGCTCTTCGGCCCGAGTGCTTTTTAGACACACCCAGGCCAAGCCACACACTGCGTTCGGTCCTTTCAGACGCACCCAGGCCAAGGCACACACTGCATTCGGCACCCCCAGTATGTGTGAGACAACGGGCAGCCCCCCAAGGGAGTCTTGCGAATGGTTACTTACCACGCTTCGAGGTGAACGCCTTTGTGATGCCCCCAGCACACGGCCACAGCAGACAATCTGATTAATGTACGACCCAGATGGCATGAAGTACGGAACGTAGCACATGCCTCCAGCCATTGTCACGCCCCCAGCATGCCCCTTGATGCGGCGCAATTGCGTAATTGGCGATTCACATGGCATGAAGGGCGGACACACGCCCACAGCGTGGACACACACCCACAGCGTTTGTCATGGCCCCAGCGTGTCACGCCCCCAGCAGGCCCCTTGATGCGGCGCAATTACGACTCACATGGTATGAAGGGCGGAATGTACCACACCCCCCCAGCGTTTGTCACGCCCCCAGCACACGCCCACTGCAAAACGCAGACACGCCCACAAGGGACTACTTTGCTGGCACAGTTCTTTTACCTTTTAAATGTACATGGTCGCCATCTGCATAGCCTATGTCCGTCTGCTGCAACTGCCCTTTCCAACGCTGTATTGGGTGTTGTGATTGGTGCTGTGGTTACGGAGATTACCCGCCTCAAAGGTTTGGGCTCTCTCTTTATAATATTAGTATGGATATATATATATATATATATCGAGGTTCGCTGTCATATACTGCTTCCTACGATTGCACTCTGATTGGAATGAGGCTTTGTGAGAGGCAATTCAAACACAGTGTCACCGTGTGGGTAATAAACATTGCAACGGACTAAAAATTGCCAAAAGACACGCCAAAGAACAGTATTGAGATTTCCACTGGTATGGTAACGTAGAATATCTCTCTTTAAAACTGGACGTTGCCTTTAAAGTATAGCGGTCTTTTGGAAAGAATATCGTCAGTCCTGTTTTAATTACCACACTGCACGAGCACCAATCAGGAGAGACATCTTTGTATTTAAAAACCTATCACTGTGTATTTCAAATGCTGTCACCTTTAAGCACCGAGGAAAGCTGAATGCTGAAACGCGTCTGCTGAATAAAGGTGTTTCGAATCGCCCCGGAGTGCCTTCGTATGCTACACTTGCGTGCGTTAGAGCTGGCATACATATATATAGCTCCACACTCCCCCCATTACACCGGCCTGGGTTGCTATGAACATGTTGCATCCTGGGAGTGGTAGTTCTGACCATTCCGATGAACTTCCACAGGTGTGCGACATTGACTGGGGGAGGAGCGGACCTACGCCTATAACCTTCGAGGCAGCAGGAGAAACGGAGTCATCGCGTTTGCAGTTGGTGTTGGGCACTGTGGAAGGCACATTACGCCGAAATGCATCTGCCGCCACTAGAACTGTTACAGAACAATAAAGGCTGCTTTACCTGTTCCCCTCTGGGTCCTGCTTCATTCTTCGGGAGGAAGTTTTCGCTCATGTTTTCTGTGCTTGCCAGTTGCACAATACAGGAACCCACGCCACCTTTAGGGTATGGACTTACACTGGCCCCACCTTACGGCACCATGCATTTTCCAGATATGGATTGGTTCGATACCCGCCTCTGTTCCGGAGGGCCCGAGCAGTTGAGGTACTGTACCTCTGTTTGGGCACTATGCTCCCGGCATTTTGGTCCCTGCTCCATGGACTCGAAGTTACGGAGGCTGTGGCGTTCATAGAGGGGGCTCGAGAGCGGGCTCTTTGTTTTGGGAGATGGCTGTGGCCGTCATCGCGTCCTGCCCTGTGGTCCGCAGCAGAGAATCAGCTCCACACTCCCCCCATTACACCGGCCTGGGTTGCTATGAACATGTTGCATCCTGGGAGTGGTAGTTCTGACCATTCCGATGAACTTCCACAGGTGTGCGACATTGACTGGGGGAGGAGCGGACCTACGCCTATAACCTTCGAGGCAGCAGGAGAAACGGAGTCATCGCGTTTGCAGTTGGTGTTGGGCACTGAGGAAGGCACATTATGCCGAAATGCATCTGCCGCCACTAGAACTGTTGCAGAACAATAAAGGCTGCTTTACCTGTTCCCCTCTGGGTCCTGCTTCATTCTTCGGGAGGAAGTTTTCGCTTATATATATATATATATATATGGGAAACCCTGTGATAGGGGTGACTATACAACAATTAGATATGGCAGCCTCTATGCACTCGCACTTTGATATTATCATAATCATGGCATGAAGTTAGTAAATGGGGATCTGTTGAGGGACGCCATTGTCAGCAGATAATTTTGGCAGAAAAAAACCCCTTTAATATAAGGAAACATGGATCTGGGTTTTTCTTTACGAATACCAAATTTTGCCCCTTGCTTTGCCGCCTTTTATTGGTGAAACTGTGTGAATTTATTTATGAATTCCATAAATATCGTTATTGAAATATTCATGTTTTTAAACATTGCTATGTATTTATGAATTTAAATCCATTTACCGTGATTATGTATGACTCAATATCATATTATTGATAAATGTGAGTATTGACTTAAGCTGCTATACCATGTCAAATTGAAAGTATACAATATATCATTTACTGTGCAAATCTTTGCCGGTATTTAAGTGTATAGTCTGTCTTTCATGGCTTTACTTGTCTTGACACAGCTGTTAACAATGACATTAGCATTTTAAAAAGGCACTTTTACTAACGTAACGCGTCATGTGATCAAGGTCCAGGTGGGACCGAAACGCGTCATGGCGGCTTTGATGCAGGGTGTGTGGAAATAAAACTGGCACAAAGAACTTTTTGGGTCCGCGTGTTCATCTGCTTTCTGGAAAGGCTTTTTGGTGAAGTACGGTAATATATATATATATATTCACTGAAAAAACCATAGGTTATAGACCATATATAGTTAGGAATTAGCATTTAAAAAACCTTATTTTACTCACACAAAACCATTGAAATTCCATATATAGTTAGTTGCACTAACTATATATCGCGCACCCGCAATCCACTGCTGATCATGTCACATATTACATCATTCATGACATGGTCAGTGACATCACTGATGACATCACTGATGACATCTCAAATGACATCACTGATGACATCACTGATGACAACATCCAGTGACTGTATGTTTCTGTAAAGTTAAAATATGTCTTACATATTGAAGAATGAGTGGATGTATAAGTGTCTGAATCAAGGTTTTAGTAGGTGCGTGATTGACTGTATGAGTGAGTGATTAAATGCGTCTTACTGAATGCACGGGTTAGTGACTAAACTGTCTAAAAGTGTGCATCAGTATGTCTGTTGTTGTGCAAGCTGCTGCACGTGTTAATCAGTAGCTATATAAGTAGCTATATGGGTTATTGATTGGTTGCACAAGTATTTGTATGGGAGACTGAGTGTGTGTATGGCTGGCTGGGAGGTGTGTGACTCTGTGCAGATCAATGTGTACTTGTATCAGTGATTCTATAAGAGAGTAACTATGTGTTAGTATATGTTTCAAAAATGTAAGGTGTTCTGTGTTTAACTGTATAGATGAGAAAATGGAAGTGTGATTGATTCTTTTCAGGACTGACTAGGTGTGTGAGTAACTCCATGGATGAGTGGCAGAGTGTGAGTGTCTGTATAGGTGTATGAGTGCATATGATAGTGTTGTAAAGATGAGTGATTGTATGTATGAATGATTGTATGAGTGAATGTGTGTGTAGACATAGGAATCAGTGAGTGCGTATGTAGTAACTAGTATTGGTGTGTCAATGGTTTCAAAAATGATACTCTCTATATAACACTGGGTGTAACGGAGGTTATATTAGAGTGTGAGGAGATGCATTGTATTATCACATGAATGATATCATCAGTGATGTGATCATTGATGTCAAGTGAGATGTCATCAGTGATGTCATTTGAGATGTCATCAGTGATGTCATCAGTGATGTCACTGACCATGTCATGAATGATGTAATATGTGACATGATCAGCAGTGGATTGCGGGTGCGCGATATATAGTTAGTGCAACTAACTATATATGGAATTTCAATGGTTTTGTGTGAGTAAAATAAGGTTTTTTAAATGCTAATTCCTAACTATATATGGTCTATAACCTATGGTTTTTTCAGTGAATTTTCAAGGTTTTGTAAATGCTAATTCCTAACTATATATGGTCTATAACCTATGGTTTTTTCAGTGAATTTCATTGGTTTTTTAACAGCTAATATCTGTAGCTGTAAAATGTATTCTTCTTTAAATCCAAAAATATATTTTATATGTTTATTAATAACTTTTTTTTTTTATATTTTTTTTTCTTCGTTCCCGCTTCGCGAATCGGGAAGCTTCCCGTTAGCTGACCTTGATGCCGCGAAATAGACCGCGAGCCGGTAAACGTTTCTTTACCGCAACTGCCGCGTTAGAAAACAACATCGTGACGCCTCCCGTCCGCATGACGTTTCGCGTTGTCGCGTGATACATCATATGACGTGCTACGTTAGCGAACTCGTACGCTTACCGAGTCGCAAAGCACAGGTTTCTGGAAGCAAACCGGGAGGCCCTGCAAAGCGCGTAACATACACACAGCAGGTCATGTGACTTGGTAATAACACTTTTCATTGGTTCATTTCACTTTCGGTTTCCTAATGATGTAAGACTAGGTCATATGATCTAAAATGAACACTTTTCATTGGTTGAGAACTATTTTTTTTCCCAAATGGTGAAAATCCCTCCTTCTTTCCTCACTCTGACTTTCATCATTGTGAGAGAAAGACCCTTTGTTACCAGTGAGCAATGGCTTCTTTACTAGCTTCAGCTGGTGCTTCCCCACCACCTCCACCACATCCAAGGAAGAGTGGACCACCTGCTAAAGTTATAATTCAGCAAGAAGAGGAAGAAGAGGAACAGGACGACCTAGATAATCTCCCTATTATGGCCAGAAGATCTGTTGTACCGGAAGTAACGGGACCAGAGGGCAGGGAGATGGTGCCAAATATACAAACGAGATTTCGTGAAGTAAAACAAGTCTGCGTACATTGCAGTGGATTCATTTGCTACGCAGAAAGTAGCATCACTCTGATCAACAGAGCTATTGACAATCATGCTCATGTTTGTCCGAAACTCCCCAAACAATAAATTCTTTTTTTTTGTTTTCTTGCTCCTGTTGAGCCCTTTACAATGAATCGTTTTCGTTGCCCCCTCCGAAAAAAAAACAAAAAAAATATAAAACTGTTCAGAAAAATTCAAAAAAAGTAAAAAAATGTTCAGAAAAATAATAAAAAAAATATAAAACAACAAAAACAATTTAAAAAAAAGTTCTTTTCAGAACTACCTCCCCGTTATTAAAAAATTGGTACAATATTTGCAACTGTGCCAACCTCTATTTCTCTTAGTTCGCTTCCCAGTTCGCTCCCCGGTACGCGAACCGGAAGCGAACCCCAAAATTTTTTTTTTTAAAAAGAACAGTAAGTATAAGGGAAGGAAACAGACACTTATGTTAAAAGAAAGACAGCTATAAGGGAGTAAACTAGAGATACTATTACCCGTAATCCACTGCTGATGATGTCACATATTACATCATTCATGACATGCTCAGTGACATCATCAGCAGAGGATTGCGGGTAACAGTATCCCTAGTTTATTCCCTATAGCTGTGTTTCTTTTAACATAACTGTCTGTTTCCTTCCCTTATACTTACTGTTCTTTTTAAAAAAAAATTTTTAGATCAGTCAGAAACAGTGAAAGTAATGAAATATAAAAGACTACGTAGAATATGAGCACTGTATGCAACAACTTTGACACTTACAGAAGCCTCACCTTCTCCATGCCTCCTACACAGTTCTACATGTACATCATAAATGCAAACAGAACAGAATTAATTATACATGTTAAATGGTTTATTTTTGCTGTTCTCAGAATGTATCAAATTTCACTAAAACAGTGACTTGAAGGTATTCATCATATAACAGCGGGGAAAAAAAACCACAATCAAAATGATTGTGTTTAAAAAACCCATACAACATTAGAAATCAGAATTCAGAACTCCTTAAAGTTAACTTACTTTCCATGACGGCCAAGGATGTCCTATGAACAGCTTACACTCTGTTGTGCTGTTATTACTTTCAACCCGCCACTTTCTGAAAGAAAACCTCCATCGTTTTCAAAAACATGTTACATACAATAAATGACTTCTTGCTCTCTACCACAAGATTCCACAAGGCCAAATCTTGTCAGAGCCATGTATAACTCTTGGATTTCTTGTTAGCCAATCCCGTCTTTTCGCATTTCCGCAACTTTCAGAATTAAAATGTTGAAGATCATTTACACAATCCTGGACTAGTAATATCTTCCCCTTCTTGCTCAATCATGTTCTACATTTCCTATCACACTGATACTGCTTACTATGAAGCAGACTTACACTACCTTTATGACTAGTACAATTATTTAATTCTCTACATCACTTTTAATCACAAAGCAATGTAAAACAGTAGACAGCATTGCAGACTTACATTCCCTCTACTCCATGTTTTGATTCGCTGCTTCAATTAGCTTATAAAAAGAAATAGTTTTTCTGAACTCATTCAAAGTGCACATATTTCTCAATAACGTCCAGTGTTATGGTAAAAAGTTATGTCTCTGTACTACACTTATCTTCAAGGCCAAATAGTGTAGGAGCCATGAGAACTTCTTGAAATTCCTCAGAGCACATCCCGAGATTCTTTCCCTAAAATTTTGGTTTTAAAAACACCAGGTAAGAGTTTTTAAGGTCATATGGCAATTTTTTTTTGAAAATTAAAACAGAATCATTGCAGAATGACCAGCCATTTCTACACTTTAAATAAGCTGTATAATATCCTGATGTTATTGAAGAACCATCATGATATATAATTGCTACAGTTACAAAAGTCCTTCCTGATATTGACAACTGTGAAGCCACAAAATTTTTAATTAAAGTTGTCAATTTTGTTCCATCAGGCCTACATCGTTGGAACATTAAAATGACATACTGGCCATATGTTCGTATAAATAATGTGGACATCATTTCAGATTTACATTGCCTACACTCCATATTGTGATCAGCTGCTTTTACTAGCTTATTAAAAGAGACTGATTTACTGTCTGGCAAAGTTAAATATATAAATCTTTCTGAGTCTACACTAGTACTACTTGATACCCTACAGTTCTCGCAGTCATGCTGCCATTGATAAGAAAGCCCAAACAGATGATCTACATCTACACCTTCAGCATACAATACATCAAGCATATACATTAAAAACTCCTGACAATCTTGCTGACTATTTTGAGAGAATTGTGTTTGGCCTGAACATCTGTCTAACAGATTTCGAATTTCAGACACACTTTCTATGTTTGTTCTATCAGTGCTACATTTCTCTAACACAGAATTTAACAAACTGCAAAATCTTTGATCAGAATTGACCACAATCTCTTCTTTTACATTTTGTAGAGAAAACAAAACATTAATCACTACATTAGCATAGCAGTTGACACCAGAACTGTTTTCAAATTGAAAACCAACAACATCTTCAACAGAATCCTTTTTGTTTCTGCTTATAATTTCAGGTTCATCGACTTTTCGTCTTTTTGCTACAACCTCCCCAGTATTGGTCACATTTCTTCGTTTCCGGCCTACCACACGTTTCTCAAACAAAGGATACTGAGGCAAATGTGGCGCATACTCTCTTCTCAACCTATTGTATTCCTTAACACAATCTAGATCCGCACAAATGTTTGTGACATCACACTCAATCAAGTACAATCCCGATAAAGTCCTAACTCGTGACAATGCCACATATGCCATACCCTCCTTGAACACAGAACTGCCAATATTCACCAATGCACAGTCTACACTTAAACCTTGCGATTTATGGATTGTCACCGCATATGCCAAGCAAACAGGAAACTGCTTACGACGAACATATAAGTCTTTTACAAGCAAAAATCTAGCAGAACAACGAGCAATTAGCTGTACTTCCTCAATGCCATCAAATTTAATTTTTAAAAATTCAATTCCATCTCTATTTCTGTATTTCACAAAATCAACAACATTACCCATTGATCCATTTACCAGACCTCTTTCAACATGTAAATTCCTTCTTAAAATTATACGGCAGTTCAAGCACACATTCAGAGTCTTTTCAAAACCCGCAGTTTTAGATATACTCTTCTCTAATGAATCCAATTTTGTTTTCAGATTCTCAGACAAAATAATTGTTGATCCCATATGCTCTACTCTGTCAATAGCTTCCAATTTCACAATCTCTTGCTTTTCTAAATGCAACATTTTGTTGTTGAATTTCGCACATTCTGCAAGAGTTGGCATCAAACATATTCCAGATTTTTTCTCAGTAACTTTCTGAAAAATATTCTCAGGCACAACATCTTCGTCTGGATATAAATTTGTCAGTAATCGTGCATGTAAAGCTTCTTTCCCATGCTCGGTCACTTTTCCAATTCTAACATCTTGTAGAATAGTCTTGTAAACTTCATCCTTTGCCTGACGCATATTTTCATGCAGTTCAGCATAATTGAAGTTTAACCATATATTGACGTTGCCAATACTCCCTAAGCACTTCCTGGTATCTTCATGCGTGAGCATTTTGAACACAGGTTGCCCTTTCACTGGTGTCAGCTGCAGAAGATCTCCGAAAACAATGATGTGTTTGCCACCAAATAACACATCATACTCTGTTTTGAGAACTTCTTGCATTCTCAAATGCACAAAGGCAAGCATGACATTGGAAACCATGCTTACTTCGTCAATGATAAGAAGTTTCATTTTCCTCAAGACTCTTGAAACTTCAAAACAAGCATCTCCAGATAGCTTGTGATATTCTAATTTGTTGTCATGCTCCACTGGCAGCATCAGTAAACGATGTAAAGTAATCCCTTTAATGTTATGTGCTGCCAGTCCAGTTGGAGCGGTGACAACACAAGACAGCGATGACTCTGTCCTTTCCTGCAAATAACATGAAATTGCTTTAATAAGGAAACTTTTTCCAGTTCCCGCTTCTCCACTCACGTACAGTCGGACAGGCTTCAACGACGTACATGAGCACTCTTTCTTGTCATGACTTAATCCATGATCAATTTGCATGGTAAGTTCGTCATATATTTTCCTCTGCTCAACGTTGAGTTGTCTTTCCAACTCTTCTAAGTTAACCGCATCCTCCTGAGCATGTGCCATGGCTCTTTCCACTTCATTCATAGCAGTGGCAGCTTCATTTTCGATAAGAGGTCCTCCTAGTGGATCCTGACTCAATGAAGCAGAACTCTGACTGTCCTGAGAACTGTCTCTGGCAATCTCGGCTGCAATCGTTGCTTCCTGCTCAATTTCCACATTCAACATTTCTACATATTTGGGAAAAGCAGGACATTCTATGGTCTCCTTGGCAGCATTGAATGAGTCTTCGTAACAAAGGAAATCTCCAAGCAGTTCCTCTTCTGCACGCCAAGGCTTAAAAAGTTGCAAAAGTGCTAAATAGAAAAACTCCTTTTTTTCAGGAGATTCGCCACTCAATTTTCGATGGTTTATCAAGTGGCATTTTCTTTGCTTGACCAGACATCCCTCACTTCCTATTACAGCATACACTCCTTTCTCAGTATCTTCTTTGATGTTCCTCTTGAATATGTAATTTTGCAGAACCTCATACAGACAAACATTCTCGAGGTGACTGCTTCGATTTGGATAATATGTATCCAACATGTTGCTCTTCAAAATGTCGGTACTGTTTGGCTCCTTTTCCGCCAAATACTCAATTTCCCGCACAGGTTTCAGAACTCGATTACGCGTTGCAGCAAGACCAACACTCGCCCAAACGATACTCCTGGACTTGGCATAGAGACTTGCTGAAGACAACCGGTCAGAACATTCGTAAGCTCCGATTTCTCGATGCGACAACATCTTCAGACTGAAACTGTACAACTTCTTGCTGAGGCTCTTTTCATGGGAAATGTCCTCCCACATATCCTTCAATTCTGTCTTCTCTTTTTTGGTGATGTAAGATGTCACATACCGAGCCACAGCCATACAGTTATCAGCCACAAACTGTATATCCATGTTAGCATTCCACATGGACAAAATCACCGGGTTGTAGTCGTTAATGTACTTAGACTCTTCGTTCCTCTTCAAATTGTATGTGTTTTTAGGTGATTTCTTCATCACATTATGTCGCAGCGAAGACATCAAACTGTTCACTCTTCCTTTAGAAATCACCGATCGTGGAAAGCCGAAACGACATTTGGTGTAGAACTTGTCTTTGTTCCGGAATTTACGACGACAGTACTTTCCACATCGATGGCTTTGGAAACGTAGAACTTTTTCTCTTAGGCTTTTTTTCTCCTTTGCGTTTGGAACAGCACACGTAGAATACTGTTCTATGAAACTCATCACTGAGTCGTCTGCATCCGTTCCAAATTTAGGTGCATCCTTGATCCACAGCAACATATGTATATGAGGAGCACCTCTTGCTTGGTACTCCTTCCTCCAGAAGAAATCCAACACCTCTCCAAGAGGTGGATTCTTCTTATTCATGATGAAAGACATCATACCTTCAAATCTATGATTGAAGTACCTACATACATTGACTGGATCCAAAGAGCACAGTTCTCCGGGTGTCTTGAATTCGATGTTTTCTACGTTAGCATTTGCCTCTCGTAGAAATTCAAGTAAGTCTTCCCAGCCATACTCAGCACAGCTCAAAGTGAGGAACCATGTGGGAGTTCCTAAGTTCCTCAGCATACATTTTAAATCACCATGACGACGGTACCAGTACTCATTAGTACCACGCTGACACGCCATGAGATTAATCAGGTGAGAATCCAAAATACTGTCTTGGACATTGACTTTATCCATAAAGTCACTTGCCGAGATGTTTTGCATGTGTATACCACTTTTCAAGATGTGGTTCACTGCATATGACAGTCCAGACAGATCGCTTTCAAACAGGAGATGAAACAAATAAGGAATGCATTGTCGAAACCTAGGATCTCCTGCATACAATCGCAAAGTCCGGTATTCAGAAGCAGGAATTTGATGAGGTCGCTCATCATATCTTCCTCCCTGACCTGTTGGAAAAAGCTGTGGGAAACACCGAGCTTCCAAACTTTCCTCCCAAACACTAATGGGACTCCCTTTCGCTTGTTTCATTTGAAACAACTCAATAGCATTCCCCATGACTTCCTTGGAATGCAAAGGATGAACACTATAATGTTCATATATTTCTTCACTAGTACAGGGTTCTACTTTCTCAATTTGACCAGCACACAAATCGCTATCCTCTTCCTCACTTACTTCCTCTTCTGCAACATATACATTTTTATAGTATTTATTATATTTTTTCAAATACAATGTTGCCCTTTTGACTTTCCTAACATCTACTAAATCTTGCCATATTTTCTTATTCTTTGTCGGAACCCCATTAACTAAGATAACAAGAGGTTCCTCTTCCACTTTTTCTACTCCAATTGTGTTAATGTTTTTCTTCAAATCTAGAGGCAAATAAACAACTCTTCCCTTTAATCCTCTCTGTAAATCTGATGGAGGCAATTTCCCTGTCTTTGGCTCCATTCTTACAATAGCCTGAAAGGGATGGATACTTTGAATCAAAATAGATTCATAAGTATTTAAATCCTTCAATTCAGAAGGAATCTCAACCAATTCCAGATTATTATGAACTGCTCTAGCAGGCATCTGGTTTTGATTTAATTTGTTACAACAATAAGTACACACACGTTGATCCAATCCCAAATCAAAACAATTTTCTACCATCAAGTATGTTGTAAAATCCTTCCATTCACTATTATTTTCCCTTTCACTTTTTCCATATAAATCCACTAACTTAGTCTGATTCTTATAATAAGTGCGTCGACAACACACACAAGTGAAATTTGGCCTCTCACTTGATTTCACCTCAAACGTCGCAATTTCCCTCTGGAAATTATCTGTACTGGAAACCTGTACACTATCTTCCACATTACTCTCTTCTTCTTGGTCAATTTCAACATTCTCCTCTTTACTTCCAAAGTAACAAAACTCAATTTCTTCACATATATTCTTCACATCTATTTCAGAACCATGCAAAAGAGCAGCGCATAATTGTTTAAGCATAATTGCTGGACTCTTAGCATAATACAACATTCTAACTAATTTCCTCACTTTATTATGATGCACTGCTAGCATCCTGAAATGATGAAAAACACTCTGGCATACTCTCCTGGAAAGACAAGCCAGTGAATGACCATGCAAACCTATCACTTCTCTCACTCTGCAAGGATCTAATTCTTGCAACAACTTCATTTTCTGCTTCAAACTTTTCTTACTAAATGACCGTATAAAATCACAAAGCAAATTGATGGAATCCTGTCGTACACTGCAAATACTACTACACTTCCAGGTGTACACAGGACCCTTAGGACGTCTCCCTAAAACCTCATTACCTAACACCTCTTCTATCTCTGTTCTCACAAGTTTTTCTTTTTCAACTGGACAACCATCTTTCACTTCATAAGCTCGACCACTGGTGTCAACTGCATGCACCAAATCATTATCCTGGAAATAACTCTCCTCATTAAAAAATGCCTCAGAGCTTGAACTATGCATCCATTCTCCAGAAAAAACTTCACAAAAATTACTACGATTAACTATTCTCTTCCATCTACTATTTCTTTTGAAATCATAAATTACCTTGTTTAGCTTCCTAATTCTATTGATTGTCAAAATAAATAACTTACGTTTAATTTCAAATGCCTGATCAATAACTTTCTCAACTATTTTTTTTCTCTTATAAAAAACCACTTTCTGCTGACCTTTCTTAATATTTTTTAACAAATTCCCAATTATCCTGTTGCGGAACATTCGTTTACGAATATCCCTAAACTGTTGTTTCCTTCTACTTTCATGCATAGAGTTATCTCTTACTCTAGCAGTAACATTTCTCATTGGCCTTTCCTTACCATTTGAATTCTTTCTCCTTTTCTGGACTGAAACATTTTCTGTAGTAATATTTTTTTTACTACACATATTTCTTATGACTGTTTTTCGACTCTTACCCGGTGCTTTCTTGGTGACTTGACAAATCTTTTTGTTAGAGGACTGCTGCATTATTCCATGGTCCTGCTGTCTTTGACGTTTTGCAGCCTTTCTTACTCTTTCTTTGCTAGGCATCCTAAAATCTTGAAATAATCTGCAGTTGAATCTGTGGTAAAATATAATAAAAAATGTTATTAACCACTATTACCCAACAGTAAATTAATAACAGTCATCAAAAACTTAACACACTACTTAAGTATATAATATACTGAAGCCTATCTCCAATTTTTCACTGAACAGGACTCATCTCTTCTTAACCTTGGATAAACCTCACCTACTCTGTGTCCCCTGCACATAATTAAATGTAAAGGGGCAGATTTATATTAACTAGCACATCCCCAGGGATGCACCAGTTAACGTGCACCGCTGCTCTGCCACCCACGGTGTGCCGCATTTACAATCAGATAGGACAAAGCTACATCAAAACCCTGCGCCTGCTTGAAGCAGGCATAGATCTTGACGCAGGTAGGCTGAAAGCTAAAGCAACAACTAAGTGTCGTGTGCAGAAGTTACAAAAAAGGAAAAATGGCGTTTAAACCAGTAATGAGACCATGCTAACGTAATACAGAGTAAAAATATCCAGGATCTACATCAGTTTGGGGTTCACGAACCTGGCAGGTACAAGGCACTGAGGCTTTCCACCGTGAATGTCTCATCCCAAAACATATGTGGTTTGTGAATGAAACAATTTCCCAGACCAAATGCTTTGGATTGGCTACTTCTAAAAAATTAAACACCCCTACTATCCCGGAGTTAGAGGAATATGATGGTTGGAGTAATTTTACTCGTTGTCTATTAAAGATTTACAGGCCCTACTCCGTAACTCTTCCTTTAACATTTCCAGTATAAATCCAAAAGGTTGACTGCTTTGGCAACGTGCCTTATCCACGGTTTAATAACGCTGCCTTTTGGTTTATATAAGTTTTCAAATTGTATGAAATATATACTAATAGGTCGTTATTAACCTTTAGGTAGTGGTTTTCTTCATGAAGTCTGGTCGCTTCCATACACATACAGATTTTCAAAGATGATCAAGAACTTTATCTGAATGGAGAGGAATGCACTGAGACGCCAGATCATTCACTAATGTGTAGGCACATACAGTTACACGGTTCATGCAACAAACACCGACCAAATATGGCGTGCGTGTTGCAAGGCACACCAGTTCCTGCTATCATCCCCACGTTCAAGTTCTTGGAAAATGGTAGTTATTTGATGCTCAATAATGAAGATTGTTCTGGGTTAATTAAAAGTATTCATTTTATCGTAACAGTAAATGAACGGGTTATTTGCTGCAGAAATGTTCTATTTCCTCCCACACATGAACATAGGGAGTTTTCAATCTGGCCACAAATACCAACCTTGGCAGCACATTTCAACGGCATGGCAAGAATAAGAGCTATTTTGTCTCAGAGAGAGGTGGCCTTGAGTTCGGCCCGTGAAACTTTCGTGCTTCACACAGCGAACACCCGTACAGAGGTGCAGACCCTTTTAAATACAGATTCGCCTTTCCATTTCAGCAAGATGGTTCGGACTATCTCTAACGCGTCCTCCACAAAGGGCCTGGCGCACTTTTTTAAAGTTGTTACCAGTGGTCTCGTGACTTCATTTGAGAAAATCTTTGGAGTCATCCCTGCTTTCTTACATTCTATTTTTTCCACTCTGCTTCGTGGATTCCCATTTTTACTTGCATTACCAGCGGACGCTCTTGTGCTTTTTTACATTTTTAAATATGGATGTCCCTCCTGTGCAAGCTCCCGCCCTGCAGCTGCTGACACTGTTCCGCAATCGCATGCTAGAATATTATGGCACAATGCCGTTGGCGATATTAAGCACGGCATATGGATTATCTTTTCAATGCTGATGTGATTCCTTCAAATCTAAGACACTAAAGTATCGGCACGCCCTAAACCAACACAAAGAGACCTTCTTAGCAAATAATATATTATGTGTATTAGGGAGGGTGAGATATAAGCAGCCGCGGGCCGTGGAGGGAGTTACGGTGGGGCAGGGATGCGGGGAGGGGGAGGGGCAGGGTGGAGCCCTCTCCACCCTGCCCCTCCCCCTCCCCGCCTCCCTGCCCACCGTAACTCCCTCCACAGCCCGCGGCTGCTTATAAGTGTTGCTAACTCTTATTCATTTACAGCATGTTAACATACTGTCACCATTCGCTTTTTATGTACTATTGACTATGCTGGTAATTTTGCTACTGATAATATGTGTACTTGTATAATCTAAGATACTACGCCTGAGAAGACGGCATTAGTAAATAAACATTTCAAATACACATGTGTTCTTCTTAACTCCATGTTCTCGTTTCTAAGAAATATATAACGACCGACTGTTCATGAGTTCCACGTATCCTGAGGTACTATAAGTTCATATTCTGGATTGTCTAAACATTGAGAGTTTGTTATATCCAATGTGACACTGTACCTAGCTTGCTAAGGGGTTTTGATTACTAACGTGAGTTTTGGGACACCCTAATTCGCCGAGGTTCCAATCCTCTGTCCACAGTTCTGAGTCAGAACAGAAACCCTGCGACAGGGGCACCCCTCAACCTTACTGGAGCTTCATCACACTTGCGATACAACTCCAGCAATGCGCCAACTTTACGGCACAAATACGTCACGCATCTGTGCTGTTTTTGCCCCATGATGCGCCGCATTGTAAATGCAGCACACCATAGGTGACGGAACAGCGGCACAGAATGACTAACACATCCCTGGTGATGCGCCAGTCATCATAAATCTATCCCTATGCTTCTTATCTTGTTAGAGATAAACCGCCATATGTATCATCAAAGTTTTTTGCATTTCCTAAATAGCGAACTTTAAGGAATAAATAGCGATTCTTTACCATTCCTAGTTTGCGATGACCTATTTGCTAATTACAAATTACCCATTCATTTCCATGCAGCAGGAGGCCCATAGGAATGAAGGTGCAATTTGCGATTAGCAATTACCTCATCGCAAATTACGAATTTTTCCGACGGTGCAGGGGTGTCTCAAGAACACCCTGCTGCACCCCTGAAAAAGAAATTTGGGGTCATATGGCGCACATAAATTTTGAAAACATTCCTTTACCTCAAAAACGATTTTCAACTCATAATTTGAAAACACTGCACATGGGGAAATGACTTAAAATGTCCTTAAGACACATAAAAGCATTTTTGATTGCCTTTGCAGCATGTTTCAGTCACCTTTAACATGCCTATGTAACGGAAACATTCAAAATCTAAATTTGCCATGCACAGGTGGGAGCATATTTACAAGCAATTTGCTCCACAGACAAACTTCTTACATTGAAATGGGAAAAATAACATCAGAGACTCTCAATTACCTTATAAAGAAGCAGACACCATTATATCCTTCTCATCAATATTAAAACCATTGCTTTTTCTCAAAAACGATTTACAAGTCATAATTTGAAAACACTCCTATGCACATAAAAGCCCTGTCAGTACTAATACTTCACATTTTCTCCAATTACAATTTCTCAAAGAAACAAAATCTATTTGTGAAACACTTGAGACAAAGCAACATTTGAAAAACACAACTTTCTTCATAATTTTCTCCTTAAAGCACACTATTTTCTATCTAAATTAAAGAAATCTTTTCTCACCTTAGCAAATACTTTGAGTTTCAAAACAGTCTCAGAAACACACCAATTTGTCTTCAGCAGAGCAAAAGGTATGCACTCCAGAGTCTGCAGCTATCAAAAGCACAGAAATGCTTTAATTCCTCACACATATCTCTCATGTCACCCAATCAAAACTCTTCCCTCACTTTTTTTCAAAGCAAAACCCTTCCCCCCTCTGCCCCCTCTCTGCTTTTTCTGCATAGCAACCACCTCTTGCAAGACCTCTCACACAACAATGTTGCAATTGAACTCTGAACTCTCAGTGCACCTGCATATCCAGAGCATTCTTTCATTTAATGATTTTTTCTTCGCCACTCAAAATACATCTTTCAACGAACTCATCCATGCACACTAACTTTCTGTTTTCAGCAATCAAAATCCACCAATCACTCTTACTGCTTCATTAACACAGAAACTCCTCAGTTTTTTTCATTTTACACTCTCATTTTTTCAACTGCCATTTCATTGCCACACTTCATCTGACTGCAGCAGAACCTTCTCTCACCATGTTTTCTGTCTGGATTGTTGGACATAGTTACATCTATTGGGCTCAAAGGTACGCTGAAAACAGGAATTTACCTAACCTCAATTTACAAGATGTGGAAATTAAGTGGTTTGGCCGCAGAGGATTAAAATGTCACCAATTGATACCATTGGTGAAAACCTTTATGCATTTGCCCAAACCTGACCTGTTAATTGTGCACTGTGGAGGTAATGATTTGGGCACTTTGACTGGGGTAGGTCTGGAAATGCTTTTAAAGGACACCTTTGAGCAATTGATGGCACTTTTTCCTCAGACTGCCTTGGTATATTCAAATATATGCCAAAGACAGAAATGGAGGTGGTCGAACCAATTTTGTCCACAAATTGAGAAATCGAGGAAGCATGTAAACAAATCTGTTTCAGCTTACATGAGAGACCATGGAATGGGCTCCCTGTACAACAATAACTTGCGTTACTACATGCAAGATATCTACAGAGGAGATGGAGTTCACTTCTCAGATGAGGGCAACAGAGTTTTCACTCTGAATTTAAGAATGTGCATTGGTACCTACTTATAAGTACCTAAATGTACCATAAACCCAAAAGCTCTTCTCAGAGCTACCCTACATCTGATCACTCACAATTATTATTTTACTCTAACTTTTTTCACTAATTTTCAAGAAAGTACGCTCCCCAGAACGCTTCCCGGTTCGCGAACCGAGCGCACTCCACGCAAAAAAACTAAAAAAACGGTATATATTTTTGTTGCCCTGCGAGACCCTTTCAAAGCCTCCACATCAAACCTTGGGGGTCAGGGACGATCTACTATGCCCCCTTATGGTCATTTGCCCCTTCGCTTTGGCCTCCTCTTGTCTCTCGATCCTACCGAGAGACAAGATGGCGGCCGCTACGGACTGTTTGGAATGTTTACAGACGCCGAAAAACCAATCAACTTCGCAAACCTCCGTAACGCGAAAAGTACGCGAAGCGGAGCGCTGTTACAGATATATATCTTTTTTTGAACGTTAATTTCTCAAAATCCACTGGAGCACATATATTGAGACCTAGCAAAGGCACATCGGGCTACCAATCCCTACAATTTTGCCAAATTTCGTGCAAATCCATTCAGCCGTTCGATTATTATTATTTTATTTTTTTTGCCCCGCGGGGCCCTTTTAAAACCTCCACATCAAACCTAGGGGGTCAGCGAGGATCTACTATTCCCCCTTATGGTCATTTGCCCCTTCGCTTCCGCCTCCTCTTGTCTCTCGATCCTACCGAGAGACAAGATGGCGGCCGCTACGGACTGTTTGGAATGTTGACAGACGCCGGAGAACCAATCAGCTTCGCTTCACAAAGCTCTGTTGCGCGAAAAGTACGCGTCCTGGGACGCTGCCCGGTCCGCTGTTACAGATATATATCTTTTTTTAAACGTTAATTTCTCAAAATCCACTGGAGCACATATATTGAGACCTACAAAAGGCACATCGGGCTACCAGTCCCTACAATTTTGCCAAGTTTCGTGCAAATCCATTCAGCCGTTCGGGCTAAAAGTGAGGCCAACCGCCCTATGGAAATTAACATGGGAAAAACGCGTTTTGGGACCCCCCTTTTTTCTCGGCCCCCCCTTGACGAACCCCCCCAAAATTTTCAGGAGCTGCTCAGAAAAAAAATGTGCCATTTTCCTGAAAATTTCAGCCAATTCCGTCCACAAACGCCAAAGTTATTAGACATAGAATTTTCAAAAATCCCATAGAGAAAAAATCCTAATCCGCCAGTAGGTAATATAGATATGTATATATATATATATATATATATATATTCCCCAGATGGTTCCGCTCTCCTCTCGCTTAGGCGCTGCTGGCAAGTGCGTTGCTTCACGCGGTAGAACCAAACCGCAATATATTCGATCTCTGTTTGACCCCAGGGCCTCCCGGGTCCAAACCAAAGAAGCCGCAACTCCAGTCAACGCATTTTTAAGAAACTGATAGATTTATTGCTCAAATCTGTACAGCATATTTCACAGTGACAAACCAACGCGTTTCGTGAGCTCCCTACTCACTTGATCACGGTTGTTACAAACACTGTTTACTGAGAATAATTTAAAATGTGAAATATGCTGTACAGATTTGAGCAATAAATCTATCAGTTTCTTAAAAATGCATATATATATTCACGCTCCAAGGTTGTCCACCATGTGAGTAGTGATGGAGCGGGATAGAAAACAGAAATCTGTTTAAACCCGTGAAGTCACACTTCCATAAATAAATTAATAATGCTAACAATTTGTGCTGTGTGTATAATAATTCAACCTAGTTTAAAGTTGCATTTTCACAGAACACGCGAGAAACTAATATGTGTGCTCATAAATGTGCATTATATTGCATTCTTATGTATGTGGAAAATAATAAATTAATCTTGTCTATTGTCATGTCATAACTAATAGCAGCTGTTTTTAAAATAATGGCATGTGCTTATTTTGCTTCCCTTGTATATGTGATGTCATTTCTACTATTCTAGGTGCACATAAGGTTTTATGGATTCATGAAGACTGGTAGATATAAAATGCTGCTTTATTTGTGCTTTACTGCTAGGTAATTTAGACTAATGGGTTAATTATTAGCAATGATGGGAGGCAACAGAACAAACTGTATTTCTTTCATTAATTATTCTTTGTGTTTGTTTATATAATAGTATTACAAATGAAGCTTAGAGATGTCTGCAGAAAAATAGTACACTTTTAAAAGTGGCGCAGGAGAGGTGGCGCAGAAAATTGACGCTCATTGAAAAGAGGCCTAATGATGAAAATGGCTCAAGTGAAAATAATTCTGAGAAGGATGGAAAAGGCCTCTGAACTTTTATTTTGAAAGGTTTTGGAATGAACTGCTAAAAAGATGACTCTTTGGAGAAATTTGCTAACGTTTGCTAACGTGCTACGGGAGTTCAGAGCTGACAGGCTCAAGGTTGAAAGGAAGCTTTCGCTACAAAATGTAGCAGCCTAAGGAAGAACTGCCAAGACTTCTAAATGAACAATGAACTAGTGAATTTGCCCGGGCATGTAAGAAGGAGGTGTCACAGTTTACTGTGGTACGAGGTGGCTCAGCCAATGGAGAACTAGAATTCGTCTGCTGGAATGTGAAAAATAGTTAGCTCAGCTTAATTTAGGGTATAAGAATAGGTTCAGAGAACACATAGTTGGCTTACGCTCGAGAAATCTGGAGGACGATGTTATGCTGATGGACTTTACACGTGAGGACAGGAGTTTTTATTAATTACTTTATTACTAGGTGATGAGGGTAGAGACAGAGAGATAGTTAGGATTTTGGAAATGCTTAATTTTACTTATTCCTGCTAATGAATAATAATTCTTGATTTATGCTCTTTTTATTAATACTGAATAAATCTTTCTTATGACATTTTCTAATGCTTGTTTAATAAAATACCAAAACCTAAGTTTTCCTAGATGTGTTTAAATAAACTTTCTAAAATGACAAGCTGGTCTTGATTATTGTGGATAGTTTAAAACAACATATTTAGATCTTATCGCCTCATGATTCAGTCTCTCTATTGTTGATATGGGCCTGGTGTTGTAGTGTAAGTTTTGTGATAGTAGATAGTGTTATTTGTGCTGGACTTTGCATGGAGCACGTAAGAATCCTCAAAGAACTTTACTTTATTTTCCATTTATTTAGCTTAGCTAGGGAATTAGACTTTAGAAATGCTAAACTATAAAAACCTTACTTAAACTTTGAAATTTCTTACTTAAACTGTATTTTTCTCATGAAGCTTTTCAATTATGCTTACTTTAATGCTAATAAAATTACATTTATAAATTTACATTTTGAAATACCATAACTTAGTAAATAAAATTCTTACTTTTGACAAACAAGCTGGTCTTGATTATTCAGAAGTGCAGGTTACTATTAGCTAGATCACATCTCCAATGGTGGTCGTTTAAATAGTTAGGAATTGTTATAGTGACAATATTCCTTCCGCAGATGTATAAAATTGTATATAGTTTGTAAATAAGGTGTATATAGATTTTGGAGGTGAGACAAAAGAAGCTCAAAGAGAAAGCCATGTGGGCTCAGGTAAAAGTGGCTGAGCAACAAAGAAAAGGATCTATAAACTTAGAAAAGAAGAAGAAAGGGAGATTGAGTTACAGGAGTTACACAGAGAACGTTATGCAAATTCCGAGGATTATGCAGATACAGGTTTTTAGGATTACTGACACAAATGAATTTGAATCATTTTCTCGGAAGTTTAAATTACAAAATTTTGGGTGGTAGTGTGGTGATTTGTTAATCACCAGATGAGGGAGTTGATGGAGCGAGATAGAAAACAGAATTCTGTTTAAACTCGCAAAGTCACATTTCCCATAACATGAATAATAAAATTAATGATTTGTGATGTGTCGTGCTAATACAACCTAGATTAAACTTTACACATGGGGGGACTAACATGTGTGCTCAAAAACGTGCATAAGTGTTGCATCTTTTTGTTCGTGCAAAATAATAAAATAATTTGTTGTTTTCGTTTTTGTCATTACTAACTGCAGCAAACCTAAAAGAGGCATGTGCTAAAGTAACGCTCTCATTGGCTGAGGTGCGAGTATTATTTTAAAGTGGTTCCTGGCTTTTGTGAATGTTTCCCGATCGCGCTACATTTAGCACGTTGTGAGTGTTGTGTTACTTGGAGCGCGGGGAGAGACTACAGTAGCAGCAGTGATAAAATAGGCTGAGCTTACAGAGACGGCGCGCTAATTGGCTGGAGCGCAGTGCTGTAATTAGCTTGAGCACGTTGTTGGTATCTTGTATTTTGTGAGAGTCCCTAAGTATAAAATGAGCAGTGGATTAAATCAGCTGCTTTGGGTTTCGTTAAAAATTGTATTGTCCTATGTGAATGCGGAGCATTTTGTGAAGGAGGGGGGCTGTTAAAGCGCGAGTACGAGAGAGAGCTGTCTGCAGCAGCTCCCTACGTCAGCCGCCGCGCTGCCATTGGTGAAGACACCGACGCGTCATACACAGTGCCGCGCGTTGATTGGGTGAAGCTCCGTGTGATAGAGGAGCCGCGCTCTGATTGGGCAAGGCTCCGTAGGTAGTTTAGTAATTGCAAATGTCCCCATATTAAATTGTTGTAGTTGCCTCGGGATGTGTATGTTACACGCATTGAAAGGAGCGTGTGTGGAAGGAGACTGACTGAGATTGTTTCAGCGCGTCATAGCAGAGACTTCCATTGGTTGGTGACGCGTAGCGTCATAGCAGGGTCGCATCCTGATTGGTTGAAGGGCTGTAGCATCACAGCAGAGCTGCGCTGTGATTCGTTGTGGCTCGCTTGCCGAGTTGTTTATAGAATTAAATGTCTCCGCTTTGGTTTCCTTTCAGGTGCGCTATTGTTTAAAACAAAGTGTATTGCAGCTAAAGTGAATGCAGCTTTGACGAACACTTTTTCAGAATGGGCATCTCGTGACTTTTGCAGAAGTAAAATTCAGCTTTAGCAAACTCGAGCAAACTAGGCCCAAAAGCAGGCAACTTATGCTTTCTAGTAATAAACAAACACAATATTTTGCGTTGCTACTGTTTTTGCAAATTAATGTTTTTCTTTACAGGTAAATTAAAATTAGTGATACCGGTAAATTAGGAGTTATATTAAATTGTTCAGGTTATAAAGTTTTACTTCACCTGACCTTGTTAAATTAATTAATTAATTGATCAGCAAGCGCTGCAAGGCAAATTTAAAGAGTACATTTACCAAATTATTTAAAGAAAATGTCTTCCTTATATAAGAAAATGAAAAAGGTTGTTGCTAAATGTGAGAGTAAATTAAAGATTCCCAAATTAGCGAAAATAAATAATAAAGGTGTCAGAATAGAAAATATTGATCAGTGTACAATTGATGTTGTAAATATAGATCAGAACAGAAATTCAAGAAGACCCCCAGAACAGGTTAATACAACGCCAAAAGTGTCAGATCAGATTGATAAAGTGCCAGCTCAGACGTCTACTAAAATTGATGCGACAGAAAAGCATGATGAAATGCCTAGTACTTCTGGAATCTTCAATTACCTCCAACTTCCCAGACTTTGGATTTCTGTTCCTTACTTCAGGGCTTGTTTTCTGCTTTTCGATACTCTCCTGGTCTGAAACTTCTTTTTGTTCAGCTTCTCTGTTTTCAACAGAAACAACTGAATCCTCAGTTATTTTTCCTTTTAACAGATTCTCTTCACCTTCAGAATCTATTTCAATAATTTCCAAGTCTTTTCTTGTTAAATTACCATTCACAGGTTCCAGATGTCGACCTTCCTGTCGATCTTCAGAATCTGGATTTATTTCACCTTCTGCTTCAGAATCAGAATCATCTGTAGTATCACTTTCAACATCAGAACTCTCAGGAGTTGGTACTGGAATAGTATGACTAGGATGAATCCAACGTTTCAATCCTTTGCATTTTACAGCATTAGTAGTGATCAAAATTATTTGCTTCCATGCTTTTTGTCATTCGTCTAATTAATTCTTCCTTAGATTTTAAATATTCAGCAGAATCAGCTGTCTCAATATTTCTTGTTTCCCTTGCATAGTCTTTTGGAGCTTCCCTTGCTCTTGGAGTCATTGCAAAATGTCTACCTTCATTTCGAGCATTATCAAATTCTGGTCTTCTAGGAGTTTCAATAATTTCACAATTATTTGGATAAAGTTTAGGAGTTTCATTAATTGGAGGTGCACTCGGTGAAGTTTCAGTAGAAACCACCGGAGTAGACCATGATCTAGGAGGTCTCAAAGGTTGATTCTTTCTAGCTGTAGTGTATATTTCTTCCATAACTGCATCTTCAGATTCACTTTCTATAGATTTCCCAGCAGGAGTACCCATAACCATTTCCTGTATTAAATACAATCCTTCACTCATGTTTCCCTGCCTCCACATTCTCAACCTGTCTTCATGAGTATCTCTTCTCCAAGCTGGAGGTTTAGAAGGTCTTTTAATTCCACTAGCTTCTCTTTGTAACTGATACATCTCATCTTCCCATTCAACTAAAGCTTCAAATTGAGTTGGTCTCGGTTTTGGAATAAGAGCATTCATTTTCTCTCGTAAATTTCTCAAGATTTTTACATTAAATGAACCATCATCAGGCCAAGTTAAAACACCGTCGTTCTTTGTATAGCGTTTCCAGCTATCAAACCATAAAACAGTATGATATCCATATTCACCTTCCATGTACGCAGCAGGTGTTTTATACTTATGAAGTAATTTACCACCTCGCGTTTCGATTTTCTTGTCAGGCGAAAATAAATTTTTAAGTTTCTGAAATAATGTTGGCTTTTTCTCAACATGTTTAAAATGATAACTCATTTTTATGAGTTAAATTTAATTCACAAAATCGTTCGTAAAATATTTCCGGGATGTTCCGCAAAGCGACCAATCCGTGCGCGAAACACACCAACAAGCCAATGACAGTTGAGCTACGTCACTTTTCTGCTCAACTAATAAAAATGGAGTTTTTCTGAAGGACCAATCAGCTTACAGGTCGCTTTCTTATGCTTATTTAAAGTACCCTCAATCTTTATATTCGCAAAAATCTCGTCAAAATCTGAATAGTAATATTCTAAGCGTCCAGTCTGATAAAATAAGCTAGTTAACACACTACATGTTACACCATATGTAAGAGGAAGCATATTGTATGTCACTCCCTCAGAAACAGAAGCAGGTAACTTGACGCAGACATAGCAGTCTTTTGCATCCATTACCTTGACGTAATTCGTCTTCTTCCTCTTTTTCAATTATATTAACCTTAAACTTCTCCTTGTTAATTTCTAAAAGAACAATAACCTAAATTAACCAAAGCAGAATTATTAGGAGCATATATATCAGAGACATCTTACAATATCTCTTTAAAATAAATAAACATCACTGAACTTTTTGTTGGCTGCTGTATTACTAAAGTGATTACTGTATCAAAATAAATTGCATATAATTTATTGACAGCAGAATAGGAGCTATTGATTATCAAATTAAACGGAGTATATTAAAAGGATTATCTGTGTTTAAATTGGTCAGGCACGCAGAAGAATTATTTTAAATTTTACCAAGTTCTGTCCTTATTTTGATTGATTAATTGGATTATTTCCATTGATGTTTTTAGTTAATTTACATTTTACTACTCAAATTTAAAAGCGAACAGATTAGGTTTTCTTTTTTCCACAGGTATATGTTGCAGAAGGTGTGTAAGTGAAAAATAAGTACATTTAAAACACATGTGATTATATGTTGGTATTATTGTTATAAATAAATATTTTGCGTTGCTACTGTTTTTGCAAATTAATGTTTTTCTTTACAGGTAAATTAAAATTAGTGATACCGGTAAATTAGGAGAAATATTAAATTGACCTTTTCTATATCTGATAGTGTTAAATTAATTAATTAATTGATCAGCAAGCACTGCAAGGCAAATTTAGAGAATATATTTACCAAATTAATTAAAGAAAATGTCTTCTTTGTACAAGAAAATGAAAAAGGTTGTTGCCAAATGCGAGAGTAAATTAAAGATTCCCAAATTAGCGAAAATAAATAATAAACGTGTCAGAGTAGAAAATGTTGATCAGTGTACAATTGATGTTGTAAATATGGATCAGAACAGAAATTCAAGAAAACCCCCAGAGCAGATTAATGCAACGCCAAAAGTGTCAGATCAGATTGATAAAGTGCCAGCTCAGACTTCTACTAAAATTGATGCGATAGAAAAGCATGATGAAATGCCTAGTACTTCTGGAATTAATATTCCTGATTATGTAAATTCAACAAATAATTTAAAGGAGTCCATGAAATATATGGAAACGGAGATAGTCCCTATATTTAGAAAAGATGAAATTAGTTCCGCCGTTTTAAAGGTCCCATTAACTGAAAAGGTTTATTCTATTGTACTTGAAATTGAATTAGTAGGGATTGCAACCAAGCAAGAAACAGAGATGACTTCAGTTCTAGCAAATGAGAAGTCTGATACTGATCTGAATGAATTTACACAGCCTGATGAGTCAAAATTATGCTCAAAGGAAAAGGAGATTGAAATAAATAAGCTGAATGAACAGCTACAAATACAGCGACAGGTGATGATTCAGCAAATTGAGATGGCTTCACTGCCATTACAAATTTTTGTAAATGAACAGACAGACAAAACAGATACAGGATTAAATATAGAACAAGAAAACAGTCCACAAAGAATAGATACATTTCCAGAATATTGGTATAAAAATGATGTTCTTTTGAGTGAAGACATCAAAGTAAAGGATGCAATTGATCAACAGATTGAAACATTGACTTCTGCAGGTTCACTTTTCAGAAATGCAAATTTAATTAAAAGATTGATTGATAACATTCAATTGACAGAAAGGTTTGCTGTCGTGATATGTGCAGCATACAAAAAGAATGATGAACATGCTTTGAGTTCACTAATACTAACATCTGTAGTTGAAACATGGCAGGTAGTCAAAGACTTACAAGATGAAGCAACTCATGAGGAGAAAAACACATGGTTGAGAAACACATGGTTGAGAACAGATTTTAGACAGCGAGATGAGGATGAGATTTTGTCACACAAAGATGGTAGAGTAGTTTTACCAAATAGCATGATTACTGACATGGACAGAATGTACCATGGATTTGTGGAATTTCTTTACCAGAGGTGTCTGACTTATCAGCAAGTGAACACAATTAAGAGAATAGTTGTGGGAATGGGAACAGAATTACAGGAGAGTGGTTCATTGACCAGATTACAAATGGATTTCTGTGAGATGGCACTGCATGATAAACTGTACTACAATTTTGTTATTTTCTGTTTGATTACAAAATGGTTTGAATCATTTCAGATGCGACATGATGATAAAATTACTGTTGCAAATTTAGCAGATGGCAAAAGACATATTGAAAACAGATTGCTCCAATGTACACATAGACTAGAAATTTCAAATGTTGAGGAGCATGAGAATGTTATTATAAAAGACAGAGATGCAAAAATGTGCCTAGCTGCAGGTACAAAGTGGACAGATGTCCTTCCACTTGTTTTGATGTTTCTGAGAAATACTACTGATAAAAAGACAGATTTAAGTCCACGTAATATTATGATGGACAAGGTCATGAGACAGACATTCATACCAGAGAAAAGAATAATGCCTATCAATGATAGCATCAATTTGGAGAACTGCAGGAATTTATCAGATGAAATGATCTCTGTGTTTGATGAAGATGAAACTGAAGTGCAAACAAGAGAAAAAGAGCAAGCACTTGAATTGTTACCAGGAAAAAGAATCAGGAAAAAGGTTCGTCTTAAAAGAAATACTCTAGTGCAAAGGTGGCAGAAAAGGAGGCCAGTCAGTCTTGTCACAACAAATGCAGAGAAGTGCAAAAGACTGAAGAGGTGGATTGACACTGGCCATACTTTTCGTGTAACTACACCTGAAAATCCTGATGAGGATAGTGTCACAACTGCTGATTCAGATTCTGAAGAAGAGCCTGAAGAGAATCCAGATCTTGAAGATCGACAGGTTGGTCGACATCTGGAGAGTTTGATTGAAAAACAAGCCTTGATTGAAGAAGACTTGAAAGTTGTGACTGAAGACTCAGAAAATGATGGAAATCTGTCAGAAAAAGAAGCAAAAGAAGAATGTGATCAGATTGTGATTCAAGACCAGGAGAGTATTGAAAAGCAGAAAAGTAGCTCTGAAAGCAGGAACAAGAATTCTGAAACTGGGAAGTTAAAGGTAATTGTAGAAAAAGAAGAAGATGAATTGCCAAGTACCAGCTACAAAGATGACGTTCCAAACGGAGTGAAGCTGCTGAATAAAGAAGTACCTGAGTCCAGAATGAAAATTTCTGACACTGAAACTGATGAGAGTGATGAAGATTCTCAGATAAGAAAATTCAGAAAAGGAGCTTGGAGAACAGAATGTAATGTGACCAAGCAAAAGAAGAAATTACTAAGAAAAAGTGATAACTGGCCAGATGAAATTGAAGGCCTAAAATTCAAATTGAGATACAGATCAAAGAAACAGATTGATGAGATATCAAGTCAAAAAGATTCTGAAAAGAAAAGTAAGGGAGGAAAGAAAATAGAAGTGATACCTGTAATGGAGGTAAATAGTCACAGTCAGAAAGAGATTGAAAACAAAAGTGACAATGATTGAAGTGCATACCTGTTAAATTTTAGGTTTTCTGTTTTTGGCATAAGGCTGAAGAAAATGTGTTAGATGACACAAGGTCGAAGAAATTCTGTTAGCTGAAAAATTAATTTGTGACATTAGGTCGAAGAAAAACTGTTAGAAGGTTTAAAGAGTATATATAAAAAAAAATAAAAAAAAATTGAAAAAGGGGGGTGTTAGAAATTTTTAGAAAATTTAGGAATTTTTTTTTAAATTTTTGTTTTATTTTTCTTTGCAAGCTTAATGAAAATACATTCAACAAGCTCAAGATGCTTAATTTTAAATTTGTTGTAAGATGTCTCTGATATATATGCTCCTAATAATTCTGCTTTGGTTAATTTAGGTTATTGTCCTTTAGAAATTAACAAAGAGAAGTTTAAGGTCAATAGGACAAGCAAAGTTTCAGCTAGTCAAGACAAACATAGTATAATACTGACATTTTATTAGTTATAGTTTTTGCAACACTTTTTTTTTAAACTTAGTTGTATGTTACACAAGAGAAAGAAATAGAACTAGAGGGGTTTCTTAAAACTCAGTATGAGAATTATAGATAAACTGATGAGATAAGTCTTTAGAAATACTAATACAGGTGAAATTGAATCATGTTCATCTTAGATAAAATCTTTGCTAAAATATTGGGTGGTGGTGTGGTGATTTGTTAATCACCAGATGAGGGAGTTGATGGAGCGGGATAGAAAACAGAAATCTGTTTAAACCCGTGAAGTCACACTTCCATAAATAAATTAATAATGCTAACAATTTGTGCTGTGTGTATAATAATTCAACCTAGTTTAAAGTTGCATTTTCACAGAACACGCGGGAAACTAATATGTGTGCTCATAAATGTGCATTATATTGCATTCTTATGTATGTGGAAAATAATAAATTAATCTTGTCTATTGTCATGTCATAACTAATAGCAGCTGTTTTTAAAATAATGGCATGTGCTTATTTTGCTTCCCTTGTATATGTGATGTCATTTCTACTATTCTAGGTGCACATAAGGTTTTATGGATTCATGAAGACTGGTAGATATAAAATGCTGCTTTATTTGTGCTTTACTGCTAGGTAATTTAGACTAATGGGTTAATTATTAGCAATGATGGGAGGCAACAGAACAAACTGTATTTCTTTCATTAATTATTCTTTGTGTTTGTTTATATAATAGTTTTACAAATGAAGCTTAGAGATGGCTGCAGAAAAATAGTACACTTTTAAAAGTGGCGCAGGAGAGGTGGCGCAGAAAATTGACGCTCATTGAAAAGAGGCCTAATGATGAAAATGGCTCAAGTGAAAATAATTCTGAGAAGGATGGAAAAGGCCTCTGAACTTTTATTTTGAAAGGTTTTGGAATGAACTGCTAAAAAGATGACTCTTTGGAGAAATTTGCTAACGTTTGCTAACGTGCTACGGGAGTTCAGAGCTGACAGGCTCAAGGTTGAAAGGAAGCTTTCGCTACAAAATGTAGCAGCCTAAGGAAGAACTGCCAAGACTTCTAAATGAACAATGAACTAGTGAATTTGCCCGGGCATGTAAGAAGGAGGTGTCACAGTTTACTGTGGTACGAGGTGGCTCAGCCAATGGAGAACTAGAATTCGTCTGCTGGAATGTGAAAAATAGTTAGCTCAGCTTAATTTAGGGTATAAGAATAGGTTCAGAGAACACATAGTTGGCTTACGCTCGAGAAATCTGGAGGACGATGTTATGCTGATGGACTTTACACGTGAGGACAGGAGTTTTTATTAATTACTTTATTACTAGGTGATGAGGGTAGAGACAGAGAGATAGTTAGGATTTTGGAAATGCTTAATTTGACTTATTCCTGCTAATGAATAATAATTCTTGATTTATGCTCTTTTTATTAATACTGAATAAATCTTTCTTATGACATTTTCTAATGCTTGTTTAATAAAATACCAAAACCTAAGTTTTCCTAGATGTGTTTAAATAAACTTTCTAAAATGACAAGCTGGTCTTGATTATTGTGGATAGTTTAAAACAACATATTTAGATCTTATCGCCTCATGATTCAGTCGCTCTATTGTTGATATGGGCCTAGTGTTGTAGTGTAAGTTTTGTGGTAGTAGATAGTGTTATTTGTGCAATATTTTGGTGAGAGCACTGGATCAGTAGCACGCGAGCAGCAGCTTTATTTATGTGTAGGTGAGGACGGGGATCCGCTTGTAGACGCCGCTCCGTAATGGATCTGCCCGACGCGTTTCGAAGCTCCATCTGCTTCTCTTCAGGGGCTTTAACGGAAGCGGTGTGCGCACCCGCTACACTTCTCCAATTATATAACTCACCCGTCGATGGGAGGCTCCAGTGAGACTTCTGGGAAGTGTAGTACGGAAAGCACACAATCAAGTCCTGTATGGACTCCACAAGTGGGCCCGTCCTCGATTCCATGTACGGCTGCTACTTCACTGCCGTGACCCCCACGTTAACGGGGTGGTGCATACTCTGCGGCTGGACTGCCGCATATAGATTCACGCTCCAAGGTTGTCCACCATGTGAGTAGCACGCGAGCAGCAGCTTTATTTATGTGTAGGTGAGGACGGGGATCCGCTTGTAGACGCCGCTCCGTAATGGATCTGCCCGACGCATTTCGAAGCTCCATCTGCTTCTCTTCAGGGGCTTTAACGGAAGCAGTGTGCGCACCCGCTACACTTCTCCAATTATATAACTCGCCCGTCGATGGGAGGCTCCAGTGAGACTTCTGGGAAGTGTAGTACGGAAAGCACACAATCAAGTCCTGTATGGACTCCACAAGTGGGCCCGTCCTCGATTCCATGTACGGCTGCTACTTCACTGCCGTGACCCCCACGTTAACGGGGTGGTGCATACTCTGCGGCTGGACTGCCGCATATAGATTCACGCTCCAAGGTTGTCCACCATGTGAGTAGCACGCGAGCAGCAGCTTTATTTATGTGTAGGTGAGGACGGGGATCCGCTTGTAGATGCCGCTCCGTAATGGATCTGCCCGACGCGTTTCGAAGCTCCATCTGCTTCTCTTCAGGGGCTTTAACGGAAGCGGTGTGCGCACCCGCTACACTTCTACAATTATATAACTCGCCCGTCGATGGGAGGCTCCAGTGAGACTTCTGGGAAGTGTAGTACGGAAAGCACACAATCAAGTCCTGTATGGACTCCACAAGTGGGCCCGTCCTCGATTCCATGTACGGCTGCTACTTCACTGCCGTGACCCCCACGTTAACGGGGTGGTGCATACTCTGCGGCTGGACTGCCGCATATAGATTCACGCTCCAAGGTTGTCCACCATGTGAGTAGCACGCGAGCAGCAGCTTTATTTATGTGTAGGTGAGGACGGGGATCCGCTTGTAGACGCCGCTCCGTAATGGATCTGCCCGACGCGTTTCGAAGCTCCATCTGCTTCTCTTCAGGGGCTTTAACGGAAGCGGTGTGCGCACCCGCTACACTTCTTCAATTATATAACTCGCCCGTCGATGGGAGGCTCCAGTGAGACTTCTGGGAAGTGTAGTACGGAAAGCACACAATCAAGTCCTGTATGGACTCCACAAGTGGGCCCGTCCTCGATTCCATGTACGGCTGCTACTTCACTGCCGTGACCCCCACGTTAACGGAGTGGTGCATACTCTGCGGCTGGACTGCCGCATATAGAATCACGCTCCAAGGTTGTCCACCATGTGAGTAGCACGCGAGCAGCAGCTTTATTTATGTGTAGGTGAGGACGGGGATCCGCTTGTAGACGCCGCTCCGTAATGGATCTGCCCGACGCGTTTCGAAGCTCCATCTCCTTCTCTTCAGGGGCTTTAACGGAAGCGGTGTGCGCACCCGCTACACTTCTCCAATTATATAACTCGCCCGTCGATGGGAGGCTCCAGTGAGACTTCTGGGAAGTGTAGTACGGAAAGCACACAATCAAGTCCTGTATGGACTCCACAAGTGGGCCCGTCCTCGATTCCATGTACGGCTGCTACTTCACTGCCGTGACCCCCACGTTAACGGGGTGGTGCATACTCTGCGGCTGGACTGCCGCATATAGATTCACGCTCCAAGGTTGTCCACCATGTGAGTAGCACGCGAGCAGCAGCTTTATTTATGTGTAGGTGAGGACGGGGATCCGCTTGTAGACGCCGCTCCGTAATGGATCTGCCCGACGCGTTTCGAAGCTCCATCTGCTTCTCTTCAGGGGCTTTAACGGAAGCGGTGTGCGCACCCGCTACACTTCTCCAATTATATAACTCGCCCGTCGATGGGAGGCTCCAGTGAGACTTCTGGGAAGTGTAGTACGGAAAGCACACAATCAAGTCCTGTATGGACTTCACAAGTGGGCCAGTCCTCGATTCCATGTACGGCTGCTACTTCACTGCCGTGACCCCCACGTTAACGGGGTGGTGCATACTCTGTGGCTGGACTGCCGCATATATATATATATATCCCAGTCATCCATTCAACTCCAAGGAGAAAATGGCACGTACTCATGGTCGGTGAGTATAGGGCTAATTTATTTAGTTCAGGTCTCCCACAGCCCCGCAAAGAGAGAGAGACGCGTTTCGCCTGCAGGCTTTGTCAATCTATATATAAAAAACCCTTTCTGGCATAGAGTGACGGATAAATTATGCAAAAAAGAAGGAGAGAACTCTGGGTAGTTCTCAGTTTAGGTGGAAAGCAGCTCCTGTTAGAGCACTCTCCACACCAGCGACACTCTAGATCTGCTCACCTCAAATGTCTGTTTTTCTATCAAAGTTTTTAAGCATAGGATTAGCAAAGCGTCATCCACACCGAGATAGAAAAGGACAAAGTCTTTTGCCATTTCTACAGCAATGTCTTTAAGCACAGGACTACCACAATGCTGTCCTTGCCGAGCTGTAAAATGACAAAAGCCATTTATCACTCCAGGCACAGTATTACAGCTCTGAATTGGTAAAATACCAACTCAAGCCAACCTGACATGAGTAAAAGCAACCCCTGACACAGTTTTTTGCTCTAATTAGAGCTCTTCAGAGAGGTATAGCTTTGTCCAGACACAAGGGAGCACCCAGTATAAGTCAAAACAAAACCCTTTCAGGCATAGAGTGACACATAAATTACGCAAAAAAGAAGGAGAGAACTCTGGGTAGTTCTCAGCTTAGGTGGAAAGTAACTCCTGTTAGAGCACTCTCAACACCAGTGACACTCTAGATCTGCTCACCTCAAATCTCTGTTTTTCTATCAAAGTTTTTAAGCATGGGATTAGCAAAGTACTATCCACGCCGAGATAGAAAAGGACACAGACCTTTGCCATTTCTACAGCAAAGTCTTTAAGCATAGGACTAGCACAATGCTGTCCTTGCCGAGCTGTAAAATGCCAAAAGCCATTTATCACTTCAGGCACAGTAATACAGCTCTGAATTGGTAAAATACCAACTCAAGCCAACCTGAAATGAGTAAAAGCAACCCCTGACACAGTGTTTCGCTCCAATTAGAGCTCTTCAGAGAGTTAAAGCTTTGTCCTGACACAAGGTAGCACCCAGTATAAGTCAAAACTAAACCCTGTCAGGCATAGAGTGACGCATAAATTATGCAAAAAAGAAGGAGAGAACTCTGAGTAGTACTCAGTTTAGGTGGAAAGCAGCTCCCGTTAGAGCACTCTCAACACCAGCAAACACTCTAGATCTGCTCACCTCAATTGTCTGTTTTTCTATCAAAGTTTTTAAGCATAGGATTATATATATATGAAACAAACAGTCAGGGTCCTTCCAGGATCAGTCCGGTAGTCAGGTTGTGCGTCAGCCGGTGGTACCCGATGCCAATAAATGTAATCAACAGTCCAAAAGGTATCACGCACACTCGGAAGGCAGGGATGCTAGAAATAGATTTTAATCCAATAACCGCTACGCGTTTCGACACGTAAGAGTGTTTTGATATATATATATATATATTACCTTCTGTAGGTAGTTATAGTTAGGACCTAGTTTCCATAGGAAGAACATTTTTACATTTACCAATCATTTTGGCATCATTTGATGAATCCTCTGAAATTTTCAAAACTAATATGCCAGTCACTTCAGCTCCGATCTTGGCATTTTCATGGGTTATCCATCAAGCAGGGCCGAGAAAAAGGGGGGTCCCAAAACGCTTTTTCTCCATGTTAATTTTGATAGGAAATTTTAGACATGGCTACAGCCTGAACTGCTGAACGGAATTACACAAAACTTGGCACAGAGGTAGCTCTTGGTCAAAAAGGAACTCTTTTTGTTGAATGGTGCAAATCCATTGAGTAGTTTCAGGGAAATCTGAAGATTTCTCAGATATACAACTGTGGCCACGGTGGATCCACGACCCCTCCCAATCTCATTCCTGGGATCTCATTGGCTGCAAACACTTCAAACCAGGAGGTGTTTGCAGCCATCTTGTGACTCGGTTACACCGAATCACATGAAAAAACATTTAAAAATAAAAAAGGGAGTAGGGTAGAAACACCCTGGCCCCCTTGACCTGTTCAGGGGATCCCACAGGCACCCAGGGCTAAATAAAGCATTTTTTTAAACAAACTCGGTGGGAGTCGCTTTGGATCCGCGAATCCCGCCGAAAGTTAAAAAAAAAAAAACAGACTTGTAATCAGGCCCTATGAAATGTGATGTAAAACTCAGTGTAGTGACAACAATTTTTGCATGTTATTTCCCATTTCAGGAACCGATGTAAGTTTACTTGGAATCCATTTTACAATTACAGCATGACATAGGCTTAAATAAATGTGCTTGATAGGAATTAAAATATATGTGAACAAAACAGAATGTAGAGTGTGTTTTTTTTAAGTATACACAAACACTCAGTGCTGGATGCCAATTTGCACATCTACCTCTTGCCCACAGTAACACATCAAATTAATGTTTCAGGCACTTCCAGAAATATGTCATATTCTGTTTGATTCTGAACAGCTTCTTGCTTTCTTACCAGTGATGAAGTAGCCCAAACAGCATCGGTCCTGATTAACCATGCAATAACTATTTGGACAGTTGCCATCACTTTGCTCAGTTTCACTTTAGATGGAAAGCAGACGAAGAGGTGAGGAAAAAAAGTGAAATTGTGGAGAAACCTTAGAATTGAACAGGGCAACCTGTTGTTCATATCTTTAGTTCGCAAAAAGTAAAAGACATGCATAACAACAGACATACTCACCAGAAATACAGTGCCACACTCAGGCAAAGGGAACCTTACTCTGTCCACAAAAGCACAAAATACAAATGTACTCTTAGAACATTATTGTATCGATATGCAAAACCAGGCAGAGGAAGAGTGTGGACAAACAAAATAAATGCGAAATTGCTTAATCTATAGCCAGTACATCAGTCAAATACCAATATATATTTTGGAAGTATCTTTTTTCCCGTAATGGTTTTCCATTATTAACGCTGTATGTACACATTCACTATTAGGGTTACATACATACACACATACATTCAGTTTTGAGGTGAAGATCGGTTTGCAAATTTGGATTGTTGGTTGACGTTGGATGTTTATTTCTGATACAAAGTAATTGTGGCCTTGACTTTGTGCGAATGCATATTTGTTAGCTCTGATACATTTATTGTTTTGTGATTGCGTCAAATATGTATTATAATTGTGTTTGGAGTGATAGGCTGCATGAGAACTGTGTCTTGTGTTCTAGATAGTGGGCTTTATTTACTGTGTTCAATAACTATAGTAGATGGTGGAGGGCCCTGAGAATGTGAGATGGAGTAGGTTGTTTTTGTCTGTGATGCAATGTTGCTGAATCAAGTGGTTCATAGATTGCAGTAGGTGGGCATTCACATTGTCCAACCTTCATGGTGTAGATTGAGTTAGGCTAAACTACTAATTTGGAAAAATAGCAACATCAGCACATGCATTAATATTAATGAGGGGAGGTGCATTGGCTGTGCAGATTGGTCATCAGCAAGTTCCCAAGCACTACCCTCTAGGCCTAGAACAGCACAATGTAATATAAATCAATACGCAAGAAAAGTAAGGACACACCTTGCCTGGTTCATTTGTTCAGTTTGCTATCTGATCAAATACTCATGATACATTCACTCGATGAGCAGATCGATTCTAGAAAATCTGCTTTTTCTGTGTGGTCAACTAAGATTTTTTACCTTTTGCTGGATCCTACGTTTGCTGATTTTAGAACTTTGTGAACTTAACCCCAACTATCTAGGAGTAAAGTGCCTGGGCCCCGCTTAAACATGATAAAATTGGCCTATTTCTAGTTGACTGGCCTAATATGTGGTGGAGAAAGTGCACACAGGGCCTGGGTGTTAAATGCCACTAGTGGACTGTTAGCACCTATTAAACCATCAACTACAGTGGCAGTGCAAACTTAGCTACAGGGCTACGCTGTGTGGTTGAAGTATAAAACCTGTGGTACCACCTGTCCAAATGACTTGTTTTGACAGATAAAGATCTATGTTTTAAATAGTATTAGTTCATCCCTATGTAGGCCTTGTAGCTTACGAGGCAGGGAGCATGGTATTTAAAAGTTAGCCAGGTAGAAAATGTATATTATCATGTTCCACATTGACAACGCCCTAAGAGCTATTTCACTCTGGCAGTCACAGCTGACATATGCAGTAAATCAGAGTACATATTAAAATACTTATATTGTATCTCATAAATGGGACCAGTTTGAAAAATAATTAAACAACTGTTTTCAATACTTATTAAAAATCCAATTCAATGGTGAAGTCTGAATTTTACTTAATAATATGGAAAATGTTCCTGGAGGCTAATTTGCATTTAGTCTCCAGCACATCCCTGTCTGTGCTCAGTCTGGGAAAAAGCGTGAAATAGGTGTGAAATGTCTCCCAGGACAATAGTCTGGCCTAAATGAGCAGAGATAACTCCCCTAACATCAATAGAATATGCAGGGTGGGTGTGTGGGTGTCTGGTTCTTTCCTGATAGGTCTGTTGAGCCACATGTAACACTTTGGCACACTAGAAAGGGAGAGAATGAACAAGATGCCAGGACAATTTCTGTGTATCCCCTATCTGTTTGCTGAAGGATACTGATGTTTTTCTACCAGAGGTCAGTCTCTGTTTTTTTTGTGACTACAGTGTCTGCCTCAAACTGAAATTTAGTGTTAGATGTGGGTGGGCACTAATGATTACCATAGCAAAATCCTCTCCACACCCACAACCCACTGAGCCCAACTTTAGATTGTCCGAAGACTTTCACCATCTTCAAAATGCCCTGACACGTCTCATTTTAGGTGTGTTTGCAGTAAGGCAAAGAGAACCTACTGAAAAAGTGGGTAGGGTTGCTCCAGGGAACTTTTACCCAATTGGTTAGGGAGTGTCCTGGGCCCATCTCCATCGCTATCTAGTGCCCATCAGAACACTTTCTAAACTTGCAGAAGAACAGAAGAGGATTGGACCTGCTGTCTGTGACCTGAGAAGAGCCCAGAAGGACTAGACCTACTTTCCCCTTTCCCACATGACCAAGGAGTGGACTTCAAGGATCAGTTGGTTGACCTCCTGTGTGGATACAGGGACACAACAAGCTGCAAGAGGCCTTTTCTTCTGAGTGTCCAGCTGACCAGGAGTAACTGGACCTCGATCAGACCTTTATTGTGGACTCTGTTTGAGTTAGTCCTGGCCTCTAAGTATTGCTCCTAAGTTCCTGGGAGCCTTAGAAGTGACCCTAAAAAGCTGCTCCAGAAACCTTGAAAAGTCAGAACTTAAAAGACTAAGGTCCTGATTTAGATCTTGGCAGGCTGGTTACTTCATCACAATGGAGAATGGATATCCTGAACTCCGAAATATAAATCCAATTTTATCCTATGGGATTTATATTTCACCGGACGGGATATCCGTCTTCGTTGTGATGAAGTAACTCATCCACCAAGATCTAATTTGGGCCCTAAGTCTGAAGGTAAACTCTTTGACAGGGATGAACCAGGTGGTGTATTTGACCTGTAACAATTGCAGTCAACTTGAGGTCCTGCCTAGTTCCCAGTAAGGGTAGGCGGAATTGGCAGAGTTCTGTCTCGCAGAATTCCGTGGATTTGCATAAAAATGTTGCGAGATTCCGTGGAGTACCCCAATGGGGCGGGGTAGACATTGGCACTATTGTCTTAGAGAAAAATGCACCCTTGCGTCCAAAAAAGGGTACGAAGATGGACTTTGCTCTAATAAAATAGCGCAGCCAAATACCACTCAGTGTCCTCACACACTCTGCAGTGATTACTTCAGATTATGTAAGGGCGCTGGTGCTGGCGTGAAGTGGTTTGTAATCTTTAGAAACCACTGCCTATCACTCTGCAGTGCATACCCCTTGGTGTCCTTGCAGAATTTGCCGTAATCACTGCAGAGTATGTAAGGGTGCTGAGGGGTATGCACTGCAGTAGGCAGCCTGGGCAAGTCTGATGCACTTGTGAAAGAAAAGGTGGACAGAGTGCTCCCTTGCGACATCAGTGTTAGCTGCCTGCTCTATGGGGAAGAGCATATTGAAAACCGCATGGAACACTTCTCCTTGAAGGTTGAGATTTTAGCTATCACTTCAGAACTTATCAAGCTTTAGCAAGTGGAACCCAATTAAGCCATCCCCAGGGCATCATACACCCCCTACCATGCTCTGAATCTCACTTGGAAGGGAATGCTGATTGTAACTTCGAACCAATGTCCCCTTGTTGTGAATACAAGCATGATCTCTCTGGGTCCACCTTTACTGGATAACCCATTCCCAAAACTCCCCATAACATGTTCTGATACCCATGGTTCTAGACGCTGATGGTTCTTTCTTACTTCACCACTCAGGTGAGCTGGTATGAAGAATTCCAGATGATGCTGTCAGGAGGTGGTCTGCTGTTTCTTCCAGAGACCTGGAAGAGAGGACACTGTCAAGTGAATTGTTGACACTTGTATGGATTGGAGGCACTGAAGGCGAACGCATGCAGGTTATTTGACATAGAATATATGGTTTGTAAAACCATGTTAAGAGCAGTGTGATCCATACTTATAACGCATCTTTTCAGGTAACCTGCACCCAACACTGCCAAGACCATTCCTCACTTCCAGGAGAGCAACGCATACGGTTTAGAAAATGTTAGTGCACTGGTGTGGATCCGAAAAAAGTACTGTGAAACTGCTGTCCTTAAACAAGACTTCCAGCCTTTTGTTTCATAGAGTTCATTAAATAACTCTGGAAGCATGTGTTGTATTGTTAGAATGGCAACATGCATGCAAAATAGAAAATTAGTCATAGGATTTAGATAATACAATGATTGTTCTCTGGACATAAACAGCAAATGAAACGGTTCCTTTTGTGTGTCGGGCGGCAGCACCTGTGAAAGGTGACACATACTTGAATAGACAATAAATGGCTAGATGGTACATACTTTACCTCATTGTCTGGGCGCTTGTTTAAAGCAACACAGCACACTGATTCTTGTAAGATTATTTTGTAGAAGAAATGCCACAGATGGGGTTATCCAATCATAGTATATCACTGCCCCTAAAAAGATGTTTCAAAACAGTACTAGCATGTGTCATCCTCAAAGTGCTCACTATAGTTGCTGTTTTGCACTTCACAGGAGAATATATAAGAGCATCTATGTCGGAATACCATATGTGTTTTAGGACAGTTTAAATACTCACTCCTGGAGGCTAATCGATATATTACATCCAAAGGCTATGCTGGTGGGAGGAAGTTCTGTGTTCAGGGGTTCTCTGTTTCACTATTTGCTGTGCCAGAGTTGCCACATGTAATCAGCTTCCAAGCACTGCAGTGCATACCCCTCGGCGCCCTTACATACTCTGTAGTAATTACTGCAGAGTGTGTAAGGGCGCCGAGATGTATGCACTATAGTGGTTTCTAAACAGGGCAGAAAGAGGGAACAGTCCCAAACCACTGCAGATTAAACATGACATCTGCAGTGCTTCTTAAACATAGATGGACAGCTCCCCGTTCAAGCCCACTTTAAAAGCATTTATTTACTGCAAATGAATTCAGCCAGTGGAGCGGGAGAACTTATAAGTAATTCTGTGTTACAAGAGTAACGCGTAACTACAATATTCTTCCGATTAATAATTCCACCCCGGCCTAATTCCCGGTCTACCATGATCCTAGACTATCATTGGCACCTATTGCTTTATGGAGCTATGTCTACTTAAAAATTATATCTCCAGTCCCAATGATTGGATTTTTTGCTATTTCACTCTACTTTTCTAATTCGGTTTGAGATTTTTATTGTTTGTTATTTTCACATTATTACCGTTTTCTACTGCAAAAATATGTTACAAATCACCCTAAATGTAATCGCTCTGCTTTGTGCCAACGTACCAGGGGGGTTTAATACAGACTAATTTGGTGACTTCAAGGGTCCACACTGACAAGACCTGGGATTATCCCTTGAGGTGGCTAGTTGCCCACTCCAAATAATATATAGAATTATAGATGAGGAACTATGAGTTACAAGGCTGTTTTTCACCAAGGCGTTCTAAATGACATCAAATAAACAAACGAGAGCCAACCATTCATAATGCAATTGGAAACAGGGGGACCATCGATGGAAATACTACTTTGCTGTTGTTTAAAAATACATTCATCAAGGATAATTTAAGAGTGAGGTATTTTTTAATGTTGACAATGACATCTGAGAAGAGATTTACCACAGTAAAGCCTGTAATAAATGTTTGGGACTCACTTTGAAGGTGATAGTAATCTGCCATATGACAGAACTTGATGGAAGGCCCATCGTCCTTCTCAGTTCCCCATTCTTATTTAACCCGTTCGGTGCTGATGACGGCTCCCGGCCGTCATGAGTTACGGTGGGCGTGTGCTGATGACGGCCGGGAGCCGGCATGACCACGCAGCGATCGGAATGTGCCGCACAGGTGCGGAATTCCGGCCGCAGCCAGGGGGTTAAAAGTGAGGAGAGTGCAGCTGTCCTCATTGCAGAGCCTCCTGTAGCTCTGCCATCTCAAAACTATTTGTGATCAACTAAACTCCAACACAAACAATGTCAGAAGGGACACCCACCAACATCAATTCCTTCTGTATCTAGCCTGTATGGGTCTGCCCTGTCAACAATGATGGTATCATCCAGACAAAGTTTAGAGATGTCTTCCATGTTCTGCACAGGGTAGGATATAAAAGCTGATATGTAAATTTAGCAAACTGGTCAGAGAGAGGCAAAATAAGTAGTAGTTGGTAGTAGTTAGACAACCCCATACTGTAGGGTATCCTTCATATCAAACAAGAAAACTCAGACTAAAGAGGGAACAACTCGAACAGTAAATATTGCAACTTGTTTTGTCAAGTTGTCTATGTACAGTATTACTGCACCGAATAAAAGGCCACTCAGAATGAGACCTTTATATAGTCCTGCAACTCCCCTCTTCATTTCTGTACCACTGTTTGGATCTCAGCAACAGACAGCTTTAGTCGACTGTTGGCAAGAACTATTGTTTCTAATCAATACATATGCTTAAAGTGAGCTTTGGGCCAGCCCCTTTCTCATGATTGGATGACTTTGGTGTTTATTGCACTTCCCTGTTGCTCATTCGATAGCTTTCCTCCCCATTCTTGCATTTGTCCTCCTGGAACAATTCAATCTCCTACCGTTCTTATTGGATGATGTATCCTTCCACTGCTGACATAAGATCGTACTTTGCAGTGCATTAGAGAGACTATTTCCTCTGCCTCTCTCCCTGCCCCCCTCTTCACAAATCTCCCTTTTTCCCTTCCCTTCAAGTGTCCTCTCACACCCTCGAAGATCCACTATCAGCTGTCAGTCATCCTATAAGTATTTTCTAACCACTTCAAGACAGCTGCCTACAAATGCATGGGGACATCTCTAGATGAACTGCATTTCATTTACCAAATCCCATTCAAAGATGGCCACTGTAGATCCGTGTGCATCTCTTGTGGCCATCTTTGCATGAGTTGTGTAATAGTTTACATAATACCATTCCAAGACAGCACCAGAAATGCATGCCCTTTCACAGCAGGTGTCTAAGACAGTAAAACCATTGCCAAAGCAGTAGGTCTGACAGTCGAAATCCATTGGCTTTGGCAATGCCTGTATTCTTTTTTCACCCTTCCACAGACACCGCCTTCCTGCATACTGGCACAACGGAAGCTACGAAGCAGATCTGACAGCTTTTCTGTTCGCTTCTGGTTTGCACTACTGAGAAGTTTAGAGAAGTGTGGCTCAATGGTTAGAAGAGGCAGACCATGAAGCAGAGGTCAGACCCGGGACCAGGGTTCAATTCCCGACGCGGCAGGGTCTTGAGCCCAAAATGTCCACAGACTCGATAATTCTCGCTTCGGTGCCTGCTCGAATCACGGGTTCACACTCTGCAACTCTGGGCAATAGCTTGCTTAATCTCCACTATGGCCCCCCGCGGCGGGATGCCTGGCTTTTACCTTGGGGGTGCCCAGTACGGGTTATCTCACAGGGAAAAACTAGGATGGGTTCCCAAAGCAAGCGCTTAGAGACCGTTGGTGATAATGCGCTATATAAATATAAATTACAATTACAATTACATATGGCCGGCCACTCTCACACTTGAGGCTAAGGATATCACTTTGGGGAACTTTAAACAGGCTTTAGACGTGTATCTCCTTTCCCACACATTTCGACTCCTGGATATGTCATGATGAAAGCCCGCATGTAGCTGCCACTTGGTAATGAACTGTACCCACTGTCCTTGCATCCCACCGTCCAGTGCAATTAGATGACTTTAAGCCTGTTGGCAAGAGTCTGAGCAGATAGACCAGTGAATAAAACAGCAGGAGAGAAATGTCGATGGCACCCTGCAACACACTCAGTCAGCTTAAATGTTTTTCTCTCTCTCACTCTCTCCTGCACTCTCTCCGTCCTGCCATCAATGTCTCTCTTTCTCTCTCTCCTGCACTGTCTCTCTCTCTCTCACTCAATCTCTCTCTCTTTCTCTCGCTCCTTTCTTTCTTTGGAGCAGAAAGCCAAAGTCATGTAAGGCTTCTTCACTCCCTGACCTAGAACTGCATGCTGGGTACCCTTAGGCCAGGGATGACTCGCTACGTCATCACAGATTGTGTTCCTAGAATGTAGCACCTCTTAGGCTCTTACCAATCAAGACTAGTAAATTAACAAGTGAGATTGACCCGGCGCCCTAAAGCTTCCATGTTCATTGTTTTTTAATTAGTTTGCCGCTTTCGAGAGAGGAAGATTATGAACGGAATCTGTGGTACTATAGACAGTGATCTGTCGGGGAATGGTGTCAACAAGCATTGGAAAATGCAATAGCTCTAAAACTAAAAGCCGAGACCTATTGCTCTGCCAATGCTTATTCCGCATTGTCTGTCAAAGTCCATAAGCTGTACGCATTTTATGTACACTCCCCATTATATAGGTTGCAGCTAGATTTGAGCCATATATGAGCCCCTCATAAATGTATGCACATATCCATGTCTTCGAATCAGATGGTTGGTATGTTGATAGAGGGGTGGTAAAGGGAGTAATTGTGGTCTGTTTTGAGCAGAACAAAGCTCACGTTTTGCTTGACAGGCTGGCCAAGGTGCAGTTGGAACACTACTGGAGAGATCCGTGTGCTGCGTGTGGGGGAGCAACGTAGGAAGGAGGCTTAGGTCTGTCTGCTGTAGTGTTCGCTTCTAAGGGATGGGCAGGGAGGTGAGGTCTGCCTGGCCACCAAGATGTGGTAATGGGTGGTGAAGGGTTGGCTCAATGCCCTTCTTGGCACGTTGTAAGAGTGTCATTTATGCATATATGCTTTGTGGTCTAGCCTGCATTCTCAGGCATATTTATTTGTATTTCTACCCTGCTGTTCTCAGAAAATGTCACGAAAGTGTGCAGATTTTTCCTCTGTGTAAGCTATCACTGCTATAGTTTAGTTTGGCCGAGAGAGTATATCTGTCTTTATTGAAGTGACAACCCTGGCAACCTAACTTGCTCATCTGGACGGAATCAAAACCTTCTCGGCAGCTTAGCTGTTTTAGCTGTTTTAGCTGTGGTAATGAGAGGTTCATCAACATAAATGAATACGTTTTAATGTGTACTGACTGGATTAGGCCACTACCGTCACCGCCCAGGCGGGTCAGAAACAATAGAGGACATTTTATCTCAAATGCTCGACAAATATAAGGTAACCCAATAGTCATGGTCCATCCTACCTACAGCTTCCATGACGAATGGACATCTAAAAAGTGACTCCCCCTTGCCCCCCCAACTGTCGCAGGCATAATTGTTTACAGGGTAGGGAACTTGCAACGCAGCTTTAATGACGGAGTGCTGGTGGGTTTCGTCTAAGCCGGTATTTTACATTTTGCTTAGTGTCCAACAGGATCACTGACAGAATATGAAAAACAACAACATCGTGATACAAAAATAGTGTGTCAAAAATATAGGTTACAAAAATATTGATTCCCTATACTTATAATGGTAAGTAAAAAAATATTGAAAAAATATATAATTTCGCAATAATATTGCTTTTAATATATATATATATAAATAAATATATAGTTTCAAATAGTAAATGTTAACAATTGTTTATGTAACATTAATATGTCAATTAAACACATTTAAATAATATTTAATTATATATATATATATATATACTTATATAAACACACACACACATATAAATGTGTGTTTGTATCTGTATATGTACATATGCATATACATAATGCTACACTATTATCAAAGATATATATTTTACCTTGTATACAATTGTTTTGGTTATATTTTTTTAAATACATCACCAAATAAATAGAATATCTAAAAAATAAAAAATACCAATAAAGACAGTTACTCAAAATACTATTATATATATATGTGTATATATATATTACCTGCTGGCGGTCACCTGTAGGTAGTTATAGTTAGGACCTATTTTCCATAGGAGATCCACAACATTCTATTTGCAATAACTTTGGTGCCGGTTGACGAATCTTCGCGAAATATTCAAAATTCGTGGGGCGCTCTGGCCCGCTCCTATCCTGAAAGTTTGCTGCTGCTGCTGAACGGAATTACACCAAATTTGGCAAAGAGGTAGTCCTTGGTTCACACTCGTACCTTTTGGTTAAATGGTGTAAATCTGCTCAATAGTTTTTTAGATATTAAAGGAAAAAAATACATATATATCTGGGCGGAGCCTAACAACACATCTCATCGTGAGATCTGATTGGCTGTCAGCACTTCATCCAAGAAGCGTTGGCAGCCATCTTGGTACCAATATACATGATAGCACCTCATTAAAAAGCACTGCAGTTAATAGAAGGTTTTAAGACTTTAGTTACATTATAAATCATTTGTTGATGGATCCTTACTCATTTTAGGAATAATTGTGGTGTGTTCTAAGGTGATTTTACCATGTGAAAAAACCTTCTGCTGTGATATCATGAATCATGTTTGAGAGAAAACTATTTTCTCATGCTTTTCCCACCGAGGTTTGGAAGGTGATCTATAAGCTAAACTGACAGCATATTTTCTGTAAGTTCACATTATCTTCCTCAGTCATGTGAGAATGAAGTCTCACATTCTCAGTAAAATATGTACATCCAGGTTGCAAGGGGGAACATGTAGGCCGGAAGCTAACAGCCGTAGTCGGAGCTCCCAAGATGTGTGGCGTCTTTGTTCCACGCTGGAAGTGCTAGCTAGCGGCTCCGAGTTCTTCATAGGATTACACCTGGCTTCTTCGTTTTTCTGTTTTCCTCGTCTTTTTTTTTGCCTTTGCCGTTCACATTTTACATTTCATCCGGAAGGCGGGGAACAGTAGGGGCTACCCGGATGGTGAGAGACACCGGTAGAGCGCCGGAGGACCTGCCGGGTTGCCGCATATTAGACGCCGCAAAAGAATGGAAGCGGCGGCGGGTCCCTGGAGCTCCCGGACGGCTTCCTTTGCCTGGCAAAATTTTGCGGCAGTAGCTCCCGCTCCCTGTTGTAAGGGAGGAAGAGGTACTTCGGAGTCCATTGATTCCTGCGGCAGTGAAATAGGAGCAGTGGAGGAGTGTGGGGGAAGCAACGAGTGCGGTAAGAGCCTCCATTTTCATTTTTTCAGCGTCTTCAATAGTGAGTACCCCTGGAGGAGAAGGGGGGCTTGGGCGTCAGGTGCTGGGGTGGTAGACTGGGAGGTTTTGAGGGAGATTTCAGAGCTTCACGATCTTGCCAGTAACAGCGACAGTAACAGTGATAGCAGTAATAACAGTAATAACAACAACAATAACCGAAGACTGCAGTTTATGGAGAATAGGGAAGAATGTGAGTTGGAGTGCAGTCTGTTAAATGGTAAGGCTGCTATTTCTTCTAAAACTGCGGTCGGGCGCTATACGCTACTTAATAGAGCCCTGGTTAACCTCCCAGTCCAGTCTAAATCAAAGGAAGACCCGCCACCAATAGTGGAAGTAAAGGCCAGTATAAGGCAGTCAAGAGATACCAGCGTCCTGAAAGAGGCCCCACAAGATACGCCCCCAGGCAAGAGAAGGCGCAAGAGCAAACAAGCGAAGAAAGCCTGTCTTTCCTCAAAGTTAAAAATTACTCCATCGTTAAAATCTTTTTATAAGATTTGTAGTACTACCTCCACCTCTACCTCAGCCTCGGCATCTAAACAAGCTATGGCCGCTAAGGGGGCTCCGGCCTTGGCTACCCTCGATCCTCTTGTTCCAAACTCCACTGGCTTGGACATTAGGGTAAGCGAACTACCCTCCTCTAATACATCCTCCGATATGTCGGGGCACCCTCCAGCACAAGAATGCCTAATAGAAGTGCACCCATCGGTGAAACTCTCAAATAGTTTCTCAGCCCTATACATACAAAATTCAGACCCGGAGGGCACGCTCGGTACTTCTTCGGAGAGGGGGGCAAAGGCAAAAGTATCAAAGTGTCAATTGAAACCGCAATTAGCCAGGGCTTCGGCTACCTCCACAAATTTTCATCCTCATACTCTCCCTGGTATATCTCAGCCACCTCATGCTCCTATCCCTGGGACGCTGGCTGATATTTTGTTGAGTTTGAGGGATGACATTGGTAGGAGATTCACAACTTCAGAGGCTAATCAAGAGGCCATTCAAGCCTCATGTGATCTTTGGCGTCAAAGATCGAGGAGGTCTCACAGAGAACTGATGCGCTCAAAGCTGAGATACCAAAGATTAAGGAGTCTATAAGTGCTTCCTCCCTCACGATGAATAAGCTGATCCCGCAGAATCAGGAATTAAAAGATGATATTGAGCAACTCTAAAATTATTCAAGGAAAAATAACTTGAAATTATTGAATGTTCCGGAAGATCTTGAGGGAAGCGATATTAAGAACTTTGTAGTCTCCCTTTTGAAGACACATGTATTAAAACCTTCAGATGAAGATTTGGACCTGTTTGCTGATATTCAAAGGGTCCATCGTGACCCATTTAGAAGATCTCCTGGAAGAGCCCGCCCTAGGAAAATACTTGTAAATTTTCTAACCTATTCCATCAAAGAGAGGATTTTATCCCTTGCCCTGAAAGCTGGTCAACTGGAATGTAACTCGACCTCCACTCCATTTTTTTTTCCGTCCGGTCTGATGTGTCCCATAGTACAGCTACAAGGCAGTGGGAACTGGGCAAAAGGATGGCTATACTGAACCAACTGGGCGCCAAGACTCAATTACGATTTTCCGCATCTCTTCGTATTATGTGGGACAACCATATGTATAATATGCGCCAATTGGATGAGGTGCATTCTTTAATAGATAAGATCAGAAAGGGAGGAGGTGGAGGGGAGGACGTAGATCGTGGCAGAGGTGGAAGAGGGGTTGTTAGTAAAGTATACCTATGGTAGGGTACATAGACCTTTAATAGGGTAAGCTAACTTTCTATTTTTATGAGCCGAGAGCTGGGGCTGGCACTCCTTAGCGTGGTTCAGTATATCATATCTTTCTTTTTTCTTTGGGTGTGGCCGCACACCGAGAGGGAACTCCGACCAAGGGTGTATGCCCAAGAGAAAAGGGAGGGTTCCCCAGGGGTATAGAGGGTTGAAGAGGTCACAATGGGTTAGAGGGTGGGGAAGGGTTGGCGGGTGCACAGGTGGGGTTGCAGTGGGGAAAAATTGAAAAATAGCGTCCTTATATCCTGTCTGTTTCTTGGTAAAATTAAAGATGTTTGCCCTGGCCATTAGACCTGGAAAGGAGAAAGGGTAGGCAGTAAAAAATGACTCTCATAAGGACAACATTTATCTCATGGAATGTTAACGGGCTACGAAGCAGCAGAAGACAGCGGCTGGTTATGAAATATCTTGAACAGTCGTCTGCACAGGTCTTTCTTTTACAAGAAACACATCTAAGTTATTTAGAGGCCAGGGATGTCTTTAGCAAATATAAATGGATAGAGCACTTTCTTTGTTCTCAACATACGACACATAATAAGGGGGTAGCTGTTTTGATCAGAAAGGGAGTTAGTAGTATCGTTAAGTCTTTTTTAACTGACTGTTCTGGTAGATGGATCCTGGTACGGGCGGTCTTGGGGGGACCGAACTTGTTTTGGTATCATACTATGGTCCTAATATAGATGATCCCGTATGCCTTCTCAAAGTACATGCCAACCTGATAGAAGTTACAATCCCAGTAATAATCAGGGGTGATTTTAATGTACTTCTTAATCTCGCTCAAGACAGGTCTATTTATAGTAAATACGTGGTTGCACCGCGTACACGGCGAGTGATAATCAATATGATCCATGACCTCGGTTTGGTGGATGTTTGGGGAGTCAAGGAGGGAAGGGATCTGGGTTCACCTATTTCAGTAAAAAACACAGTCATTCTTCGAGCCTTGATTATACCCTCACTGACAGAACGGGCTTGGAAAATGTGGTAGATATATCTATTCTTCCATGTATCCTTTCGGACCATGCCCCAATAACTTTTTTATATGTCGGTAGTAAATCCAAGCCCCCTCCTAGGTGGACGCTAAAAAGGGATATGTTGCTTAATCTAATCGGGAATTAACTAGCAACATTAAAGAATCAACAACCAGGTTTTTTTTAGATAATGTAGGCTCAACCTCTCCTGACTATGTATGGGATGCCTTTAAGGCTTACATCCGGGGGGGTGTTCCACAGTCTGATATCTTCTAAAAACAAGGAAGACAGGTTGAATTTCTAAAAAATGGAAATTGAGATATCCAGACTGGAAAATGCAAGGATGCACTGTCAACCCGTGGTAGTCCATTTAATCCTTAACGACCTAGATCGAGTTCGCTCTGAGTATAGAACTAAGTTGGATGAAAAAGTCAGGGCCCAATGGGAGGTACATAGAATGGAGAACTACGAATACGGGGAAAAAACGAACAAGCACCACCTTAGCCTGGAAGATAAAAGTCGATAGAGCAAAGAATAATATCAATAAGTTAATTATCGAAGCAATCAGGAAGATATGCAGCAATGTCTTTTTTCTTTATTTTCCCAATTATATAAAGAGGATGTTCTACCAGATACAGACCTTATTCAAACGTGGTTAAAAAATAAAGCTCTACCAGTGCTGACTAAGGATTCCCAAGAGATGTTAGAAAGGCCGATCACCTAAGAAGAAATTAGGCTTCACATTAAAAAGATCAAGAACAATAAGGCTGCAGGGACGGATGCTTTACCAGGAGAAGTCTATAAAGTGCAGGATGAGACAATCATACCCAGATTACATGAGCTGTTCAATTACATCTATATTTCAGAGGGGGGAATCCCTCCATCTTGGAAAGAAGCAACAATCGTGCTCATAATAAAACCTGGAAAGGACCCACTCAAGGCGGATTCCTATAGACCAATCTCCCTGCTAAATGCGGATTATAAGATCTTCACTAGCATTTTAGCAGGGAGATTGGCCAGGGTTGTACCTCAGGTAATAGGTATAGATCAAAAGGGGTTCACTCCGGGACGATATATACAAGAACAGACCCTACAATTAATAGGATGTATAGATCTAGCAGTATCACGGTCGGAGCCATTGGCCGTGGCCGCATACGACGCAGCCAAGGCGTTTGAACGCGTCAGTTGGATTTTCCTTTGGGAAACCCTTAGAGCAATGGGCTTTGGCCCAATATTTATAAGAACTTTAGTTAAATGCTATGAAGGTGCTTCAGCCACTATTCTTCTTAATGGGATATTAACACCGAGGTTTAAAATTCAGAGGGGTACACGACAGGGGTGTCCTATTTCACCCCTGTTGTTTAACATATATATTGAACCCCTGGCTCAAGCTCTTAGACTCGACGCTCGAATCATCCCTTTTTGAGTTAAAGATTTTAGCATTAAACACGCTCTGTATGCAGATGATCTGCTAGTTTATACTAGCAACCCAACAGAGGTATTTCCTAAAGTTGAAAATATCTTAAATGAGTTTGGCCTGTACTCTGGGTATTTAGTTAACCCTTCCAAAACTGAGATAATGTGTTGGGGGATTGAAGGCTGGGAGAGGAGAAGCAGTATAGAATTTAAATACCTGGGGATCACTATAGTGCAGGACCTGGCGAACATTCCCTTGATTAATCTGAGGAGAGTTTCGAAGGAAATCGACCATCTTTTTCTTAGGTGGAGGAGTTTACCACTTACAATATATGGTCGGGTAAACCTAGTCAAAATGCTAATTTTACCTAAATTGACCTACCTGTTTAGTGCCATCCCCTTATACTTCCCTGGTAAACTCCTCGGCAAAATCCAGAGCAAGATCGGGAGCTTTATTTGGGCCAACAAGAGCTCCAGACGTTCCTGGAAGAAGCTAAAGAGAAGGCTACTTAAGGGGGGTTTAGCTTTACCTGACATACTGTGTTACTGTCTCGCCTTTCAGTATAAAAATATACGCTGTCTACTTGCTAGCCCCACAGATAAAAACTGGGGGAGGACCCTAAATGCCATAGTCAATCAAGAGGGGGGGCCCTGGATTTCTGTATAAGTTTGGGGCTCCCAGGTTCTTTAAGAAAGTCCGCTTAAAGGTGATTAGATCGGCACTTAATACTTGGCATACTCTCAAAGCAAGGTGGGGGATAAAATACTATTCCGACTTTGCCCCAATCTGGGACTCCCCGGGGCTTCCTGCTTGTTTGAAAGATAGCCTGGCTGTTCCAATCGAGCACGCAGGAACTCTGATATGGTCTGATTTAATTTCTTCAGACGGAGTTCACCTCTGGGAGGTTCTAAAAGCAAAGATTGAGGATTCCTTTTCCTGATTTAAGTTTATACAACTTTGCTCATGGTATGCGGCAACAAAGGCAAACATAGGTGGGAATTGGGATGTGGAACATAAGCTCCAAAACCCAACTCCCATTAAAAAGGAAGTTGGGATATGGTATAGGAGCTTACTTGATAGGGAGGATATTGAGCTTCCTTCACCACACCTAGTTTGGAATTCATCTATATTAGAAAATAGTTCTGTTGAGCTTTATTTTTTCTCTCTTAAAAACCTATATAAGTTTGTTAAGTCTGCCTCCCTGAAGAAGAATCATTTTTTTACTATCAATAGGTTGTACTATACGCCAAAAAAAATCGCAAAGTTTGGCTCAGATCTACCCCCTCGATGCCCTAAATGTGGTTTGATAGAAGCAGATGATCTCCACATGTTCTTTGAGTGCATTCAGCTAAAGGGCTATTGGCAAAATGTGGAGCTTGCACTGACGGGAATTTTTAATTTTAAGGTTAATCTCGATCCAGCTCTAGTCATATTTGGTATAAGTGCTGATCTTGTAAATCGTATATCTAGCCTACAAACGGGTCTATTTCTATGTTTGATTTTGTTAGCCCGAAGGGAAATTTGAAAATTATGGAAAGACCCTGCTTCCCCTTCTTATGAGAAGTGGGCTCGGGTTGCACTGAATATGGCGAGATCAGACTAGAGGGAGGGCAAAATCTGGCTACCTTTGGTATGTTGGGGCACGAAATTGCGGCTGGTTTAAAATGGTCCTATGATTACACCAAGCCTCGTACAAAAAGAAGCTGGCCTGGAGGGCCCGAAAGTGAATGCAGGAACATGGACCCAGGGTGCGTAGGATCGATGGGGTCTATTATGTTACAATTGCAGACACTTACGGTGGTATGAGGACTACAAAAAAATAAAAAATAAATATGTACATCCAACAAGGGCAGAGACTGTCAGTTGATTCCTTTATGTTCTACTGCAGCTTCCCAGAGTGTTCTAAAGAACAACTAGAGTGCTAACAGCTTCATGACTTATGACAAAAGTATAGCACACCCGAAGCCATCTTGATTGGAATAAAGTGGTAACTTTTAAAACATTTAATTTAAAAAGGAACAAAATGAGGGGATTCATTTTGCCATAGAAAGTATGATTAATGCTGCAGAAAGAAATATTAGGGTACATTTTGAGTGGCTTCTCAAACCCTCTTCTATTTCATTAAAAAGAATTCTGACATGCTGAAACATGTACTTTCAATACCAGCAGCAGACTTCCCTGGTGAGCAGTAGCTTTACTACAGTGATCTAATGAGCAACTAGAGTGCTAACATTCAGAATTTATGGCAAATGTGTGACACATCTGAATGCTTTCTTGATGGAACCAAAGTAAAACACTGAAAGTATTTCCTACTGAGGAGACTGTAGTTAATGAGGAAATTAGGAAACTTCATAACAAATAAGTCTCCGAAGATGGCCACCAGAGACAAAAGAGCCCAAATGTAGCACAAATATCACCCAGAAGTAGCCCAAGTATAGCCCAATGACAGAATGTCCCAGAGTGTTCTAAAGAACAACTAGAGCGCTAACACTCTTACTTATGACAAAAGTATGGAACACCTGAAGCCATCTTGATTGGAATAAAGTGGTAACACTTAAAACATTTAATTTGCAAGGGAACAAAATGAGGGCCTTCATTTTGCCATAGAAATTATGATTAGTGCTGCAGAAAGAAAAATTAGGGCGCATTTTGACTTCTCAAATCCTCTTCTATTTCATAAAAAAATTCTAACATGCAGACTAAAACATGCACTTTGAATACCAGCAGCAGACTTCCCTGGTGAGCAGTAGTTTTACTACAGTGATCTAATGAGCAACCAGAGTGCTAACATTCAGAACTCATGGCAAATGTGTGACACATCTGAATGCCCTATTGATGGAAACAAAGTGAACAAGCATTGAAAATGCAATAGGTCTCGGCCTCGTTTAAGTTAAAGAAATTCTGTTTGTAATTAGGTGGCTTTTTAGCTGTGCTTTTATTAGTGTTTTTCAAACTTTCATGTGCCTAACATGCATATGTATGCCTATATGTAAATGTATATGTATGCTTGCATTTATATTTGTATTTATATTCACTGAAAAAACCATAGGTTATAGACCATATATAGTTAGGAATTAGCATTTACAAAACCTTGAATTTTCACTGAAAAAACCATAGGTTATAGACCATATATAGTTAGGAATTAGCATTTAAAAAACCTTATTTTACTCACACAAAACCATTGAAATTCCATATATAGTTAGTTGTACTAACTATATATCGCGCACCCGCAATCCACTGCTGATCATGTCACATATTACATCATTCATGACATGGTCAGTGACATCACTGATGACATCACTGATGACATCTCAAATGACATCACTGATGACATCACTGATGACATCTCAAATGACATCACTGATGACATCACTGATGGCATCTCAAATGACATCACTGATGACATCACTGATGACATCTCATTTGACATTACTGATCACATCACTGATGACATCATTCATGTGATAATACGATGAACCTCTTCAGACTCTAATATAACCTTAGATACACTCAGTGTAAACAGACACTCACAGACTGTCACTCATCCATGGAGTTACTTACACACCTAGTCAGTCATGCAAAGAATCAATCACACCTCCATTTCCTCAACTATACAGTTATACACACCTTACTTATTCAAACATACACTAACACATATTTACTCTCTTTTACAATCCCTGATACAAGTTCACAATCATCCATACAGCCAATCACACATTTATTTGCTCTTATGCACAGTTATTTATATATGCCAACTCTCACATGTACTGTGTTTTACATATGTACTTACTTTGACATGTAGCACTGAGATATCCATTCACTCACCAATGCACTCATGCACACAGTCAACCACCCATACAGCTGTTTCCACATGCACTTTTGAACCCATACATCTAGTGAATCAACTGCTCACACATCTATGCACAGAGTCATACACCTCCCAGCCACCCACACACACACTCAGTCTCCCATACAAATACTTGAGCAACCAATCAATAACCCATATACTTACTCATATAGCTACTGATCAACACATGCAGCAGTTTACAGAACAACAAACATAATGATGCACAAATTAAGACAGTTCGTCACTAACCCATGCACTCAGTGAGACACATTTAACCACTCACTCATACAATCAGGCATGCACCTACTAAATCCTTCATCCAGACACTTCTACATCCACTCATTCTTCAATATGTAAGACATATTTTAACTTTACAGAAATACACAGTCACTGGATGTTGTCATCAGTGATGTCATTTGAGATGTCATCAGTGATGTCATCAGTGATGTCATTTGAGATGTCATCAGTGATGTCATCAGTGATGTCATTTGAGATGTCATCAGTGATGTCATCAGTGATGTCACTGACCATGTCATGAATGATGTAATATATGACATGATCAGCAGTGGATTGCGGGTGCGCGATATATAGTTAGTACAACTAACTATATATGGAATTTCAATGGTTTTGTGTGAGTAAAATAAGGTTTTTTAAATGCTAATTCCTAACTATATATGGTCTATAACCTATGGTTTTTTCAGTGAATTTTCAAGGTTTTGTAAATGCTAATTCCTAACTATATATGGTCTATAACCTATGGTTTTTTCAGTGAATTTCATTGTTTTTTTTAAAAGCTAATATCTATAGCTGTAAAATGTATTCTTCTTTAAATCCCAAAATATATTTTATATGTTTATTAATAATTTTTTTTTAAAATATTTTTTTGTTTCGCTCCCGGTTCGCGAACCGGGAAGCTTTCCGTTAGCTCAATTTGATGCCGCGACCCGGTCCGCGAACCGGTAAACGTTCCGTTAGCGCAACTGCCGCGTTAGAAATCAACATCGTGACGCGTCGCGGAAGCGCGACGTATCACGTTGTCGCGTAATGCGTTTTATGACGCGCCGCGTTAGCGCACCCGGAAGTGCTCCGGTACGCGAACTGAGACGCGAAGCGCAGCTCCCCGGAAGCGATCCGCGGCGCGGCACGAAAGCGCGACGTATCGCGTTGCCGCGTAATGCATCTTATGACGCGCCGCGTTAGCGCACCCGGAAGTGCTCCGGAGCGCGAACCGAGGCGCGAAGCGCAACGACCCGGAAGCGATCCGGGGCGCGTTCCGCAGCGCGTAACATAAGCGTGAGAGGTCATGTGACTTGTTAATAAAACTTTTCATTGGTTCATTTAACTTTTGGTTTCATAATCATGTAAGGCTAGGTCAGGTGACCTAAAAATAACACTTTTCATTGGTTTAGAACTATTGTTTTTCCCAAATGATGAAAACCCCTCCTTCTTTCCTCACTCTGACTTTCATCATTGTGAGAGGAAGACCTTTATTCATAGTAGAGCAATGGCTTCAGTAGTTGCTTCAGCTGGTGCACCCCCACCACCACCTCCACCTCCTCATGGGAAGAGAGGACCACCTCCCCAGGTCATCACCAACACAGAGGAGGAAGAGGAAGAACTAGAGGAAGAGGAGACAGAAGGACCACAGTTCTTGGAAGAGGTGCCCCGGGTTTCCCATAGGAAAGCCAGTTTCATTTGGCAGTTTTTTTCAATCCCTCCAGGGCAGAAGAAAGTAAATGTGAGGTATGTCACCTGCCTCATTTGCAAAGAAAAATTATCAACAGGGACTGATAAAAAGTATAGCTATGGGAACTATACCATGCATCGGCACATGAACAGGTGGCATTGATTGAATTACAGCCGGGCGGAGATACGTGACATGGAAGAAAACCCAACAGCAACTCCTGTGGCCAGGTCAACATCGCTAATATCGTTGACAGCAGCAGAGGCACGGGAAACCGTGCCAAACATCCAGGAGAATTTTGGGCATATGAAATATACTTGTCTGCACTGCGGTGCATTGATATCATGTGGTAACATGAGCATTAATTCAATCAACCTAGCTTATAACAATCACAATTGTCCTAACCGCCCCAGACAGTAATTTTTTTTGCTCCTGTTGAGCCCTTTTCAATGCCTGTTTTTTGTTGTTTCCCCCCCAAAAAAAACCAAAAAAATATAAAATTGTTCAAAAAATACAAAAAAAACAAAAAATGTTCAAAAAATAAAAAAAAAATATAAAACAACAAAAACATTAAAAAAAAGTTCTTTTCAGAACTACCTCCCCTTTCAAAAAAAACTGCTAGAATGTTTAGCACTCTGGCAAGCTCTATTTCTTTTAGTTCGCTTCCCAGTTCGCTTCCCGGTTCGCGAACCGGGAGCTAACCAAAAAAAAAATTTAAAAAAAAAAAAAGAAGAGTAAGTATAAGGAAAGTAAACAGAGAGTGATGTTAAAAGAAAGACAGCTATAGGGAGTAAACCAGAGATACTGTTTAATAGATCTATTTACCGAAGAAAAGACGGAAGAGGGTATAATTGTGAAAAACAAAATAGATAAGGAAGTGAAAGAAAAAAAAGAGAGTAGAACAATAACAAAGAAGAGTTTCTTGGAGAATGTGAGTGAATGTTCAAAATAAGATTAAAACATGGGGAATAACAGAGAGAAAAAATAGAAAACAGAAAACAAAAAATAACAGAAAAAGATTAATTGAAACAGCAAAGAAATGTAAATAACATAGAGCCATATCATCAACATAGGCAATAAAAGTTTTGCAGCTTTTATCGGCAGAAATATGTCACCAAAGCCGCTTTTGCAGCAGAAAACTGCCGCTAAAACCACTTTTGCACCAGTTTTCTGCCAATAAAAACAGCAATAATTTTATTGGCTGTGTTCATAATATGCCCCTTAGTGTGCTTCAACTACACAGAGAAAGCATTATGAACAAGTAGTGAAAGAGTGATCAGTCAAAGACACTAAGAGTAATAGAGACGGAGTGAGTGAACAAGAGTGAGGAACTATGAGAAGAGAGGGACTGAGAAAAAGAGTGGAAGGAGTTGAGTAAGTAGGTAATAGAGAAAGGAATGAGGAAAGTAGCAAAGGCAGGAAACTGAGGGTTAAAGAAATGAAGCTGTGGAACTAATAGTAGGTGAATGTGATAGAAATGTAACGAAAAGAATACAAAACATTTACCTTATAATTGTCGTTAAATTACTCACTTTTTGTTTTTATACTTTCAATCTGTGAAAGAGAGAACAAACATTTGAAAAATATTAAAACATGTATTTAAAAATTACAAAAGACAAGGGAAAAGATTGAAGGACAAACAGTTTTTCAATAACTTTGACACTGACAGAAGCTTCTGCTTCTCCAGGCCCCCTACACAGTCCTAAAGATATACATTTTAAACTAACAGTATCTTGATGCAGATGAAGTGAGGCCTATCTTAAAACATGGTGCATCTTTTGCACTGCTGTTGTCTCAGAAAAGTGTCGCAAGACACTAACATTTTAAATGATTGCTTCAGGTTGCCAATAAGATGTGTCCTATCCAGAGGTTTGTTTGAGGTGAGACCTACTCAGGGTTCCAAATGAAATTTCGAGTTGTTTGAAGAGAACAGAGGACATAATACATGTGAAGGCCTACCAATGAAGTAAGTCATGTCCACTTCACTCTTGAACAAAGGCCAGACCTCTTCTGTGTCCGTGGACAGACCTAAACTTCATCTGCACAATGTCATTCATAAACTTAGGAAACACAGGTGATGTAATTGAAAAATGTGGAGTTTCTTTTCCTCATTTCACAATCACATCACCTGTGTTGCCTTTGCTTAGGTATCTCATAGTGCAGATGTAGTCCAGCATATTAAACAATACCTAGAAGTGAAGCACTGCATGCAACAACTTTGACACTTATAAAAGCTTTTGCTTCTGCATGCCCCCTACACAATGCTAATTATATACATTTTAAACTGATGGTATCTTGCTGGAGATGAACTGAAACCTATCTTGCAACATGGTGCATCTTTTACACAAAAGTGACCCACAATGGAGCAAAAGAGGCGCACGGCCACCATAAATCTGACCCTAACATATTAAATGATTGTTTCAAGATGCCAATAAGGTGTAACCTATCCACAGATTTGTTTCAGGTAAGTCCTACTCAGGGTTGCAGATGGAATTTAGGTTTGTTGAAGAATACAGAGAAGATAATACATGTGGAGGCCTACCAACGAAGTGAGTAATGTCCACTGCACTCTTGAACAAATGTCAGACCTCCTCTGTCTCCAGGAACAGGCCTAAACCTCATCTACACAATGTGGTGTGTAATGTTAGGAAACACAGGTAATATAATTGAAAAACATGCAAATTTTTTTGCTCATTCCACAATCATATGACCTGTGTTTCCTTTGCTTAGGTATCTCATTGTGGAAATGTAGTCTATCATATGAAAGACTACGTAGAATATGAGCACTGTATGCAAGAACTTTGACACTTACAGAAGCCTCTCCTTCTCCATGCCTCCTACACAGTTCTAAATGTACATCATAAATGGAAACAGTACAGAATTAATTATACATGTTAAATGGTTTATTTTTGCTGTTCTCAGAATGTATCAAATTTCACTAAAAACAGTGACTTGAAGGTATTCATCATATAACAGCGGGGGAAAAAAACCACAATCAAAATGATTGTGTTTAAAAAACCCATACAACAGAACAAATCAGAATTCAGAACTCCTTAAAGTTAACTTACTTTCCATGACGTCAAAGGATGTCCTATGAACAGCTTACACTCTGTTGTGCTGTTATTACTTTCAGCCCGCCACTTTCTGAAAGAAAACCTCCATCGTTTTGAAAAACATGTTACATACAATAAATGACTTCTTGCTCTCTACCACAAGTTTCCACAAGGCCAAATCTTGTCAGAGCCATTTATAACTCTTGGATTTCTTGTAAGCCAATCCCGTCATTTGGCATTTCCGCAACTTTCAGAATTAAAATGTTGAAGATCATTTTCACAATCCTGGACTAGTAATATCTTCCCCTTCTTCCTCAGTCATGTTCTACATTTCCTATGACACTGCTACTGCTTACTATGAAGCAGACTTACACTACCTCTATGACTACTACAATTATTTAATTCTCTACATCACTTTTAATCACAAAGCAATGTAAAACAGTAGACAGCATTGCAGACTTACATTCCCTCTACTCTATGTTTTGATTGGCTGCTTCAATTAGCTTATAAAAAGAAATAGTTTTTCTGAACTCATTCAAAGTGCACTTATTTCTCCATGACGTCCAGTCTTATGGTTAGAAGTTATGTCTCTGAACTACACTTATCCTCAAGGCCAAATCATGTAGGAGCCATTAGAACTTCTTGAAATTCCTCAGAGCACATCCCGAGATTCTTTCCCTAAAATTTTGGTTTTAAAAACACCAGGTAAGAGTTTTTAAGGTCATACGGCAATTTTTTTTTGAAAATTAAAACAGAATCATTGCAGAATGACCAGCCATTTCTAGATGTTATTGAAGGACCGTCATGATATATAATTGCTGCAGTTACAAACGTCCTTCCTGATATTGACAACTGCGAAGCCACAACATTTTTAATTAAAGTTGTCAATTTTGTTCCATCAGGCCTACATCGTTGGAACATTAAAATGACATACTGGCCATATGTTCGTATAAATAATGTGGACATCATTTCAGATTTACATTGGCTACACTCCATGTTGTGATCAGCTGCTTTTACTAGCTTATTAAAGGAGACTGATTTACTGTCTGGCAAAGTTAAATATATAAAACTTTCTGAGTCTACACTAGTAGTACTTGATACCCTACAGTTCTCGCAGTCATGCTGCCATTGATAAGAAAGCCCAAACAGCTGATCTACATCTACACCTTCAGCATGCAATACATCAAGCATATACATTAAAAACTCCTGACAATCTTGCTGAATATTTTGAGAGAATTGTGTTTGGCCTGAACATCTGTCTAACAGATTTCGAATTTCAGACACACTTTCTATGTTTGTTCTATCAGTGCTACATTTTTCTAAGACAGAATTTAACAAACTGCAAAATCTTTGATCAGAATTGACCACAATCTCTTCTTTTACATTTTCTAGAGAAAACAAAACATTAACCACTACATTAGCATAGCAGTTGACACCAGAACTGTTTTCAAATTGAAAACCAACAACATCTTCAACAGAATCCTTTTTGCTTCTGCTTATAATTTCAGGTTCATCGACTTTTCGTCTTTTTGCTACAACCTCCCCAGTATTGGTCACATTTCTTCGTTTCCGGCCTACCACACGTTTCTCAAACAAAGGATATTGAGGCAAATGTGGCGCATACTCTCTTCTTAACCTATTGTATTCCTTAACACAATCTAGATCCGCACAAATGCTTGTGACATCACACTCAATCAAGTACAATCCCGATAAAGTTCTAACTCGTGACAATGCCACATATGCCATACCCTCCTTGAACACAGAACTGCCAATATTCACCAATGCACTGTCTACACTTAAACCTTGCGATTTATGGATTGTCACCGCATATGCCAAGCAAACAGGAAACTGCTTACGGCAAACATATAAGTCTTTTACAAGCAAAAATCTACCAGAACAACGACCAATTAGCTGTACTTCCTCAATGCCATCAAATTTAATTTTTAAAAATTCAATTCCATCTCTATTTCTGTATTTTACAAAATCAACAACATTACCCATTGATCCATTTACCAGATCTCTTTCAACATGTAAATTCCTTCTTAAAATTATACGGCAGTTCAAGCACACATTCAGAGTCTTTTCAAAACCTGCAGTTTTAGATATACTCTTCTCTAATGAATCCAATTTTGTTTTCAGATTCTCAGACAAAATAATTGTTGATCCCATATGCTCTACTCTGTCAATAGCTTCCAGTTTCACAATCTCTTGCTTTTCTAAATGCAACATTTTGTTGTTGAATTTGGCACATTCTGCAAGAGTTGGCATCAAACATATTCCAGATTTCTTCTCAGTAATTTTCTGAAAAATATTCTCAGGCACAACATCTTGTTCTGGATATAAATTTGACAGTAATCGTGCATGTAAAGCTTCTTTCCCATGCTCGGTCACTTTTCCAATTCTAACATCTTGTAGAATAGTCTTGTAAACTTCATCCTTCGCCTGACGCATATTTTCACGCAGTTCAGCATAATTGAAGTTTAACCATATATTGACGTTGCCAATGCTGCCTAGGCACTTCCTGGTATCTTCATGCGTGAGCATTTTGAACACAGGTTGCCCTTTCACTGGTGTCAGCTGCAGAAGATCTCCGAAAACAATGATGTGTTTGCCACCAAATAACACATCATACTCTGTTTTGAGAACTTCTTGCATTCTCAAATGCACAAAGGCAAGCATGACATTGGAAACCATGCTTACTTCGTCAATGATAAGAAGTTTCATTTTCCTCAAGATTCTTGAAACTTCAAAACAAGCATCTCCAGATAGCTTGTGATATTGTAATTTGTTGTCATGCTCCACTGGCAGCATCAGTAAACGATGTAAAGTAATCCCTTTAATGTTATGTGCTGCCAGTCCAGTTGGAGCGGTGACAACACAAGACAGCGATGACTCTGTCCTTTCCTGCAAATAACATGAAATTGCTTTAATAAGGAAACTTTTTCCAGTTCCCGCTTCTCCACTCACGTACAGTCGGACAGGCTTCAACGACGTACATGAGCACTCTTTCTTGTCATGACTTAATCCATGATCAATTTGCATGGTAACTTCGTCATATATTTTCCTCTGCTCAACGTTGAGTTGTCTTTCCAACTCTTCTAAGTTAACCGCATCCTCCTGAGCATGTGCCATGGCTCTTTCCACTTCATTCATAGCAGTGGCAGCTTCATTTTCGATAACAGGTCCTCCTAGTGGATCCTGACTCAATGAAGCAGAACTCTGACTGTCCTGAGAACTGTCTCTGGCAATCTCGGCTGCAATCATTGCTTCCTGCTCAATTTCCGCATTCAACATTTCTACATATTTGGGAAAAGCAGGACATTCTATGGTCTCCTTGGCGGCATTGAAAGAGTCTTCGTAACAGAGAAAATCTCCAAGCAGTTCCTCTTCTGCACGCCAAGGCTTGAAAAGTTGCAAAAGTGCTAAATAGAAAAACTCCTTTTTTTCAGGAGATTCGCCACTCAATTTTCGATGGTTTACCAAGTGGCATTTTCTTTGCTTGACCAGACATCCCTCACTTCCTATTACAGCATACACTCCTTTCTCAGTATCTTCTTTGATGTTCCTCTTGAATATGTAATTTTGAAGAACCTCATACAGACAAACATTCTCGAGGTGAATGCTTCGATTTGGATAATATGTATCCAACATGTTGGTCTTCAAAATGTCGGTACTGTTTGGCTCCTTTTCCGCCAAATACTCAATTTCCCGCACAGGTTTGAGAACTCGATTACGCGTTGCAGTAAGACCAAGACTCGCCCAAACGATACTCCTGGACTTGGCATAGAGACTTGCTGAAGACAACCGGTCAGAACATTCGTACGCTCCGATTTCTCGATGCGACAACATCTTCAGACTGAAACTGTACAACTTCTTGCTGAGGCTCTTTTCATGGGAAATGTCCTCCCACATATCCTTCAATTCTGTCTTCTCTTTTTTGGTGATGTAAGATGTCACATACCGAGCCACAGCCATACAGTTATCAGCCACAAACTGTATATCCATGTTAGCATTCCACATGGACAAAATCACCGGGTTGTAGTCGTTGATGTACTTGGACTCTTCGTTCCTCTTCAAATTGTATGTGTTTTTAGGTGATTTCTTCATCACATTATGTCGCAGCGAAGACATCAAACTGTTTACTCTTCCTTTAGAAATTACCGGTCGTGGAAAGCCGAAACGACATTTGGTGTAGAACTTGTCCTTGTTTCGGAATTTACGAAGACAGTACTTTCCACATCGATGGCTTTGGAAACGCAGAACTTTTTCTCTTAGGCTTTTCTTCTCCTTTGCGTTTGGAACAGCACACGTAGAATACTGTTGTATAAAACTCATCACTGAGTCTTCTGGATCCGTTCCAAATTTAGGTGCATCCTTGATCCACAGCAACATATGTATATGAGGAGCACCTCTTGCTTGGTACTCCTTTCTCCAGAAGAAATCCAACACCTCTCCAAGAGGTGGATTCTTCTTATTCATGATGAAAGACATCATAGCTTCAAATCTATGATTGAAGTACCTACATACATTGACTGGATCCAAAGAGCACAGTTCTCCGGGTGTCTTGAATTCGATGTTTTCTACGTTAGCATTTGCCTCTCGTAGAAATTCAAGTAAGTCTTCCCAGCCATACTCGGCACAGCTCAGAGTGAGGAACCATGTGGGAGTTCCTAAGTTCCTCAGCATACATTTTAAATCACCATGACGACGGTACCAGTACTCATTAGTACCACGCTGACACGCCATGAGATTAATCAGGTGAGAATCCAAAATACTGTCTTGGACATTGACTTTATCCATAAAGTCACTTGCCGAGATGTTTTGCATGTGTATACCACTTTTCAAGATGTGGTTCACTGCATATGACAGTCCAGACAGATCGCTTTCAAACAGGAGATGAAACAAATAAGGAATGCATTGTCGAAACCTAGCATCTCCTGCATACAATCGCAAAGTCCGGTATTCAGAAGCAGGAATTTGATGAGGTCGCTCATCATATCTTCCTCCCTGACCTGTTGGAAAAAGCTGTGGGAAACATCGAGCTTCCAAACTTTCCTCCCAAACACTAATGGGACTCCCTTTGGCTTGTTTCATTTGAAACAACTCAATAGCATTCCCCATGACTTCCTTGGAATGCAAAGGATGAACACTATAATGTTCATATATTTCTTCACTAGTAGAGGGTTCTACTTTCTCAATTTGACCAGCACACAAATCGCTATCCTCTTCCTCACTTACTTCCTCTTCTGCAACATATACATTCTTATAGTATTTATTATTTTTTTTCAAATACAATGTTGCCTTTTTAACTTTCCTAACATCCACTAAATCTTGCCATATTTTCTTATTCTTTGTCGGAACCCCATTAACTAACATAACCAGAGGTTCCTCTTCCACTTTTTCTACTCCAATTGTGTTAATGTTTTTCTTCAAATCTAGAGGCAAATAAAATACTCTTCCCTTTAATCCTCTCTGTAAATCTGATGGAGGCAATTTCCCTGTCTTTGGCTCCATTCTTACAATAGCCTGAAAGGGATGGATACTTTGAATCAAAATAGATTCATAAGTATTTAAATCCTTCAATTCAGAAGGAATCTCAACCAATTCCAGATTATTATGAACTGCTCTAGCAGGCATCTGGTTTTGATTTAATTTGCAACAACAATAAGTACACACACGTTGATCCAATCCCAAATCAAAACAATTTTCTACCATCAAGTATGTTGTGAAATCCTTCCATTCACTATTATTTTCCCTTTCACTTTTTGCATATAAATCCACTAACTTAGTCTGATTCTTATAATAAGTGCGTCGACAACACACACAAGTGAAATTTGGCCTCTCACTTGATTTGACCTGAAACGTCGCAATTTCCCTCTGGAAATTATCTGTACTGGAAACCTGTACACTATCTTCCACATTACCCGCTTCTTCTTGGTCAATTTCAACATTCTCCTCTTTACTTCCAAAGTAACAAAACTCAATTTCTTCACATATATTCTTCACATCTATTTCAGAACCATGCAAAAGAGCAGCGCATAATTGTTTAAGCATAATTGCTGGACTCTTAGCATAATACAACATTCTAACTAATTTCCTCACTTTATTATGATGCACTGCTAGCATCCTGAAATGATGAAAAACACTCTGGCATACTCTCCTGGAAAGACAAGCCAGTGAATGACCATGCAAACCTGTCACTTCTCTCACTCTGCAAGGATCTAATTCTTGCAACAACCTCATTTTCTGCTTCAAACTTTTCTTATTAAATGACCGTACAAAATCACAAAGCAAATTGATGGAATCCTGTCGCACACTGCAAATACTACTACACTTCCAGGTGTACACAGGACCCTTAGCACATCTTCCTAAAACCTCATTACCTAACACCTCTTCTGCCTCTGTTGTCACAAGTTTTTCTTTTTCAACTGGACAACCATCTTTCGCTTCATAAGCACGACCACTGGTGTCAACTGCATGCACCAAATCATTATCCTCGAAATAACTCTCCTCATTAAAAAATGCCTCACAGCTTGAACTATGCATCCATTCTCCAGAAAAAACTTCACAAAAATTACTACGATTAACTATTCTCTTCCATCTACTATTTCTTTTGAAATCATAAATTGCCTTGTTTAGCTTCCTAATTCTATTGATTATCAAAATAAATAACTTACGTTTAATTTCAAATGCCTGATCAATAACTTTCTCAACTTTTTTTTTTCTCTTATAAAAAAACACTTTCTGTTGACCTTTCTTAATATTTTTTAACAAATTGCCAATTATCCTGTTGCGGAACATTCGTTTACGAATGTCCCTAAACTGTTGTTTCCTTCTAATATCATGCACAGAGTTATCTCTTGCTCTAGCAGTAACATTTTTCATTGGCCTTTCCTTTCCGTTTGAATTGCTTCTCTTTTTCTGGACTGAAACATTTTCTGTAGTAATATTTTTTTTACTACAAATATTTCTTATGAATGTTTTTTTACTCTTACCCGGTGCTTTCTTGGTGACTTGACAAATCTTTTTATTAGAGGACTGCTGCTTTTTTTAATTGCCCTGCTGTCTTTGACGTTTTGCAGCCTTTCTCAGTCTTTCTTTCGTTGGCATGGTGAAATCTTGAAATGATCTGCAGTTGAATCTGTGGTAAAATATATTAAAAAATGTTATTAACCACTATTACCCAACAGTAAATCAATAACAGTAATCAAAAACTTAAAACACTACTTGACATTTTTACATAGAAGATTTTTTAGTGCTTGGCAAAATTAGAATACAGAAATAGCAGAAAAGAAATGGAATTTATATTCATGTTACCTGTGCTATTTTATATGTGAATCTGATCTAATTTTATGAGCATATTTTAATATTTTATTGAAGACACTACACATAACCTGTTTTTGAAGGTGTCTTTATTTTTAAATTAAACGGTTTACATTTTTACTTTTTATTTATTATAAATTTTTAAAATAAATGTTTATAGTTCCATAGGCTCAAGCACGTCAGCTTCCCATCCTATGTCATATAATTCGGACAAATCTGCATCCTCATCACGTTCTTCTTCATCCTCAGGATTTAAATCATCCAAGGGATCAACATCCACTGATGTTTCAATTACGAGTTCAATGATGAGGTCAAAATCAACTGATTGCTGATTGTCGCTCATGTTGATGTTGTCTTTATCTTTAAAGAAAGATAACAACAATGAGATGTTGCAGAGTAAGAGACAAATCTCAGAGATTATAATAGTAAAATTGTTTAACAAGAGTAACATTTTGCAGCTATTATATAGCCATGTCCAGCGATGCTGAGCAGGTGAAGCCTATGTCTAATTTTTCAGTGAACAGGACTCATCTCTTCTTAACCTTGGATAAGCCTCACCGACTCTGTGTCCCCTGCACATACTTAAATGTAAAGGGGCAGATTTATGTTAAATGGCACATCCCCAGGCATGCACCAGTTAACGTGCACCGCTGCTCTGCCACCCATGGTGTGCCGCATTTACAATCAGATAGGAGAAAGCTACGTCAAAACCCTGCGCCTGCTTGAAGCAGGCATAGGTCTTGACGCAACATTGTGGAGATGGGGCACCCCTGAGCCTTGCTGGAGCTGCATCACACTTGCGATACAACTCCAGCAATGCGCCACCTTTACGGCACAGATGCGTCAAGCATCTGTGCCATTTTTGCCCCATGCTGCGCCGCATTGTAAATGCAGCACACCATGGGTGGCGGAACAGCAGCGCAGGATGACTGGCACATCCCTGGTGATGCGCCAGTCATCATAAATCTATCCCTAAGCTTCTTATCTTGTTAGAGATGAACCACCATATGTATCATCAAACTATTTTGCATTTCCTAAATAGCGAATTTTAAGGGATAAATAGCGATTCTTTACCATTCCTAATTTGCGATGAGCAAATTGCTAATTGCAAATTACCCATTCATTTCCATGGGCCAGGAGGCCCATAGGAATGAAGGTGCAATTTGCGATTAGCAATTAGCTCATCGCAAATTAGGAATTTTTCCAAAGGTGCAGGGGTGTCTCAAGAACACCCTGCTGCACCCCTGAAAAAGAAATTTGGGGGCATATAGCGCACATACATGCCCTAAGGGCATGTATGGGCGTCATATGGCACCTTTTGTTTTTTGGAAAAAAAGCTTTTTGAAAAGAATTCGCAAATTACCACCAACTAGAAGTTGGTGGTAGTTTGCAAATCCTTAATGGCATTTTTTGCATATTTTTTGTTTGATACATTGCATTTAAGGAATCGCAAAATTTGCAAATCCTTCAGTGCAATCGCAAAATAAGGAATAGCAAATTTTGCTATTCCTTATTTTGCATCAAACTTGTTTGATACATACCAATTGTCTAATTAGCATTCGCAAAGGCTGAAATTCGCAGAATTTTGACCTTTGCGAATGCTAATTAGCTTGATACATATGGCCCCAAGTGAGGCCTGTCTTGCAACATGGTGCATCTTTTGCATCACTGCTGCATCGGTTTCATGTGGCACGTTTTTTTTACACCATGACACATCTGCCTAAATGCATCAATTTGTAATTTTGTCGCCTCATAGCAAATCTTTTGCACCGCCGCTGCATCAGAAAAGTGACGCACAGTGGCGCAAAAGAGGCATACACCTATCATAAATCTGTCCCTAGCATTTTAAATGATTAATTCAGGATGACGATAAGGTGTGGCCTATCCAGAGGTTTGTTTAAGGTGAGGCCTACTCAGGATTGCAGATTAAAGTTACGCTTGATGAAGAATACAGAGGAGATAATACATGTAAAGGCCTACCAATGAAGTAAGTAATGTCCACTTTATTGCGCCAGTCATCATAAATGTATCCCTAAGCTTCTTATCTTGTTACAGATGAACCGCCATATGTATCATCAAACTATTTTGCATTTCCTAAATAGCGAATTTTAAGGAATAAATAGCGATTCTTTACCATTCCTAATTTGCAATGAGCAAATTGCTAATTGCAAATTACCCATTCATTTCCATGGGCCAGGAGGCCCATAGGAATGAAGGTGCAATTTGCGATTAGCAATTAGCTCATCGCAAATTAGGAATTTTTCCAAGGGTGCAGGGGTGTCTCAAGAACACCCTGCTGCACCCCTCAAAAAGAAATTTGGGGGCATATGGCGCACATACATGCCCTAAGGGCATGTATGGGCGTCATATGGCACCTTTTGTTTTTTGGAAAAAAAGCTTTTTGAAAAGAATTCGCAAATTACCACCAACTAGAAGTTGGTGGTAATTTGCAAATCCTTAATGGCATTTTTTGCATATTTTTTGTTTGATACATTGCATTTAAGGAATCGCAAAATTTGCAAATCCTTCAGTGCAATCGCAAAATAAAGAATAGCAAATTTTGCTATTCCTTATTTTGCATCAAACTTGTTTGATACATACCATTTGTCTAATTAGCATTCGCAAAGGCCGAAATTCACAGAACTTCGGCCTTTGCAAATGCTAATTAGCTTCATACATATGGCCCCAAGTGAGGCCTGTCTTGCAACATGGTGCATCTTTTGCATCACTGCTGCATCAGTTTCATGTGGCACGGTGTTTTTTACACCATGACACATCTGCCTAAATGCATCAATTTGTAATTTTGTCGCCTCATAGCAAATCTTTTGCACCGCCGCTGCATCACAAAAGTGACGCACAGTGGCGCAAAAGAGGCATACACCTATCATAAATCTGTCCCTAGCATTTTAAATGATTAATTCAGGATGACGATAAGGTGTGCCCTATCCAGAGGTTTGTTTAAGGTGAGGCCTACTCAGGATTGCAGATGAAAGTTACGCTTGATGAAGAATACAGAGGAGATAATACATGTAAAGCTCTACCAATGAAGTAAGTGATGTCCACTTCATTGCGCCAGTCATCATAAATGTATCCCTAAGCTTCTTATCTTGTTAGAGATGAACCGCCATATGTATCATCAAACTATTTTGCATTTCCTAAATAGCGAATTTTAAGGAATAAATAGCGATTCTTTATCATTCCTAATTTGCGATGAGCAAATTGCTAATTGCAAATTACCCATTCATTTCCATGGGCCAGGAGGCCCATAGGAATGAAGGTGCAATTTGCGATTAGCAATTAGCTCATCGCAAATTAGGAATTTTTCCAAAGGTGCAGGGGTGTCTCAAGAACACCCTGCTGCACCCCTGAAAAAGAAATTTGGGGGCATATGGCGCACATAAATTTTAACAACATTCCTTTACCTCAAAAACGATTTTCAAGTCATAATTTGAAAACACTGCCCACGGGGAAATGACTTAAAATGTCCTTAAGACACATGAAAGTGTTTTTTTAAAGCCTTTGCAAGTTTTTGGGTCACTTTTAACATGGCTATGTAACTCAAACAGTCAAAATCTAAATTTACCATGCACAGGTGGGACCATATTTACAAGGAATGTGCCCCACGGGGAAAGGTCTTTTAATGTAATATGGGAAAAATGACATCAGAGACACTGAAATGCCTTATAAAGAAGCATACACCATTATATCCTTGTCATAAATTTACAAACCATTCCTTTTCCCCAAAAACGATTTTCAAATCATAATTTGAAAACACTGCACATGGGGAAATGACTTAAAATGTCCTTAAGACACATGAAAGCGTTTTTTAATTGCCTTTCCAGCATGCTTGGGTCACTTTTAACATGGCTATGTAACACAAACATTCAAAATCTAAATTTGCCATGCACAGGTGGGAGCATATTTACAAGGAATGTGCCCCACGGGGAAAGGTCTTTTAATGTAATATGGGAAAAATGACATCAGAGACACTGAAATGCCTTATAAAGAAGCATACACCATTATGTCCTTGTCATAAATTTAAAAACCATTCCTTTTCCCCAAAAACGATTTTCAAATCATAATTTCAAAACACTGCACATGGAGAAATGACTTAAAATGTCCTTAAGACACATGAAAGCGTTTTTTGATTACCTTTCCAGCATGGTTGTGTCACTTTTAACATGGCTATGTAACGCAAACATTCAAAATCTAAATTTGCCATGCACAGGTGGGAGCATATTTACAAGCAATTTGCTCCACAGAGAAAGGTCTTACATTAAAATGGGAAAAATAACATCAGAGACACTCAATTGCCTTATAAAGAAGCATACACCATTATGTCCTTGTCATAAATATTATAACCATTCATTTTCCTCAAAAACGATTTTCAAGTCATAATTTGAAAACACTCCACAGCTCCTATGCACAAAAAACCCTGTCAGTACTAATACTTCACATTTTCTCCAATTACAATTTCTCAAAGAAACAAAATCTATTTGTAAAACACTTGAGACAAAGCAACATTTGAAAAACACAACTTTCTTCATAATTTTCTCCTTAAAGCACACTATTCTCTATCTAAATTAAAGAAATCTTTTCTCACCTTAGCAAATACTTTGAGTTTCAAAACAGTCTCAGAAACACACCAATTTGTCTTCAGCAGAGCAAAAGGTATGCACTCCAGAGTCTGCAGCTATCAAAAGCACAGAAATGCTGTAATTCTTCACACATATCTCTCATGTCACCCAATCAAAACTCTTCCCTCACTTTTTTTCAAATCAAAACCCTTCCCCCCTCTGCCCTTTCTGCCTTTTTTGCATAGCAACCACCTCCTTGAAGGCCTCTGGTGTTTGCAAGTTCACACAACAATGTTGCAATTGAACTCTGAACTCTCAGTGCACCTCATATCCAGTGCATTCTTTCATTTAATGATTTTTTCTTGACCACTCAAAATACATCTTTCAAAGAACTCATCCATGGACCCTAACTTTCTGTTTTCAGCAATCAAAATCCACCAATCACTGTTACGGCTTCATTAACACAGAAACTCCACAGTTTTTTTCATTTTAAACTCTTATTTTTTCAACTGCCATTTCATTGCCACACTTCATCTGACTGCAGGAGAACCTTCTCTCACCATGTTTTCTGTATGGATTGTTGGATATAGTTACATCTATTGGGCTCAGAGGTATGCTGAGAACAGGAATTTACCTAACCTCAATTTACAAGATGTGGAAATTAAGTGGTTTGGCCACAGAGGATTAAAATGTCACCAATTGATACCATTGGTGAAAACCTTTATGCATTTGCCAAAACCTGACCTGTTAATTGTGCACTGTGGAGGTAATGATTTGGGCACTTTGACTGGGGTAGGTCTGGAAATGCTTTTAAAGGACACCTTTGAGCAATTAATGGCACTTTTTCCTCAGACTGCCTTGGTATATTCAAATATATGCCAAAGACAGAAATGGAGGTGGTCAAACCAATTTTGTCCACAAATTGAGAAGTCGAGGAAGCATGTAAACAAATCTGTTTCAGCTTACATGAGAGACCATGGAATGGGCTCCCTGTACAACAATAACTTGCGTTACTACATGCAAGATATCTACAGAGGAGATGGAGTTCACTTCTCAGATGAGGGCAACAGAATTTTCATTCTGAATTTAAGACTGTGCATTGGTACCTACTTATAAGTACCTAAATGTACCATAAACCCAAAAGCTCTTCTCAGAGCTACCCTACATCTGATCACTCACAATTATTATTTTACTCTAACTTTTTTCACTAATTTTCAACAAAGTACGCTCCCTGGGACGCTACCCGGTACGCGAACCGGGAGCTAACCTCGCTAAATTTTTAAAAAAATGTTTTTTTTTCGCACATATGGGCCTCCTCAGCCACCCTCAGAAAACCTAGGGGGTCAAGATAAGTCTACCGTGCCCCCTTCTACCCATTCTGAACATTATTTGCCCTCCATCTTGTATCTTAATTCGACTGAAACACAAAATGGTGGACTCCCGTAACGCTTAAGGTTCGCGAACCGGGGCGCTCGCCAGTTCGCGTACCGGGTCGCTCCCTGGGAAGCGCACCATCAAAAAAGGTGGGAAAGTAGTTTACAGAAAAGCGACTGGAGACAATTTCACCAAATATAGATTAGCTCATACTACATACCAATGCCTACCATTTTCACAAATTTGATTGAAATTCCATTTAACCATTTAGCCTGTAGACCTCTCTAAATACCCTGAGGTAAATTACTTCACAAAACACATCTGAAGTGTTGGAATTGACAACCAATTAAAATGTTACTTTCATTTTCTACTTTTTTTACCTGACATTTGATTGGTTATGTACCTGAATATATATAAAGGAAGAGAGAGAAACACAGCCATTTTGACTACTACTTCCTGAACTACATTGCAAGATCATTTTCACTCACAACTTAAACTTGTTTTTAGAAGTTGAGATATTATTTTATAAATTTGAAAACATTTTCAGATAGTTATATACTATCCCTCTGTAAGAGTTAGACATTGAGAAAGGCTTCTTTATTATAATTATGGATTGATTTAGGTTTCTGTGGTATAATTATGAATTTACTTAGGCTTCTTCACAGGCACTTTTTAATAGTACTACTTCACGCCTGAAACCATACAGTGCCCATAGATTACTTCTCTGTTATAAACTCACAAGTACCTGTCTGAACTTAAACCCAACAGTGCCCTATCTCTACTGATATATTTATTTTTTATGCAAATTACAGCAATAAAATGGAAGGTGAGCAGAATGTTTCCTTCGAAATTGTTCTGGAGAACAACACAGAAAAAGATATTGAGGACAATGATGACTCAGATTTCATGGATGAATCACGGGACCATGAATTAGTTCAATGTGTAGAATCTGTGGATCATTTACTTCATTATGATGACGGTCAAATGTGGGAACTTATGTTCACTCGACATATCGGACAGTCAAATGCTAGACGTTCTATTAAATTTTGAAAAACAATCCGAAAAATAAAATTGTATGTAATATTAAAAAATTGTTTGAGTCTTTAATCATTTTTATATGTAATTCATAAACTAGTTAAATGTTAGAAATGTTATTAAATTTTCAAACACAATCACAATAATAAATAATTGCTTAAAAAATAAAAAAATTAAAAAATAATCAACAAAACCAACAATCAATTAACATACAGTATTTGAAAAGTCTATCATTCTTTTTTCCTTATAGTACGCTCCCCGGACCACTTCCCGGTTCGCGAACCGGGCGCTACCCACGCAAAAAAACAAAAAAATAATTTATTTTTTTTGCCCCGCGGGGCCCTTTTAAAGCCTCCACATTAAACCTAGGGGGTCAGGGAGGATCTACTATGCCCCCTTATGGTAATTTCCCCCTTTGTTTTGGCCTCCTCTTGTCTCTCAATCCTACCGAGAGACAAGATGGCGGCCGCTCCGGACTGTTTAGAATGTTGACAGACACCAGAGAGCCAATCAGCTTCGCTACGCGAAGTTCCGTTACGCGTAAAGTCCGCGAACCGGAGCGCTGCCCGGTCCGCTGTTACAGATATATATCTTTTTTTGAACGTAGGTAATAGATATGCAGATTATATATATATATGTTTATATATATGTATATATATGTACAAATACATATACATATATATATATATATATATATATTACCTACTGGCGGTCGCCAGTAGGTATATATAGTTAGGATTTTTTCTCTATGGGATTTTTGAAAATTCTATGTCTAATAACTTTGGCGTTTGTGGACGGAATTGGCTGAAATTTTCAGGAAAATGGAACATTTTGTTTCTGAGCAGCCCCTGAAAATTTGGGGGGGGTTCGTCAAGGGGGGGCCGAGAAAAAAGGGGGGTCCCAAAACGCGTTTTTCCCATGTTAATTTCCATAGGGCGGTTGGCCTCACTTTTAGCCCGAACGGCTGAATGGATTTGCACGAAACTTGGCAAAATTGTAGGGACTGGTAGCCCGATGTGCCTTTTGTAGGTCTCAATATATGTGCTCCAGTGGATTTTGAGAAATTAACGTTTAAAAAAAGATATATATCTGTAACAGCGGACCTGGCAGCGTCCCAGGACGCGTACTTTTCGCGCAACGGAGCTTTGTGAAGCGAAGCTGATTGGTTCTCTGGCGTCTGTCAACATTCCAAAAAGTCCGTAGCGGCCGCCATCTTGTCTCTCGGTAGGATCGAGAGACAAGAGGAGGCCAAAACAAAGGGGGAAATAACTATAAGGGGGCATAGTAGATCCTCGCTGACCCCCTAGGTTTGATGTGGAGGTTTTAAAAGGGCCCCGCGGGGCAAAAAATAATAATAATAATAATAATCGAACGGCTGAATGGATTTGCACGAAACTTGGCAAAATATTAGGGACTGGTAGCCCGATGTGCCTTTGCTAGGTCTCAATATATGTGCTCCAGTGGATTTTGAGAAATTAACGTTCAAAAAAAGATATATATCTGTAACAGCGCTCCGCTTCGCGTAACGGAGGTTTGCGAAGCTGATTGGTCATTCTGTCACTGGGCTATAGTTGGGCTACATCTGGCTGATATTTGGGCTACATTTGTTTTTTTTGTCTCTGGCGGCCATCTTTGGGCTACATTGGGCTACATTGGGCTTCATTGGGCTACATTGGGCTACATTTGGGCTCCAACATATATATAGGCCAATGTAGCCCAATATATATTTTTCAAAGTTAATTTTCGTAAAAACCACTGGAGCATATATCTTGAGACATAGCAAAGGCACATCGGGCTACCAGTCCCTACAATTTTGCCAAGTTTCGTGGAAATCCATTCAGCCGTTCGAGCTAAAAGTGAGTCCAACCGCCCTATGGAAATGAAGGAAATGAATGGGTAATTTGTAATTAGCAAATAGCTAATCGCAAACTAGGAATGGTAAAGAATCGCTATTTATTCCTTAAAGTTCGCTATTTAGGAAATGCAAAAAACTTTGATGATACATATGGCGGTTCATCTCTAACAAGATAAGAAGCATAGGGATAGATTTATGATGACTGGCGCATCACCAGGGATGTGTTAGTCATTCTGTGCCGCTGTTCCGTCACCTATGGTGTGCTGCATTTACAATGCGGTGCATCATGGGGCAAAAACAGCACAGATGCGTGATGTATCTGTGCCGTAAAGGTGGCGCATTGCTGGAGTTGTATCGCAAGTGTGATGAAGCTCCAGCAAGGGTCGGGGGTGCCCCTGTCGCAGGGTTTCTGTTCTCACACAGAACTGTGGACAGAGGATTGGAACCTCGGCGAATTAGGGTGTCCCAAAACTCACGTTAGTAATCAAAAACCCCTTAGCAAGCTAGGTACAGTGTCACATTGGATATAACAAACTCTCAATGTTTAGACAATCCAGAATATGAACTTATAGTACCTCAGGATACGTGGAACTCATGAACAGTCGGTCGTTATATATTTCTTAGAAACCAGAACATGGAGTTAAGAAGAACACATGTGTATTTGAAATGTTTATTTACTAATGCCGTCTTCTCAGGCGTAGTATCTTAGATAATACAAGTACACATATTATCAGTAGCAAAATTACCAGCATAGTTTCTAGTACATAAAAAGCGAATGGTGATAGTATGTTAACATGCTGTAAATGAATAAGAGTTAGCAACACTTATAAGCAGCCGCGGGCCGTGGAGGGAGTTACGGTGAGGCAGGGAGGCGGGGAGGGGGAGAAGCAGGGTGGAGAATACAAGTACACATATTATCAGTAGCAAAATTACCAGCATAGTTACTAGTACATAAAAAGCGAATGGTGATAGTATGTTAACATGCTGTAAATGAATAAGAGTTAGCAACACTTATAAGCAGCCGCGGGCCGTGGAGGGAGTTACGGTGGGGCAGGGAGGCGGGGAGGGGGAGGGGCAGGGTGGAGAGGGCTCCCTGCCTCACCGTAACTCCCTCCACGGCCCGCGGCTGCTTATATCTCACCCTCCCTAATACACATATTATATTATTTGCTAAGAAGGTCTCTTTGTGTTGGTTTAGGGCGTGCCCATACTTTAGTGTCTTAGATTTGAAGGAATCACATCAGCATACACCAGCTCTCTCTTCATGTGAACCGCATCAAGTGTTGTGTATGTGTGTTCGGCAAAGTATTATAAAACCCGCCTCATGCCCAGAATTGGCAGAAGTTGCACTTATGTTATGAGTATGAAGTCGTGGAGATCAGACCTCATAACAATTCTGTATCGTGTTGTTCTTGAAACTTTAGCACTCGCTGTACAGATATAGTTTAACAAGCAAAGCAGATAGTAGAGCAATAACATATTATTCTCATGTAAACCACGATGAACTACTAGGTTGAAATCTAAAGCAACAACTAAGTGTCGTGTGCAGAAGTTGCAAAAAAGGAAAAATGGCGTTTAAACCGGTAATGAGCCCATGCTAACTTAACACGGTGTAAAGATATCCAGGACCTAGATGACACCTCCCCATGATCCGGAAACGAACTGAATAAGATAATAGAAGTGCCATCTCATGAGAGCAGATTGCAAGTTTATATGTGGACGGTCCGCAAGGTAAAGCATTAAAAACTAGGAAAATTTAATGCTAAAGAAAAATAAAACAGCCAAGTACTTTATCGAGTCTTAAGCCAATAGGCAAGGTAAATAATAAAAACTTGACAAATAAGTCAATGAATTGTCAATGAAATGCTAGTACTCAGCATATCAAACATGAAAAAGGTCTATGACATAACTGTGTATGCAAAATAAGCTGCAACAGCCTCCAATAGGAAGTCACCGTCTTCATCCGAAAACAGTTCAGCCATCCAATTTAGAAGCGGAAAAGAACATACGTGCTCTCCCAGCACCGGATCCTCTATGACCATCAGAGGACAGCTCGGTGGGTTTTCAACAAAGCTCTGTTCCAAGAAAGACTGTGCTGCCGCCAGTAAATTCCAGGGACCAATTAGTCCATGCATCAATGCCACAGCCATAATCCTTTCGCCAGGACAAACCAACTCGTGAGTAATGATAGGAGTCATCAGCTGATTAAAGTCGACGTCAGGAGAAACCGGTCCGCAGAGACACAAATCAATGGCCCAATCGAAATCACAGGTCAGGCAGTGAAATACAGGCTGGACACAGGTGAAGTAGGAGAATCGAAAAGATAATCCATATGCCGTGCTTAATATCGCCAACGGCATTGTGCCATAATATTCTAGCATGCGATTGCGGAACAGTGTCAGCAGCTGCAGGGCGGGAGGTTGCATAGGAGGGACATCCATATTTAAAAATGTAAAAAAGCACAAGAGCGTCCGCTGGTAATGCAAGTAAAAATGGCAATCCACGAAGCAGAGTGGAGAAAATAGAATGAAAGAAAGCAGGGATGACTCCAAAGATTTTCTCAAATGAAGTCACGAGACCACTGGTAACAACTTTAAAAAAGTGCGCCAGGGCCTTTGTGGAGGATGCGTTAAAGATAGTCCGAACCATCTTGCTGAAATTGAAAGGCAAATCTGAATTGAAAAGGGTCTGCACCTCTGTAAGGGTGTTCGCTATGTGAAGCACGAAAGTTTCACGGGCCGAACTCAAGGCCACCTCTCTCTGAGACAAAAGAGCTCTTATTCTTGCCATGCCGTTGAAATCTGCTCCCAAGGTTGGTATTTGTGGCCAGATTGAAAACTCCCTATGTTCATGTGTGGGAGGAAATAGAACATTTCTGCAGCAAATAACCCGTTCACTTACTGTTACGATAAAAGGAATACTTTTAATTAACCCAGAACAATCTTCATTATTGAGCATCAAATAACTACCATTTTCCAACAATTTGAACGTGGGGATGATAGCAGGAACTGGCGTGCCTTGCAACACGCAAGCCATATTTGGTCGGTGTTTGTTGCATGAACCGTGTAACTGTATGTGCCTACACATTAGTGAATGATCTGGCGTCTCAGTGCATTCCTCTCCATTCAGATAAACTTCTTGATCATCTTTGAAACATCTGTATGTGTATGGAAGCGACCAGACCTCATGAAGAAAAGCACTACCTAAAGGTTCATAACGACCTATTGGTATATATTTCATACAATTTGAAAACTTATATAAAGCAAAAGGCAGCGTTATTAAACCGTGGATAAGGCACGTTGCCAAAAAACCCGCAATCCTCTGCTGATGATGTCACTGAGCATGTCATGAATGATGTAATATGTGACATCATCAGCAGTGGATTACGGGTAATAGTATCTCTAGTTTACTCCCCTATAGCTGTCTTTCTTTTAACATAAGTGTCTGTTTCCTTCCCTTATACTTACTGTTTTTGGTTCGCTTCCAGTTCGCGTACCGGCGAGCGAACTGGGAAGCGAACTAAGAGAAATAGAGGTTGGCACAGTTCCAAATATTGTACCAATTTTTTAATAACGGGGAGGTAGTTCTGAAAATAACTTTTTTTTTAATTGTTTTTGTTGTTTTATATTTTTTTTATTATTTTTCGGAACATTTTTTTACTTTTTTTGAATTTTTCTGAACAGTTTTATATTTTTTTGGGTTTTTCTTGGAGGGGGCAATGAAAACGATTCATGGTAAAGGGCTCAACAGGAGCAACAAAACAAAAAAAAGTATTTATTATTTTGGGCGTTTCGTACAAACTTGCATATGATAGTCAATAGCTCTGTTGATCAGAGTGATGCTTCTTTCTCCGTAGCAAATGAATCCATCGCAAAATACGCAGATGTGTTTTACTTCACCAAATCTCATTTGTATATTTGGCACCATCTCCCTGCCCTCTGGTCCCGTTACTTCCGGTACAACAGATCTTCTGGCCATAATAGGGAGATTATCTAGGTCGTTCCGAAACTGTGCAGCACTGTAGTTGTTAGGATGCCACCTAGTCATATGGCGATGCATTGTGTAGTTTCCGAAACTGTATTTTTTCTCGGTTCCTCTGGACAGTCTATCTTGACATATAAGGCAAGTTACGTATCTTGCATTTACTTTTTTCTGACCTTTGGGAATTTTAAAAAATTGCCAAATTAAGTTTTCTTTCCGGTGAGACGTCCTGGGCTCCTCAGGCAAAAACTGCCTCTCTTCCTGCTCTTCCTCGTCTTCCTCTTCTTCCTCTTCTTGCTGAATTATAACTTGAGCAGGTGGTCCACTCTTCCTTGGATGTGGTGGAGGTGGTGGGGAAGCACCAGCTGAAGCTACTAAAGAAGCCATTGCTCAGTGATCACAAAGGGTCTTTCTCTCACAATGATGAAAGTCAGAGTGAGGAAAGAAGGAGGGATTTTCATCATTTGGGAAAAACAAGAGTTCTCAACCAATGAAAAGTGTTCATTTTAGATTATATGACCTAGTCTTACATCATTAGGAAACCAAAAGTGAAATGAACCAATGAAAAGTGTTATTACCAAGTCACATGACCTGCTGTGTTTACGTTAAGCGCTTTGCAGGGCCTCCCGGTTTGCTTCCAGAACCCTGCGCTTTGCGACTCGCTTCGCGTACCAGTTCGCTAACGTAGCACGTCATATGACGTATCACGCGACAACGTGAAACGTCATGCGGACGGGAGGCGTCACGATGTTGTTTTCTAACGCGGCACTTGCGGTAAAGAAACGTTTACCGGCTCGCGGTCTATTTCACGGCATCAAGGTCAGCTAACGGGAAGCTTCCCGATTCGCGAAGCGGGAACGAAGAAAAAAAAATATTTAAAAAAAAAATTATTCATAAACATAAAATATATTTTTGGATTTAAAGAAGAATACATTTTACAGCTACAGATATTAGCTGTTAGAAAACCAATGAAATTCACTGAAAAAACCATAGGTTATAGACCATATATAGTTAGGAATTAGCATTTACAAAACCTTGAAAATTCACTGAAAAAACCATAGGTTATAGACCATATATAGTTAGGAATTAGCATTTACAAAACCTTATTTTACTCACACAAAACCATTGAAATTCCATATATAGTTAGTTGCACTAACTATATATCGCGCATCCGCAATCCACTGCTGATGATGTCACATATTACATCATTCATGACATGGTCAGTGACATCACTGATGACATCACTGATGACATCTCAAATGACATCACTGATGACATCTCATTTGACATCAATGACCACATCACTGATGATATCATTCATGTGACAATACAATGCATCTCCTCACATTTTAATATAACCTCTGTTACAACCAGTGTTAAATACAGAGTATAATTTTTGAAACCATTGACACACCAATACTAGTTACTACATACGCACTCACTGATTCCTACGTCTACACACACATTCACTCATTCATCCATACAATCATTCATACATACAATCACTCATCTTTACAACACTATCATATGCACTCATACACCTATACAGACATTTACACTCTGTTGCTCATCCATGGAGTTACTCACACACCTAGTCAGTCATGCAAAGAATCAATCACACCTCCATTTTCTAATCTATACAGTTAAACATAGAGCACCTTACATTTTCAAACATATACTAACACATACTTACTCTCTTATACAATCACTGATACAAGTACACATTGATCTGCACAGAGTCACACACCTCCCAACCAGCCACACACACACTCAGTCTCCCATACAAATACTTGGCCAACCAATCAATAACCCATATAGCCACTCATATAGCTACTGATCAACACATGCAGCAGCTTGCACAACAACAGACATACTGATGCAAACTTTCACACAGTTTAGTCACTAACCTATGCATTCAGTAGGACGCATTTAATCACTCACTCATACAGTCAACCACGCACCTACTAAAACCTTCATTCAGACACTTATACATCTACTCATTCTTCAATATGTAAAACATATTTTAACTTTACAGAAACATACAGTCACTGGATGTTGTCATCAGTGATGTCATTTGAGATGTCATCAGTGATGTCATCAGTGATGTCACTGACCATGTCATGAATGATGTAATATGTGACATCATCAGCAGTGGATTGCAGATGCGCGATATATAGTTAGTGCAACTAACTATATATGGAATTTCAATGGTTTTGTGTGAGTAAAATAAGGTTTTGTAAATGCTAATTCCTAACTATATATGGTCTATAACCTATGGTTTTTTCAGTGAATATATATATATATATATCAATGTATATATATGCATATATATGTTCATATGTGTGCGTGTAGAGAGAGGTAGAGAGGCTAGAGGTGTAGAGGTAGATAGGTAGAGGTAGAGATGTAGAGGTAGAGAGGTAGAGAATAGTAGAGAGAGAGGTAGAGAGGTAGAGAGTGAGTAATAGACAGTAGAGAGTAGTAGAGAGTAGTAGAAAGTAGCAGAGAGAGAGTAGCAGAGAGTGAGTAGTAGAGAGTAGTAGAATGAGTAGTAGAGAGTGAGTAGTAGAGAGTTGTAGATAGTGAGTAGTAGAGAGTAGTAGAGAGTGAGTAGTAGTGAGTAGTAGAGAGTAGTAGAGAGTGAGTAGTAGAGAGTACTAGAGAGGGAGTAGTAGAGAATGAGTAGTAGAGCGTGAGTAGCAGAGAGAGAGTAGAAGAGAGTAGTAGAGAGCGAGTAGTAGAGAGTAGTACAGAGTAGTAGAGAGTGAGTAGTAAAGAGTAGTAGAGAGTGAGTAGTAGAGAGTGAGTAGTAGAGTGAGAGTAGTAGAGAGTGAGTAGTAGAGAGTGAGTAGTAGAGAGCAGTAGAGAGTAAGTAGTAGAAAATAGTAGAGAGTGAGTAGTAGTGAGAGAGTAGTAGAGAGTAGTAGAGTAGTAGAGAGTGAGTAGTAGAGAGTAGTGGAGTAGTAGAGAGTAAGTAGTAGAGAGTAGCATAGAGTAGTAGAGTGAGTAGTAGAGAGTGAGTAATAGAGTGAGTAGTAGAGAGTAGTAGAGAGCAAGTAGTAGAGAGCAAGTAGTAGAGAGTGTGTAGTAGCGAGTGAGTAGTAGAGAGTGAGTAGTAGAGAGTGAGTAGTAGAGAGCGAGTAGTAGAGAGTGAGTAGTAGAGAGTGAGTAGTAGAGAGCGAGTAGTAGAGAGAGAGTAGTAGAGAGTGAGTAGTAGAGAGAGAGTAGTAAAGAGTGAGTGGTAGAGAGTAGTAGAGAGTAGTAGAGTGAGTACTAGAGAGTAGTAGACAGTGAGTAGTAGAGAGTAGTAGAGAGTGAGTAGTAGAGAGAGTAGTAAAGAGTAGTAGACAGTGAGTAGTAGACAGTGAGTAGTAGACAGTGAGTAGTAGAGAGTGAGTAGTAGAGTGAGAGTAGTAGAGAGTGAGTAGTAGATAGTAGAGAGTAAGTAGTACAGAGTAGTAGAGAGTGAGTAGTAGAGAGTGAGTAGTAGAGAGTGAGTAGTAGAGAGTGAGTAGTAGAGAGAGAGAGTAGTAGAGAGTAGTAGAGTGGTAGAGAGTGAGAAGTAGAGAGTAGTGGAGTAGTAGAGAGTGAGTAGTAGAGAGTAGCAGAGCTTGAGTAGTAGAGTGAGTAGTAGAGAGTAGTAGTGAGTAGTAGAGTAAGTAGTAGAGAGTAGTAGAGAGCAAGTAGTAGAGAGTGTGTAGTAGAGAGTAGTAGTAAAGAGTGAGTAGTGGAGAGTGAGTAGTAGAGTGTAGCAGAGAGCGTGTAGTAGAGAGTGAGTAGTAGAGAGTGAGTAGTAGAGAGAAGTAGAGAGTGAGTGTAGAGAGAGTAGTAAAGTGAGTAGTAGATAGTAGTAGAGAGAGTAGTAGAGAGTGAGTCGCAGAGAGTAGTAGAGAATAGTAGAGTGAGTAGTAGAGAGTGAGTAGTAGAAAAAGTAGTAGAGAGTAGTAGAGAGTGAGTAGTAGAGATTAGTAGAAAGTAGTAGATTAGTAGAGAGTAGTAGAGAAAAGTAGAGTAGTAGAGAGTGAGAGTAGAGAGTGAGTAGTGGAGAGTAGTAGAGAGAGAGTAGTAGAGAGTGAGTAGTCGAGAGTGAGTAGTATAGAGCGAGTAGTAGAGAGTGAGTAGTAGAGTGAATAAGAGCGAGTGAGTAGTGGAGAGAGTAGTAAAGAGTAGTAGAGAGTGAGTAGTAGATTAGTAGAGTGAGTGGTAGAGAGTAGTAGAGTGAGTAGTAGAGAGTGAGTTTCAGAGAGTGAGCAGTAGAGAGTGAGTAGTAGAGAGTAGTAGTGAGTGAGTAGTAGAGAGTGAGTAGTAGAGAGAGAGTAGTGGAGTGTGAGTAGTAGAGAGTGAATAGAAGAGAGTAGTAGAGAGTGAATAGTAGAGAGATAGCAGTAGAGAGTAGAAGTAGAGAGTGAGTAGTAGAGAGTAGTAGAGAAGTAAAGAGTGAGTAGTAGAGAGAGAGTAGTAGAGAGTAGTAGAGTAGTAGAGAGTGAAAAGTAGAGTAGTAGAGAGTGAATAGTAGAGAGTAGTAGAGAGGGAGTAGTAGAGAGAGCAGTAGAGAGTAGTAGAGAGTGAGTAGTAGAGTAGTAGAGAGTAGTCAGCCAGTGTCAGTCAGTGTCAGTCAGTTAGTGTCAGTTTCACTGTCAGTCAGTGTCAGTCAGTCACTCAGAGTCAGTCAATCAGTGTCAGTCAGTGTCAGTCAATCAGTGTCAGTCAGTGTCAGTCAGTCAGTGTCAATCAGTGTCAGTCAGTCTAAGTCAGTCAGTCATTGTCAGTCAGTCTGTGTTAGTCAGTCAGTGTCAGTCAGTCAGTGTCAGTCAATCAGTGTCAGTAAAGAGTAAGTAGTAGAGTAAGTAGTAGAGAGTAGTAGAGAGCGAGTAGTAGAGAGCAAATAGTAGAGAGTGTGTAGTAGAGAGTGAGCAGTAGAGAGTAGTAGTAGAGAGTGAGTAGTGGAGAGTGAGTAGTAGAGAGCGTGTAGTAGAGAGTGAGTAGTAGAGAGAAGTAGAGAGTGAGTAGTAGGCAGAGAGTAGTAGAGTGAGTAGGAGGAAGTAGTAGAAAGAGTAGTAGAGAGAGAGTAGTAGAGAGTGAGTAGTGGAAAAAGTAGTAGAGAGTAGTAGAGAGTGAGTAATAGAGAGTAGTAGAGAGTAGTAGAGAGTAGTAGAGTAGTAGAGAGTGAGAGTAGAGAGTGAGTAGTGGAGAGTAGTAGAGAGTGAGTAGCAGAGAGTGAGTAATAGAGAGTGAGTAGTAGAGCAAGAGTAGTAGAGAGTAAGTAGTAGAGAGTAGTAGAGTGAGTAGTAAAGAGTAGCAGATTGTGAGTAGTAGAGAGTGAGTGGTAGAGAGTAGGAGAGAGTGAGTAGTAGAGAGTGAGTATTAGAGAGTGAGTAGTAGAGAGTGAGTAGTAGAGAGTAGTGGCGAGTGAGTAGTAGAGAGTGAGTAGTAGAGAGTGAATAGCAGAGAGTGAATAGTAGAGAGATAGTAGTAGAGTGTAGTAGTAGAGAGTGAGTAGTAGAGAGTAGTAGAGAAGTAGGGAGTGAGTAGTAGAGAGTAGTAGAGTAGTAGAGAGTTATTAGTAGAGAGTAGTAGAGAGTGAGTAGTAGAGAGAGAGTAGTAGAGAGTAGTAGAGAGTGAGTAGTAGAGTAGTAGAGAGTAGTCAACCAGTGACAGTCAGTGTCAGTCAGTGTCAGTCAGTCAGTGTCAGTGTCAGTTTCAGTCAGTCAGTGTCAGTCAGTCAGTCAGGGTCAGTGAATCAGTGTCAGTAAAGAGTAAGTAGTAGAGTAAGTAGTAGAGAGTAGTAGAGAGCGAGTAGTAGAGAGCAAATAGTAGAGAGTGTGTAGTAGAGAGTGAGCAGTAGAGAGTAGTAGTAGAGAGTGAGTAGTGGAGAGTGAGTAGTAGAGAGCGTGTAGTAGAGAGTGAGTAGTAGAGAGAAGTAGAGAGTGAGTAGTAGGCAGAGAGTAGTAGAGTGAGTAGGAGGAAGTAGTAGAAAGAGTAGTAGAGAGAGAGTAGTAGAGAGTGAGTAGTGGAAAAAGTAGTAGAGAGTAGTAGAGAGTGAGTAATAGAGAGTAGTAGAGAGTAGTAGAGAGTAGTAGAGTAGTAGAGAGTGAGAGTAGAGAGTGAGTAGTGGAGAGTAGTAGAGAGTGAGTAGCAGAGAGTGAGTAATAGAGAGTGAGTAGTAGAGCAAGAGTAGTAGAGAGTAAGTAGTAGAGAGTAGTAGAGTGAGTAGTAAAGAGTAGCAGATTGTGAGTAGTAGAGAGTGAGTGGTAGAGAGTAGGAGAGAGTGAGTAGTAGAGAGTGAGTATTAGAGAGTGAGTAGTAGAGTGTAGTAGTAGAGAGTGAGTAGTAGAGAGTAGTAGAGAAGTAGGGAGTGAGTAGTAGAGAGTAGTAGAGTAGTAGAGAGTTATTAGTAGAGAGTAGTAGAGAGTGAGTAGTAGAGAGAGAGTAGTAGAGAGTAGTAGAGAGTGAGTAGTAGAGTAGTAGAGAGTAGTCAACCAGTGACAGTCAGTGTCAGTCAGTGTCAGTCAGTCAGTGTCAGTGTCAGTTTCAGTCAGTCAGTGTCAGTCAGTCAGTCAGGGTCAGTGAATCAGTGTCAGTCAGTGTCAGTCAGTCAGTGTCAGTCAATCAGTGTCAGTAAGTGTCAGTCAGTCAGTCAGTGTCAGTCAATCAGTGTCAGTCAGTGTCAGTCAGTCAGTGTCAGTCAATCAGTGTCAATCAGTCAGTGTCCGTCAGTCAGTGTCAGTCAGTCAGTGTCAGCTAGAGCAGCTCTGCTGACCTGGTTCTCTGGCTCTAAAGCAGCTCTGCTGACCTGGTTTTCTGGCTCTAAAGCAGCTCTGCTGACCTGGTTCTCTCCCTCTAAAGCAGCTCTGCTGACCTGGTTTCTCTGGCTCTACAGCAGGTCTGCTGATCTGGTTCTCTGGCTATACAACAGCTCTGCTGACCTGGTTCTCTGGCTCTAAAGCAGCTCTGCTGACCTGGTTCTACGGCTCTAAAGCAGTACTGCTGACATGGTTCTCTGGCTCTAGAGCAGCTCTGCTGACCTGGTTCTCACCCTCTAGAGCAGCTCTGCTGGCCTGGTTCTCTCCTTCTAAAGCAGCTCTACTGACCTGGTTTCTCTGGCTATACAGCAACTCTGCTGACCTGGTTCTCTGGCTTTAGAGCAATTCTGCTGACCTGGTTTTTAGGCTCTAGAGCAGCTCTGCTGACCTGGTTCTCTGGCTCTAGAGCAGCTCTGTTGACCTGGTTTCTCTGGCTATACAGCAACTCTGCTGACCTGGTTCTCTGGCTTTAGAGCAATTCTGCTGACCTGGTTCTATGGCTCTGGTACTCTGCTGAAACATAAGTGCTTATAAACATATCCTGCTATCAACTACTAGCACTCCCAGTCACTGTCTATGCTCTTGCAGAATGACTCACGCATTGAGACAAGCAGTGGTACAGTCAAATGTGCACAATATATGCGGACCCTTAACTCCTTGCAGACTACTGAGTTAGTCCTGCAAATGTCCAGGTAACAGTCATGCTTGTCTGGAATCACACTGTGAGTCTGTGTCCACTCATACTATCCTCTTGACAGAAGCATGTCCTTACCTAATCACTCTGCTGAAACATAAGCGCTAATAAACTTATCCTACTGTCAATTACTAGCATTCTAGGAACCCAGTCACTGTCTATGTACTTGCAGAGTGACTCAGGCATTGAGACAAGCAGTGGTACAGTGAAATGTACACAATGTATGTGGTCCCTGAATTCTTTGCAGACTACTGAGTCAGTCCTGCAAAAGTCCAGGTAATAGTCATGCTTGTCTTGAATCACACTGTGAGTCTGTGTCCACTCCTACAATCATCCTGACAGAAACATGTCCTAATCACTTAGCTGAAACATAAGCGCTTATAAACTTATCCTGCTGTCAACTGCTAGGACTCTACTAGTGAGTAGTGGAGAGTGAGTAGTAGAGAGTAGTAGAGAGCGTGTAGTAGAGAGTGAGTAGTAGAGAGAAGTAGAGAGTGAGTAGTAGGGAGAGAGTAGTAGAGTGAGTAGGAGGAAGTAGTAGAAAGAGTAGTAGACAGAGTGTAGTAGAGAGTGAGTCGTAGAGAGTAGTAGAGAGTAGTAGAGTGAGTAGTAGAGAGTAGTAGAGAGTGAGTAGTGGAAAAAGTAGTAGAGAGTAGTAGAGAGTGAGTAGTAGAGAGTAGTAGAAAGTAGTAGAGTAGTAGAGAGTAGTAGAGTAGTAGAGAGTGAGAGTAGAGAATGAGTAGTGGAGAGTAGTAGAGAGTGAGTAGCAGAGAGTAGTAGAGTGAGTAGTAGAGAGAGAGCTGGTTCTCTGGCTCTAGAGCATCTCTGCTGACCTGGTTTTCTGGCTCTAAAGTAGCTCTGCAGACCTGGTTCGAGCAGTGGCGGACCCCTTCCCCCAAGCGCCTTGAGACCCTTCCGGGTGAGTAGCGCGCTATACAAATGTTATGATTGATTGATTGATTGATTGATTGGTTCTCTCTCTCTAAAGGAGCTCTGCTGACCTGGTTTCTCTGGCTCTAGAGCAGCTCTGCTGACCTTGTGCTTTGGCTCAAAAGCAGCTCAGCTGACCTGGTTCTCTCCCTCTAAAGCAGCTCTGCTGCCCTCTTCTCTGCCTCTAGAGCAGATCTGCTGACCTGGTTCTCTGGCTCTAAAGCAGCTCTGCTGACCTGTTTCTATGGCTCTAAAGCAGATCGGCTGACCTGGCTCTCTGGCTCTAGAACAGCTCTGCTGACTTGGTTCTCTGGCTCTAAATCAGCTCTGCTGACCTGATTCTCTCCCTCTAAAGAGCTCTGCTGACCTGATTCTCTCCCTCTAAAGAGCTCTGCTGACCTGGTTCTCAAGCTCTAAAGCATGTCTGCTGACCTGGTTTCCCTGGCTCTACAGCAGCTCTGCTGACCTGGTTCTCTGCCTCTAAAGCAGCTCTGCTGACCTGGGTCTCTGGCTCTAGAGCAGCTCTGCTGACCCGGGTCTCCAGTTCTAGAGAAGCTCTGCTGACCTGCTTCTTAGGCTCTAGAGCAGCTCTGCTGACCTGGTTCTCTGGCTCTACAAAGGCTCTTATGGCCTGGTTCTTTGGCTCTAAAGCAGCTCTGCTGACCTGGTTTCTCTGGCTTTACAGCAGCTCTGCTGACCTGGTTCTATGGCTCTAAAGCAGCTCTGCTGACCTGGTTCTCTGGCTCTACAGCAGCTCTGCTGACCTGGGTCTCTGGCACTAGAACAGCTCTGCTGACCTGGATTTCTGGCTCTGAAGAAGCTCTGCTAGCCTGCTCTATGGCTCTAAAGCAGCAATCATCCTGACAGAATCATGTCCTTAGCTAATCACTCTGCTGAAACATAAGTGCTTATAAACATATCCTGCTATCAACTACTAGCACTCTAGGAACCCAGTCACTGTCTATGCTCTTGCAGAATGACTCACGCATTGAGACAAGCAGTGGTACAGTGAAATGTGCACAATACATGCGGACCCTTAACTCCTTGCAGACTACTGAGTCAGTCCTGCAAATGTCCAGGTAACAGTCATGCTTGTCTGGAATCACACTGTGAGTCTGTGTCCACTCCTACTATCCTCTTGACAGAAGCATGTCCTTACCTAATCACTCTGCTGAAACATTAGCGCTAATAAACTTATCCTACTGTCAATTACTAGCATTCTAGGTACCCAGTCACTTTCTATGCACTTGCAGAATGACTCAGGCATTGAGACAAGCAGTGGTACAGTTAAATGTATACAATGTATGTGGTCCCTGAATTCTTTGCAGACTACTGAGTCAGTCCTGCAAAAGTCCAGGTAATAGTCATGCTTGTCTTGAATCACACTGTGAGTCTGTGTCCACTCCTACAATCATCCTGACAGAAACATGTCCTTATCTAATCACTTCGCTGCAACATAAGCTCCTATAAACTTATCCTGCTGTCAACTGCTACCACTCTAGGAACCCAAACACTGTCTATGCACTTGCAGAATGACTCAGGCATTGAGACAAGCAGTGGTACAGTGAAATGTGCACAATGTATGCGGTCCCTTAACCCCTTGCAGACTACTGAGTCAGTCCTGCAACAGTCCAGGTGATAGTCATGCATGTCTGGAATCATACTGTGAGTCTGTGCCCACTCCTACAATAATCCTGATAGAAGCATGTCCTTATCTAATCACTCTGCTGAAACATAAGCACGTATAAGCGTAGCCTGCTGTCAACTATTAGCACTCTAGGTACCCAGTCACTGTCTATTCACTTGCATAATGACTTAGGCATAGAGACAAGCAGTGGTACAGTCAAATGTGCTCAATATATGCGGTCCCTTAACTCCTTGCAGACTACTGATTCAGTCGTGCAAAAGTCCAGGTAATAGTCATGCTTGTCTGGAATCACACTGTGAGTCTGTGTCCACTCCTACAATCATCCTGACAGAAGCATGTCCTTATCTAATCTCTCTGCTGAAACATAAGTGCTTATAAACTTATCCTGCTGTCAACTGCTAGCACTCTAGGTACCCAGTAACTGTCTAAGCACTCGCAGAATGACTCAGGCATTGAGACAAGCAATGGTACAGTCAAATGTGCACAAAGTATGCGGTCCCTTAACCCTTTGCAGACTACTGAGTCAGTCCTGCAAAGGTCCAGGTGATGGTCATGCTTGGCTGGAATCACACTGTGAGTCTGTGTCCACTCCTACAATCATCCTGATAGAAGCATGTCCTTATCCAATCACTCTGCTGATACATAAGCACGTATAAGCGTAGCCTGCTGTCAACTATTAGCACTCTAGGTACCGAGTCAATGTCTATGCACTTGCATAATGACTCAGGCATTGAGACAAACAGTGGTACAGTAAAATGAGCACTCTGCTGAAACATAAGTGCTTATAAACATATCCTGCTATCAACTACTAGCACTCTAGGAACCCAGTCACTGTCTATGCTCTTGCAGAATGACTCACGCATTGAGACAAGCAGTGGTACAGTCAAATGAGCACAATATATGCGGTCCCTTACCTCCTTGCAGACCACTGAGTCAGTCCTGCAAATGTCCAGGTAATAGTCATGCTTGTCTGGAATCACACTGTGAGTCTGGGTCTACTCCTACTATCCTCTTGACAGAAACATGTCCTTAACTAATCACTCTGCTGAAACATAAGAGCTAATAAACTTATCCTACTGTGAATTACTAGCATTCTAAGAACCCAGTCACTGTCTATGCACTTGCAGAATGACTCAGGCATTGAGACAACCAGTGGTACAGTGAAATGTGCACAATGTATGCGGTCCCTGAACCCTTTGCAGACTACTGAATCAGTCCTGCAAAAGTCCAGGTAATAGATATGCTTGTCTGGAATCACACTGTGAGTCTGTGTCCACTCCTACAATCATCCAGATAGAAGCATGTTCTTATCTAATCACTCTGCTGAAACATAAGCGCTTATAAACTTATCGTGCTGTCAATTACTAGCACTCTAGGAACCCAGTCACTTTCTATCCACTTCCAGAATGACTCAGGCATTGAGAGAAGCAGTGGTACAGTGAAATGTGCACAACATATGTGGTCCCTTAACCCCTTGCAGACTACTGAGTCAGTCCTCTAACAGTCCAGGTAATAGTCTGGAATCACACTGTGAGTCTGTGTCCACTCCTACAATCATCCTGATTGAATCATTTCCTTATCTAATCACTCTGCTGAAACATAAGCGCGTATAAGTGTATCCTGCTGTCAACTACTAGCACTATAGGAACATAGTCACTGTCTATGCACTTGCAGAATGACTCAGGCATGGAGACAAGCAGTTACAAGAAAGTGTAAATCTGTAGATATGTGTGAATAGTGCGCCACCCTAGAGGTGGTGTAGCGAGGCACAACAAGGAGAAATGTTTTTATTTCTCCTCATTTTTTCCTCTTTCAATGCATGCTGGATTCTACAGCACACATTGAAAATGGAAAATGCCTTTAATGATTGTTTTTGAGCAGAAAGTAGTCCCTTCCTGCACAAAAACAATCTCCCCATGACACAGATATCCATGGTGCAAAGGTGCCTGCGTCACTGCATGGCTGCAGTTGTTTGCTAGTGCAGATTGAGCACAGAATTGCGACATATTCATGTAAATATGTCACATCCCTGTGCTTCAGAATTTGTGCAGCACGGTGCAGCTAAAGGGCTTGCAGTGACACGCTGCAGCACTTCCTCAGAGATCTGCCCCTATAAAATCACCATACAGTACTAATGCATTTTTTTAATCAATCATGCTCTACACATATATTCAACCAAACTTTCAGACATTAGCATCAATTATATTTCTTTTTTTAAACCAGGTAAGGTAGTTCTGAACTTTTTTTTCTTCTGTTTTTTGTTTTCTATTTTTTTGTAGTTTTAAAAAAAAATGTTTTTTTTTGGTGTTTTTTAAAAATTGAACAAAAAAGGAACTAAGTTAACAGTTAGCTTTTGGAATTCAACATCATTCCAAAAACAATTTTTTTTTAAAAAATTGCATTTGTGGTTCGGTTGAGCTGCACAAATAGCGTCTACTGAATGTTCACCATAACAGATGATGGTTTTGCACTTAGTGCAGTGCTGCTGCAGAAAATCAAATTCTGGGTGAATGTCTACTGGTGGTGCTGAAGTGGACGTTCCGGAGGGTCTAGCAATGCCTGGTGGTGGATTTTTTGCTGCGCGCCTCATTTCTTCTCGTGCCAGATTCTTCCCGTGAATGGTCCACAGGTGTTTATACATACTCGCTGTTTCACAGGAGTATTTCTTGTCACTGCCTCGCGACAGGACCCTATCACACAGCAAGCATGTGACTTTTCTTGCGTTTACCTTTTTTTCTCTGGCAGGAAAGGTGAAAAATTTCCATACCACTGATTCAGGTCTCTGCTTGGGTGGATCTTCCTCCAAGATACCTTCATCTGAAGAATGATGAGGAGCTAGCGAACCAGATGCCATTTCTCCAATGCAATTTTTTTAAAACACCAAAACAATTCCAAAACCAGCCCTGGAAGAAGAAGAGATGTCTCTCATCAACATCATTCAATAATTACAGTGGGAAATGTTATGAACCAATCAAATCTTTTTTTGAGGTCACATGGGATCCACGCACTGTGTACTTACGAAGCTCGCACCCGAAGCGACTTCGCGAAAATATATTTAAAAATAATAGAAGTTTACTACAGGTAGAAATATATTATTTTTATGAATACCTTAGATAATCTTTTGCCCTAATATGTACATTAAAGACACATATATATCATTTTAGAACATACAAAATTTCAGGGGAGTCGCGCACCCAGCGCGCCCCAGCATGTATATGACGTCACATGGGGCACCCCACCGATCAAGCGTCGCGTACCGTAATACGCATGTGTTGCAAATGCGTGGGAGCAGTAGTCGTGGACCAGTTGTATACCGGTCGTGCACACCACGTAACATTGTACGTATATGATGTAACTGAAAAAAACAGACACTCGTCGCTCACCATACGCGGATCCTTCACGACTTTTCCAAAATGGCAGCTAGAATACGCAGACCCGCTGCAGTAGGTACGCTTTGGGTGCGCAACTCCCCCCAAAAATTTGAAATACAAAAAAAACGAAATAATTAAAAATATTTCAGTATTATTATTTTTTTACTTTTGTGCATTTTTCTGAAAACTATATAATGTTGTTTAATAAATACAATATTTATAAATAAACAGTTAAAAAACTGTAGAAATTCAGTACACAAAAATAGGTATGACTACTATTGCACTTAAAAGTTATCATTTAAAAACCTTTGAAATTCACTGAAAAAACCATAGGTTTCAGAGACGTTATAGTTACAAATTAGCATTTAAAAAACCTTTGAAATACACTGAAAAAACATACGTTTCAGAGACGTTATAGTTAGGAATTAGCATTTAAAAAACCTTTGAAATTCACTGAAAAAACCATAGGTTTCATAAGTAGTATAGTTGGCTGGACATTTCACTCATACAAAACCATAGAAATTCCTCTGTTATACTTAGTTGTGCTAACTATAACTTGCGCACCCGCAATGCACTGCTGATGATGTCACATATTACATCATTCATGACATGGTCAGTGACATTTCTGATGACATCTCAAATGACATCACTGATGACATCATCTATGTGACAATCTGATACACCTCATCACACACTAGTATAACCTTTGATCACTCACTGTAAAATACAGAGTACCATATTTGAAAGCATTGACACACACATACCAGTTACTACATATGCACTCACTGATTCCTAAGTCTACACACACAACTGTCCATTCACCCACAGAATCACTTATACATGCAGTCACTGATCAATGGTAACACTATCAAATGTACTCATACACCTATATAGACATTCACACATCAGCAGTCATCCTAGTCGGTTATGCAGTGATGCTACTCACTCATGAAAAGAATCAATCACACTTACATTTACTCACCTACACCGTTATACACACAATACCTGATTTATACATATACATAGTAAATCATAGTTACTATGTCAAAATATCACTATTACAATTACACACTCATTCATACAGTTACTCTCACAATCACTGACTCTTACGTATACTTATTTATATATACCAACTCTCATATACAATGAATTTTGTTTTTCTACTTTATTGGAGATGTACCACTGACACATATATTCACTTACCAACACACAAATAAACACACTCAGACACCCAAGCAACTGTTTCCATAAAAACTCCTAAACCCATATGCCTCAACAATCAAACACTCACACATCTATGCATAGAGTTACAATTCCCCCGCCCAAACACAGATACACTCAGTCTCCCTTACAAATACTCAGCCAACTAATCAATAACTAATATAGACACTCATGTAGTTAGTGACCAATTGATGCAGCAGGTTATACAACAACAGAGACAGTGATACACACATTCACATAGTTTGGTTACTAACCCATATATTTAGTGAGACACATTTGATTAATCACTTAAACTGTCTGGATGGAGGATTTAGTAGTTGTCAGACAGCTACTAAATCCTCCATCCAGACAGTTATACATCCATTCAATCTTCAATACAGATTGGTATTTATATAATAGATATTTAAATTTCAAACAAAACCACATTCACTGGATGATGTCATCAGTGGTCATTTGAGATTTCATCAGTGATGTCACTGACCATGTCATGAATGATGTAATATGTAACATCATCAGCAGTGCATTGCGGGCGCACAAGTTATAGTTAGCACAACTAACTACAACGGAGGAATTTCTGTGGTTTTGTACGAGTGAAATGTCCAGCTAACTATAACACTCATGAAACCTATGGTTTTTTCAGTAAATATATATATATATACTATGTTTGATACCTAAAGTCCATAAAGCTGTTTCTCCCATTCCAGGTAGACCTATTATCTCCGCCATACGCAGTGTGGCGGAACAGGTTGGTCAATATATAGATTTTTTCCTGCAAGATTGGGTTAAAATGTTGCCTAGCTATGTAAAAGACACTGGGGATTTTTTATCCAAAACAAAGAACTTGGTCTGATGAAATGTTATTAATAGCCTTAGACATAGAATCGCTATACACTAGTATTGAACATAGTGCGGGTCTGACAGCAGTGAAATACTTTTTAGAACAAAGACCCAGCGAATTCTATCAACATAATAAAGCAATCATTTGCCTAATTAATTGGTGTCTTAACAATAATTTTTTCCTTTTTGGCAAGGACCTGTTTAGACAGCTTAGAGGCGTTGCTATGGGAGCCTGTTTCTCCCCCAGTTACGCGTGCTTGCACGTGGGCTGGTGGGAGGAACAGGTATTGACAAAAGAGCACAGGGCACATTTCGATAACAACATAGTGTGCTTCCTTAGGTACATTGACGATATCTTTATTGCATGGAGAGGAAGTGAAGTGGAGGCACTAAAATGTATTGATGCTATCAATATTAACAATTTGAATCTCCATTTTACGTCCCACATAGATAAAACCAAGATAGAATTTCTGGATGTCAAGTTGTACATAAAAGATAATAGAGTTGAGAGTACTCTGTTTAGGAAGGCTACTGCTGGAAATGTGACACTTCATGCCACCAGCTCCCATCCCAAGCATCTTGTTGCCAGTATCCCCTACGGGAAGCTACTACGCTTAAAAAGAATCTGTAGCGTAGATAGCGACTTTGAAATCTGCGCAAAAGAACTATTGCAAAGACTCAAGGTCCGTGGCTATACTGACAAGATGCTTAATATTGCCATGTCCAAAGCCAAAACATCTAGAGACAGCCTATTGCCAAATATCCCAGAGGATAATACACAGCCTCTAGAAGCTAGTGCTCCAGATTCAGAACCTTTAGATAACCAAGGTCCCAGACTTATCACTGCCTATAGCGAGAATGAACGGAAGATCAGATCCATATTGAACAAAAACTGGGCTATTGTACTCACTGATCCGGTTTCACGTACCAGCTTACCGTTGACCCCTACTATCACATTTATCAGAGCTAGGAATATGGGTTTTATTCTGGATCAACCCAGTCCTGAGATTAGAACCAATCCTATCTGGTTAAAACCCACGCCAGGCTTTCGCAAATGTTCTTCTTGCAGAGCGTGTAAATTTGGGGTAAACAAAAGTGAATGCCACACGCCTTTCAGTACTACTGCAAGTACAATAGTGGGAAGTTTCAATTGCTAAACCGAATTTGCTGTGTATGTCCTCATGTGCTCCTGTGGCCATAATTAAATCGGAAGCACCAAGCTGCAGGTGCATATGAGGATTTTGCAGCATCTTCGAGCAATCCTGCACAGTGACCCTACTTATCCAGTGGCTCGTCATTAAGCAAGTCCACAATAACAATGTGAATTGTTTGCAGTACTTTGTGGTGGCCTCTGTACCCAAACAACGCAGAGGTGGAAACAGAGAACTACTATTAAGACAACTGGAGACTAGGCTTATTCTCGAATTCAATAGTAAATGTCCTAACGGTCTTAACAACTCGGAGGATATGTATACCTTTCTCTAGTTGTCGGTTTTGATAGACTTGTTTACTGGCTTGAAAAATAGGGGATCTGTTCAATGCACTTTATTAGGCTTTGATAAGTGGAGAAACCATCATAACTGGTGTACTACAACAAAATTTAAGGAAAAAGTATTCCATTGTAGCATACCTTTTCATTGCCTTAGTCTGTAGATGAGATGTTGTTTGCATTCATAGGGAGTTTCAAATGTAATTCCTCGTCAGCATAATATATTTTTTAAAATTTTGTTATGCTGTTTTTTTATAAACACAAAACGTCATTGCACTATGTTTTTATTATGAATGAATTGTTTTTTATATTACAAAATACAATCAATATGAAATTTATAAGTATACTGTGTTATCTACTTGTATTTATTTAGTCATATTGTCTCACCCTAGAACATGTTATTTATTTCTCTAACTTTTAGAGATCATATTAGCACTGTTTTGCACATATTATTTATTGCTGCTATGCATTGTTTTGCACATCGGCTAAAAAATAACGCTCGGTATGTATTACTCCATGTTTACAGTGTAGAGAAATAGAATCTCCACTGATTTAACCGGGAATATATGGAGCCTTTGTGTTTTTGTTTTTGTATTTGAATTGGTTCAATTTATTTTTGCATTTATGCCGAAATAGTACAAATTTTGCACAAACTCAATGGTATTCATTGTTATATGTTATATATTATAACATATGATTTTTACACTGTACTAAAGAATATCTGGCAGGCGATATACTATCACACAAAAAAATAGATGAAATTGTGATATATGTAGATCGTTGTCATAAGTCTGCTTTTTAGTTTCATGAACATGTGACTATACCATGTGATTATGGGCGTATATGTAGCAGCATTTAGAAATGGCGAATTTACACACAGTCTCTATGTGATCAAGGGCTTTGCAAGCCCGAAACTCGTCATCTGCCGTAGCTGTACTGGATGTGAAGGTCAAATAAACATCTTGCCTGAATCAAGTGGTCCGTCTCTCCTTCTTCGCCGCTGCGGTGGAAGTAGTAGGAGTTGCAGTCGTTTGGATATATGTACACAACCAGTGTGGTGACACCATTCAGAAGAAAACCACTGACTATCAGAGAACAGTTTACATGCAAAACAGAATTCGCAGTATACGTACTCACCTGCGAATGCGGTAAACGTTATGTAGGATCTACTATCCACCAAGCACACGTTAGAATCCTACAGCACTTGCGAGCCATTACAAATAAAGATCAAACCTACCCAGTAGCGCGTCACATTCATGAAGCACATGGTGGAGATTCAACAGGTCTGACGTATTTTGTCATTGACAATATCCCCAAAAAAGTAAGAGGCGGGAATCGTAAATTGGCATTACGCCGATTGGAATCAAGATATATCATCCTCTTGAATTCCAAGATCCCGTCAGGGTTAAATGCAGATGAAGCCCTTACTGTCCATATCTAACTGCCCTACCTCTTTTCCCCGAGTACCCCCATGAAAACATCCACCATCCAGTACAACCATTTCACGAATACAACTAGATGTCGCAATGGGCACCTGAACGCACTACAAAGATAGAGGCTATATTAACTTAGCAAGTCCTCCATTTCCCGTAAGTCCGACAAACCCCGCTACACACTGTTCTGTACTAACCTTGTAACACTCGACCAGCACTAATTCGAGCCTAGGCACAAGCACTTACCGGCACCAAGCCGTAGTCAGGGACACATGCTCCGACATGTACAGATGGACTGTGCAATGGCTCCGTGCACCAGAAAGCAAACCAGATCTGACGGCAATGTTACCATGGTTATAGACATAACAACAGGGCTTATCCAATTAGGATCAAGTTACCATTTCAGCCACGTTTGGCGAACGTATCAGGACAGCAAACACGAATTTAGGCTGAAATGGGAGGGGTAATCATAATGTCAAGTAATTACGGAGGTTGTTTGCATGTTTACAAAGTATATGTAGCCTCAATGCGATAATATTTTATTTGTACACCATTGTATAAAACATGCAATGCAATATTTTGAATATTTTAAACATGATGTTAATGTTTTAAAATAGCATACGAGTGGACAAACAATAAGGATTTAAAGACGGCCATGAAACAAATGTGCTGAGTCAGTACTACTGTCACGTCACTCCCTAGGATGCAATCTGTTTTACCATAGCAACCAAATAATGCTAATTAAGTGTGTGATTTGTTGGCCCTTGACATGAATTGTATATATATAGTGCACATCCAGATGGTCAGATGTTAGTGAGCAAGGCGGGAGCAAGCCGCCGAAACGCGTCTGAGCAGAAACTGAATTTGAGAATAAACGCTTGAATTAAGATACACGGAGTCAGCGCCTTCTTTTGATGGAAAGTTTGGTATGGTGAGAATATATATATATATAGATGCGCAGTCATGTGACAGGGGTGTGCTGGTGCTCTCACCAATAGGAGAGCACAGGACTATTTTAAAGCGCAGGTGGAGCAGTATCCTAATCTCTACAGTGGCATCCGAAGAAGGCTTTGTAAGCCGAAATGCATCATGCCTTAAAGCTGTGTGATTAAAGCGTTTCCACACTTTCTCCCCGTGTGGCCTCCTCCTTTTCCTGACTGGAGAGGTTCTTTTGTTTGTTTCCACGCTGTCCAGTGGCGTGTAAGGAGGTCCCGTCCTGCCAAGAGGTTGAAGTACTGCTGGAGTCTGCTTTTGCAGTTTGTTTGTTTCCCGAGGAATCGGATTACTTCAACCCGCCTCAAGAAGTGAGAAATTAAAGGGCTGCTTTTCACTACAGTTCGTGACTTCACGTGGGGCAGGTTACATTGTTCTCCTGCTCACAGCCTGATTGATCTCCATTTCACGAGGCTGGGACGTCTATGGGGAGATAAGGAGGCGTTTTTGGACACTACGTCATCTAGGATCCTTTCATCTCGGACACTCTGCGCCAGTCCTGCCCAGCAATAGACTTCACCTGGACAGAATTCATCATGTCCATCCCCGTGCAGCATCCATCCCGGTGAGGTGGTTTGTGGGAGTTGTAGTGTATATTACACTGCTTCAGATGCGCAGTCATGTGACAGGGGTGTGCTGGTGCTCTCACCAATAGGAGAGCACAGGACTATTTTAAAGCGCAGGTGGAGCAGTATCCTAATCTCTACAGTGGCATCCGAAGAAGGCTTTGTAAGCCGAAATGCATCATGCCTTAAAGCTGAGTGATTAAAGCGTTTCCACACTTTCTTCCCGTGTGGCCTCCTCCTTTTCCTGACTGGAGAGGTTCTTTTGTTTGTTTCCACGCTGTCCAGTGGCGTGTAAGGAGGTCCCGTCCTGCCAAGAGGTTGAAGTACTGCTGGAGTCTGCTTTTGCAGTTTGTTTGTTTCCCGAGGAATCGGATTACTTCAACCCGCCTCAAGGAGTGAGAAATTAAAGGGCTGCTGTTCACTACAGTTCGTGACTTCACGTGGGGCAGGTTACATTGTTCTCCTGCTCACAGCCTGATTGATCTCCATTTCACGAGGCTGGGACGTCTATGGGGAGATAAGGAGGCGTTTTTGGACACTACGTCATCTAGGATCCTTTCATCTCGGACACTCTGCGCCAGTCCTGCCCAGCAATAGACTTCACCTGGACAGAATTCATCATGTCCATCCCCGTGCAGCATCCATCCCGGTGAGGTGGTTTGTGGGAGTTGTAGTGTATATTACACTGCTTCAGATGCGCAGTCATGTGACAGGGGTGTGCTGGTGCTCTCACCAATAGGAGAGCACAGGACTATTTTAAAGCGCAGGTGGAGCAGTATCCTAATCTCTACAGTGGCATCGGAAGAAGGCTTTGTAAGCCGAAATCCATCATGCCTTAAAGCTGTGTGATTAAAGCGTTTCCACACTTTCTCCCCGTGTGGCCTCCTCCTTTTCCTGACTGGAGAGGTTCTTTTGTTTGTTTCCATGCTGTCCAGTGGCGTGTAAGGAGGTCCCGTCCTGCCAAGAGGTTGAAGTACTGCTGGAGTCTGCTTTTGCAGTTTGTTTGTTTCCCGAGGAATCGGATTACTTCAACCCGCCTCAAGAAGTGAGAAATTAAAGGGCTGCTGTTCACTACAGTTCGTGACTTCACGTGGGGCAGGTTACATTGTTCTCCTGCTCACAGCCTGATTGATCTCCATTTCACGAGGCTGGGACGTCTATGGGGAGATAAGGAGGCGTTTTTGGACACTACGTCATCTAGGATCCTTTCATCTCGGACACTCTGCGCCAGTCCTGCCCAGCAATAGACTTCACCTGGACAGAATTCATCATGTCCATCCCCGTGCAGCATCCATCCCGGTGAGGTGGTTTGTGGGAGTTGTAGTGTATATTACACTGCTTCAGATGCGCAGTCATGTGACAGGGGTGTGCTGGTGCTCTCACCAATAGGAAAGCACAGGACTATTTTAAAGCGCAGGTGGAGCAGTATCCTAATCTCTACAGTGGCATCCGAAGAAGGCTTTGTAAGCCGAAATGCATCATGCCTTAAAGCTGTGTGATTAAAGCGTTTCCACACTTTCTTCCCGTGTGGCCTCCTCCTTTTCCTGACTGGAGAGGTTCTTTTGTTTGTTTCCACGCTGTCCAGTGGCGTGTAAGGAGGTCCCGTCCTGCCAAGAGGTTGAAGTACTGCTGGAGTCTGCTTTTGCAGTTTGTTTGTTTCCCGAGGAATCGGATTACTTCAACCCGCCTCAAGGAGTGAGAAATTAAAGGGCTGCTGTTCACTACAGTTCGTGACTTCACGTGGGGCAGGTTACATTGTTCTCCTGCTCACAGCCTGATTGATCTCCATTTCACGAGGCTGGGACGTCTATGGGGAGATAAGGAGGCGTTTTTGGACACTACGTCATCTAGGATCCTTTCATCTCGGACACTCTGCGCCAGTCCTGCCCAGCAATAGACTTCACCTGGACAGAATTCATCATGTCCATCCCCGTGCAGCATCCATCCCGGTGAGGTGGTTTGTGGGAGTTGTAGTGTATATTACACTGCTTCAGATGCGCAGTCATGTGACAGGGGTGTGCCGGTGCTCTCACCAATAGGAGAGCACAGGACTATTTTAAAGCGCAGGTGGAGCAGTATCCTAATCTCTACAGTGGCATCCGAAGAAGGCTTTGTAAGCCGAAATGCATCATGCCTTAAAGCTGTGTGATTAAAGCGTTTCCACACTTTCTCCCCATGTGGCCTCCTCCTTTTCCTGACTGGAGAGGTTCTTTTGTTTGTTTCCACGCTGTCCAGTGGCGCGTAAGGAGGTCCCGTCCTGCCAAGAGTTTGAAGTACTGCTGGAGTCTGCTTTTGCAGTTTGTTTGTTTCCCAAGGAATCGGATTACTTCAACCCGCCTCAAGGAGTGAGAAATTAAAGGGCTGCTGTTCACTACAGTTCGTCACTTCACGTGGGGCAGGTTACATTGTTCTCCTGCTCACAGCCTGATTGATCTCCATTTCACGAGGCTGGGACGTCTATGGGGAGATAAGGAGGCGTTTTTGGACACTACGTCATCTAGGATCCTTTCATCTCGGACACTCTGCGCCAGTCCTGCCCAGCAATAGACTTCACCTGGACAGAATTCATCATGTCCATCCCCGTGCAGCATCCATCCCGGTGAGGTGGTTTGTGGGAGTTGTAGTGTATATTACACTGCTTCAGATGCACAGTCATGTGACAGGGGTGTGCTGGTGCTCTCACCAATAGGAGAGCACAGGACTATTTTAAAGCGCAGGTGGAGCAGTATCCTAATCTCTACAGTGGCATCCGAAGAAGGCTTTGTAAGCCGAAATGCATCATGCCTTAAAGCTGTGTGATTAAAGCGTTTCCACACTTTCTCCCCGTGTGGCCTCCTCCTTTTCCTGACTGGAGAGGTTCTTTTGTTTATATATATATGTATATATATATGTATATATATATTCCAACCACTTCCGATCTCCAACATGAAAAATCGGACACCGACACACAGGAGTAAGCTTCTGCCATTCAGCTCAGGGTTTTTAATCCTTTTATCGCATGACGCGTTTCGGCACACCTGCCTTGTTCACATGGGCAGCCATTAACCACTTGGCTGCTAAGGGGTTTTCCCCTCCTGCGCTGAGCTTTGATGTTTCCCATTATACATGACGAGTTGACCTTGTCATGAGCACAGCTCCAGTGTGCCTCATGACGAGTTCACCTTGTCATTAGCATGCAAGTGGTTAAAATCAAACAAGTTTTATATCAGAGGAAGTTCAGTCACATGGTCAACTCCATAGTTATTACAGAAGACAGACTATGCAATTACACGTAATAGAGTTAATAAAATGAAATATTTTCAATGCACAGTATATAATAAATGGTTAAAACGTAAAATAATTGATAAAACCTTCTCAAATTTTTGATGTTTTTTACTTCCTCTTGTGCATTTAATTCATGCACAACATAAGCCAAAATATATTCATTTTAATTTAATTCTCTGTGCAGTTTAGACACTGTAGGCCAGATGTAGGTAGCCAAATACCGGTAGGTAACGGCTGAAATTACCAAATTTCGGCCGTTACCGACCTGTATTGGGCATTTGAGATGTAGGAGGCATGTTTAAGGATTCGGTAATTTACCGAACGGTAATTTAAGGAAACGGTAAATTACCGAATTCTTACATACCGAATCCTTAATGTGAGTGCATTTTTCATTAAAGGATTCGGTATTTACCACCAACTACAAGTTGGTGGTACATATCGAAAACCTTTGAAAAAGTAAATTTGTGCTTTTCCAAAAGTGCCATGTGGCAGACATACATGCCCTTAGGGCATGTATGTGTGCCACATGTGCACCCATGCACTATTCAGGGGTGCAACAGGGTGTCAATGTGACACCATGCCACCCTTGTATGTCTTCCCCATAGGAATGAATGGGAATTACCGAATTGGTAAATACCAAATCGGTAATTACCAAATTTTACCGAGTCGGTAAAATTTACAGAATTCGGTATTTTAGAATCGGTAAATGTAGATTACCTAGATATGGCCCTGTATGACTTAAGGTCATTCATGGAGGACTATTTTTTTCTGTTTCTAATCTTTCGCCAAACAATGTACCGGGCATGTGCCCATGATTGGAGTCCGATTTCTTATATGTAGTATGTCAATGTCAATGGTACTTATAAAGCGCAAACAATCATCCTAAATATCACGGCGTAGTATTTTCATTCATATACTACCCAGCTCTCTGCCAAAAACAGATCAAATACATTCTTTTTAGTGCTTATAAAGGACACCATTGAGGTTATTCACATAAAAACACTTTTATAAATAATTTTTAAAACACAATAAAGATTAAAAATTACTTAGTGCAAATTTCTCAAACTTTCAAGTATTCATAATAAAGTGCAAGTGCTTCACAGTAACTACATTACATTGTGCAAAATATTGTTTATAAAGTGCCAATGCTTCACAGTAATTGCATTACGTTGTGCAAAATATTGTTAATAAAGTGCCAATGCTTCACAATACTTAAAGCATTTATTTTCATGTGCAAATATAGCATTTAAGGTAAATAAAGTGCAAGTGCTTCACAAATTACCAATACAATATACCACATATAAAAATAACCTATCAGCATTCTTGTGCATCATATAACCCTCATCCTTTAAACACTTATATTTAGAACATTTAATTTATATTTTACACATAATTTGGCTCCAAAACATTTCAACATTTCTCATTACTTTATGTTAGTCTTGTCGGTTCACTTCCTCTGATATCTAACAAATTAAAAATTAATACAAATCTTTGAAATCAAATTTACTCTCTATACCAAATGCACATGTAGATCCTCTTCAATGTTTAAACCATTGGGGTTCTTAGTGTTAACCCCTTCGCCGCTGGGCTAATTCCCCCCACGACATAGGGGGGAGGGGGGTCGCGTGCAGTGCCACGGTGCTTGTGACAAGCTCGGTTCGTCACGCTGCACGGTGGTGCTGTACACATGACGAGCTGAGCTCGTCATGACCACGCCCATTTCCACAGAACGTTCAGCACAGCAGGAGAATTATCCCCGCGTGTGAGCACCGTGGCGGGGGAAACATCCTATACAACGCAACTTTTACCACGCCGTGCATTTACAACGCAACTTTTACAATGCAAGCCATTACAACGCATTGCGCTGGGGGGCGCTCTAGGCTAGGGAATAGGTTTAATTTACTATCCAACACCTTCCCTGCTATCCACGGGGACTGGAGTTGGAATAGTAAATTAAACTATTCACTATCCAGCGCTCCAAAGCCCTATGCGTTGTAAAGGCATGCGTTGTAAAAACAGCGTTGTAAAGGCATGCAATGTAAAAGCATGCGTTGTAATGTCATACATCCCCGTGGCGGTCATGAGCATAGCGCCATCGTGCCCCATGACGAGCTGAGCTCATCATGAGCACGCAAGGTGTTAAACAGGAGTATATACTTGGATTCTAGCTTTCTTATTTTTCTTTCACGTTCACCACCTCTTGGGTCTTTAGGAACTTGGTCTATCGCAAAATAAACCAACTCACTGCAGTTTCATTTGTGCACTTCGTTAATGTGTTGTGCTACCACATAATTTTTATCATTGTTTTTTACGGCTCTTAAATGTTGTCAAATACGGACATGGATCATGTGGATTGTACTACCAATATACATTTTTGGACAAGAACACCTAAGAACATAAACAACAAACTTGCTCTTACAATTGAGGGGATTTCTGATTTTCCAAGGACTATTTAACAGGGGTGAAACCACTTGTGGTTCATTTTTCCCATGTCGGCATGCCTTGCACTTGAAACATTTGTGAAAGCCAGGGCTTACTTTCAACCACCCACCTCCTTTTTTAATTTCCGGATTTGTTTTAAATAAGTCATCCCTCATTGATTTTGCTCTATTAAATGTTATCATAGGTCTTCTTGAAACTTGCCCTTGTAATACTGGATCTTGCTTCACGAGGTACCAATGTCTGCATAAGCTCTCTCTTACTCTCGCTTGGTCAGCATTATATCCCGTGATCATTCAAATCTGACCCTGAGAGTGTGTCAACTTTTCTTTAGTCTTGTCCTTATCAGGTCTTAATAAATCACCTCTGAATATTATCAACCTTTTCTTTTGCCTGTTTCAGTGTTTCCTTCCTGTATCCTCTTTGCAGGAATCTCTCTGTTAGGGCATTCTGAGCTTCACCTACAGCATCGATTTCACTGCAGTTTCTCTTCATCCGTAAATTTTCTGCATATGGGATGCTTATTTTTAATATTGGATGGTGAAAGCTTGTTGCGTGCAAAATAGTATTGCCCGCTGTTGGCTTTCTGTAAGTGTGTGTTTGAATAGCTCCATCAGAGATGTATACTTCTAAATCAAGGTAGGTTACACTAGCTTCACAAAATGGACAAATCATCAATAAATCTGATCCATTTTATGATGTAATCTGTACCGTTTCTCTCATGTTTGACTCTGAGCACCTGCTCCTCCCACCAGCCCATATGCAAATTAGCATAGCTGGGGGCGAATCAGGTGCCCATCACCGTGCCTTGCAGTTGTTTATAGGTATCCCCTCCAAACAAAAAATTATTGTTAGTGAGGCACAATCTACACATTTCCATTTACCTATTTGTGTGTTGGTATAAATTGATTGGCCTCTTGTTCAGGAAATACCTAATTGCTCACATCCCATCTTCGTGGTCAATGCTTGTATACAAGCTTACAACATCTAACGTGATTAAAAGGTAAGACTCCTCCCATTTTACATTTGCAATTTCATTCATGAGGTCTCTCGAATCTTGGATGTAGGCAGGCAACTCTTTTACATAGGGTTGTAAAAATGAATCCAAATACCTTGAGGTGGGTTCGAATAGACTCCCAATGGCGGAGATGATGGGTCTCCCTTGGGGTTTATCTTTCTGCTTGTGAATTTTTGGAATTAGATAAAGAATTGGCAGCACCGGATTTCCAACTTTAAGGAAAGAGTATTCTGATTCGTTTATTAAACCTAACCCTCGCCATCTTGATAGGTCTTTCATAAATTTGTGCTTTATTTCCACAAGATTACTTTGGGGGACCTTCTGATAGCGTTCCTTATCATGTAGCTGTGACATTGCTTCACAGTTGTAAGCTTCTAAGGGCCAAAGGACCAAATTTCCACCCTTATCTGCCTGCCTTACTTCTATATCTTGCAGACTCTGAATCTTTGTTATAACATCATTGTACTTTTTCTCAAAAGCAGATCCATTTGCCAGAAATTCTTTACTTGATATTTCAGATAATTTCTTTAAATCCTTTATCACAAGGTCAGAGAACATATCTATGGCATCTTTTTGTGTATTCGGGGTAAATGTCGAATGCGGTTTAAAATCAGTGGCGGATCTATCATAGACATCCATACAAAACAAATCATCAGCTTGACTCATAGACCCCACCAGACTATCCCCACCACCCTCTCTGACCAACTGCTGGCAATCAAACAACACCTCCATATAACTTACATCCAAATGTGTAGGATCTTCACTTATCGTCATTGTGCCTTCTTTGCGATTTGTGCTCTTGATGCTGAAGAATTTTTTCAGTTTCAATTTCCGAATAAATTTGAAAAAGTCTATCCGTGCTTGGTATAATTAAAATTTGTGCGTTTACAGTAAGTTAATCCTAGGGATAGAATCTTTGTTTATTCCTCACTCAAAGCTAGATCTGTCAAATTTATAACACTCAATGGGGGCACTACTTCTTCTACTCCCGACGCTGATAGAATTCCTTCTTTTTCTTCCCAGACCTCAGCTTCATGCCCACACTGTTGTTTTTTACGTTTCATTGATTTTCTCTTTTTTGATTTTGAAAGTTCATTCTTGTACCTTGATTCCGGTCCTGGTATAAAAAACCGAACTCCTGAATTATGAAGGGTGGGATTAACGTGGTTACAGCTTGAATAATTCCATCTTCTGAGGCTGTTTCCACATCAGAGCTCGCTAGTGAACTCGCTTCCAAAGTATCTCCCTTTTCAGCTTGCACCATACTGCTCACTACATTCTTCCCTATGGCACCACCGGCTTTTGAAAGTGTCTGTTTACGGATGTTGTCAAAGCGTAGTGCGAATGTATAGATCTACCCACGCAAATAATCTAGCCGGTCACGTTGAAACTTTGTTGCTTTCCTCTCTGTAATCATTTGTTCGTATTTGGTTAAACGAGTATTCAATTCTGTTTGAAATTTAGTTATTTCAACTTCACCCAGGATTTTGTTAAGTTCTTTTTCAATTGAATCTAAATGAATCAGTATTTTCTCTCGATCTTTTGTATTGTATTTAATTAAGATTTTCATCATATTTTCCGATGCACTCGCATTGTTTGCCGCCCATTCCCCGAGCATCTCCGGATCGGGGTTCTAATACGGGGGGCCGTTAGTACTCGCAAACCTCTGAGAATCCTCCCAACATCCAGGTATTTACTCAGCGATTTAACCTCCCACTACTTAGAGATTTCATTGGGGCGTAGCTTTTCAAACTTCCGTTTCAGCATTTGAACGTTTCTCTCAGACTCCTTCACACTAGAGTCCACTCCATGTTTTGGGTCTTGTATTGTATTATTTCACTTTGTTCACGGAAAACAGCGTTCATGGCTGCTTCTCGACTTCTCATCAAGGTATCCATTTCAAATTTCTAAATTATAGGGGCGACTGCTATCCACATCACAATCTTTGCTTAAAAAACCCTTTTCGCTCGCTCAGCGAACTCCGCCGGGTTCAGTTTAGATATATATATATATGCACTTGCACTTTAAAAAGATGTTTCCTTCTTCTGTGGCGTCATGTGATCAAGGCCTCTGGGCGGGCCGAAACGTCATGCTGGCAGGTTCGCTCTCGCTGAAATAAACATTTAAATTGCTCACCTGCATTCCTGGGTCGACTCTCGTTTCTTCTCCTCGAAACACAGCATGCACTAGGGGCTCGGCGATTTTGGATCGAGTCTGTGGCATATATGTATTTTTATATATTAACATCAACGCACTTAACCTCACCTTTACTTCTCACATAGATCCCAAAAACACCAATTTCTTGGATATTCAGGTATCTATCCAGGGGGTGTGCATTGAAACAAGTCTATATCAGAAACCCACAGCGGGTAATACCTTATTGCACGCCACGAGCTTTCATCCATATCACCCTATAGCCAGTCTTCCTTATGGGGAGTTCCTGCGAATTCGCAGAGCCTGCAGTTCTGAAAAGGCACTAAAAGAGTCTCAGGAGAAGGTGAGGTGCAGGCTTCTAGCAAGAGGCTAATGCACACAAATTAGATCTGGCAATGAAGAAAGCTAACACAAAGGACAGATCGACATTATTAACTGCAGCTCCTAGACCAGTAAAAGTAGGTAACACACAATTACCATCTGATCACATTGAGTTGGATACAGATACCACCAATCCTCAAGGTAGATTCATCACTACCTACAGCAAGCAGGCGAAGACCATAAGAAAAATAATAAATTCACAATGGCCTTTAGTTTTAACAGATGGAGTTCTCAAAGAAGTTTTACCGTCCAAGCCAAACTTTACCTACCGGAAATCTTTTTCCATGCGGTCTGATTTGGTGAGAAACAGTCCTGAGCTTAGTAACAAGGACTCATGGCTTTCACCAAAGAGGGTTTTTTCAAGTGCAGTAGCTGCAGAGCTTGTGTATTTGGAGTGAATACTAACACCTATAAGAATGCATTCTCGGATGAGATGGTTAAGATAGGTGGGTATTATAACTGCAAAACAGATCACGCAGTATATGTTTTATCATGTGTTTGTGGTCTCCAATATGTGGGGAGCACAAAACTCCAGGTGCATGCACGCATACTGCAACATTTAAGAGCCACAGTTAATTCGGACCCTACATACCCGATTGCATGCCACATTAAGTCTGAACACAATAACAACTTAAATGTTCTAACTTATTTTGTGATAGATAGTGTCCCGGTGAATAAAAGAGGGGGAAACCGAGAAAAAGCTCTCATAAGACTAGAAACTAGCTATATACTGGAGATAGATACAAAGAGTCCACGAGGCCTCAATATGTGTGAGGATTTACACCACTTTCTATAGATGGTTTTCTATAGTTCAGACAAACCACAGGCCACAGCTAATACAGGAAGTTAAAGTAGGCAGGACAAAATAGTTTAATTCTCTTTTTAGAACTGTGATAAGGGGTTTTAAGTATTTATTGTAAGCATTGATGTATTTGTTCTCCATCTGGTGTTGAGTAGATGTGTGTTTTATCATGAATTTGTTTTTTATGAATTTGTGGTTTTAGACTATTTATTTGCGCCATTTGCACAGATAAATCATTTCCCAGATTAATACAATACTAGTTTACAAAGCACTAGCCACTTTAGCCATGGATAGAGTTTGTTGGATTTGTTTGAAATATAGTTCTCCGCATTATGAGGGACTCCATACAGAGAAATTAGTAGGAGGTAGTCTAAACAGATGAGGTCAAGTTAATTTTTATCCATACTGCTGCTTTCTCCCGTATTTTTGAAGTTCCCGGCTGGGGATTTCATTGTTTTCGCACTGTAACAATGTATTCACATTTAGCACTTTACACTAAAGCACTTTTCAGATTGTGGCCAAAAGCTAAAACAAGGACAGGTAGAACTAAAAATCGAATTGGTGACGTTATAAGACATGCAATGTAATGGGATATATCGGGATGAACTTGAGGTTAAGTAATAATCCAGATAGGAAAAATATTTAGCATTATGTAGTGAAAATAGTATATGTATTATGGACATGATATAATTGACAAGTCAGCGCGATATGTTTAAGTGATAAGTGTATTTGTACAGATATAATGCTTCTTTTACAAATAGTGATGTAGAGAAACGCAATCTCATTTTCGTTAGCATAATTGTAAATATCACCAATCCGAGAAATATATACAAAATGAATATCTAGTCCCTTTTCGATGTCAATTTAGGTCACATGACAATCTGAGATATGGTTTTTCATTGGTGGTTTGTATTTTAAATTGAGTGTGATTTTCAACCACTTTCATCTGGTGAGCAAGGCGACTGAGTTCGCCGAAACGCGTCGGATCGGGGCACTCCTATTTCACTGAAAATAAAAAGAAATATTTTGCAACCGTACCGGATTGAAGTGTCCGTTTTCTCCTTGAAGGTGCTGTTTGTGCGGCGTGCTTTGGGAGCGTGGGTCGATATATATATAAATATATATATATATATATATATATATATATATAAAATATATATTATATATATATATATTATATATATATATATATATATATATATATATATATATATATATATATATATATATATACATATATACACATACATATATATATACATACATATATATCCAAACAAGAGAGTGTCCCCTCAAGGAAGCTACCACAAGGGGGTAATTAGTTCACGCTTTTAATAGGGAGCATTTCCCTTCATCACAGCGCCCAAGAGTAAAAAACAATTAAGCAATATACATGATGATTAAATGGTTTAATAAATAACTATACATTTAAAAATATATATATTTATTTATTACTTAATTTACTTCCCTCACTATACCACTACAATCGGAGCTGCCCACACTTAATATATTGCTAAAATGAGTAAGTATAACACAATTTACACAATTATGAATCAATTAATGAATTAATTAATTAACAATTGAAAAATATGTATTAATTAATTATTAATTAATTAGCATCCCACCCTATAGTACTAAAGCCTAGCAACAAACAACTACAATATTATTAAAATAAATCAGTTTTACATAATGAACATAAATAATTTTCAATTAAATAATCAATAATACATAAATAATAATTACTAATTGCTTAATTAAGTTTGCACCCTTAATACCTACAAACCCAACAGCCCACACCTAAAAAATAACTAAAATATAAGGTTATCACACAGTTGATATAATTAATAATCAGTTAAATAACAATGATGTGTTGTTAATTAATTATTATTTAATTAACTTCCCACATTGAACCCATACAAACCCAGTAGCCCACACCTAAGTATAGCTAACAATTAAAATAAATTAAATAATAAATAGTAAAGTAATAATTAATTGTTAATTAATTATTACTTAATTTAATGTACAGCATTTACCCCTACAAACCCAGTAGCCCACACGTAAAATATAGCAAAAACATTATACGTATCATGCAATTAACATTAATAATCAATTCAGTTAATAATAAATTAACAATTAATTTTTAATTCATTATTGCTTAATTAACTTCCTAACCTAATAACAACCTGCTATAACACTATGATAACTATTAATAATTAAATTTAAAATTATAAATCACTTAATATTACAAACTATATTTAAAAATATTTTCAACAATATGTTTTATTGTTATTGAAAACAATATTAACAACAACGATATTCTTAACGATATTACTTAGCAGAAAAAAAACGGATATTCTTGGCAACGATAATTTTGCATCACAATATTTTTGTATCATGATATTGTCCTTCCACTATTTCTGTATATTGATATTTATAACTCAATACTTTGTCCAAATACCATCCAACAGAAAGGTTGCTATTTTTCTTTGGGAAGAACAAACTTCAAGCTAAACCTTCAGGGCTTTTACAAACAGTCAACAAACAAATCAACTTGAATGCATACTGAAATAATGGAAGGAATATCAAAAAAAGATTACTCGTAAAGGAAAGATCATTGTGTCCCTCCAGGCTCCTTCCTGATGTACCTATGGTTAGTGGGCCTTGTGTATACTAGAGTTTATTAAATCACTCAAAATGTGATTTGAACAATTGGATGGAGGACATAAAACTATTGCTCTACTATGATTCTGTCATTACTCTATTGCCTCTACATCACAATTATCTCACCTCCCAATATATTATACACCTGTGGTTCTTAACATAAGTTCCACTGGTGCGCGGTGACCCTCAATGCCTACTTAGGGGGTTCACAACTGTTCAGTAAATTAAATAATGTTAGGAAATAAATAAAATGTATGACATTTGTATATGTATATGGTCACCAATAGGCAGTTATAGTTAGGACCCTGTTTGCATAGGAAAAGTGTTTATTGTCTTGCCTATAACGTTGGTACTGTTTGATGAATCATCACAGAATTTTCAAAGAAAAGTGTCATAGTAAGTCTTGCTGTGCATGGAAAGTTTTTGGGCAATCCCTCACACGGGGGCTGAGAAAAAGGGGGCTCAAATAAAATGTGTTTTCCCATGTTAATTCCCATAGGACCATTGAACATGTCTACAGCCAGAACCACTGGACGGAATTTCACCAAATTTTGGAGAAAGGTAGGTTTGGTTACATAGGTTCTGCTTTTTGTTATTTAGTGCAAATCCATTGAGTAGTTGTTGAGAAATTTAAGAGAATCAGGATAGTGATATCTGTGGCAGCGGCAAGAGAAATTACATGAGAGAAAGTTGCGGCCCCAATTCCATGCATCAGGGAATGGTTCCCAGAGCTGAAAATTCAACACAGAAGTGATATAAGGGTTCAGAGTAGAGGCACTCTGACCCCATGTTTGACAGGAAGGGGTTTTAATGCAACAAATTATGTGATGAAATAAAATAAAAATTGGAAGCGCTAGATTGACTAAGACATCGTAACCATCAGCACGGCCCCCATATAACGTGGCAACACATTTGCGATAATGGGTATTGATGTCATGCCAAATTCACAAATATGAAAAAATTGAAATACTTTCACAGACTCACTCAGAGACTCATACACCAACCGACACATGCACTCAGATACTCATGCACCCATTCACAGACTTACTCAGAGACTCATGCATCTGCTCAAAGACCAAAAATAAATAATCATGCACCCACACCCAATCAGACACTCACAGTCCCAATCACAGACCAACTCAAAGACTCATGCACCCATTACACTCTTACCAACACTCACACACCCACTCACAGAACGACTGAGGGAGTCATGCAACCACTCACACACCCAGTCAAAGAGATATGCACCAACTGACAGGCCCACTCATATCCTCAGGTGTGCATTTTGAGATCCACTCAAAGAGTCATACACTTACTCATGGACTCACTCAGATACTCATGCACCCTGTCAGAGAAGCTCTCAAATAATCATGCATCCAGTCATGTTTCTATAGAAAAGCATATTTTGATTTGCCTATAGATTTGGTACCGTTTGTGGAATCTTCACAAATTTTCCATAATAAATGTCATATTGGGTCTTGTTGAGTGTGATTCTTCAAGCAAGAGCTAAGAAAAAGGGAGGTGGTAAAAAAAGTGTGTTTTGCATGTTAATTCCCATAGACTCTTTAAACACGGCTTCAGTCCGAACTGCTGAACGGAATTACACCAAATTTGGCAAAAAGGTAGTTTTTGATCTCCAGATTATGATTTTAGGTGAAAATCCATTCAGTAATAAGCAAGATATTAAAGGAAATTCAAATTTGTATATCTAAAATCGAGAAAGTCTGCACAAATAATGGCAAGTTCGTGTAGAGATTTGCAGAGCTTTAGGTGCCTGCCAACACTTCAACCAGGAAGTTTTGGTATCCATCTTTGGACCTCAGTTGAGTTCACCCAAAATATGCGGCAGAAAATAAAAGGGGGCAAGGTAGGAATATCCTGACCCCCAAACCTTCGTCTTGGGACCCTGCCAGGGCAAAAAAGCACTTTACAAAAAACACTTTTTCCATGCAATCATGACAAATTTGCGGCAAAAAGGAAAAAAAAGAACCACAGTCTCCCGCGCTTTTTGATAATAAAGGCCCTGGGTAGGCCAGGTCCCAGGGACATGTACAACTTTTTTATAAAAGGAGGGGGGCACATGGGACCCCTCTCGTAGGCCATTTTCATGCCCTGTGGCCTACCACCTCCCAGGTGCTTATAATATAATTATTGCAGAGGGCCGAGTGGACCCCCCTGGGCCCCGGGGACCACCACCTCCCCAGGACCATAAATAATAAGAATAGAGAGACCGCGCGGACCCCCTTGAACCCCAGGAACCACCACCTCCCCCGGGCTAATGTTAAATTTAATGTGGGGGGCTGCATGGACCCCCTGCTTGCCTAGGACCCCCACCTCCCTGGGCTGTAACTAAAAACATATGTGGGGCCGCACTGAGCCCCCCGGGATCACCACTTCACCGGGGTTTTTTGTTTTAGAAGGAGAAAGGCCATTCTCTGCCCTGAGGACCACCAATTCCCTGGGGCAGGTCCTTGAAAATCAAAGGTGGGGGGCAACCCCTACTGGAGCAATACATGGCTCTGGGGATCATAACCCCCCTCATGGCTGGCTCCTGCTATGTCCCGGGGTGGCCACCCCCCAGGGCATTGCTGTTTGCTTTTGCTTGGCGGGAGCTCTGACAGTTTGCAACAAGCAAAATCAACCACTCTAGTTCCAGCTGGCGGGAGCTGTTAGACTGCTCCCACCCACTAGAAGCAGAGGTTTAATCTCTGTCCTTGCCCGTAGACATGCAGGCATGGAAAGAGATGACATTAATGCTCCTACACACAGGGGGATGCATTTCCAGCAACTCCCTGTGTGCAGCAGGATTTCAAGCTACTGCAGGTGGTGGGGAGGGGTCTGGGGCTGTGGAGGCCTTGAGGTTCCCCCAACTGTCCCCATTGTTCACACCAGGTACCCTGGCTGGGACCAGGGCACCCAAGGACACAAAGGCAGGCCGTGGGGGATGAGGTCCCTGGATATAAAATTGGCATGGGGGCGCGGATGCCAAGCCCACCTCCCCCATTGTATTTTGGCTGGACCCCGGGGATGGGGTCCCTGGTGCTGACCTTGGTCCGGGAGGGTGGCAGTGCAGACCCTCCCCCATTTAATAGATATAAATTAAGGCTGAACCCCAGGCAATGGGGTTCCCAGGTCAAAAATCGACCCAGGGAGGGGGTGTTGCATGGTACCCCTCCCCTAGTGAATAATGTCCGGGTCCCTGGAGATGGGATCCCCGGGCTGAAATTAGCCTGGGGAGGGGGTCACATAGCCCCCTCCCCCGTTAAGGGGTGGCCAGGTCCTGGGGTGGTAGGGTGTCTTGCACTCATTTGGCCTTGATTCTTATTTCACAGAAATTATACCTCAGCAGGATTCACTTAAAAATATAAGCACAGCTAGTACCCAGCTGAAGCTCCACTTCGGTAAAAGGACAAATGTTCCTGGGCTTGGGGAAGGCAAAGCAAGTGTGTTTTCTCAGCAAGTGCGTATTGAATAATGATCTTATTTTTTTTTTTTATGTAAAGAGTTTTATATAGCGCTGGCTAGACCCGAAGGTATCAGAGCGCTTTACATGAGAATCAATACTGTAACAGAACAAATTCAACAAATTACACAGTACATCAAAAAATAAGCAGTACAATTAGGATGGGAGAGAAGGACAGAGAGAAGTAGTGGAGGGGGCAGGGGAGGTGAGAAAGGGAGAGAAATAGGGAGAGCCGAAAAAAAAAAGCCTGTCTACAGACCGACTGGGTAGGTGACGACCAAGGAGGGCATCCACGGCCCATCTCCTCTATAGCTAAACCAGGTAGCTCCATCGGGCGCCAGACAAAATAGTTCAGTCTCAATACATTGAGAGGGGAGAGAAGGAGAGACATAAAATAGAGGGAGGATGCGGGAGGAGAGGACTGGAGAGATGAAAGGAAGTGGAACAATGTAGTTTAACAATATAACAGAAAAAGATCAACAAATTACACATTAAATCAAACAATCAGCAATACAATTGGGAGAGGAGAGAGAAAAGTAGTGGGGGGTAGGGGAGGTGAGAGAGTGATGATAAGGGAGGAGACAATAAGGAGAGACGAAAAGAAGTCCGTCTAATTACCGACTGGGTAGGTGACGACCAAGGAGGGAAACCACGGCCCATCTCCCCTACAGCTAAACCAGGTAGCTCTATCGGGTATCAGACAAAATAGTTCAGTCTCAAAACATTGAGAGAGGAGAGAAGGAGAGACATAAAATAGAGGAAGGATGCGGGAGGAAAAGACAGGAGAGACGAGAGGAAGTGGAACAATGTGGTTCAGCAATATCATAGAAAAAGAATAACAATTAAACATTACATAAAGCAATCAGCAATACATTAGGAGAGGAGAGAAAAGAGAGGGAAAAGTAGTGGGGGGTAGGGAAGGTGAGAAAGTGAGGATAAAGGAAGAGACAATAAGGAGAGACGAAAAGAAGTATGTCTAAAGACTGACTGGGTAGGTGACGACCAAGGAGGGAATCCACGGCCCATCTCCCCAATAGCTAAACCAGGTAGCTCCATCGGGCATCAGACAAAATAGTTCAGTCTCAAAACATTGAGAGAGGAGAGAAGGAGAGACATAAAATAGAGGAAGGATGGGGGAGGAAAGGACAGGAGAGACGAGAGGAAGTGGAACAATGTGGTTCAGCAATATCATAGAAAAAGAACAATTTAACATTACATAAAGCAATCAGCAATACATTAGGAGAAAAGAGAAAAGAGAGAGAAAAGTAGTGGGGGGGGTAGGGGAGGTGAGAAAGTGAGGAGAAAGGAAGAGACAATAAGGAGAGACGAAAAGAAGTCTGTCTAAAGACTGACTGGGTAGGTGACGACCAAGGAGGGAATCCACGGCCCATCTCCCCTATAGCTAAACCAGGTAGCTCCATCGGGCATCAGACAAAATAGTTCAGTCTCAATGCATTGAGAGAGGAGAGAAGAAGAGACATAAAATGGAGGGAGGATGCGGGAGGAGAGGACAGGAGAGATGAAAGAAAGTGGAACCATGAGGTTCAACAATATAACAGAAAAAGATTGACAGTTAAACATTAAAACAGATAATCAGCAACACATTAGGAGAGGAGAGAAAGGAGAGAGAGAAGTAGTGGGGGGTAGGGGAGGTGAGACAAAGAGGATAAGGGAAGAGACAGCCGAAGAGACGAAAGGAAGTCTGTCTAAAGACCGACTGGGTAGGTGATGACCAAGGAGGGAATCCATGGCCCATCTCCCCTATAGCTGAACAAGGTAGCTCCATCGGGCGTCAGACAAAATAGTTCAGTCTCAAGTGTCGAGGGAAGAGGTTCACTCAGAAACAGGGTGGGGACAAGGGGCAGTGGCAAGTGATGGCTGAGGGCAGAAGCTGGAAAGAGTAGGAGCGGAGAGAGAAGAGGGTAGGGGAAGTGTGAGGGGGAAGATAAGGTCAGGAGAGACGCGGTCTCAGTAGTAGGGTAGGTCACAGTATAGCATCACAATATTATCGCATATTGTTGCCAATGCTGCTGATGTCTCAGGTGCTCTCTAGCCTCATTCCAAGATAGAAACTGCGTTTGAGTGCTGTTATAAGCAGACCTAGAGTGGCAATGGCAAAAATAGTGAGATAGCATTCGCTTGAGGTACATGCTGGAATAAAATAAAATAAGTAAAATAAGTAAGAAGAAAATATACAAGGAGGTGGGTGAATTAGAATAGATAATTATTCAAGGTCATTCCCTTTTGAGACTGGTTCCTTTCCAGGATGGCCACCTGAGAAGAGAGATGGAGGGAGTCCTTTTTTTCTTTCTATGTTTTTTCGAGCAACAGGAGAGAAGAAGGACAAAATGGCTGATAATTGTTAGTCAACCATTCCGAAAGGCTCATAATTTTCCATAAATCAGGATTTAGTGATTTTTTGAGCAAAGAAAGTCCATCAAACAGTCACCCAAATGGGGATTGTTGCTTCCGTCGCAGCTCAAAGTCAGAGACAAAGACCAGGCCGATCTTGAGTTTTGGAAAGTCTTGTATGCGATAGGGGGACACTCACGAACGCACCCCGGGCCCTGCAGAATCAGGTCAAAAACAGTCAGGCGGGAGCGGTGTTGCTCGCGATCACATCCAGCAACAGACTCCGGAGACAGATCACTCCGGGAGGGCCCATCCACGTCCCCGTCACACTGATGAGGCTGAATCCAGGCCCACGGGACGAGAACGGATTCACTCGGAGTAGCGGACGGGGGCGTTAAACTCACCGGAAAGCCAATGTGCTCGCCTTCAACTACGGGAGGCCGGACCGCTACCTGGGGGATCGTCCACAACTCTGCTCGGGAAGAAGAAGATAAGTCCGGGCCACACGTCAGGGAAAGGCACATATCCACCGAAGCCGAAGGATTCGTTTAACGCTACAGAACCGCAGCATCGCTCCGACGCGGGATCAGCCGGCGGTGCCACCAATGGACCAGCAGCACCACCGGTAAAGCGGGCAGGATCCAGTGTGCATCAATCCTGACCCTCAGGCCGGAGAGGCCCAATAATTAATCAGCGGGAAGGTCCTGGGTCTAAATGGCGTCAGTCGGCCAAATGAGCCCAGATCCAGCCCACAGGCCAGCAGGGACTGCCACAAGGACCGAGGGGACCCAAGCGGTCTCGCTGAATGCAGGAACAGGGCAAAGGGAAATGGCCTGACCAGCTGCAGGGGCGAACAAGGCTACGTCTCGGCTCAATCCCAGATCCACGAATGGCGGGGGGGGGCAACGACTCCAATTCAAGCCCACAGGTAAGTTTCTCATCTAACTTCTTCTTAAGCGGATGAAGTTATGCTTCGTAGTTGCGTCGATAAGGAAAAGGCAGGTTTCAGGATGCAGGGATGTAATTTAGGGGGAGTGAATAGGGGCATAAGTGGGGATTTTCAGAATAAAGTGATCCCTAGCCCCGGAGCGTCCTAGAAGAGCTCCAGCTCAGTGGCGGCCATTTTGCAAGATGCAAGATCTGAAATGCTTTGTGGAGTTGAATGCATTGCTGATCTATTGGCGCACAATCTGAATGTGACTGTGATGAGTGGGTTCTTTCTTGTCCTGACCTGGCGAGAGCAGAGTCCACGGTTCTCCCTTTATGTGACTACGAGAATGGAAATGTGCAAATCACTTAGAAGCTTCACCCGTTTGGCCCCGCCCACCTTAGTAGTATGCCAGGATGATGGAGAGCTTCACAAGCGGCCCCCTCGTGTGTTTCCCACCGATTTTGGTGAGGAGTGCCAAGGAATGTGAGGACATCTCCCCCAAACAAAGAAGTACATTACTTCATATAGTTAAGAGGAAGGGCCCTTATTTGTTGGAGATTTACATCTTTCTACTCTTGTTGCCTTCTCTATAGAAAGATTCATGTTATCACAAATTTCTGGATAAAGCTGCAATAGGAACAATCAGATTGCCAAACTACACACAATGTTACTAGTGGCATTTCCTCGTGCTCGTTATGCAGCTGTAGTGCAGAATACGTAATGAACATTTACCCAAGGTGGTAGCACTTAGTAATTAACCAGTAGAAAGTACCCTACTTCAGTAGATATTTTGTGCAAAACTGTGGACTCTTTTTGGATAAAGGGGCAGGGTTGGTTGCATTGAGGCCCAATTCCTGACACAGCTACTGACACACCCAGACATGGAGACACATACTCACACACTCAGGCACTAACACACCCACTAACACACCCACTCAGACACTGATGCACCCACTCACAGGTCCGCTTAGAAACTTGCACACCCACTCACAGACCCACACACATACACACTCACAGATCTACTGAGATACTCTTACATGCACTCATATACCCAGTCGGACACTCATGCACCCACTCACATATGTACTCAGACACTCTCACACCCACTCACAGACCCATTCAGACACTCATGCACCCACTTACAGACCCACTTATACTCTCTCACACCCACTAACATACCTAATCAGAGATTCACATACCAATTCACAGACCCACTAAAAGACTTATACACACACTCACAGACCCACTCAGAGACTCATACACCCAACCACAGACCCACTCAGACAATCATTCACAGACTGAGTCACATACACATGGAGACACTTGCAAACCCACTCAGACACTCTCACATCCACTTAGATACCCACTCAGACACTCATACACCCACTCACAGACCCGCTCAGACATTCACACACCCACTGACACACCAATGAGACATTTTTGCAGCCATTCTCAGGCCCACTCAGACACTCACACCTACTCACATGCCCATTGACACACTCATGTACTCACTCACACATCCACTGAGACACTCATGCACTCACTACCACAGTCACTCTCAGAGGTTACAATCAAGAAATAACATTTTAACAAACATAGAAATTTACATTTCAAAAAACAAAGATTACAGGGATGTTATAGGTAGGATTTTGAATTAATTTTTTTAATTCACTAAAGAAGGTTTACAGGGACATTATAGTTAAGAAACAGAACTAAAACATAGAAATTCACTGAAAAAAACAAAGGATATAGGGATGCTATTGTTAGGCTCAGATTTCCCTAATACAAAACTATAGAAATCCAGCAGGTATAGTTACCTGAGCTAACTATAACTTACGCCCCTGCAATACGCTGCTTATGGCTTTACATATTAAATCATTTAAGACATGGTCAGTGATATCACTGATGAAATCACTGATGGCATCTCAAATTACATCACTGATGACATCATTCACAGGACAACTCACACACCCAGTCACACCCCATAGAACCTCTCATACACTCAGCCCCACAGAACCTCTCACATACCCATTCACAGACCCATACATATACTCACACAACCAATCACTCATCCATAGACCCACTAACACATCCACTCACTCATATAGCCACTCACTCATCCACTAACTCACCCATACAGTTGCTCATGCACCCACTCACTCACCAATACAGCTACTCACATTTCAAGTCATACAGACATACAGACATTTAAACACCTACTCATATACCCTTTCAGCTACTCACACACCCATCAATCCCCCATACAGAAACTGACACAGCCACTTACACACTCACCCATACAGCCACTCACACTGCCACTCACTCACCAACCAATACAGCTACTCACACACCCACTCATTGATCCATACAGCCACTCATTCACCCATAGAACCAATAAGACACCCACTCACACTCACACAGAACCACTTAAATACTAATTAACACATTCATAAAACCACCCATACACCTAATCACTTACCCTTACAGCCACTCATATATTCACTCTCTAATACAGCCATTCATACCCACTCACTTACCTGTACTCACCAATACAGCTACTCACACACCCACTTACACACCTATGCAGCCTCTCACACAGCCACTAACTCAGCCATACAGCCACCCACACACCCACTCAGTCACCCATAACGCCACTCACACACCCACTTACACACCCATGCAGCCACTCACACAGCCACTAACTCACCCATGCAGCCACTCACACACCCACTCTGTTTCCAATACAGCCACTCACACAGCCACTTACTCACTCATACAACTAGTCACATATGCACTAATGCATCCATACAGCCACTCGCACACTCACACATCCACTCAGGCATTAACTAATTACTACTACAGAAAGAATGGTATTTTAACTTATTCTGTAGCTCAGTATATATTTTAGAGTCTCAGAAACATTCACAAAACACTTACACTCAAGCAATGATGTAATCAGTGATGTCATCGGTGAGGTAATCAGAGATATCATCAGTGATATCCCTGACTATGCCGTGAGTGATGTATTATGTGAGGTCATAAGCAGTGCTTTGCGGGGAGTGGGTTATAGTTGGCTTAGGTAACTATAACAGCTGAATTTCTATGGTTTCTTATGAGTGAAATCCGAGCCAAACTATAACATCCTCCTGTAAATAGGAGGCAGCGTCAAAGTCAATGGGTGTTGTGGTGGACTGCCCAGCCCTATACACCCATTGCCCTCCCCGTTCACACTAAGTACAGCATGAAAGGTTGCCTTATTTACAAGGCAGTGTAAAGCCACATTAAATGGCTTAACACTGCCTTGTACATAAGGCGAAGCCCCTATAGCCATCACAAGGTCACTAAAAGTGATGTTTTGGTGGTGATAGGGGCTTGTAAATATACCCATTAGATTGTAGAAATTACTTAACATGGGATCACTGCCTTCCAGTGACACACTGGTGGCCCTAAGAAGTTAGAAGGTTTTGAACCACTAGTTTAGACCCTTTCTCAACGTACACTGGGACCATAGAACATAGCCAGCTGCGAGCAGCATCTTAGGTTCTCCAGTAATCCCAGAAGGAACTACAGCAAGAGAGCACCACAGAGTGCCAGTCAGCGGAAGTGGCATCATTCTCCCCTAAAAGCACCTCAATAAGTTACAGAAAAGGAAATGTCTGGACTCAAAGTGCTTACATGTTGGAGTGCACCACAACCTAGGATAAGGGATATTTGTTGGCAGTGCTCTGCCTACGAGTTAAAACACAGGGCCTGAGGGACTTTGTGCACTGTGACTGTAATATACTGCGTGCATAAAAGGCTCAGGTGGAATGGTTGGGCATCTCGCCAAGATTGACTGGTTTGGAGGTGTCAGGAAATTAGGGGGCATGTTTAGCAGAAAAGGCCGCAGTGTGTCTCTATATTCCATCTTGCTGCAGCGAGCTGCATCATTAGGAAAGTGTAGGGATGCATTGTGTTTGTAGCAATATGACTCATCCCTGTGCTTTCCTCCGCATTGGTGCACAAATGGCTACCATGTGCCAATGCAGGCACCCTTGTACCATGGTGGAAGGGTGCATACATTGCAGGGAGGAGTGTTTTTATGTAGGAAGGGACACCTTCCTGTAAAAAAATAATCATTGATTGAATGTAGCACACATAGAAAGAGCAAAAAATATTGAGAGGTATTTCTCATTGTCGTGCCACTTTAAGTTCTCCCCATGGGAGGCATTAGAATCTGGCACATTCCCAAGTTTACAAACCCTTGTAAATCTAGAATGTATCAGAATTCATGGGTGTTGCGTGGGAATGCCCACAGCAACAGCCATGTTACGCCGCTTTCACACAGAGTAATGCATGAAACTGGGCAATATTTACAAGGCCAAGAAATGCCACGCAGGGTGACTTGGCATGGCCTTGTAAATCAGGCTCCACATTGTGCACCACCGGAGCATAAAAAAAAGTGATGCTCCGGTGGCGCAGGGGCCTTGTAAATATGCACCTTGGTTTGATCCAACACTGCTTTATACTCCTGTGTTCAACTGTAAGTGAAACAAAGGTGTCATATAGTACATGTTCAATCTGGTGATCTTCTCCTTGACACATCTGGGCTGACCTGTAAGGCAATCTGGTAGCACAATAAGAGCCGGTGTTCTGGTTCTTTGCTGGTTTACACTGTCAATTTCCCTTATATTAACACTAACTTTCCCCGAGGCAAGCACACATTCATTGAGTGAGTGCGAAGTGGAAGCCCTCGTTGTAGCCTGGCCATTTTTTACGTTATTTGTATATCTGTTTTAATCTAATTATTTTACACTTGTAGTTTAATCTGTGACAATATTTTAACTTGTTCTAACCTACTGTAGAATTATTTAAAATATATACTTTTACTAAGTATTGTGTGGTGTGTTAACTCACGAATCACCGCCGCTGGTTGCTGCTCTCTGTGCCCCCGGTCCGCCACTGCATTGCCGATTGTTGTGGAGGGGTACAGTTCCTCCCTCTTCCATTGCGCTTCCGCTTCCGGCCAGATTCCTAACCGGATGCACGCAGAGGACTCACGCAGCGGGCGTGCCTAAGGCAGCCTGTGTGTGCCTGGACCGGACCCAGGGCCATGACCCCTGGCCTTTAGGACTCATACAAAAGTTCACTTATTCAGCTAAGGAGCTTTGGGATCTCCGACCAGCTTTAATGAATAACTGCTCTTGCATGGATCCTAGGCTGTTCTCACAGCATTCACTGCTTACCTGCTCAGTGTGCAACTGTCAATATATAAATATGATCATGAGGACACGAGGGGTCCAAATGCTTTCCACAGGTCCCTCAGAAAAAGCTGATATTTTGCCCAAATCTAAGAGACTTAATTGGGATTTAGTCAATGCTTGGTCTCTTCCTAAACATACAATTTAGATCGCAGAGCTGATTGAAACAGCAGGGTTGGATTGTTTATTCATCACTGAGACTTGGGAAGATAGTGCTTGTAACCCTGATTTTGTGATCGCGTCCCTAAGGGCTATGACCTCTTTAGGCAGATAGACATGCTAAAATGGGCGGTGGTTTGGCACTTATCTATCGCAATGTACCCTCTGCGATCCGTAAGGATGTGACTATTGAAGCCCACGAAGCAGTCCAGTTTAAAATTGTTAGGGACTGCCAAGTCCTTTTCTCTGGAATCCTTCTTTATAGACCCCCAGGATGCAATAAAATACTTAGCAGAGAGCAGTCTACTTTCAAAATTCTTCACCATCCTAGGAGACTTTAACTTCTACCTGGAGGCTTCAGATGATAAACCTACATCCAATCTCTTTGATATTTCAGATTCTTTAGGACTAGAACAGTTAGTTAACGAGCCTACGCACACAGCTGGTCATACATGACGGCCTCTTCTCTAATGATCCATCTTTAAAAATCATAAACATCCTTCTGGAGATCTGGTCTGATCACTCGATTATCAGGTTTTCTACTGAAAGCCTTAGTGATCGGCCACATGAGCAGAACGCACCAGCCACCATCAGCTACAAATATTGGAGCAAATTAAACTCTGTTACTTTGAAACAGTCCTTAGCTGAGCACTTCCCTCCCCCACCTGCAGAGGCCGAGTCAGCTGCCTCATGTTATGCGAACTGGTTGTCAGACACGTACCAGGAGCTGGTTCCCATCAAAAATCAGCGCTCTTTTAGGAAGGAACCTATGGCTCCTTAGTTCTCTGAAGCCTTGAGGCTGAAAAACAAGCACGTAGAAGGCAAGAAAGGATTTGGAGAAAAAACTACAATAAACAGACGAGACTAGTATAATAGAATACCTTAACCTCAAACAAAGATCTTATAAAGAAGGAAAAGAGTAGCTGCTTTGCCCAGGCAATCAATAGGGCCTCTAATTCATCGAAATAACTTTTTCAAGTTGTTCAGAGACTTAGGACCATATCAAATATAACCAATCCCTCTGATACGTAATCCTTTTGTGATGCTCTTGCTACAGCCTTCAAAAAGAAAGTAAATGTAATCTTCCAGGACTTCGACAAGAGGGACTCTCATCCTCCTGGAGCCCCTACTGGGAATGCGTTAGGTGACTGTTCTTCTACACACTTTTCTGCCACTTCACCAGAACAACTAAGCTCCCTAATTTGGCAATCCAAATCAGGCTCCCCTTATGAACCTTGCCCAGTAAAGATCTTGAAGCTAGTCCCTGACATTATCACTAGGAACCTATCTCAGGTCTTTAATATCATGTTTGCCACTGGGACATTCCCCTAGGCCTGAAACAGTCCTCTATCCTTCCACTCTTAAAAATGTCCAATTTAAAGGTTAACGACATGGCCATCTATCGTCCTATCGCTCGACTACCTCTGCCTGGGGAAACATCATTGATGACAACGTTAATATGAGCACGCAAATATCATCTGTCACATCCGGAGCCTACTATATCATAAAAATGATAAGAAAAATTCTTCCTTTCATTACAGGCAGCCACAGAAAAACTTTAATAACCCTGCTTGTACTTCCCAGGTTGGACGATTGTAATAGACTTTATCTAACCGTTTTAGAAAAACATTTAAGTCAACTACAACTAGTCCAAGATTCTGCAGCAAGACCGATTTTTAATCTTCCTAAATCCTCTTCCATTAAGCAGGGACTTTGCAAGCTGCACTGGCTTCCCATGCTCAGCCGGGCTAAGTTGAAAGTCCTCATCTTGGCTCACAAAGGACTACATAACTCAGGCCCAGAATTCCTCAGGTCGGTTTTCAAGAGAGACAAGCCCAACAGAGAACTCAGATCGGCCAAAGCCAATCTTTTAGTTGTTCCGATAGTTAAGAAGATGCAATGGGGAGGCAGAGGTATAGTCCTCAAGAAAATCAAACCCTGGAACAGCCTCCACCCCACCTCAGAGCTTTTGCTTCACTAACATTATTTAGGAAGGAGATAAAAACCTCCCTATTTAACATTGAAGTCTCCACTCACCTGCCTCTTCTGACAGCACCAAGACACCTTGGTAATCATGCGCTTTAAAAATTTCCTAACACAACATTCAGACTCATTCCTCGCAAAACACTTATATAATATGCCCTCACTTTTTTAGCTGTCTGTTTCACTAATTGGGGCCACTTTTATTGTGGCACCTGGGCCTATTTTCTGCCTCTTCTTATTCCGAAAATGGTGGATTAACTCCCCAATTGAGCACAGATACCCTGGTGTATTTGGCAGGAAAGTGGCATACCCCTGTACCGCCTGCTCAACAGCTTCTCTTAGAATGTGTGGTGCAACAAAGTCGGCCTCATTTTAGTGCGCTCACACAGTAGAGGGTGGAGTGCACGGTATGCAGACAAAATATAGAAATTTAAATATCGATATACAATAATATCGATGTTTAAATATCGAAGGGACATAATATAGAAGGTAAGTAATATCGACTGATTTTAATATCGATATTAGTAATATCGTTGTTTTAAATATCGATGTTAGTAATATCGATGATAATAATTTTGATGTTACTAATATCGATTTTTATATTATTTTCTTGTATATTATTATGTGTTCATTATGTTTTTAATTTATTTTTATGTAATTTAATTAATTGTTGTATTTTAGTACTGTAGCGGGTTGTGGGTTTATAGGGGAATAGAGTGGGAAGTAATTTATTTATATTAATTATTAATTATTAATTATTAGGAATTATAAATCAATTTTGATTAATTGGTAATTCATTGTAATTAATGGTCATTAATTGTAATTAATTGATTAATTGATAATTATGTTCTGTAGCGGGTTGTGGGTTAATAGGGGAATAGGGTGGGAAGTAATTTAATTATACTAAATTAATTATTAATTAGTGGGAATTATAAATTGATTTTGATGAATTGGTAATTGATTTTAATAATTGATAATTAATTTTTATTAATTGATTAATTGATAATTATGTTCTGTAGCGGGTTGTGGGTTTATAGGGGAATAGGGTGGGAAGTAATTTAATTATACTAATTTAATTATTAATTATTAGGAAATATATACCAATTTTAATTAATTGGTAATTAATATTAATTATTTGGTAATTAATTCATATTAATTGATTAATTCATAAATATGTCCTGTAGTGGGTTGTGGGTTTATAGGAGAATAGGGTGGGAAGTAATTTAAATGTAATTGAGTAATAAAGTGTTTTAATTAATTATTTTGTTAATTATATAATTGTTAATGAATTATTAATTGGTAATTAAATATTATGAAATGGTCTTTATTATTAATTTTTTTAGTTAATTATTTATTGCTAATCATGTTTTTAATAATTATGTATTGGTATTTGTAAATGGTTTATATTTATTTAATAGTTACGTTTTTTATTATTTAAAAACAATGTTTTATTTGTAAGTATGTTATTTTTACCTCTTCGCTATCCAACACTTTCCCTACTGTTGCACTCTTTGGAGTGGGAATAGTAATTTTTACCCCTACGCTATCCAACACTTTCCCTACTGTTGCACTCTCTGGAGTAGGAATAGTAATTTTTACCCCTACGCTATCCAACACTTTCCCTACTGTTGCACTCTCTGGAGTTGGAATAGTAATTTTTACCCCTACGCTATCCAACACTTTCCCTACTGTTGCACTCTCTGGAGTGGGAATAGTAATTGTTACCCCTACGCTATCCAACACTTTCCCTACTGTTGCACTCTCTGGAGTTGGAATAGTAATTGTTACCCCTCCGCTATCCAACACTTTCCCTACTGTTGCACTCTCTGGAGTGGGAATAGTAATTTTTACCCCTACGCTATCCAACACTTTCCCTACTGTTGAACTGTCTGGAGTGAGAATAGTAATTGTTACCCCTACGCTATCCAACACTTTCTCTACTGTTGCACTCTCTGGAGTAGGAATAGTAAGTGTTACCCCTACTCTATCCAACACTTTCCCTACTGTTGCACTCTCTGGAGTTGGAATAGTAATTGTTACCCCTACTCTATCCAACACTTTCCCTACTGTTGCACTCTCTGGAGTGGGAATAGTAATTTTTACCCCTACGCTATCCAACACTTTCCCTACTGTTGCACTCTCTGGAGTGGGAATAGTAATTGTTACCCCTAAGCTATCCAACACTTTCCCTACTGTTGCACTCTCTGGAGTGGGAATATTAATTGTTACCCCTACGCTATCCAACACTTTCCCTACTGTTGTACTCTCTGGAATTGGAATAGTAATTGTTACCCTTATGCTATCCAACACTTTCCCTACTGTTGCACTCTTTGGAGTGGGAATAGTCATTTTTACCCCTACGCTATCCAACATTTACTTACTTTTTTAATTTGTTTTACATTTTTATTAATTGTTATTTATATTATTATTTTATGTATATAAATTTATTTGTAATTTATTATATTTTCATTTATTTATAAGTTATTAAAATAATTGTTTAGAGTTATTATTAATGAAGTATATTCTATGTATTATATCTTTATTATTATTTGTTTGTATTACATAATTTATTAATTTTAAATATTATAATATATTTTAAACTATGTTTATTACATTTATAAGTATTATTTTATTAAAATTACATTTTTTTTAATTAAACAACGATATTTTTTTTAAAACTATATTTTTGACATCTATATATTTTTTTCGAAATTTTTGTACTTACATTGTTTGAGATAGGATGTCGATATTGTTGTAATCGATATTTTTGTTGCGATATTTTTGTATGTAGATATTTTTGTATTCGATATTTTGTCATAGATTCGGAGTGCACCTCCTATTCAGCAACTTTACCTTACCTTCAGTAAGAGGTTGTGATCTGACGGCTAGATTGACAACTTTGGAGCTGGGAAATCAAGGTTCGAGCCTCGGGGTCGTGTCCACATCCTGTGATCCTGGGCAAATCACTTAGAAGCACATGCATCAGTATTGCATTTTGCGATTCCTTAATTGCGAAAAATAAGGAATCGCAATTAAGGAATTGCAAACTGCAATGCATCAAGAAATCGCTATAAAAATAGCGATTTCTTAAAATTCCTTAATTGCGATTCTCTAATTGAGAATCGCAATTAAGTAAGAACTCCCCATCCATTCCTACGGGCCTAGAGGCCCATAGGAAGGAATGGACAGACATTCTTAATTTGCAATTCACCATTAGAAATTCGCAAATTTTTATTTTTATTATTTGTAGTTACTGTATTGGTTTGACAACATCTGTATCACTTCACTTTTGATGGAAGATTTAATGTAATGTCTTTTGCTTTCGTTTTCTTACTTCAATAAAAACGATTTGAATAAAAAAAAAAAGAAATTCGCAAATTAAGAATGCAATTTCAAGGGTGCACGGGTGTCCAAAGGACACCCTCTTGCACCCCTGAAATCTGCTTAGAAGTACATTTTGCACACTCACATGCCCTAAGGGCATGTGTGTGTGTAAAATGGAACTTTGAAAAATGCACTTTAGTGCATTTTTCAAAGTTTTTGCAAATTACCATGAAGGTCAACTTCATGGTAATTTGCTCCCCTTATTTGCGAATTCGCAAATGTTTAGAGTTTGATGCGTTACATTTAAGGAATCTCAATTTGAGATTCCTTAAATGCAATCGCAATTTAAGAAATCGCTATTTTGCGATTTCTTAAATTGCGAAAAAATTCCAAAAATGTTAATGCATCCCAAAAATGGGAATTGCATTCGCAAACGGCCGAATTTTGCGATTCGCACCATTTGCGAATGCAATTTCCTTTGATGCATGTGCCCCTAAATCTCCCGAATGCCTGCCGGAAAAAAAATTAACGTGTCCTTGTGTAACATAACCGGTGCTCATCATGTAAAGCACTCCAATACCTTCCGGTCGAGTTCGCGCTTAATAAATCTACGGAAAAAAAACTTCCTAATCTATGCTACCTTGGAATCCACGTAGGTACGTGCTACGCCAACGCTAAACTTTAGCAGATGAGCAAGAGGCCTCGGCCTGCCCTGGCTCATTTCTCCTTTTTGTGTGGGTGATTGTATGAGTGAGATTTCTACACCTCCATGATTCAATTGCACCTGTTCTCTCACTATTCGTTCACCACAGTTTTAGCCACATAAATATTTATGTTCATGCATACATGTCAATTTGAATTTATAACTAATATAAAGAAGGAAAATTGACCCCCAATGCTTTGTTTAGTTGAGGAAAAAACAGCTGTGATTGAAACGCAGTGAGCAGTCACGCCTCTGGTCCCCGGTTCCACTGCACCGGCTGCACTATTTATAGCCAAATCCCTGCAGATTTTGTAATTCTAGAGACGTGGAATGATGGGTACGTCTTGGGGTCAGTAAGGTTGTTTAAATGCCAAATGTTGTCTTCATGGCCTATCTTTAACCCCGCTATAGATTTCACCTGGATCATTTGTGGATATTTGGCTCTGGGGTATATACACCGGTTTTCGAGCAAAGTTACCCTGCTAAACCGAGCTTATAATTTCTCCTTTGATAATGGGTTCGAGTTATATATAACGGGTTGCACGACAAAACGTATCTAATTAAAGCATTTTTAATGCAAGCTGCTCAAAGCAAATACTATAGGTTGATTTCATTGTTTTCAATCGCCTAATTTAAATGTAACTACGTTCAGTGTTCATTTAATGTACACAGGAGTTACAAAGTTAGAAAGAAAATCGATTCATGAAGTAATACTCCACCATGTGGCCTGAGTGGAAATGTGCAATATTTTCACTGTCTAAGAAAAGACGTTCATAATTCTTACAGCAGCTATGGAATTGCAAAACATGGAGATCAAAGGAAGGCTGGCATATCCTGGTACCCCACAAAGGTCTTTTGGGATTATTGAAAATAAAGGCTTTTTATTTACTTTTGTTTAAGAAGAATTTTACGTGAAATTCAAGGAATGTTTTCCTGACAGGTCCTAAAAGCAAAACACACCACATATCACCCCTAGATCTTGCCAAGTGAAAATATATCAAGTAACACGACCAGTATGAAAGAAACAACACATCTTTTCATAGGAATTAGTTATGGGTTTACATATTTATATTTTGGCCAGGAACGAACCACACAGCTTTTAAGTGGAGGTGAAAATACACTTACATGTGTTTATATACTGAAGGGGTCATTTAAAGGCTGGGATTACACAAATACATATAAAACAGAGAAAACACGTTTTCTTTTCTAACCTACAGCCAGTTAAGTAAACAGCCAACTTTCTGCTCAAGAGAGAGAGAGAGTGTGTTTATTCTAATTAGTTTTTGAAAGTGAAGTCTAATTCTTTTCTTTCCAGTATTGTGCTGAATTTAAGGAATGCTTGCTGAAGTTTAGTAATGCTTCTGCAGGTTTCATGATTTAGATCCTTTAACAAAGCATTGTGTGTGAGAATTTGTGCTTATTCCAGACTTAATTGCGACTTGTAAATTTCAATCTGAAAGAAATGCTTGCTCAAGATTCACAAAGCATGTGATATAAAAAAAATTGTAGGTAACTTTTATGTACTCCTTTCGCATATTTGAATTCAATCTGGATATCCAGTCTTGAATCATGAAGCACTGTGTGTGAGCTATCAAGTCTTACTTCGGGATTGGCTGTCATTCTAGCAAGGAAAACAAGCATTGGAAATGCAATAGGTCTCGGATTTATTTGAGTTAGAGCTAATGCCATTGTAAATGCCATTGTAAATGGCAATGTCTTTTAGCCATGTGTCATGGAGTGTATGCATGTGGTGTGTAGTGGAATTATGTGGTTTAGATTGGAATTGTTCACCCTGCACACTGACACACTGTTCACCCTGCACACACACACACTGTTCACCCTGCACACACACTCTCACACTGCTCACCCTACACACTCTCACACTGCTCACCCTGCACACTCTCACACTGCTCACACTCACACACTGCTCACCCTACACGCTCACACACTGCTCACCTTGTACGCTCACACAATGTTCACCCTGCACGCTCACACACTGTTAACCCTGCATACTCACACACTGCTCACCCTGCACGCTCACACACTGCTCACACTACACACTCACACACTGCTCTCCCTACGTAATGCGAAAAGACCTAGCTCTGCCCTTTGTCCTGTGTTGTAATCGTACAGTAGGTTGTGAGTAGTTGCGCTTGATTGGTTGAGGTGTCCCCTCCTTGCTGCTCCCCTCACAGAGGGCTGGCTGCCTCAATGAAGCTCCCAAGACACGTGTTCAGCTGTTCTTTGTTTTAGCTCCTGTGTGTCAGTGCACCGTGTAAGCGCACAAGCATACCCTGCTCTCTCTGGAACAGTCACTCTGCACTCTGCCCTCAACAGCACTCTGCCCTCAACAGCACTCTGCCCTCAACAGCACACAGCACTCTGCACTCAATAGCACACAGTACTCTGCACTCAACAGCACTCTTCACTCAACAGCACTCTGCACTCAACAGCACACAGCACTCTGCACTCAACAACACACAGCACTCAACAGCACTCTGCACTCAACAGCACTCTGCACTCAACAGCACTCAAAGGCACTCTGCACTCAACAGCACACAGCACTCAACAGCACACTGCACTCAACAGCACAAAGCACTCAACAGCACACAGCACTCTGCCCTCAACAGCACTCTGCGCTCTGCCCTCAACAGCACTCTGCACTCTGCCCTCAACAGCAATCTGCACTCTGCCCTCAACAGCACTCTGCACTCTGCCCTCAACAGCACTCTGCACTCCACAGCACTCTGCAGCACTCTGCACTCAACAGCACTCTGCACTCAACAGCACTCTGCACTCAACAACACACAGCACTCAACAACACACAGCGCTCTGCACTCAACAGCACACATCACTCTGCACTCAACAGCACACAGCACTCTGCACTCATCAGCACACAGCACTCTGCACTCAACAGCACACATCACTCTGCACTCAACAGCACACAGCACTGCACTAAACATCACTCTGCACTCAACAGCACTCTGCACTCAACAGCACACAGCACTCTGCACTCAACAACACACAGCACTCAACAGCACTCTGCACTCAACAGCACTCTGCACTCAACAGCACTCTGCCCTCAACAGCACTCTGCCCTCAACTGCACTCAACAGCAATCTGCCCTCAACTGCACTCAACAGCACTCTGCCCTCAACTGCACTCAACAGCACTCTGCACTCAACAGCACTCTGCACTCAACAGCACTCTGCACTCAACAGCACACAGCACTCAACAGCACACAGCACTCAACAACACACATCACTGCACTCAACAGCACACAGCACTCTGCACTCAACAGCACTCTGCACTCAACAGCACACAGCACTAAACAGCACACAGCACTCAACAACACACAACACTCAACAGCACACAGCACTCTGCACTCAACAGCACACAGCACTAAACAGCACACAGCACTCAACAACACACAACACTCAACAGCACACAACACTCTGCACTCAACAGCACACAGCACTCTGCACTCAACAGCACTCTGCACTCTGCCCTCAACTCAACAGCACTCTGCACTCAACTCAACAGCACTCTGCACTCAACTCAACAGCACTCTGCACTGAACTCAACAGCACTCTGCACTCAACAGCACACAGCACTCTGCACTCAACAGCACTCTGCACTCAACAGCACTCAGCACTCTGCCCTCAACTCAACAGCACTCTGCCCTCAACTCAACAGCACAGCACTCTGCACTCACCTCAACAGCACTCTGCACTCAACTCAACAGCACTCTGCACTCAACTCAACAGCACTCTGCACTCAACAGCACACAGCACTCTGCACTCAACAGCACTCTGCACCCTCATAATTGTACGTGTATGCATATCTAATGCATTATATATTACATACAATCCTTATGAAATGGATTCTAAGAGGGATAAACTGGATGCTGAATGACGTAGAAACACTATTGCATCCATATGTTCGCGCACTAAGAAACACTCGCACATACTTATGATATATCCATGTATCGTCAACAGTTGGTCAGATTACCCTTTCTTGAAGTGGGGCACAGTCCAAATAGCAACTGTAAACTCGAAAAGGCACACAGCGTGTTTCTAACTGCGTGAAATGTAATTGTCTTCAGAACCCCTTCGTACCCAAGTGTTCTTTCCAGAACAAAACATACAAGAAAGAGTAAAGAGAAAAACATTAGGAATATTCACTGCTGCTTCATTGCCGGAAACACATGTGCTATGCGTGTTCAAATCCCCTCCCCGCACACTAGGCAACCATTTCAGTCACATGCAATTTGTGAATGCACTTTTCATGCAGCTCCGTAAGAATTGACATATGTGTTAGTGAGGGAAATGAACCTGGAACCGGCGTGTGCACATTTCCTGCCCGAATGAATAACCAACGCCTGTGAAGTGCTGCCGGTATAGGCCAGTAAGCACACAATGACCTGTTTCACTGCCTCCCCAGCTCCCAACCATACACGAGCCATAGCCGCTCGGGGAATAAGAAAAACTCCTCGCCAAATCTTAACCAGAATATATCGCAATGCGTCTAATGAAACATACTATGTTAGTCCACCCACGAATCACTACCGGCATGTTCATAAGAAACAGACATCTCGTCAAACTGCAACTGGCGATTTGTGAAATGTAGAGACATTGCGTTGGAGTAAGTTGTGGTGAAAAGCACGCACACACAGTGTGTGTACATGCATTGGATGGAGATCAGGCAACACTAAGGATATGCACAGCTTAAAGCGTACAGCTAAACAACAACACAGATTGGGAAAGGAGACCGAAAAACAAGCAGCACAGAAAGCGATCACTTTCGTGATCGCAATTGTTTAAAAAAAAATGACGGCGAGTGGTGCACGCGCGCGCGCGACTGCCAGCATATGTCTTCAATTATCTCCGCCGTCGCGGCCGAGATACTTGAAGATATATGGCCTTCTGCTGTGCGTGACCGCACTCAATATGCCATAGGCGGAGCTACTCTACCGCCTATGGCCTATTGCGTGCTCTCTTCTAAAAACACCTGCATGTGAGGGCCAATTGCCATGCAGCTGGCAAAAAAAAATAGCAAAATGCACAAGCATTCTGGAATTCGGTAGGTACGATTTCCGAACCCCTCAGAAAAGGACTCTTGGGCTCCGCCCACACTGCTAAGCAGAGTGACGTAGGCCCGTGCCCTAAAAAGGCTTTTGACTCCTAAAACTTTCACCTGTAAGAAGTTACAGGTCAGAAAAAAGCACCATGTTTTCTTCATGTGATCTGTATTGCTAACACTTTAGATTTATGGTAGAGTCCACATGACAAAGAAAATTGATTATGAGTTATGAGTTATATTCCACATGTTAGCCGACAGAGTATGCAGCTGTCGGATAGTGCTGTTACAAAAAGAAATTGCTGGATCACCACAGACTACTCCTAAGTTATTTAAGTGTTACTTATGTGTCATTTAAGTAAAGTGCATAACAAATCCACCTTCATTCCGCTTCTACCTCATGACAAATAGATACCTTCCATGACTGTACCATCAAGGCTCTTGGAGATCTGAGACACAGGAACAGACAAACCAGGAACACATCCAACAACTTGTCTCACATTCAGAGACAGGCTTGGAGGTCTCTGCATGAGGACACCAATATTGTGATCCGTCCTGCGGACAAAGGGGGCAACATTGTCATTTTAGACAGAGATGACTATATAGAAGAGGCCTTACGACAACTCAATGACAGCAAATTTTATATACTCATTACACAGGATATATATACAACCATAGTATCACCAGCATATGGTAGAAACTGACCAATTGGAGGGAGAAGGGACTTCTGGTATGGGAAGAGTTCTTCTATTTGAAAAAAGACCATCCGTTACTCCCCATACTTTACCTTATTCCCAAACTGCACAAAAACAACACCAAACCGTCAGGGCGCCCTATCGTATCGTCCATTGGAAGTGTCAGTGGGCACATTTCCAAGTATGAAGACCACTTCTTAAGGGACTTCGTGGTACAATTGCCCAGCTATTTGAAAGATACCAAAGACTTTCTGTGTAAAATTGAGAATCTGGTTTGGGACCCTGAATTCCTGTTCATTGCACTCGATGTGCATTTGCTCTACACTGTTATAGATCATGAGCAGGGTTTAGAGGCATGTGAGCACTACTTACAACGTAGGCCCCTCAAATATCAGGAACATAGTAAAATGATCATTGAAATGACTGATTTCTGCCTTAAAAACAATATATTTGCCTTCAATGGCGCCCTCTACAGGCAGGTCAATGGTACTGCCATGGGTTCTTGTTTTGCGGCCAGTTTTGTGAACTCCTTTATGGGCTACTGGGAACAAGAGATATTTGGCAGCACCATCCTCAAGGATGATTTCCAGAAAATTGTCATGTGGCTATGCTACATTGACGACTTGTTCATCATCTGGAGAGGTACCAAGGGGGATGCTGAGGAATTCATTGAGAAACTCAACTCCAACAAGTATAACATGCTGCTGACAGGCAACATTAGTGCAGACAGAACAGACTACTTGGATGTATGTCTGGAAATCAAACAGGGCAAAATATGTACCTCTCTCTTCAGGAAAGCCACAGCAGGTAATAGTGTCCTGCATGCCCTCAGCAGCAATCCAGAAGCACTGAAATGCAGCACACCTTTTGGTGAACTGCTGAGTGCCAAAAGGAACTGGAACAACACTGAGGCATACAGAGAAGAGAGAGATAACATCATTGAGAGGTTCCATTCGAGGGGTTATCCTAATTGGGTTTTGAATAAGGCCAAAGAACGGGCAGACAATTGAAAGATCCCAGACCCTCCAGGACAATGTTCTGATCACACAGAATGAGGACAATGACAAAACATGGTTGATCCTCACACACAATGCAGAATCACATACGATAAAATACTTACTTGCCAAACATTGGGACATCTTAAAAAACGTGTTGGGGAGCAGTATGACGGACAGACCTATCATCACTTACAGAGGTAACAGAAATATCTGTGATCTAGTAGTCAGAAATGACATTACACACTACCCTTCTAACACCGGCCATGGCCTCAAAGGATATTATCCTTGTAGCCATTGCAAAGCTTGCAAAAGTAGCAAATACAGAACTGATCTGACATACAATGACATAACTAAGAAGATCACACAATTTGCGATGTGTAGCACTTGCTTTGTCATCTATGCCATAGAGTGCCCCTGTAAATTATGGTACATTGGTAGCACGACTTGCACTGCTAAAAAGAGGGTCCTGGAACATCGCAGAGCCATTGCCAACCATGATCCCAAATATCCGGTTGCCCGTCACTTTGGAGAGAAACATTTCTCCAATGCTTCTGATTTGTGTTTTTTGATTATCAAACACATCCCAAAGAGCCCCAGAGGTGGGGACAGAGAACTTACCCTCAGGCAACGAGAATCCCGTTACATCATAGATTTTCAAACCAGAAGCCCGGGGGTCTTAACATGGATGAAGAGCTTTCCATCCATCTTAGAGAAGGGTCATAATCTCCTTTTTATACACCCCCTGTCCAGGACAACCTAGAACTACACTTGTGTACATCTGTATTTAACTGACTTACTGATTTAACTGGATTGTATGTGCCCATGTATCCTCTCTCTCCTCTCTTTCTCTCTCCCCCTTCCCCTCTTTGGATGTACGGCATCTGTAATTTGTATTATATGTTTTACAAGAAAAGTAGGAATTTCCTATGCCATTTAGTGATTTTAACCATTTATGTTTTTTTCTCTTTTGCTTTTCAGGAGAAAAGGAAGGGGCCCACTCACATGTATTCACCAGCACGGGCAGCCTACCCTTTTCATCTGGTATGAATGCACTTTAGTCACATCCTGTATGTTTCACTCTAGCTGTCACTTTGGAATCACTGGTAGGTGCACGATCTATTATTTTAAGGTACGCTATTTGCATTATGTAGGTACTTGCCAAGCACTGATTTCAACTGCTATTTACATTCTGTATAGCATCTACATGGCACGGCAACATCTTCTCAAGGTACGCCACTAGCACCATTTAGGCACTTACCAAACACTGTATTTACCCGCCATACTTTGGTTTTAAGCGTTATTAAGGTGTGTTTACACTCTGGATTCTGTCTGTGGCAGAACCTGTCATCACGTTCAGCCCCAGCTGTATTGCAGATCGGGCCGATCTCATATTTGATTCTAGCCACTTGGCAGTCATCGAAGGAGCCATATAGTACTCTGTGCATTTGGGCTTCTTTTGCACTACACTATTTCTGCCTAGCACAGCTTTCTTAAATTATTAAGAACCTAATTTTATCAATAGGAGGCACGAGTGACGCGTGCGCCATATGCAGTATTTTCGCGCTACCACAATGATATTGGAATGTACTCATAGACATTATGTCAATATCCTTTCATGATGGCGGCAATAATCAGGGAAAGTGTGATTCAACATGTACCCTGATTTGGGTGTTTCTGATTTGTGGTGTTTCATACCCTGACTCACCACTACAAGATGTCTGCCATTACCAGGATCACAGTGATGTAACATTGTTCCTTGTTTATGTCTAACGTTGATCGTGAAACTTTATCAGTGACTGTATTGATGTGCACTTTCACACGTGATCAAGGATTTCGCCGAAACGCGTTGTGTGAATTAAATTGGATTACAAGATTGTTGGCTGCCTGTTTCTTTCCTGAGAGCGTAAAAGGATTGACTTTTGTGGATTATTGGAAACACCGGCGCGCTTCACCGGAGTGTACGCCACTCTTCTATGGGTCCCAGTGCTCCAGTAGGAGCTTCTTGAATGAATGTCATTTAATATATATATATATATATATATATATATATATATATATATATATATATATATATATATATATATATTCACTGAAAAAACCATAGGTTATAGACCATATATAGTTAGGAATTAGCATTTACAAAACCTTGAAAATTCACTGAAAAAACCATAGGTTATAGACCATATATAGTTAGGAATTAGCATTTACAAAACCTTGAAAATTCACTGCAAAAACCATAGGTTAGAGACCATATATAGTTAGCTGGACATTTTATTGACATAAAACCAATGAAATTCCATATATAGTTAGTTGCACTAACTATATATCGCGCACCCGCAATCCACTGCTGATGATGTCACATATTACATCATTCATGACATGGTCAGTGACATCACTGATGACATCACTGATGACATCTCAAATGACATCACTGATGACATCACTGATAACAACATCCAGTGATTTTTTGTTTCTATAAAGTTTAAATATGTCTTACATATTGAAGAATGAGTGGATGTGTAAGTATCTGGACGAAGGATTTAGTAGGTGCATGACTGACTGTATGAGTGAGTGATTAAATGTGTCTCACTGAGTGCATGGGTTAGTGACTAAACTGTCTTAATTTGTGCATCATGTCTGTTGTTCTGTAAACTGCTGCATGTGTTGATCAGTAGCTATATGAGTAACTATATGGGTTATTGATTGATTGCCCAAGTATTTGTATGGGAGACTGAGTGTGTGTGTGGCTAGCTGGGAGGTGTGTGACTCTGTGCAGATCAATCTGTACTTGTATCAATGATTGTATAAGAAGGTAAGTATGTGTTAGTATATGTTTGAAAATGTAAGGTGCTCTATATTTAACTGTATAGACAAGAAAATGGAAGTCTCATTGATTCTTTACAGGACTGACTAGGTGTGTGAGTAACTCCATGGATGAGTGGCAGACTGTGAGTGTCTGTATAGGTGTATGAGTGCATATGATAGTGTTGTAAAGATGAGTGATTGTATGTATGAATGATTGTATGGGTGAATGAGTGAAGGTGTGTGTAGACGTAGCAATCAGTGAGTGCGTATGTAGTAACTAGTATTGGTGTGTCAATGGTTTCAAAAATTATACTCTTTTTAACACTGGGTGAAACAGAGGTTATATTAAAATGTGAGGAGATGCATTGTATTGTCACATGAATGATATCATCAGTGATGTGGTCATTGATGTCAAATGAGATGTCATCAGTGATGTCATCAGTGATGTCATTTGAGATGTCATCAGTGATGTCATCAGTGATGTCACTGACCATGTCATGAATGATGTAATATGTGACATCATCAGCAGTGGATTGCGGGTGCGCGATATATAGTTAGTGCAACTAACTATATATGGAATTTCATTGGTTTTATGTCAATAAAATGTCCAGCTAACTATATATGGTCTCTAACCTATGGTTTTTGCAGTGAATTTTCAAGGTTTTGTAAATGCTAATTCCTAACTATATATGGTCTATAACCTATGGTTTTTTCAGTGAATTTTCAAGGTTTTGTAAATGCTAATTCCTAACTATATATGGTCTATAACCTATGGTTTTTTCAGTGAATTTCAATGGTTTTTTAATAGCAAATATCATAAGCTGTCGAATGTCAAGTACGTGGTAAGTAAAAACATTTTCGTGTTTATGCACACTGATCTGCTTTGAATGCTGCCCCCCACCCCTCATTTCTATTAGGAGTACTCTCTCTTTGCAGATAGTGAAGGGTAGTTAACGCAGCCCTTTGCCCCCTTTGTAATCCGTCGTGCCTGCTTCTCTCTCCATTTGATTGATTGTTCTCTTTGGTTCATTCTCTATTTACAAACAAGCACAGAGTCGCAATACTCTGTTTAGTCTTTGCAGATAGCGAAAAATCGTGTAAAAAAACAAAAGGAATCGAACAAAATCAGTAGGCCACTAATGGGATCTCTTTTTGACCTCGCTAAAATAGAAACATTAGGAACAACCTGTTGAAAATAGCAATGCGTATGTACATAAGCGGCGTTCATTTGTGTTCACAGTACCCCTTGTTGATTGTTTCAATCGAGCATTGAATTGTTCGAAGTTGGTTCTCTTAAGGATCTTCTCTGCCTGCAAACGAGGAAGAATAGGAATATTCTCTCTCCCTTTGCAGATAGTGAAGGGTAGGTAACGCAAGCCTTTAACACGTCGTACCTATTTCATTCCTCATTGATTGATTGATTGTCCGAACATTGACTGTTTGGGAATTAGTTCTTTTTGGAGGTATTCCCTGTTTGCAAATAAACGTAGGAAAATCTTTGCAAGTAGTGAAAGGGTACGTAATGCGGACCTTTCTCCCCCATTGTAATCTGTCATGCCTATCTACTCCCCACTGATTGATGCACCTGTTTCACCCGGACCATTTACTAGAGATACGTTATCTGGCCCGACCAGAGAGCACCCCTAGTGAAAAGGACATATGCAATAATAACGAAGTGATCACTGTATCCTGTTAACAGAAACTTTAGCATGAAACAACCTGGAAAGAAAAGAATAGGAAAACGAAAATCAGTAGGCCACTGATGAACATGAACTTTTATTAAACAACGAACAAAGAAACGATAACATAACGTAATGATAAAACCTATTAATGTACTAGAAACAAGAAAACGTTAAAATATGCCAGTGGTGAGAGACCAGAAAAACAGTAAGAGAAACCAAATCACCCCTCGCTGTCCCACCGCCTGCCACGCCAAAAAAATCGATAGACTAGGGAAAATGCAAGTCAGTAGAACATCCGCCCCCACTCTGGAAACTTCCAAGGTGGGGCAGGGTTGCGGCTACGCCCAGCCGGGAGCAGCCCATATAAGGCAGGTCCTGCTGCCACGCCTCGGCCAGGAGATCCTAACGTAGGGTGTAGCCGGAGGAGAGGCCGAGGCCAGCGGGACCCGGCCAGGGGATTGCCTTTACAACGCTGAACAGTTGCAGGGGGGGGGAATGTCTCCTCGACCCTCCCGTCTCTCTCCCAGTCCGGCCGCGGTGGCCCTTGAGAGTTACAGGTACTCCCGCCACATGCTCTTCCGGTCCGGCCACCAACGGTCGGGGGGCCGAGGACGACGGGATCCGGCTGCAGCCGATAAACCAAGAAACCCGTTCATGGGGCCAGAGCCAGGGGCGTCCGGCCGACATCTACCGGAAGCCCGGCCCGAAGACGGACGGGACACTTCTTCTTTCTTGAATAATGGCTGCGACAACACTGGGGGGGATTTCTTGCACATGCCTCCGACCCCCCCCCCCTCGTCCTCATCGCCTGGTCCGGCCATAACAAATCTCAAGCGAGACGCCGTGGGGTGCACTGGGAGGGAGAGACGGTGCGAACAGGCCTCTCCCGCCTCCCCAGGTGGAGGCTTCCCAGCTGCACCCTCAGCGCTCCAGGCGCCCGGAAAGGGTTCTTCCACTGTGGCCATGCTGCAACGTCTCGCCCGGCAGGGTGGAGCCCGTCCGCTCATTTGACCCCGCGATCGCCAGTAGCTACCGAACTCTCAAAATGGCGGTCGACCTGGCAAGAGCGGGCCCAGCATAAAGAAATGGCCCGGTCACTGCTTGACTCCACCACCGTAGTCCTCCACGACCTTGAAGATTCTAGAGGAGCCGCGGGAGTCTCCGACCCCCGATGGGGAATGACTGCCATGATCGCCCGTGGAGTGACGAAACTGTATCCGCGGGACGTCGGCGCTCCCATGCTGGCGCCAGCCTCACTTTGAATTACTAGAATCCTGCAGACCTCAGTTCCGGTGAAAGCACAGTGTGACCCGGTAGGAAAAATTGTTGCACCCCCTCCCCTTTTTCACTGATAGTTCAAACCACCGATCCTTTCCTTTGCCCTTTTAACGGAACTTTGGACTGCCTCCCCCTCTTTTACATTTTCTAGAGAAAACAAAACATTAACCACTACATTAGCATAGCAGTTGACACCAGAACTGTTTTCAAATTTAAAACCAACAACATCTTCAACAAAATCCTTTTTGTTTCTGCTGTGACCCTGCTACAGCACAGGCATTGTCCCCATCAGTAATTCTGCGATGCCGGTAAGAATAGCTGTGGTGCCTACTGGACTCACTCACCCCCGCGGCGCCCCACGCCGTTATTTGCTGGGCGGCAACTTACTAGACATCACTTTCGTGCCATCTAGATTTCAGCGCGTTCTGCTGCCTTGTAACTATTCGCACAACAGACCGCTACTGACAAGAATATTTCATTATTGGTGCTGTCAATTTCAATAAATCTATTGGATAATTCAAAAGAAATTGCCACGGTCTCTTCGTTGTTTAAATGTTTTTACTGTTTTTGTTTTGTTGTATATATTTATATGTTATTAAAGTTTTATATTCCTACTACTTTGTTGGAGTGCTACATATTTTTAATGTGACACATAATTGTAAAAACTTTGATGTACCAAGAGTCATTCCTGGAATCTTCCGCTTCAGGCTCGGTCCCCTCCCCAATCACAATACAGGATGGTTTTCAGATAGTAGGAACGCGTGTGGTGTGACGGATCTCATCGGGTGTGGGCCTTGATCTACTATAACTCCTTTGAAGAGGGGTGATTCTTTACAGCTGGGGCCATAAACTACATCTGCAGGGCTAGCTGATAGCCTGGACAATCGGACACAGAGGAAGAGGAGTGTCAGAGGGTGCGGTAGTGAATAGGGCGAAAGGGAGGTGTCGGGCGGGCACAGAGTGTGATTTTCAGGGAAGAGCAGCGCAGATGGGGGGAGGTTTATTGCCCATGCATAAGACAGAGAGCGGGGGTGACCAGTGCCTGGGGAAGATGCTTGCGAGGGTGAGGAGCCATGCTACGAATCGACAGCGTGCAGAGAGTGGGTCTGGTCAAGACATCTAAAATGGCTGCCGTGCACCACAAAAGTGTGGCATTTCAAAAAAGGCAAGATGGCGCAAACAATGTTTTTCAACACTTCCTCATTTCCTTTGAATCGAACGTTAACAGACGTTGGGGCATATTACCAAAGTTAAGCGATATTTATCGCTAACGATGCTTACCAACGAATTTTTTACCGCTAAGCATCGTCAGAAATTATCGAAGATAAACCTTGCTATTATCAAGGTTTATCGCAAATGCGATAATAAACGGCCGCAATGCATCAATATCGCTAAAAACTCAGCGATATTCATGCATTACCGAGCTAATGCTCTTAGCCATGTTATCCACCTCCCATTGGATAACATGGCTAAGAACTGCTCAGGGCAGGTGTTACTTTTTGGAGATATTCGCGCTTAGCGCGAATATCTCCAAAAGGAGATAGATATCTTGCATGTTGTAATGCAAGTTATTGTGGTATATGGAACTCATACCATAATCTCTCAGGAAAGCAGAAACTGATCCTTTTGGGACCGCCTAAAAAGGCCTAGGGGGTGAGGAGTACTCTACTTTGCCCCCTTTTCACGTTCCGAACTATTTTATTTTACTCTCTTCTGTAATTACACAAAATAGCAGCGATAAGATGCATCGGAGACACAGTGAGAGAAAGGAGGCCGGAGATGAAGAAGAGATGTCAAATACACATTGGAGATAATATAGTGGCAGAAGGGAAGTAAATATGAGTAAACTTACCATGTAACATAAAAATGTTGCACTCTATACTATAAGTCTCATTTTATACTACAATCACTTCGCTACAACCTCATAAATTAAAAATAAAAATGAATAATGTCTCAAACAATTTTTGATTTCTAAATATAAATTTATTCTTCAGAATTTTCTAAATTTGAAAGAACTAGTAACATGTCCTCATCAGCAATGTCCTCATGAAAAGTCTGCAATGATGATTCTTGTAACTCTATGGTCTCCAAACATTCGATAAATTCGCCATCAAGAGATTGATCAAAAAAATCATTCAAGTCATCTCCTCCTTGTGACAATATTTCATTATTGGTGCTGTCAATTTCAATCAATGTAGTGGAATCATTCAAGTCATCTCCTCGTGACAATATTTCATTATTGGTGCTCTCAATTTCAATCAATGTAGTGGAATCATTCAAGTCATCTCCTCCTTGTGACAATATTTCATTATTGGTGCTGTCCATTTCAATCAATCTAATGGAATCATACAAGTCATCTCCTCCTTGTGACAATATTTCATTATTGGTGCTCTCAATTTCAATCAATGTAGTGGAATCATTCAAGTCATCTCCTTGTGCCAATATTTCATTATTGGTGCTGTCCATTTCAATCAATCTAATGGAATCATACAAGTCATCTCCTCCTTGTGACAATATTTCATTATTGGTGCTCTCAATTTCAATCAATGTAGTGGACAATTCAAAAGAAATTGCCACGGTCTCTTCATTGTCAGCCATTTTATTTTGAAATTGCTTGCTGTAAATTGCAGAAAAAAATAATCACTTTCATTTATCGTTTTTAGTAATACATAATATAAAACTAATTTTATCAAGTATTTAGTATAACAGAAGGACTGCAAATAAATAACAGAAAACATTTTTCAAATTATCTTCAAGTGTACAACATAGTTCCCCTTACAAATTAACAACTCACCTTTTTAAAAGTAGGAGAAGTGTTAATACTGTGTAAATCAAACACCAGAAATTCACCACCAAAAATTCCTCACAAATGTACCTCAGACAGTAGTATCACAAAATGGCTGTGGTTTCCTCTCATTTGAAATATATACATAACCAATTAACTTTCATCACACACAAATACAAAACCAAACTAACATTTTAATTGGTTCTAAATTTCAACACTTTCAAATGTGTTTTCCCCATGCAATTTTCCATAGGACATTTACATACGTCTACAGCCTGAATGGCTGAACGGAATTACACCAAACTTGGCAAAATGGTACATCAAACCTAAGAGGTCAGGAAGGATCTACTATGCCCCATTATGGTCATTTCCCCCTTCGCTTTGGCCTCCTCTTGTCTCTCAATCCTACCGAGAGACAAGATGGCGGCCGCTACTGACTGTTTGGAATGTTGACAGACGCCGGAGAACCAATCAGCTTCGCAAACCTCCGTAATGCGAAAAGTACGCGAAGCGGAGCGCTGTTACAGATATATATCTTTTTTTGAACGTTAATTTCTCAAAATCCACTGGAGCACATATATTGAGACCTAGCAAAGGCACATCGGGCTACCAGTCCCTAATATTTTGCCAAGTTTCGTGCAAATCCATTCAGCCATTCGATTATTATTATTATTTTTTTTTTTTGCCCCGCGGGGCCCTTTTAAAACCTCCACATCAAACGTAGGGGGTCAGCGAGGATCTACTATTCCCCCTTATGGTCATTTGCCCCTTCGCTTTGGCCTCCTCTTGTCTCTCGATCCTACCGAGAGACAAGATGGCGGCCGCTACGGACTGTTTGGAATGTTGACAGACGCCGGAGAACCAATCAGCTTCGCTTCACAAAGCTCCGTTGCGCGAAAAGTACGCGTCCTGGAGCGCTGCCCGGTCCGCTGTTACAGATATATATCTTTTTTTAAACGTTAATTTCTCAAAATCCACTGTAGCACATATATTGAGACCTACAAAAGGCACATCGGGCTACCAGTCCCTACAATTTTGCCAAGTTTCGTGCAAATCCATTCAGCCGTTCGGGCTAAAAGTGAGGCCAACCGCCCTATGGAAAACTCAATGTTAAAAACACGTTTTGGGACCCCCCTTTTTTCTCAGCCCCCCCTTGACGAACCCCCCCCAAATTTTCAAGGGCTGCTCAGAAACAAAATGTGCCATTTTCCTGAAAATTTCAGCCAATTCCGTCCACAAACGCCAAAGTTATTAGACATAGAATTTTCAAAAAACCCATAGAGAAAAAATCCTAACTATATATACCTACTGGCGACCGCCAGTAGGTAATATATATATATATATATTCACTGAAAAAAACATAGGTTTCACACCAGTTATAGTTAGGAATTAGCATGTAAAAAAACCTATTAAATTCACTGAAAAAACATAGGTTTGACACCAGTTATAGTTAGCTGGAAATTTTACTCGCATAAAACCATTGAAATTCCCACGTTATAGTTAGTTGGACTCACTATAACTTGCGCGCCTGCAATGCACTGCTGATGACGTCACATATTACATCACTCATGACATGGTCAGTGACATCACTCATGACATCACTGATGACACCATCCAGTGAATGTGTGTCTTTCTGAAAAATAAATATGTGTTATATATATATATGTAAAAGTTGATGGAAGAATAAATGTTTAAATAGGTGTTTACATGGATGTTTTAAAAAAAATGGATTGGTTAACTGGCTTATTAAGTGTATCTTAGTGAATACATATAATAGGGAGTAATGTTTAAATATTTAAATATATGTATTAGTGTTTCACTTTGTGTATAAGTGGTTGTATGTGTTTTAAAGACAGCATATGTGCAGGACTGTATGGGTGGATGAGTGTGTATGTGTGTGTTAGTGAGTGAATAACTGTCTCACTAGTGTCTTTATCAGTAACTACATATGTTTTAATCTAGTATATATGAATATTGATTTATATAAGTGAGTATATGTGAGAGTGAGGGATTGTAAGAGTTCCTGTTTAAATTAGTATGTGTTTCTATAAGTGATTGTTTAAGAGAGTAAGTATGTGTAAGTTTCCTTAGAAGTAAAGTGGTAGTGTGTGTATAGCTGTATATGCAAATAAATGGATGTTCAATAGTTTATTAGCATGTGTGAGTATGTGTGAGAGTATCTTTTGGATGACTGTCAGTGTGTAACAGGATGTATAGGTGTATCACTACATATGATGAGTGAGTATATGTATGAGTGACTATATAGAACTGTTGGTGAATGAGTGGATGTGTATATAGATGGTGGAATTACTGAATTGGTTGTTGTAACTGGTATGGGTATCTCCATTTTTTTGTACATTTTATTTTTTATTTTTGAATATGTGTTTCAAGGGTTACATTACACTGAAAGGAGGTCTGTTACTCTGTCACAAGACTGCGCTTACCGGTGCGCTCATTGGTACGCGCACCGGGAGCGCTTCAGGGCAAAAAAAAAAAATAGTATTACATAAATATACAATATAGGATTCATTATAAAATAGAAATTAGCTATTAAAAAACCTATGAAATTCGTCCCGTGAGCGCCATTGCCGCGAACGAAAACATCATCGTGACGTATCGCGTAGCCGCGTAATGCGTCTTATGACGCACGGCGTAAGCGCTTCCGGAAGCGCTCGAGCGCATACGATCGCGCAACGTAAGCGCCGCCGGGCGCGCACCGGGGCGCGTAGCGTAAGCACGTCGGGTCATGTGACCTGAAAATAACACTTTTCATTGGTTCAGAACATTTTGGTTTCCAAATGATGAAAGCCCGGGTCATGTGACGTGAAAATAACACTTTTCATTGGTTTAGAACAGATTTGTTTTCCAAATGATGAAAGCCCCCACCTTTTTTCCTCATTCTCACTTTGTTCTTTGAGTGAGGAAGACCTGCTTCTATTGATAGAGAAATGGCTTCATTAGTAGCAGCAGCTGGAGCATCTGCATCACCACCACCACCACCACCACCACAAGGGCCACCACAACATCACATTGGTGGTGAACAAAAAGAGGAGGAGGAAGAGGAGGAGGATGAGAGAAGGGAGTTCCTGCCTGTAGACAATCCCCCATATAAACCAAAGGAGCACTTTATATGGGAGTTTTTTAAAATGCCAAGGGGTGCAAAGAAGGTAAACGCTGCAAAGGTGACCTGTCTCATCTGTGGCGCTGTACTATCCAGGGGGAACCCTGCCAAAAAATATTCATTTGGCAATCACACAATAATTCGCCACATGTAACGATTGCATCCCAATAACTATTCTGTTGATGAGGTGAGAGAATTGTGCAGAAACCTTCCCCAAACATCTTTCAGAGCCTCAACAAGCAAAGAACCCTCTCCATCGGGTCCAGAGGCAAGGGAGATGATCCCAAATATCCAAACCAAGGTTGGTAGATACAAAATTGTTTGTATATATTGTGTTAAAACAATTACCTATGGTGAGAAGAGTATTACACTCATCAACGTTGCTGGTGATAACCACAAGTGCCCAAAGAACCCTTAATTTTTTCCTGTTTTTTTTTTTGCTCCAGTTGAGCCGTTTACAATTCCCTGTTTTTTGTTTCTCCCCATAACAAATATAAAAAAAATATAAAACTGTTCAGAAAAGCCAAAAAAAGTAAAAAATGTTCAAAAAAAACAATAAAAAATATAAAACAACAAAAAGAATAAAAAAACAGTTCTTTTTAGAACTACCTCCAATCTATAAAAAAATGCTACATTTTTGAAAAACTCTGTCATTCTTTTTTCTCTAGGGTACGCTCCCCGGTACGCGTACCGGGGCGCGCACCCCAAAATTTTTTTTTTTTTAAATTAAAGGAGTGAGCATGAGGGAAAGACACAGAGAGAGTGATGTTAAGAGAAAGAGAGCTAGAGGAAGCAACACAGAGGGACTGTTTATTACATAGTAAGACAGAGAGAAGGTGTAATAGGGTGTAAGTGAGAAAAGGAAAATGAATAAGGAAGCGAAAGAAGGGAAGAGAGAGGAAGAAGACTAAAGCAGAGGTACTGGGAGAATGTGAGTTGGTGTTGAAAGTAAAAGGAAGGACAGTAAAGGATGGGGAATGAGGGGTAGTGACGGAACCGGAGTAAAGGAACAACGGTGAGGGAGGGTGAGAAAAGAGCAGTGAGTGTAAGTAAAGAGGGGTGAAAGAGGGTGGATAAAAGTGAATAAGGGTAAGACATGGGGAGTGACAGAGAGAAAAGACAGAGAGAGTAAAGGAAGGAGTGACTGAAAGGGTCTGAGTGTAGCAGCAAAGGAAGGTAAGTAAGGGAGTGTGGGTGAGTTGTAGGGAGCGAGCATGACGAAAGAGTAGTGACAGAGTGAGGGGACAGAGACAGCGATGGTAAGAGAGACAGAGTGAGGGAACGGAAGTGAGGAACTGTGAGGACAGACGGACTGAGAGAAGGAGTGAGAGGAGTGAAGTAAATGAGTAAGGGAATGAGTGAGGGAGCGAGGGAAGGGAACAGAGGGTAAGGGAAGTAAAGCAGGGGGCCTGAAAGAAGTTGAATGCCGTAGGAGAGTAAGGGAAAGAGGAGTAAACATAGAGGATAAGAATAAGTGAGGGAAGCAGAGTAAGGGAACAGGAGTGAGGTAGGGTGAGAGAATAGTAGTGAGGTTAAAACAAAGGGTGATGACAAACTACATTTTTTTAGTCACACTTACCATATAATTAATGTATATTTAATTACATGTTTTACTACACTTTGTATCTGTGAAAGAGAGAAAAAAAATAAGTTATAATTAGTAAAATATATATTTTAAAATAGAAGAGACAAGTTAAGAGGTTAAAAATCATAAAAGTATACTAAGAAATAAAGTAAGAGTGAAGGACACAGAAAGGGAAATAAAGTAATGTAGAAGGACAAAAAGAGGGAAAAAGAAATAGAAGGAGAGCAAATTACTAAGAGTAAGGCAGATACATTCAGTGACAGAGAGGAAGAGAAGAAGAGAGAAATGAACTGAAGGTCAGAAAGATACTAAAAGAATGTGAGCTAGCAAAACTAAATCAGGAAACAGGAGTAAGTAAAAAGGGAATGACTGAGAGGGAAAGGAGTCTGATTGAGGATGCATTTACAAGAATGAGGAATGGAAGATGACTGAAAGTGAGTGAAGGGGAGCCACAGAGTGAAGGGATGAAGGGAGAGAGGATAATATAGAAGGATTGAGGGAAAAGGAGTGAGGAAGTTAGTAGACAGAGGGACTAAGGGAAGGACTGAGTGAAGTGGAATACAATGAGTGAGGAAAGGAAAATGACTAAGGAAGCAAAAAGAAGGAAAGAGAGGGGAAGAGGACTACAGCAGTGGAACAGAGAGAATGTGATTCGGTGATGAAACTAAAGAGAAGGACACTGAAAAATAGGAAATGAGAGGTAGTAATGGAACCGGAGTAAAAGAAAAGGGGATGAAGAACGATGAGAGAGGAGCAGTGAAGTTGTTGTAAGAGAAATGATAGAAGGTAGATAAACACAAGTGAGCATAACACAAGGAGAGTGAGGGACTGAGGACATAGAGGTAGTGAACGAAAAACAGAGAGAAGAGGACAAATGAAAGGAGCATAGAAAGATAAGTCAGGGAGAGTGGGTGAGTTATAGTGACAGACTGCGACAAAAGAGGTGAGTGAGTAAAGAGGAATTACTAAAAGAGCAAAAGAGGAAAAGACGGAAAAGGGAAGTAAAGCAGAGAGACTAAAAGATGAAAAGTGGAGCAAGGGAGCAGAGGGGATGCAGACAGTTGAAATGGGAATGAGGGGTTGTGAAAGAAGTGGAGTAAGGGAACGGGGGTGAAACAGAGTGAGAGAAAGACAGTGTGAGTGAGTAAAGAGTGAGTAAAGAGAGCTGAAAGAGGGTGGAAAAAAGAAAGTGAGTGTGAGACAATGAGAATACAATTTAAATTACACAATACAAACTATAGAATAACGTGTACAACATGTTACATAGTTTATTTTTGCTGTTGTCAGAATATATTGAATTTCACTAAAAATAGTGAGTTCAAACTCATCATATGACAGCGGGGAAAAAAAACACAATCTAAAAGATTGTGTTTGAAAAAACCCATATAAACTTACAAATCACATATGTACCCTAACCTTTGATTCACTTACTTTTCTTTTAAGCCAAATCATGAAGGTCCTTTTCGTTGGAAAATACTCTGCTGTTCTGTAAAACTTCCATTTCATCGACTTGCTATAAGAAAAGCTCCAAGAACATGTGAAATATTTCTCAATGTTTTCATTTCCTTCTTGTGTTCAGTCATGACTCTTTCCTTATTCCTTCACTTTTCCATAAGGCCAAATAGTGTCAGATGTATTAGTATGTTTTAAATTACTGAAAACAAACTCTGAAATTACCGTTTTCCCAACGTTCTGAAAGAAAAGCTCCTACAACATTTTCACAATATTTAAAAATTCATATTTCCATCTCTGCCTCACTGATATTCAACATTTCCTATAATACTGATATCACTTACTATGAGATCCATTTACAGTACCTATATGACAACTAGAACTTTTATATTATCTTGAACACTTTTACTCACAATATAATTTTAAACAGCAGACTAACTTTTATTATCTGCTCCTGTCTTCATAGGCCAATTACCTTTACTTAAATTTTGGTTGTAAAAACACTAGGTACTAATTTTTTAAGTCAAAAGGCAAACGTTGTTTGAAGGTCAAATGAGTATCATTACAGTTAGTCCAACCTCTTCGACATTTTAAATAAATTGTATAATGCCCTGATGTTGTTGAAGGACCGTCATGATAAATAATAGCTACAGTTGCAAAAGTTCTTCCTGAAATTGATAACTGAGAAGCCACGAAATTTTTAATAGAAGTTGTCAATTTAGTTCCATCAGGTCTACATCGTTGGAACATTAAAATGACATACTGACCATAATTTTGTATAAATAATGTGGACAGCATTGCAGACTTACATTGGGTACACACCATATTGTGATCAGCTGCTTTAACTAGATTATTAAAAGGCACTGATTTGCTGTCTGGTAAAGTCAAATATATAAATCTTTCGGTGTCTATTGTAGTACTACAGTTGTCGCAGTCATGCTGCCATTGATAAGAAAGGCTAAAAGGATTTTTTATATCTACACCTTCATCTTCCAATACATCAAACATATACATTAAAAATTCCTGACAATCTTGCTGAATATTCTGTGAAAATTGTTTTTGACCAGAACATATGTCTAAAAGATTTCGAATTTCTGAAACACTTTCTATTTTTGCTCTATCACTGCTACATTTCTCAAACACAGAATTCAATAAACAACAGAATCTTTGATCCCGATTTTCAACAATCTGTTCTTGTAAAGTTTGAAGAAAAAAAACAACATTAACCACTACATTAGCATAGCAGTTGACACCAGAAATCTTTCAAACTGAAATCCAACAACATCTTCAACAGAATCCTTTTTCTTTCTGCTTACAATTACAGTTTCATCTACTTTTTGTCTTTTTGCTACTACCTCACTGCATTTATTCTCATTTCTTCTTTTTCGGCCTACCACACGTTTTTCAAACAGAGGATATTGAGGCAAATGTGGAGCATACTCTCTTCTTAACCTATTGTATTCTTTAACACAATCTAGATCTGCACAAATCTTTGTTTCATCACACTCAATCAAGTACAATCCTGATAAAGTTCTGACTCGTGATAATGCCACATATGCCATACCCTCTTTAAACACAGAACTTCCAATATTCACCAAAACACTATCTACACTTAAACCTTGAGATTTATGAATTGTCACCGCATATGCCAAACAAACAGGAAACTGTTTTCGGCGAACATATAAGTCTTTGACAAGCAAAAATCTAGCAGAACAACGACAAATTTGTTCTATTTTGTGAATGCCATCAAATTTAATTTTTAAAATTTCAATTCCATCTCTATTTTTGTAATTCACAAAATCAACAACATGACCCATTGCTCCATTTACCAGACCTTTTTCAACATTTAAATTCCTTCTCTAAATGATATGACAATTTAAACACACATTCAGAGTTTTTTCAAAACCAGCAGTTTTAGATATAGTCTTCTCTAATGAATCCAATTTTGATTTCAAATTTTCAGACAAAATAATTGTTGCTCCCATATGCTCTATTTTATCTATAGCTTCCAGTTTCACTATCTCTTCATTTTCTAACTTTAACATTTTGTTGTTGAAGATGGAACATTCTTTCAGAGTTGGCATCAAACATATCCCAGATTTGTTCTCGTTAATTTTCTTAAAAATATTCTCTGGAAGAATGTTTTCATTTGGATACAAATTTGAAATTAATCGTGCATGTAAAGCTTCTTTCCCATGCTCACTTACTTTTCCGATTCTTACATCTTGTAGAATATTTTTATAATCTTCATCCTTTGCCTGTCGCATATTTTGAAGTAGTTCTGCATATTTGAAATTTAACCATATATTAACGTTTCCAATGCTTCCTAGGCACTTCCTGGTATCTTCATGCGTGACCATTTTAAACACTGGTTGTCCTTTCACTGGAGTCAACTGCAGTAGATCTCCAAAAACAATAATGTGTTTCCCTCCAAATAACACATCATACTCTGTTCTAAGAATTTCTTGCATTCTCAAATGCACAAAAGCAAGCATTAGATTTGAGACCATGCTTACTTCATCAATGATAAGAAGTTTCATTTTCTTCAGGACTCTGGAAATTTCGGAACACGCATCTCCAGATAGCTTGTGGTATTGCAATTTGTTATCATGCTCGACTGGTAGCATCAGTAAACGATGTAAAGTAATCCCTTTAATGTTATGTGCTGCCAGCCCAGTTGGAGCGGTAACAACACAAGACAGCGGTGATTCGGTCCTTTTCTGCAGATAAGTTGCAATTGCTTTAATCAGAAAACTTTTTCCAGTTCCCCCTTATCCACTCACGTACAGTCGAACAGGCTTATTTATTATTTATTATTTATTTATTAGAAAGTTTTGTATAGCGCGAACAAGACCCGTGGGTATCAGAGCGCTTAACATATAGGCGTATGCGACATACATTATATATCACTCAGTTATATGGGCATCAGGACGAATTACATATGAGGCGTGGACGAAGACATATATATCAAACAGTTCAACAGACAACCAATATGAGGTAGAAGATAGGAGGTAGGTAATAACTATAGAACAGTGTTGGGTATATTTCGCTCACGTGAAGGTGTGTAAGCAACTATGAGGTAGATGATAGGAGGTAGATGATAAATAAGGTCGTGGGTGGATATATATATATCATAAGTAGAGTGCGTAAACGGGTATGATATTTAGTTCATTGTCATTTCGAGACTGATCAGATCTAGGTCATTGTCATTTCGAGACTGATCAGATCTAGGTAGTGTATTTTTTCATCAGATAGCTCTTTAACTCTCGCTTGAATGCTTCTATATTATGGATCTTCCTGATGATAGGAGGAATAGAGTTCCAAATTCTGGGGGCAGCTCCTGAGAACGCTCTGTCATAGGTTTTTTTCTTGTGGAAAAAGGCTGGCCGTAGTAGAAATTCTTCAGTACTCCTCGCTGGCCGATTCCCCCCCGACAGCTGTAGTTTCTTCGCTAGGTATCCCGGAGTGTTGTGGTGTAGTGCTTTATGAGTGATACAAGCTATCTTCATTTGGATTCTGGCTTCATAGGGTAGCCAGCTTAAAGCTTTCAGGTGTGGCGATATGTGGTCGTATTTCCTGGATCCGGTGATAATTCTTGCTGCAGCGTTTAGGCAAGCTTTCAGTGGTGCTGTGGACATTTTTGGTAAGCCCGCTAAGGTGGAGCAGCCATATTCAATCCTAGAGATAACTAAGGATTGGATAGCCAATTTGAGATCAGCCTCTGAGATGAAAGGTTTCAGTTTTTTTAAGTAGTTCAGGTGGAATCGAGCATTCTTGGCCATTGCATTGATATGGGCTTTCATGTCTAAGTTCTCATCCAGAGTGATTCCTAGAGATTTCGCTGACTTGATTAGTGTTGGGGTGCAGTTTAGCGCAGTCATCACTTTCGTCCATTCCTTTATTTCCGTACGGCTCCTTGCTGGTGAGATTAGTAGGAACTCCGTTTTGTTGGCGTTAAGCTTCAGTTGGTTGGTAGTTAACCATTGCATAGCCATTTTTAAAGCCTTGTTTCCTCGTTCCAAGTCTTGTAGGGACGAGATCTTTAGATATATTTGCGTGTCATCTGCATACATGTGATACGATATCCCTGCTTTTTGGAAAATTTCTGTAAGCGGCTCAACATAAAGGTTGAACAGATCTGGGGATAACGTAGACCCTTGAGGGACTCCGATTGAGATAGGACAGGGAGATGAAATTGACTGGTTGACCAGGAATCGTTGTGATCTGTTCTGTAGAAAAGAGATGAACCACTTCAGCACCATTCCTGATAGACCCATCCTATCCCGTAGCCTGGACAATAATGCTTCATGATTTACGGTGTCGAAGGCCGACGACAGATCGAGGAGAATCAATAGGCACGCTTTGTTTTGGTCGAGTGCCTGTAGCGCATCGTCAACAATATGGAGGATCGCAGTTTCAGTGCTGTGGCCTGTTCTGAATCCTGATTGGCATTCATCCAGCAGTGAGAACTTGGTGATGTGTCGGCTTAGTTGGTTCTGTACGCATTTTTCAATTAGTTTGGCCAATAGTGGGATGTTGGTCACTGGGCGATAATTGTTTGGGTCTGATCTATCTGCTGTAGGTTTTTTGATTAGGGGGGCAACTTGACCTGTTTTTAGGCAGTCAGGGAGGATCCCTTGTGACAGTGAAGCATTTATAATTTCGGTCCATATCGGAATCAGAACGTGATTGATTTCTTTTACACATTTTGCGGGAAGGGGATCTTGATAGTGATTGTTTGGTTTCATTTTAGAAAGCGTTTTGGCGATACTGAACTGGTCATACAATTCGAACGTGTCCCAACTTGCCTCATTTTTTGTTATGTTACTCTCCGTTGTCCCGGCGATATCCAACGTAAGCATTGGTTCAGTGGGATTGTTTGCCACAGCGTCTTTGAGCTCAACTTCAAGCGATTTCGCCTTCTCAGTGAAAAATGTAGCAAATTCTCCGCAATTTAGGGGTGTTTTTGAGTCCTCATGGGCAGATTTGGCTAATTTGTTTGATTGTTGCTTTAGGATTTCAAAGAGTTTTCGTGGTCTGTTTTTAGCACTCTCCAGTTCTGACCGTATGAATTCCTGTTTTGATTTGATGATCATTTTATTATAATGGCCTCTGATTTCTCTGAGAAAATGCTAAAAGGCTTTAAGGCTAAAAGGCTTAAGGCTTAAAGGCTAAAAGGCTTAAATGATGTACATGAGCACTCTTTTTTCTCATGACTGAATCCATGTTCAATCTGTTCTGTGACTTCGTCATATATCTGTTTCTGCTCAAGGTTTAGTTGTTTCACCAAATCTTCTAAGTTAACTACATCATCTTGAGCTTGTTCCATAGCTCTTTCCATCTCATCCATAGCAGTGGCAGCTTCATTTTGGATAATTGGTCCTCCAAGTGGATCCTGAATCAATGAAGTAGAACTCTGACTGTCTTGAGAACTGTCTCTAGCAATCTCTACAGCAATTGTGGCTTCTGCTCTATTTCTTCGTTCAACATTTGCAGATAATTTGGAAAAACAGGACATTCTATGGTATCTTCGGTTGCATTAAAAGAATCTTCGTTACAGAGAAAATCTCCAAGTAGTTCCTCTTCTGTACGCCATGGCTTGAAGAGTTGCAAAAGAGCTAAATAGTAAAATTCCCTTTTCTCTGGATTTTTGCAACTCAATTTTCGATGATTAATCAAATGGCCTTTTTTCTGCTTCACTAGACATCCTTCACACCCAATGACAGCATATATTCCATTATTGATATCTTCTCTGATGTTCCTCTTATAAATATAGTTTTGCAGAACTTCATACAAACAACTGTTCTCAAGATGACTACTTCTATTTGGATAGTATGTATCCAACATGTTTGTCTTCAAAATATCTGTACTGTTTGGTTCTTTCTCCGTCAAATACTCAATTTCTTGTACAGATTTCAAAACTGGGTTTCGTGTTGTAGCAAGACCTAGACTCGCCCAAATAATTGTTCTAGACTTAACGTAGATACTTGCTAATGATAACCGATCAGAACATTCATATGCTCCAATTTCTCGATGCGACAACATCTTCAGACTGAAACTGTATAATTTTTTACTTATACTCTTTTCATGCGAAATGTCCTCCCACATTTCCTTCAGTTCTGTCTTTTCTTTTTTTGTGATGTAAGACGTCACATATCGAGCCACAGCAATAGAGTTGTCAGCAACGAACTGAATATCCATGTTAGCATTCCACATGGACAAAATCACTGGGTTGTAGTCGTTGATGTACTTGGACTCTTCGTTTCTTTTTAAATTGTATGTATTTTTTGGTGATTTCCTCGTCACAGTATGTCGCAGAGAAGACATCAAATTATTTACTCTTCCTTTAGAAATCACTGGTCGTGGAAACCCGAAACGACATTTTGTGTAGAACTTGTCCTTATTTCTGAATTTTCGACGACAGTACTTTCCACAACGATGGGATTGAAAGCGTAAAACTTGTTGCCTTAAACTGTTTTCTTCAGTAGTTTTCGGAACAGCACATGTTGAATACTCTTCAATGAAGCTCATCACTGTCTCATCCAAATCTGTTCTAAATTTGGGTGCATCTTTAATCCACAACATCATATGTATGTGAGGAGCACCTCTCGCTTGATACTCCTTTCTCCAAAAGAAATCCAAAACCTCTCCAAGGGGAGGATTTTTTTTGTTCGTAATAAAAGACATCATAGCTTCAAATCTATGATTGAAATATCTGCATACATTCACTGGATCCAAAGAACACAGTTCTCCAGGTGTTTTGAATTCTATATTTTGTATGTTTGCGTTTGCCTCTTGTAGAAATTGAAGTAAGTCGTCCGATGCATACTCAGCACAGCTAAGAGTGAGGAACCATGTAGGAGTTCCTAAGTTTCTTAGCATACATTTCAATTCCCCATGACGACGGAACCAATACTCGTTTGTTCCAAGTTGACATGCCATGAGATTGATTAGCTGAGATTCCAAAATACTGTCTTGCAGATTGACTTTCTCCATGAAGTCCCTCGCCGAAACATTTTGCAGATGTGGTCCACTTTTCAGTATATGGTTCACTGCATAAGAAAGCCCAGACAAGTCACTTTCATACAGTAGATGAAACAAATAAGGAATGCATTGACGAAACCTTGGATCTTCAGCATATAATCTTAAAGTCCGGTATTCAGATGCAGGAATTTGAAGTGGTCGATCGTCATATCGTCCACCTTGACCTGTTGGAAATAACTGTTGAAAGCAACGAGCTTCCAAACTTTCTTCCGATACACTAATGGGACTTCCTTTTGCTGCTTTCATTTGAAACAAGTCAATTGCATTCCCCATTACTTCTTTGGAATGCAAAGGATGAACAGTATAATGTTCATATATTTCTTCACTTCTAGACACATCAACTTTTTCAATTTGGCCGGCTGAACAATCACTGTCTTCTTCTGCAACTGTTTCCTCTGCTCCAACACATACATGTTTGTAGTACTCATTGTTTTTGACCAAATACAATGTTGCCTTTTTGACTTTCCTAACATCCACTAAATCTTGCCAGATTTTCTTACTCTTTGTCGGAACCCCATTAACTAGAATAACCAGAGGTTCCTCTTCCACTTTCTCTACATCAATTGTATCAATATTTTTCTTGAAATCTAGAGGCAAATAAACAACTCTTCCTTTTAATCCTCTCTGTAAATCTGAAGGAGGCAATTTCCCTATCTTAGGCTCCATGCGAACAATAGCCTGAAAAGGATGCACACATTGAATTAAAATAGATTCATATGTATTTAAATCCATCAATTCAGGAGGAATGTCTACCAACTCAAGATTATTATGAACAGCTCTAGCAGGCATTCTGTTTTCATTTAATTTATTATAACAATATTTACAAATACGCTTATCAGAACACAAATCAAAAGAATTCTCCACCAACAAATAAGTTGCAAAATCCTTCCACTCATTATTATTTACCTTTTCACTTTTTACATATAAATCAACTAATCTAGTCTGGTGCTTATAATGAGTTCGTCGACAACACACACAACTAAAATTTGGCCTTTCACTTGATTTCACCTTAAACTTAGAAATTTCCTGGTCAAACTTTTCTGTACTTACAATCTGTACATTGTCTTCCACATTACCTTGAATTTCTGTGTCAATTTCTACATTGTCCTCTTTTTCACCAAAGTAATTTAACTCAATTTCTTCACAAATGGTCTTCACATCTAATTCAGTCACATGCAAAAGAGCACTGTTTAACTGTTTTAGCTTAGGTGCTGGACTTTTTGCATAATACAACCTTCTCACTAATTTCCTCACTTTAGTATGATGTACTGCTAACATCCTAAAATGATGAAAAACACTCTGACATATTTTGCTAGAAAGACAAGCCAGTGAATGCCCCTGCAAACCTGTGTTTTCTCTCACTCTGCAAGGATCTAACTCTTGCAACATATTCATTTTCTGTTTTAGACTTTTCTTACTATATGTCCGTAAGAAATTACGAAGTAAATTGATTGAATCCTGTCGGACACTACAAATACTACTACACTTCCAAGTGTACACAGGACCCTTATTACGTCTCCCTAAAACTTCATCAGCTAACACCTCTTCTGCATCTCTAGACACAAGTTTCTCTTTTTCAATCGGACAACCGACTTTCACCTCATATGCTCGACCTCTGGTGTCAACTGCATGCACCAAATCATTCTCCTGGAAGTAACTCTCCTCTTTAAAAAATGGCTCACAACTTGAACTATGCATCCATTCTCCTGAAAAAACTTTACAAAAATTAGTCCGATTAATTACTCTTTTGCATCTACTGTTTGATTTGAAAACATCAATTGTCTTGTTAAGTGTCCTAATTCTATTGATTATTAAAATAAAGAATTTTTTCTTAACTTCAAAAGCCTGATCAACAATCTTCTCTACACTTTTCTTTTTCTTGTAAAAAGCAGCTCTCTGTTTACCTTTCTTAACATGTTTTAACAAATTTAAAACCACCCTATTGCGAAACATTCATTTACGAATGTCCCTAAATTGGTTTTGCCTTCTATTCCTATACATATTATTCTCTCCTGCTCCAGTAGTAACATTTTTGGAAGGCCTCTCCTTCCTTTTCAAATTTGCTCTCTCCTTCTGTATATTCACACTCTCATCAACATTTTTTTTCATCTACATATGTTCCGTAAGAAAGACTTAGTTGTCTTACCAGAAGCTTTTTTCCTGTTTTTTGAAGTATTTGTTGTAGAGGAGTGCTTTAATTCCGTTTCAGTTTTCGTTTTTTTCCGCTTGGCATCTTTTCTTCTCCTCTGCCTTGAGGGCATATTTCCTTACTATTAAAATCTTGATTTCAATCTGTGTTAAAGAAAAAAATAACACATTATAGACCACTATTACCAAACAACAAAGCAATGACAATAAGCAAACGATATAAACACTAGTTTACAACATATCTAAGTTTATATCGCAGCAACTATGTAACTAGGAGTAAGACAGAGAAAAAGAGCTAGAGGAACTAACACAAAAAGACAGAGAGAGTCAGACAAAGAAACAGGTTGAGGGAGTAAAACAGAGAAGGATAAGACAGAGAGAGTGTATAATATGTTGTAAGACAGAGAAAGGATGTAATAGGGAGAGGGAGTAAGTCAATGAAAGTGAGAAAGGGAGTAAGTCAGAAAAAGGGTGCAACAGGGTGGAAGACAGAGAGAGGGTGTAAGAGGATGTAAGACAGAGAGAGGGTGTTAGAAAGGGAAAGGATGTAAAAGAGACTAAAACAGAGAGAGGCTGTAAAAGGTAGAGAGAGAGAGTAAGTTTGAGAGAGGGTGTAAGAGGAAGTAAATCAGAGAGAGGATGTCGGGGCATTATCTCGTATGAAAACGCAGCAACTAGACCTGATCAATTTACATACCCCACCTCTATCTGCTAATATAATATCTAAAACCATACGGTTTTGTAACGTCATAAGACGATCCGCCTGAAGCTCAGCTGTAATATTGCTAAGAGCACCTTCAGTTTCATTTATAGTGGCCTCAACCACTCTCGTAAGCTGTCAAATATTCCTACTATTGGCCATAGGACCCCAAAAGGGCACGAAACCCTTGAAGAAGTCTCCAGCTTCTTGTGCGACAGTATCTTTCGCATCGATAACACCTCTACCATATCTTGTCTTATGGTAATTGAAAACAGCAGTGTATGTAGGGGGAAGCAAAAATGCCACATAACATGTGCCTGAAAAATCAGGTGGTAACCATGTATAGGCTCTAACGCGACAAACAAAATATGTGCCTTTAGCTGGCATAAACAGTGGAGAACTCTGGGATGCATAGACATAGGTGTGAACACACACACTCTTACCAAGCTGAGCTCTCGGATTCTGACCATTAACTTGCAGACAAAGGTGACCTCGGTGGGGTACAGTCCAAATAGGGGGAGACCTTTTTCGTCTCTCCTTCTCTGTCAGACTAATGCTATATCCAGTCTTGATCCAACCAGTATATGCCCGTACTTCATCCTTAGGGATAGCATTATACGCATCGATATCTCCGATCATATCTACTATTCCCTGTATCAAGGCATTATTACTAGCATTATCTTTGATGGAACGTAAAGGAGATGCTTCATTCGCATAAATGAACATTGCTTGGAGTGCCCACACTGACCCTTTAGGTGAAAAAGGCAAAACCAAATATGGCATTCCCTTATCTGTCATATGAGGCATAAGACCACATACCCAGCAGTTCGTTGTATTTACTACTAGCTGATGCTGATGCAACAACTGTATAAATGAATTGTTAACAAATTCTGATCTTCGTGTATGCTCAAGTTCAGGCAAAGTGTGAAACCCATACGAAGGAACAGTAGGAAAAGAAAGAGTAGGTTGGGACGTAGATACAAGCGTCTGTTGTGTAACATAGATAATCCAACCCACACAAGCCAATGTAATATTCAAAAGCATCAAGAAACACAATATTAAAAACATTTGCTACGAACCAATGTACACATTTTCATTTTAAAATCAATTCTCTCAACACTTTTCTCAGATACAAAAGACTCCATCCTCTAAAGTGCTGCTCGCGGCTATTACCTTCTTCACTTAAGTGTGCGTCAAGATCGTACTAACGACCAAGAACCAAAGACCTTTCGTCAATTTGCGGCTCACCCCTTAAGGCTGTACCACGACCCTGCAGCTGAGTCCGGATGGTGACTCGAAAAATAAAAATAAAAATAGTCTCTTGTCTGAAAAAGATGTAACTCACAACAAAAAATTCAAATTTTATTGGTCCATTTATTTGTCCTTTCTCGGCCTTAGGTTGTAGCGCTCTCTGCCAGGCACAGTTTGCTCTTGAAAAAGTGTTTCCAGATCCGTTGTATCCAGTCTTAGATGTGGAGGCACAGCAGCTTGCAGAGTATCATCGTCCGCACGTTCTGACTGAGTCCATTCCAAATGTGCGTCGCTAAAAGGTACGAATCTAGGAATTCTTTCACATTCAGAATCTGCTATACCTTCCCGCACCCACTTGTCATACGGTAAGGGCAATGGAACCTTTTTACAATGGGCACCATGTACCCAATTCTTTTTACCAGCTACTCTAACTGCAGTCCGAGTTGACAATAGAACTAAATACGGTCCAGTCCACCTTGGCTCCAAGTTCTTAGTTCGTTGGAAGTTCTTCGTAAGAACAAAGTCACCAGGTTTAATTGTGTGGCCTGGATCCGCAGTCGCTGTCGGTAAGCTGTCATAGACCTGTTGGTGGAGAACACATAATTTAGCAGTCAAGTCATGTAAGTAATCCACCAACATAGGGTACTCAATATCGTTATATTGCTTAGGCCTTGGCACACCCCAAACATTGGCCGGACGACCAAAAACAATTTCATATGGGCTAAGTCCCACACGAGAATGTACTGTCGTCCTTGTTGACAAAAGGGCCAATGGCAAGGCATCTGGCCATGTAAGACCAGTGCTCGCTTGTATTTTAGCTAACTTCAATTTCAGAGTGCCATTATAGCATTAAACAAGTCCAGAGGACTGGGAGTGATTCGCAGCATGAAATTTCTGATTGATACCCAAACCCGCACACACTTTCTTCATGATCTGGCCCACGAATTCACTCCCATTGTCGCTCCATACAATTCTCGGCAAACCATACCTAGGGAAATACTCTTTGAGCAAAACCTTGGCTGTAGACAAGGCAGTATTATCCTTTAGGGGGTAGGCCTCTATCCATCTGGAAAAGGCAGAAACGACCACAAGGACATACTTTAAGTTATTGCATCTCTCCATGTGAATGTAATCTAACTGTATCACTTCAAAAAGGATACGTTGGGGGAGCAAAATGACCAGCTGGAGTTGGAGTTCCCTTTCCAGGATTATACATCAGACAAATCATACAATGCTTCACCAAATTCTCAGCACATTTAGGAATTCCAGCATTCTGCCATACTGGAGCCAACAACTTGCATATCCCTTCCGAGCTAATGTGAGCCATTCCATGAGCCATAGTAACCACTGGGAGCACATACGCATCAGGCAACAACCATCGCTGGTGCTCCGACAACTCAACCCAACAACCTGTCGAATCCAACATACCCTTAGTTTCTCTCCACACGCTCACTTCTTTTTCCGTAGCTTCAGCCTGAATCAACTTCACACTTTCTATTGTGTCTTCACACATTCCACCAGCCATAACCCATCTAGCAGGACCTGCAACATACATTCGACTCGTCACATCCTTCGCTGTTTCTTTCGCAACATCATCCGCATACGCATTACCTGGACCCACATCATCTGTAACCTTTTTACGCGCACTACACTTTACAATTGCAATCTGCTTTGGCAGAGTTAGTGATTCAAGAAGTTCATTCACCAATTGTCCATACTGAATTTTCATACCATGAGAAGTAAGAAATCCCCTCTCTCTCCACAAACTGCCGAAACTATGGGCCACACCAAATGCAAAATCAGTATAAACATTCACTCGCTTTCCTTCTGACAATACACACGCTCTAGTCAATGCTATTAACTCTGCTGCTTGTGCTGAATTCTGTGCTATACGTGCTATTTCAACAACTGTATGTAAAGTTGTGACAGCATAAGCTGCAGTCGACTCTCCATTCGAAAGCTTAAAGCATGAACCATCTACCCATAGGGTACCATCAACATTCGAAAGAGGAGTATCTTTTAAATCAACTCTAGCCTTCGTTTCCTCCTCTGTCCGGAGAACACAATCATGCTGTTCCTGAACATCTGTCTCTACAGAAATCGGTAACAGCGTAGCTGGATTCAACACATTGCACCTTTTGATGTGCACATGGCTAGCCAACAGCGTCAACTCATAACCTGACAGACGTGCACTAGTAAGGTGCTGAGTCTTCGTCCTATTCAATAAAGTATCCACTGCATGTGGGACCTTCACAATCAACGTATTATCCAATACTAAACCAGCAGACTGTCGGATAGAAACAGCCGCTGCCGCTGTAGCTCTCAGGCAACTCGGCAACGCTCTAGCTACTGGATCTAACGTCGCTGAAAAATAAGCACATGGGCGTTGCTTGTCTCCAAATCGTTGTCTCAACACTGACAATGCACAACCTTCTCTCTTGTGCACATAAAGTGTGAAAGGTTTACTATAGTCAGGGGTACCAAACACCGGAGCAGAACACAATGCATCACGCAATTCAGAAAAACTCTTCTGACAATCATCAGACCAAGGGAGAGGATACGGAGTATCTTCAAGAGTCAGTGCCAACAGAGGTTTTGCTAGCAAGGAAAAATTGGGGATCCATTGCCTACAATACGAGGTGATACCTAAGAAGGCACACACTTCTCTCTGTGTGGATGGTACAGTCATTTGGGCAATCGCTTGAATTCGTTCTGGGGTCAATCGTCTTTCCTCCTTCGACAAGAGATGACCTAAGTAGGTTACTTCTTGTCGGCAACACTGTAACTTTGAAGGTGACACTTTATGATGAAGGTCAGACAAATGTCGTAACAAAGAAAGAGTAGCCTCTTTACAAATCTCTTCGTCATCAGCAGCGACCAGCAGATCATCCACATACTGGATAAGAGTGGCACCAGAAGGCAACGCAAATCTATCAAGCTGAGTTTTCAACGCCTGACTATAGATGGATGGACTTTCACAATAACCTTGAGGAACTCTCTTAAACCGGAAGCTGCGGCCTCCTAAAGAGAAGCCAAAAATATCTCTACTTTCCTCAGCGATCGGAATGCTAAAGAAAGCATTCTTCAAATCGATAACTGAAAACCAAGTAGCTGAAGCAGGGATCAGAGTCAACAAAGCAGTGATATCCGGGACAACAGGAAACTGTGGCACCACAATCTTATTCACTTCTCGAAGATCGATCACAAACCGATACACAGGTGGCTGAGAAGCATCAGTACGCTTAAGGACAGGCAGAACAGGACTGTTACACACATTAACTCTCGTTTCTTCAACTACACCCTTCTCAACCAAATCATAAATAATCGCTAGAAGAGCTCTCTCGCCATCACTAGATATCTTATATTGAGGAATACGAGGTAGCCTAGCATTCGACTTAAGGGTGACAACATAGGGTGGAATCTGCAAGAGACCAACATCATTGGGACCTGTAGCCCAAAGTGTATCAGGAAGAGAACGCAATTCCAGTGGAAGACAATCTTTAGACAAATACATCGGGGAAATCACTTTCTTACCCATCGTAAGATGTACTCCCGAAGGAGAGCAATGTAATGTCGCATGCAATCTTTTCAGCAAGTCCAAACCCAACAGATTCTCACCACAACCAGTCGTTAAAATAAGGGCAGCTTCCAATTCACAAGGACCAATAGAAAGGGGCAAAGGGTTAGAAACCGGGTTACAAACTGGGGCGCCAGAAAATCCTACTGAAACGTTGGTCAAGCCAGACAAAGGTGCACCAGGAAGTTTGGAGTGCATAATAGAACTCTTTGTCGCACCAGTATCCAAAAGAAAAGGTTCTGCCACACCTAATGTAATCACTTCAACATAAGGTCCACTCTGGTCTACTGGAACTGAGACTACTCCCTCTCTTTGCCCATGGCTGTCCTAATTATTATTATAACCAGCACTCTCACTCTCGACATAATAATCATCAACGTAGTATTGGGCAGACTTAACAGTCGGAACATTCTGTCCGTTCAAAACAATTCGTAGCATTCTGAGGGGGAAAGTGACGCTCATTCCGGGGAAATACACCACGTCCCCTACCCCTAGGAGCTTGTTGAAAACCACCACGACCTCTCTGACCAGATACACCATTCGCACGCTGTAAAAGAATCGGACAACTACTCTTGAAGTGACCTTCTTCTCTACAATAAGCACACTGATTAGGTCCTAGCGGCAATCGCGGAGCGAAAAACTCAGGTTTCTGTAACAATCTCTGAAACTGTGGAAGTTGCTGAAACTGAGGCTGATTCGAACGAGGCGGATAAGCTTGCTGCAAAAGAACTTTCGTTTTTAATTCTTGAGTCTTCTTCTCTACTTTATCCTTCTCATCTTTATCCCTATTCTTATAATATTGTGCAGTAGCCAATATCTGGGCCGACGAAGAAACAGCCCATGAACTCGCAGAGTCCTTTAACTTATTAGAAAGTTCGGGAAGCAAATTAAAGACAAATTTGTCCACGAACAACCGTTGACCACCTTCAGTGCTCATGTCCTGACCACTATGATCGATAAACGTTTCCTCAAACCTCGTGAAGAAATCAGACACAGTCTCGTCTTTCTTTTGTTTGCATGCTGCTAACTTGTCCCAATTCACTCGTAAAGGAGGCATCATAGTTTTCATTAAATTATTAATCCTACCAGGTAATTCTGCAACCAAGGGCTCAGGTTTGGCACCTCCTACCTGCCGACCATCTGCAGCAACAATATTAGCCCATGTATCTCCTAATTCTTGCGCATGATTCTCATGATGAATCTTCGCCCACAGAGGTTGAGGAACTACATTACCCATCAACATATCTATGTCAGCTAAATTCATAACACACGCATCAACTGTCTGGGACAACTCCTTGTAATAACCAGCAGGATTCTTACGGGGGTCAGGCAAGGTCTGCTGAAGAGCCAAGACCTCTGCTCTCTTCCAAGGAACATGTACCCATACTCGCTGAAAATTAGCAGGCTCAGCCTGAATACCCAAATTTACATCAGCAACAACTGCCTCTCTCCATACAGGGGGAACTTCTCTCATAGGATACTGCTTCACTTTCCTCCTAACAGAGGAATCAGGTTCGTACAATGTCTGAGGCGGTAATCTAGACCTAAAAACAAGTATCGTCTCTACGGCTTCCTCAACATCAGACTCCACTATCGTCCCTTTAGAAAATTCGGACTGAACATCAAGCACTTCCTGCGGAATCGTACCCAACTAATTTTCTTCCCATTCCTGACGGAGAAACGTACACATTACATCAAAAACATACCTTTGCTTAGGCGGCTCCCACTGTAAGAAAACATCCATAACTGCTTGTAAATTGTACCTAGAAGCATTTAAAATCCATCTACGAGCCAAGAGATCCAACACTGCCCGCTCTTCGGGACCAGGAAACTGACTACGACTCTGCTTACGTTCCAAAACAGGGGTCATATTTAGTGACCCAAAGAGTGGAGACAAAAGACCAGCAACAGTCTCGGTCATTCTTTGTCGAACAGAAGGAGAAGAAGTTGCCATAAGGACAGGAGAAAGAGTGTTTTGAGGTGACAAAAGCATAGGGACAGTAGTAGCAGGAGTCGGAGAAACAGGAATGTGAGGTACTAGAGCTTGAGGCAAAGCTGATAGCAAAGCTGGTGACCCTGGAGGGGGCTGCACCGTAGGAGGGAGAACTATCTGTGCAACGGGTGGCTGAACAACAGCAGGGGGCTGAACAACAAAGGGTGCAACAACCGGGGGTAATGGAGGTGCAGTAGCACCTTGCACATAAGGGGGTGGTAATCTCAGTAAATGAGACATCAAAGGATCTTTTTCAGAGTCTTCAGTCACTTTTGAAAGGGAAGGCGGCAAGGCCGGATAACATTTACCAATGGCCATGCAACGTTGTCTATCTGAGACTTCACTCACTCGATCATCTTCATCTACTTTAAACTGCCTAGCAGCTTGTAGTACTGACATATTCTTATCTTTCCTATCTCTCTTTGCTTGCTTAATTTCTCGCTGTTTGGCTTCCTTACGCCAGAGGCGGAAAGAGTCAAACATTGCCGGCTGGGCTTTCTTCTTAAATAGCGCAACTTCCAAATTGTCTAAAATATTTAATTCGAAACTACCATGTTGGGGCCATCGTAAAACACCATCTTTCTTCGTATAGCGAACCCATACTTCATTGTAAGTAATAGGACCCACTCCATTTTTTGAATACAGCTCATAAGTCGGAGTTCCAACTGGAGGTATCGGACACGAATCCTCCAATCGGGAATCCCTATTGCAACCACAACTAAACCATTTCCTAAACTTGCTAAGACCAGGCATCTTATAGCTCACTAGTCTAGCTTCAAACTTCAAGGGGTTATCAACTATTGATACACTCGTACATATACGAGCCCCTCGGCTTCGACTATTGCAATAACCGAATCAAAACCAATAAACAAAACAAAGTCGTGGGAGTGACCCACTTATACTTAACCAAAATATCTGTCACGCCACCAGAAGACCGTCTATCGTCTCGCTCTACAAATCATCAATCGAGGGTCCAAGACAGGGCGACAGTCTGGGCAGCAGTCCTTCGTAGCTGTCGGAAAGCGGGAGGCCTCGCAGTAAAAACCTCCGGTCCACGTCGACATACAGGGGTCGATGAAGTGGTTGGCCTTCCTCCAGAATTTCCTCACGGGGCTCCTCACGATCCTCGGGCTTGGACCGGTACCACTGAAGTCGCCCCGCCGTTGGGCGCCAACTGAAGAACCAGGTTTTAGAACCCAGCGGTGCCAGGGGCACGCCCAAAGTCTTCGGGTTCTCCTGTCTTGGTATACAGAGACACGGAATACTTCTGGATGGAGTCAAAGATCAAATTTATTAGCTTATGCTAGTAACAGTAATCCCAGCAATACAACATGGTGTACAACTCAGGAAACTGCTCAACTTTCGTAAAGCAAGACATCAGTTTTTATCTACATTTTGCTCATTACAAACGCACACCCACTGCGACAAATACTGACGAATGAAATACATTTTCCCACGCATTATCACATCATAAAAGCTCGATTTACATTGTACCAACCCACAAGTTAATTATTAGAAATGTCCCAAATTCAATTTCTACAAGCCGGACAAACCCATAATTGAAAGCACTACCCATGTAATGAAAAGTCATAAGAAAAGGAAATAGTTAAGATGCTGAATAGGATAAGATATGTACAAGAGCACTAAAGTTAACGATATCCTGAACATTGATTGGCAATCTCAGACAACGATCAGCCAAGGAAAATTGGCTTCGCAAAGGGTCAGTTCCAGGTGACGGGGTCAGCGTCCTGCAGTTCACTCACAAGTCAGAAAAGGCCTAGTTAATGCGTACATGAACAACGAAGCCCATGCAACTTTGTTCGTTCGGTTACCTCCATAGGCCTACGTGAGGGCAACACAAAATGGCGTGACGAACAACTCAAACAAAATGGAGTCCGGTTCGAGAATCACAGAACCTCATACTTTCACATCCCAACACAGATCATCCATTCTTTGTAGAGGCGACGACTCTCAAACTGCGGTAGGGTGAGTTTTGATGCAAAAAGCCCCAAAAACGGGTATCCTCATCCCTTGGCATATTACACTCATAAACTTCTCCTAGCCGAACAATATTACACAATTGCTGAACGAGAACTATTGGCTATCAAGGATGTTTTTTCTGAATGGAGACATCACCTGTTAGGAGCCAAACATACCATAATAATTCATTCAGACCACAAAAATCTGCAATTTTTTACATCTGTTAAAGCTCTAACCCCAAGACAGATGAAGTGGTTATATTTTTTTAGCGAATTTGATTTCCTTATTACCTATCGCCCAGGGCAGAAACAAATACTGTCAGACACCTTATCTCGACTAAGTGAAAAAGACTCAAAGGTCAAGCCCAACAAGTGATACCAGCTGAGCGCATTGTAGCCTTTACTCAATCCAATACATCCAAGAAAAAAAGAGAACAAATCATAAGATGGAATCATGATTCAGATTTGGTAGGACATCCTGATATCCAGAAACCTCTGGAACTATGTGAACGAAATTTCTGGTGGGATACTATAAGAAAAGACATTCAGGAATATGTTAAAAATGTCTCATTTGTGCCAAATTAAGTCTATGCATAGTGCCCCTGCCGGACTCTTGCAACCTTTACCAATTTCTTTAATCCCTTGGCATACTATTAGTGTTGATTTTATAACCGACCTTCCCACCTCAAATTCCTTCACAACTATAGCAGTTTCTATTATCCATAATAAGTCATTGAATTCCCCTAAAAAAAATACCCACTGCAAAAGAATTCAGCAATATATTCATTCAACATATAATTAGATTACATGGTTTGCCGAGTAAAATAGTTTCAGATAGAGTCCCGCAATTCGTTTCTAAGTTTTGGAAAAATCTCTGTGAACACATGGGTATTGAAGTGATTTTATCATCTGCTTTCTGACCCCAGGCGGATGGGCAGACCGAAAAAGTAAATCAGTATGTAGAACAAACCCTACGATGTTTCACAGCAACACTAAACTGTCAAGAAGTGGTACCTGAATTCCTATGGTTCCGTGGGAGCTGACGACTGAAGGCCGGATACCCAGAAGATATTTTCCCAACTCCCCTACACCCCTGAACCCAGAGAACTCTAAGTCCAGAAATGAAAGGGAAAGGGGAAGTGGATAAACAAGAGAGACTGCCACACAGGTGTGTTCTTCAATGTCTACAGCTAGTTGAATATCACTTAAAACAGTAAGCACAACATTAGTACAGTTCCCACCAACTGCCTTGCTACTTCTTAACTCACTCTGAACTTCAACCCTTATACCTGAAGATGTGTGGACATTAGCCTCTCTCAGAATAGTTTATACTGCTTGAGAATAGTTGCTGGATTGCACGAAATAAATGAAGCTGCTGCCGAGTCTCACAGGAAGGCTTTCACTGGTGGTATATAATTGTATTCAACATATGCATACATTTAAATACACGAATATACTTGTAGAAACTTGCAATTTATAGAAACAGTTCCTGCTTGAAGATTTCACCACTCCGGCAACACTTGCAGCTAGGATACAGTTCTCAGTCTTTTCAATTGGCTAGCGAATGGCAACTATGTACAATGCTTGAGTCTTTGTATGCCAACTTGCCTTACTCTTAGGAAGTTCAAAAGACAGTCATGACCTCACGGAGGTAAGGTTTCTTGACTTCCAAATATAAATATTTACAGTTGCAAAGGGCTCTCGGAGAAACGTAGTGCTGACTACACTGCGGAGAGCGCCATGGAAACTTCTTACCGCTCTGATGTTGAACTGCGCAGAGGGAATAAGAGTTTCCTTCCAGACCACACTCACAGAAGGTGCGAACTCGAAAACTCGATACTTCTTGAATGACGAAGGGACTCAGGAAATGGGGCTGTGGAGACTAAGGACTATGGAATAACTATAATGTCAAAACTGAATGACTCTGGGACTCAATACTATGAAAGTTTGGGCGCGCACTTCAAGACGCGTCCAACCGTCGAAATTCTTCAGTTGAAGTGCGCCGCGTGTAGAACGCGAGCGCACGAAATGGCCGCCTTGCCAGAAAGACTAGAACGCTAATGTCAAAGCATTGCGGCACAACTAGGAAGGGTAATGGAACTTTACGAGTTCCAAGAACGAGCTAATCTCTGTCTCCAATTCCAAACTGAAGAAACGGAAGCTGGTAGGCTGTGAACTCTGCGCTTGACTCCAAATCCCAGCTTCCTACCAGAATCCAATGGGGACCTGACATAAACTCCCACTGGGATAAAGCTCTTCCTTTAGCTGAATTTTGTTAAAATAACAGCATTTATTCAGCTCTGGGCTGTTACCCATTCTATTTTGCCATAGGATATCATTAGCGTGGTATTCCCACACAAAATAAAGGACTTACAATTGATACAAGACAAAGCTAGGAAGTGTTTGGCTCAGAAGAAAATTAACAGCAAAATACAGGCCGACAAACATCAATCCCCTGAACCCTCATATCAAGTAGGGGATTTAGTATGGTTGTCTACATGCAACATACAATTAGATGGTCCAAAAAAATTATGACCAAGATTCAAAGGGCCATTCCCCATTCCAAAAATTGTAAATCCAGTTACCATGAAACTAACATTGCCAGACGAGTATGTTTGGGAATGCCCCTAGATTAGTCAGACGCTTTCACTCCCTTAACCCCACTCAACCACGACGTGTAGGACGGCTGTTGTGGGGGAGAACTGTCATGAATCCCGAAGTCCACACCCAAGCTAAACCCTCTTACAAGGTTTTAACTCACACAAAAATCCCTTCTTATTAATCATCTAGTTAAACTTTTTTATTTCTTTGATTTCCCATTATTGTATTTTTGAGGAATACGTTTTCATATATAATTTCTTTCTTGTACGTGTGAGTCATATCCTATATAGCTACTACATAGTGTGTTGAATCTATAATGAAGGAATTGCACATGTTAAGCTCAAAAGAACATGTTCTGGTAAACATCTTGTTGTCTCTATAAATTTAGCAAAATCACGAGGACTTGGTACGTTAGCAGCATGTCTCACGAGTCAGAAATACATGTGAGCGCTGAACTTCAACAGGTGCCCAAGGCGCTTTCACATGCAAACTGCCAAAACGTGTAGCACGCGTTATGGAAATCAACACGAGCGCTAGAAGTATTTAAGCTGCTCGCGCTTCCATAAACTCACTTTGTCTCGTCAACAGCGGATCCAGCACTAACCTGATTCTCCTCTCTAGAGCTTTCTGCACCCTCCCAGTTGTTCCCTGCTTCTTCTTGGGGCTGTTTTGCATCCTCTGGTGCCCTCCAGGGGCGGTCTTGATTTTCAGATTCCTTTCTCTCCGTGAACCGGACCTTCAACTCCTCGTTCTTCATCCGGAAGGCTATTCTAACAAAACAAAGAGAACAAGGTGAAAAGTAGTCCGATACTGATAGAAGGATTCTATCGGTGAGTACATTATTTAATTACTTAAGGGAAAACTTATAAGGAAAATACAGAAAACGCTTGAAGGAGTTATTCAAGAGTTAAGGGGCCAGATGTAGGTAGGCAAATACCGGTCGGTAACGCCGAAATTCGGTAATTTCGGCCGTTACCGACCGGTATTTGGAAAATGAGATGTAGGTGGGCATTTTACTGATTCAGTAATTTACCGAATCGGTATTTTAAGGAATCGGTAAATTACCGATTCCTTAAAATACCGAATTGGTAAATTACCGATTTTTCTATGTAGGGAGCACTCACATGAGTGCTTTTCCCCTTTTAGGATTCGTTATTTACCACCAACTACAAGTTGGTGGTAAATAATGAAAACCTTGGAAAAAGCATTTTTTTGTACTTTTCCAACATTGCCATGTTGCAGACATACATGCCCTTAGGGCATGTATGTCTGTAACATATGCACCCATACACAATTGAGGGGTGCAACAGGGTGTCAAAGTGACACCCTGCCACCCTTCAATGTTTCCCTCTTTTACCGAATCGGTAAATACCGATTCCGTAATTGGCATTCATTCCTATGGGCCTCCAGGCCCATAGGAATGAATGGCAATTACCGAATCGGTATTTACCGATTCGGTAATTACTGAAATTTACGGATTCGGTAATTTTTTCGGTAAAATTACCTACATCCCATTTGCCTGTTCTTAAATACCGAATCGGTATGATTCGGTATTTAAGAATCGGTAATCTGGGACTACCTACATCGGGCACCAAGATGTTCAAGCTTCCCTAATAGATTTTTGAATCATTTCTTCAAAAGGAGACATTGCTAATAAGTGCCAACTGGTTGCTCAAGGAACTAGTGTCTGGACTCAAATAGAAACAGATCTCAGAGACATTTCTTTGGACGCATTTAAGAGACACTTGTTGAGACTTTAGATATGTGTTAAAGTATTCTTCACAGGTATTTAGAAGGAAAACCGAATAACCCTACAGACTTACAGTTGTATTTAACTTAGTATGTGAGTAATCAGGATTCTAGAAACATTGGTATTTGTTTATTCACAGGATACTAAAGCAGACAAGTTATCAATCCAGAAATCAGAAGGAAACCCTTCAGGAGCCCTAGAGGGTTATACTAGGTATTGGAAAAGATAATTATTCCTGAAATCTGCTGAGTGTTATTGATCCAAGGTTAAGTTATTTTATTGATACCATTGTATATCTCATTATAGACATAACAAGAAATCTTCCAACATTCAGAAAGGTGAACTTCAAAATTCCCAAAATAGAACCGAAGAAAAGCAGTCAGTGAAGGCAGAGGTTTCACATTTGAACGGAAGATTCTACATCTCTTTTTCTCTCCTTCCTATTCCCCCTTTCCCATTGAGGTCTTTCTGAGTGACAGAGTTAATTTCTATTTCTGTGGCTCCGGGAGTTTCCAGGGGGTCTGGGGTTCGCTCGTCGCTAACGGAGAGCAGGATTTTCAGGTGGATGCTTACCTTGACAACATCGATCTCTCATGTTGTCTTCTTCGGTGGACAACCTTTTTTTCTCGGGGGGGACCCTCAGGTGCAGGCAGTGTCGGCAGTGCAGGGGGCGCTCTGCCAGCATCCACATCACTCCCTGTGGCAGGCGCAGTTGTTGATACACCTGATGTTGTGGACATACGGAGGTGTGGACATGTTGGTGTCAATCTGGCAGAGGCAGGTTAGAATGTCACTGTGCACTGCCGTATTCCTCCACTTTAGCGTACTGGGCTGCCTACTGATCTTGAATGGTCCTGAGGATTCCAACTACCTGCCCGAAATCCCCAGTGCAACCCTCATAGGCATGGAGGATTCTGGATAGGTGTAGGTCATCTCCAGCATTAGCACCAGCTGCATTTTGGGGCATGTTCTGACTGCCCTTCCAACCACCCCTACCCACCCGAGCAGGAACAGTTGGTGCTGGCACATTCACCACAGAGCCTCCTTCCTCGTGGGCAGTACTGGGGTTGTCCGCCTACTCGAGATTGCCCTGTGTTGCTGTGCTTTCAGTGTTGGCTCTGGCTGCTGTGTCCGTGAGGGTCAGCTATGTGTTGGATGTTGAGGCTGGAAGGGTCACAGAGAATGCTGGTGTTACTGCTACTGGTGCTGTGGTCTGACCCACACCTGATGGGCCAGGTAATTAATCGTCATCCGAAGTATGTTGAGAGACCTCAACACCGGAGAGGTCAGGTTTGAATAGAGCCTGGGACTTGCTGTCCTGGTTTGTTGCTGAGGTGTTCCCAGCTTGCCCTGTGGGTACATGAAAGACACAGTGATTGTTGTGACTGTCCACAGCCCCTCATATCATTACCATGACATTGTCTACTGAAGCTAAGGATGACTTGATGGCCAGAGTTTGTCCTCTCCTAGCAATGTGGAGAAGTGTTGTCAATGGCCACATCTCCCATCCTGCCCTTTCCTCAACACACTCGCCAGCCAGCCCAGACAGCACTCCTGGGACCAAGCTGTCCCTGAGACTGAATAGAAGTGTACTGGCAAGATATCTGACACTGAGACCTGTTGTTTGCTTCTGCCCGCAACTCCCATCAAGGCCTTGTGCTCCCCACACCAGTCCCCAGTGTCAGCCATCTTGCAAGTGCATTTCCATTCAGTCTCATGGACAGCTTAGTCCCAGTTGTTCTGTTTGGGCTGGCTGGGAAGTAGTATGGAGGACAGGGCATGATGGTAGACGTAGTCAGTGCAGACAGTCCTCCTCCCGCCCAGAACAAATAGTCCACCTTGAACCATGCTTCCCTGACAGTGAGTACAACTTTACATTCAAGATGTCTGACAGTGGTGCCTCGTGTTTGTTTTGACCACAACTCCCATCAGGGCCTTGTGCTCACCACACCAGTCCCCAGGGTCAGCCATCTAGCCAGAACTTTTCAACTCACCTGTGAGTAAAGCATAGTTCCAGGTGGGGTTGTTGGGCTATATGGGAGGAGGATTGTTATCTGTGACTCCAACTCCCATGAGGTTTGTGCCCACACCCACCTTTCCAGCCATGCCAACCTTCCTTCCTGTGTCTCAGCTTCCCTGTGAGTGAGTGGAAGTGTGCTGGCAAGATGACTGATGATACTGGTGACTGTTGTATGGAGCACAAAGCCTTGCTGTGAGTTTGTTAAAAGTTTGTACATGTTATGACATATTTAAATTTACTCTCACATTGCAGGTATTTTGTTTGTCAAACTGGCATACACATCACATGCTCCTTTGCACCATATTGCTATGGCTTTTGCTAACAGTGATTTATATCACTGTATCCTTGACAGAGATGTGTGTGGATGTGTAATTGATAACATCATTGGACAGTTGAGTAAGTACTCACCATGCTCTGGTGCTCCTGGTATTCCATAGACACCCTCTGGTGGAAGGATGGCATGCACCTTCTTCTCCCAGGAAGGGAAGTGCGCCGGTAGTGCAGGAGGGCCACCACGAGTCCGCTGACTTAAGGCGTGTTGTCTTACTATCAGCTTCTTGCCCTTGATTTGCACATCATAGTACCTGTTCCTGATACCGCCCATTGTGCGCAGGCAAGGTGCTGAAGCGTTCACCTTGTCAACTATCCTCTCCCACAACCTATTTTTCAGGGACAGGGGGGTCTGTTAGACTTGGTTCCCAAATAACTGTGGCTCTTCTCTGAGTATTTAATCTACAAGTACTTCCAACTCCTTATCTGTGAAACTGACCTGCTTTGGGGGCATTGTGAGGGTGAAGTTGAAGGTGAGGGTGAGTGTGAAGGTGAGGGTGAGTGTGAATAAGTAAATGAGTGTGTGTTTGAGAGTGTATTTTTGCAAATATAAAAATGTGTGCAAGTTGTGTTGTGGGTGAAGTGTGAGTGTATGAGACAGAAAGCAGTGAATATGTGGCTATGTCTGTGTCCTCTCAGCAGTTTAGTTGTTACAAAGGATCATGGTCATCTGTTTTTCCCTTTATATCGGTGGATTGGTGGGTGTGGCTAATGATTTTGATATTTGCCGTGGCCAATGCTTGTTTTCCTATGATTTGACATTTCCCAGTTGCATTTTCTGTCACAAGCTGACACGTTTCAAAGTCCGCGTTGTATGCATCGTCATCTGTTCGCGGGTTGAAACGTGTCTGATTCATGCCCGCAATGCTATGTTTCAGCGTTCATAAACGAGTCGGTTGCATTCTTTGTCACAAGCCGACACGTTTTTGTGTCGTATGCATCGTCTACTGTTTGCGGGTTGAACCATGTCTGATTCATGCCCGCAATGCTATGTGTCAGTCTTCCCATACCATTCGGTCAGATCGGGCTTGTTTACGGACGAATTGGTCGGACGAATCGGAATCCGAACGTGTCGATTGGAGTTTGCATCCAATGCATCGTACTCCGTTGTTCGGATAGCTCGCAATCAACTTATTTGCAAAGCATTCCGGAACAGTGTCAGTAGCAATGCTTTCCCTACGAGATTGGAATCGGGCCCTTTGTCGTAAATCACTTTCTGTCAAGTTGCTTCCGCAGATTTTTTATGACGATGGAAGATGGCTATATACTAAACTGTTGATTGGGAATGCTCCGGTTTCTTTATTCAATATCTATGCTCCCACTGCTAGTGATTCCCCTTTTTGGCCAAATCTTTCTCAGCATATTACACAATGCATTGATGATAATTTTATCCTTGCAGAGGACTGCAACCAAGTTGTTGATTCCTTTATGGCCATAATTTGTCGGTCTCTTTTACATCACATAAAGTGCATACATTTTCTGTTCACACTGTCCAACAAAATGAGCTTATTGATGCTTGGAGACTTTGCAATCCCACTACGAGGGAGTACACTTACTACTCACCGGTTTACCAGACCCAATCATGAATAGATTGTTTTTTTATATCTCACAATATTTCCCAATCCCTAAGAGCTGCTGATATTGGTTCTATCCTTATATCTGACCGTGCTCCCATCTCTCTTCAATTGGATATTTTGCAAAAACCTGCTGTGCCTAAACGATGGAGTTTTAATAACGCACTTCTTTTGGACCTTGCGTTCACCTCCTCTCTGTTATTTGGGCTCCAGTCAAAGCAGCTGCTCATGATTTTATCATTGGTTATGTTTCCAAAAAAAGTAATACTTCATGAAAGCAGACCAAAGAACTGTTTGCAAAGGTAAAGATTTTGTAGCATTCCTATTATTTCTATAAATCGGAAGATTGTTTATCTAAGCTTATTACTGACAAGTTTCAATTCAATAAGGATTCGACAGATAAGGCATCACTTTATTTATTAAAGTCTTCCACAAAGTTTAATGGTGGCCAGAACAAAGCTGGTAAAGCATTAGCAAATTATCTTAAGGTTAAACATAATAAGCTAAACATTGGATCCATTATGGATGTATGACTGTTGGACTTGGGCCTTTCTAGCAGGTTCACCCCTAAACTTTTTGCCTTAAGCCTCTGACATAGTGGTAGTGATTTTAGGCCTCTGCGCACTTTAGCACTGTGGCCCAGTGTAAACTACGTGCGCACTCTAAGTGCGTGTGGTGAGATGGGCCTGCCCTCCCATAGGAATGCATGGGGGATATGTGTGTCCATGGTAATTCCTGATATGAGGGGAGTGCAGGGTCAAGTTTAGTATGTGCGAACTCATGAGAATAAAGGCTGCGCAATAGTGCACGCAGATTTATTGGGGTTATTTTAGAAATGCCACTTTTAGAAGTTGGCATTTCTGTGTGCTGTGTGATGTAAATTTCATGTCTAGCCTGTGCTTGGCAGGTGCTGGATGGTGTGGCTGGCTCCAGGAGCCAAGATGAGTCTGCCCAATGGTGAATAGGGAGATCTGCATGTAGATGGAAGGGAGGAGTTGCACCTGGAACCTGAATAGGGCTGTGCTTACCCTCCACAATGCTGGCTCCACCTCCTGTGGTGCGTCTGATGTCCCTGGCCTGTCCTGTGAAAGGGAGAGAGGAGCTGAGCAAAGCAAAGTGCTCAAAAGCTCCCCTGAACCAGTTGTATCTGGTTCTCCCATGCCCTACACTTTTAGAACAAAGGGAAATGCTGTATAAAAGAAGGGGTTGTGACTCCATGATGTTGTTCTGTTTTCTGGATCCTAATTCCTGCAGGGCGTGCTGTTGCTCGGGCCCAGGAGGGCTGCCTCCCTGGGCCCAGCTATGCCCTGGAACCTTCTGCTGGATTTATGCATTGCCCCTTTATTCCTAAAAAAACTTGATGGTACATCCTGCACCTGGGAGTGCTTTGCTTTTGATTCCAGGACTTCTGGCTACATCTCGTGCCTGGGAGCACTATTTCTGAACAATGCCCAGCTGATGGGGAGCGCTTTATTTACTCCCTGCAGCGCTGGGCTGCGATTATTACCGATGGAATCCCGATGTAGGGATTTCCCCGGTTTTTCCGATGTCTTGGGGTTGACCACCTTGCTTGTTTTTATTTAATGGAGCAGGTGCCCACCCTGCATCTTCATTTTAATTAGTGCGCGGGTGCCCACCCCGCGACTTGATTTTTATTTGCATTTGCGGGTGCCACCCCGCTTTGTAGCCTTGCATTCAGAGGGAGCCTACCCCATATCTCCTAGTTTTGCCTATTGATTGAGCGGGTTCCCACCCCTTGTCTCACCGTCGCGGCCCGAGCCGCGAGAGGAATCTCCCCCGGGCCGCTGCCTAGAAGACAGGCGCAATTGTCTGTTTATGGGCGGGCTCCAGACATCACTTCCGCCTTCCCGCGGCCGGGGGAAGGCGACCCAGAAGTCCGGCCATTGCTCCTACGGGGCTCCCGTTGCAAAGAGGAGCCCCATGTGCCACACCAGGATGTCAATTCCAGGTGGGGCTCTCCTAGGAGGAGGGAGAGCCCCGCGTGCTGCAGCCTGTGAGGAGTCCCGTTCCCCAGGATAGGGACAGGAAACAGAAGAGACCAGCGAGTCCCCAGAGCCCGGTAAGTGGGGGCTTAGGGTTGTCCCTTTTGTTCTCCTGAGTGGTCCCGCCGTTGCAGGCCGCTCCAACAGGTGTCACATTGCTCGTAGGGCCCAGGAGGTGTACAGAGAGCCCCGAGGTGCCCGTGCCAATTTTGTAGATGCAATCCCAGCAGTGGGCAGCATCTACTTTATGGGAAATTTTGTGTGATCATGGTTCCAGAGGGGAGAGGATATCGGGGGCATATTATCGATGCCCGCTCCAACCTCAGGGCATATTTCATTTTAAAGCACTACTGCGCTCCATGAGGGCATTATTTGTCTACAGAGCCCCGTGTGGCTCCAATGTGAGGGCACATGGGTGCCCAGGCCCATAGCCGCATATCTCGCAGCTGCCCGCTTCCAGAGGGCAGCTGCACTTTGTGGGCATGTTTATTGAAAGCGCCAGTGCGCTCCACGTTTTGGGGAAATGTGTATTCTTAGAGCCCAGATAGCTCCAACGTTTGGCATAATTTGTTTAAAGGGCCATTGAGAGCCCATGCCTCATTTCTCTATTTCCAGCTGCCCAGCAAGTAGTGGGCAGCTGCACCGTTTAGGTTTTTCTTTCTTTAGGGGACATGTTTAAGTCAAGAGTGAGACGCACTCCTTTGCCCCATCTATTCACAGCTGCGCAGCACTTAGTGCCAGCTGCTACGTTTAGGCCTGCGCAAAGTGCGCACCCTTGACTGTCTCTGCATTGGCAGCGCGCCCTGACTTTCGGACAGAGGGCATTTGAGCCCCTTAGAGATGACCAGTTGGCCAGGGGGGCTATTAGGTTTGTAGGGTGCCAGGCCCTAGCGTGATTTATATAGGTGCTAGGAAATGTAATGTATATGCTATGTTTTATACACCCTGATTTACCCTTCTAGATGTGTTTATGATTATGAAGTTTTGCATACTGTGTTATGTTTTATTTTTATCTTCTACTGTGGTCTAGGTTTGATTTATTCCCTACTGCAGTTTATGTTAGTAAGTTTATTTCCTAATGCGAATTATGTTTAGGAGATTATGATCTACTATGTTTAGGCTTAGGAGGTTGGCGCAGAGTATATTTCTCGCCTTATGTGATACTGTTCATAATATGATTTATGTTACAGGTTGATGCTGAGTATAGTGTCTGCCAGTAGTTACTGGTTGTGTTCTAAGTTCATGATATATTCTTACTTTTACTATTTTTACCAAGTGATGATTCTGACAGTGGCCCGCGTGGCCCTGTCATGTGTAAATAATCCCCTGCAAATATTGCCCAGTGCCAGTTGGCACAGTGTATACTGTGTGATTACCATCTAATGTGTTTTATGATAATACAAAGGCTATTTTTATATATAACCTTGTGTGGAGTTCTTTTTGTGGTGTGCCTAGTATGTTGTTACTGTGTGTGTTGTACAAATGCTTTACGCATCGCCAAAGGGATAAGCCTGACTGCTCGTGCCAAGCTACCAAGGGGGTGAGCAGGGGTTATATTTGGCGTGTAACTTCCTTTCCCTGACTAGAGTGGTGGTCTCTGCCTGGATTTGGCGCAAGCCTTAGCCAACCAGAGATCCCCATTTCTAACAATGACAATCATTGAAATGTAAAGATTCTGAAATTTTAGATGGATTTCTTCATTTTTATAAATCCTTGTACACAACAGAGTCTTTTCCCTCTGAGCTTCATATTTCTCAATATCTTTCTGGTACACACCATTCCTATGACACTCTTGTTAGAGTCTGATGTATCACAAAAAGAAATTCTTTCTGTCTTGCATATACTTAAAAAAGATAAATATCCGGGTCCTGATGGCTTAACTGTTGAGATTTTTTATACATTTCACACAACTACTCCTCTCTAAACACACAATCTTTTAGATTTTTTTTAAGTTTAGGCAAATCTTCAGGTTCGTTTTTAGATGCCCTAATTTGTCTTATCCCTAAAGAAGGGAAGGATTTAAAATATTGTAAAAATTATAGACCTATCTCGCTGGTCAATAATGATTATAAGTTTTTTCTAAGGCTCTGGCCCTATGATTGAAATCATAATTCCCCCAATTACTAGGTAAGGAACAATCCAGTTTTGTTAGCGGATGCCTCTTTCTGACAATACTCACTTGTTCCAACATACCCCATTCTCTAGAACCAGTGGCCTTAAATGCATAAAAAGCGTTTGATCGAGTTAATTGGCCTTACCTCTCTCAAACACTCAAATGGGTTGGTTTTGCCCCCAAATTACATGGATTTGATTTTAATATTAAAAAAATATTCAAATTAAACTGGCATCATATGCTGAGAATGCATTACTAATCCTTTCACAACCTCAATACTCCCTCCCCGCATTATTACAAAAAGACAAATCCTTTACTTCAGTTTCCGGCTACAAATTGAACAATGATAAATGTGAAATATTACCTCTGACTAAAAATACTTTAAAAGATGGTTTTATTATCTCAAGTTTTACATGGAGTCCTCATCACATAAAATACTTAGGCTTACATTTTACTGTGTCAACATCAACAACACTCTCCCTGTGTATGGATAAATGTATACAGAAAATCTTCACTCTAACTAATAATTGGCATCGCCTATACCTTTCCTGGTGGGGCCGTTTAGACACTATTAAAATTATGTTAATCCCCATAATACTTCATACAGTTTCTAAAATTCCAGTACCCATTCACTTCAAAAAGAGTTTAACTCCACATTATCTTTATATGTGTGGAGCAATAAAAAATCTTGCATGTCTTTATTAAAGTTAACACATCCAAAATCAGAGGGTGAGGAAAACTTCCCTCATTTTTACCATGCCAGTCCTCTAGGGGGCTTTCCGAGTCTTTTCTGGACTGTCCAATTTGAGTCAAGCTTGAGTGTTCTTCTCTATCCCCCTTTTCATTTCAAGAATATTTATCTTTCACCCGCAAACCACAAACCTTATCTACTCCTATTATTAAACATACATGTAAAATCTTAGAATCTAGGCCGTCATTAGTCCCTAGAGATTCAGACTCTTTTCTTGAAACCACAGTATGGCATAATAAACTTGTATTGATTTATGACAAAGCCTTCTATTGGAAATCCTGGAGACACAGAGGGCTAATCTGGGTACATCAGCTCTTTGAACAAGATGATGTTATACCTTTTTCACAGGCCAGCCAGTTTTTTTACCTCTCTTCCTCCTTTCAGCCCAAATATAATCTCCTGAAACACACCCTCTACACTGCAAATGCTCACTTTCTGTCTCCTAGTCCTCCCACTACTTCTTCTCCTTTTAACAGGTTACATGCTCTTCCTTGTACTTGTCCCAAAACTTCCAATATTTATTCTCATCTCCGCACTTGACATATTGTTAAAGAAAAAATGAAAGTAGAATTATCGTGGGAACATGATTTAGAGGTTGACTGGTCGATTCTCCTATGGAATAAACAATGATCCAAAATTAGGAAATCCTCTAGAGTGGCCAATACCAAACAAACAGTCTTTTTTTATCTATAATAGATTTCTTTTATGTCTTGTAACTCTAAGTAGTAGGCACACAGATCTCTCTGACTCATGTTGGACTTGTTCCTCCACACTTCTTGATTTAAAACATTTACTTTTTACTTGTCCTTATGTGCACAACTTTTGGAAAAGTGTTTCATCTCAAATGAATTAAATTTTTGTTTCTCCAATCCCTTATTCCATTACCAATTTATTTTAGGAAGTTTATCTCCTGTTTGAAACAATTGTAATTCTAATAAAAAGAACTTAGATCTATTATTAGCAGTCGCTTTTCAACAAATTACAAAACATTGGAAAGATTTCACAAAATTATCTTTTTAAGCTTGGCGGTATGCAGTTTGACATAACTATAGATTCGATACCGCTGTTGTATATCCTGCTTATATTGCTATGAAACGTTTGAATATATGGTCACTTGTTACTTTGTTCCTAGGTGCTAATGCTAAGAACTCCTTTTCTCAAACCCCTATTCAACAAGAATGTCCGAAACCTCCATGACTTTCCTCATATTGGCAATGTACTAATCTGCTTATGTTTAATATTATTATTTGACTCTTTATATACAATGTAAATTTCTTTGAATATTCTAATTCAATATCCTTCTTTTCAAGCTGTGTTAAACATGAATATATACCCAGCTATTCCTTTTAATGCCTTATTTCTATTTATGTGACCGTTTACTGCTTCGTTGTATTCATTATTTTAATTTTACTACCTCCTAATAAACTCAATTCTGAACTTAAAATAGAATGATTAGGTAAAATACCAATCATAATGATCTGATCACCATTAGTGATGTGATAACCAATATCTTTTCAAAGATGAATACAATGAGACCTTCCTATTATAAGCAACTATATGAGCAGTAAACGTATTGGATGCACCTGTTCTAACCCTCTTTATAGAACAGGTCTTCCAAGAATGAGTCTAGAGGCTAACAATGTATGGAGACTCCAATCTTTGTCTAAGAAATCAAAGGATTGATTATTATGATGTAACGAGGAAAGACACCTGACTCAGATGTACTGCTGCTGGAATTGTATGCAACATATGCCTCACCACTTACTCCAAGACGTCTGAAGAACTATATTTTCATCGAGAGATGCTTGTGTCCTCCCTTTCAACTAAAAAAGCAATGATGGAGGAGCTCATTAAGCCTGACAAGGATCCATTGGACAAGCCCTCATATATACCATTGGCAACGCTAACTTAAGAATATTGCCCATTATTTTAGAAAATCGTACCACTTGATTTCCTATGTGAGAATTATGTCATTGAACTCTGTCATTTCTATTGAAAATGAAAAAGCTTTTGATACCATAAATTGGACATATTTTCATGGAGTCCTAAGCAGGTCCTGGCATGTTGAGCTGGACTAGGCTGCTAAATAGTATCAGCACAGTTCCCAGTGGAACGGGGGCACAAGTCAGATGTCACACTACCCGTTTGTTGTGGCCAAGGAGCTCTGGGCACATATGATATGTAATATGCAACCACCAAAAGGAGTATTCCTGTATCATGCATTGCGCTTGGTTTAACTTTTTGCTGTGTCACTCTTTTATATGTGGAACCTGGCTGTTTACTTATTAATAAGTTTCGTTTTATCTCTGAATTCCCCATTAACTAAGGTAAGGCATCAAGTGCCACGGAGGTTGATGATAAGCTCCCTATGGGGTCATCACAACTGACCCATACAACCTTTACATATTTCAGTGTTTATATTTATCACAAAGGCGGAGATTTCATCTTCGGAAATATGCATAGTGCTCAGGAAGCAATAACTGGTAAATAGGGTTTTTAGAAAAACATGCCATACACTGAAGCCTGCAAAGCCAGTGTCTCTAGCTCCTTTTTATAGTCGAGTTGTGATTTAATTAGCCACCTGTAATAAGAAAATAACTAGCTGTTTAACTGTAATACTTTATTACAGTTAATTGTATTGTTATAACGCCTGCTACCAAAATCAGCAGCCAAGATAATAGGCAGGTTATGGAGCATTTTTGCAGCTACGGTTTAAACAATAAAAGCTTCAATTCTTGCAATGCGTTTTTGTAAAATTATCAATTATGTACAGAAACCAGAGATTTATAGCAACATGTTTATGTTTTTGCATACAGTTTATTAGAAGAAAGAAAATCTCTGCATGTTACTACTTATTTCGAGAAATAGCCTTTTTGTAAACCTGATTACATTAAATTGATTCTTATATGATTTTGTAACAAATTAATAACTGTTTCTCTTGTATTTTTGTTTTATTCTTCACGTTCGCAGACCCAATATCACTGTCATATAAAGGAGCAACACCCCAAGGATTTAAGAGGTGTGTGTGAAGAGTGATAGTGTATGGTGTGATCTTTTATTTTAAGGAATAAAATGCCCACAACCATACGTTGAAAGGATATTGCAAGCCACCTCGGAGTTCCATGATCTTATAAAGGAACTCGGCCTTTGGCATCGTTTCACTATTTGATCACAGAAGTTTCAGTGACTTGCAATATCCTCCTAATGTACAGCAGAAATTATGTTATCCCATATATTATTTTGCTAATTTTCTTTGATCCTGCGCCAAGTGCTTTTTAGTAGTCTACATTCTTTGGTAGGTAGACTCATAACGAGGTATGAAAGGAAGAGAGTGGGCTTGAACAGACTGTAGTTATGTCTGGGAGAAGATGGGCTTTGAGTCTCAGACATGGAATAGCATTACGTTGTGGTGCAGTTACAGTATATATCCAAATGGTTTCCATACAATTATAGCCTGTGCATAAGCCCAAACTGCAATCACTGGAAGCAGGTAGACATAACATTGTGAATAAAATGAGCCAGGATAAATAAAGACATTTAAGAGTGTCCTCCCTTTGATTGGGCTATTTACACACAGATACCCCCGATTGTGGACAGAGCTTCCACTGGACTTATACATGACTGCTCTTCTTTCGTTCAGGTGTGCATTTATTTTATTTATTTATTTATTTATCGACTTCTAGATAGCGCTGGCTAGACCCAGAGGTATCAGAGCGCTTTACATAAGGAAGAAAACATTGTTTCAGAGCATGTAAAACTAAAAAATCCTGTGTTGTTCTTAAATTAAACAACATATGATTGACGAGGGACCCCTGAAATTTCACTCAGGAGAGCGTTTTACAGATTTCATGAGCTTTGCCTTGAACAGGGACCCGCCACAGCCTTACATTGTGTCCATTCACTGAGGCTGAAATACAGTTCACCAGCACTGATAGCAACATACATTTCTTCTTTAGCACCATAAGGCCATTTCGGTGTCGAATGCCGCACTTAAAAAAAACTTTTACATCCAGTGGCAGTCAATGGTAGATTCTGTTTAAAAAGCAGTGCAGACGCGTCCTGCAAAGACGTAAAAGCTGGAAAGTGCCCTGCTCCCCGAACTTGTAGGTTGTTGTGTCTTAATAATTATGACAGACAGCCAAATCGACTCAGTAAAGAAATTATGCTTCGCAGAAATGCGTTGAGCGGCCAAAAATAACATTCATGGGCTCGCTCCCTTACGGTGAGATACCCCGTCTTTTTTTGGCACGGGACCTGGAAATTGCTCTAATGTCTGCTTTGACAAATGAGCCTCAAAATGTTACAGAGTCCAGATACGTGCACGCGGTTCAGGCTGAGCAATGTGCCGATGCCAAGCTGTTAAAATCTGTGGAGCGTCATGGGGCTTTCGGTGCTGAGTTGTGATAATTCACCCGATAACAGAAAAAAAGCTAAGACTGCCGCAGGTCACGGTTATCTCTAACGAGGCAAGAGAGGGGCCAGTGGGAGGAGGGGAGGGACTGATTGGGTCAATAACCTTTTTAGCGCACGCACAGGCAAAGGAGGTAAACATGGCTCCTCCTCGCCCTCACAATACTTTAACGCTTCCGCCCTGCCGTTATACTGCTCACCCCATCATTTGTCTGATAAGATATGAGAAGGCATCTGTGTGGCTAAGAGTATATTTCAGTACTGTTAATGGTGGTTCCTCCCTTATTACAGGTGGAGGGCAACATTCTGATCCTCTGCAAAAGCTTGTTTGGAAAACTCTCAATAGGAGGTTTTTACCACGTGATGAATTCCTCACTGTGGGATAGAGGTAATAGAAGGTATTTAACATGTGGTAAATACCTCACCCTATTCTACCTAACTTGTAATGAGGACATTAGAGTAATCCTTCTAGGGCCTGTTAAGCCCTAGTGAGTGTTGAAGAGATGAACTTTTTGGGGCTATTCAAACTGCAAACTGCATTTTGTAGTACATTTAGTGCAATAGTACCACTCACGTACTACAACATGCAATTTATACACCTGCAGGCAAAGGTCTCTGCCATTCCTATCACTTCTGTGTGAAGATCTCTGCTTCAACTTCTGGAATCTCCACACACACATAGCTATGTTTTACTAGTAAATGTGGGAGAAATGGCTGGAAAATTGAGAATATTTACTACTAAGTGGAAGGTTGTTAGACCTGTCAGCCTTACAGTGTGTTTTCCCCAAACCTTTTACCTTCACCCACCTATTTTGCTGAGTTTGTTTTTGTTGGCCTTAGGGTTTTGAACATACCACTTCTAATCAGTGCTAAGGTGCTTGTGCTCACTCCCTAAAACATCGTTAATTGGTTTACACCTTTTTGGCATTCTTCATTGACTTATAAGTCCCTAGTCAAGTGGCATACCATATACCCAGGGCCGGTATATCAAATGCTACTAGTAGGCCTCCAGCACTTATTGTGCCACCCAGACCCTTAAAAAATGTACCAGGTCCGCCATTGCAGCCTGAATGCAGATTTAAACAGCAAATTAACTTGGCAATATAACACCCTTTCCAATTCTTACACTTCGTTTTTATTACAAATAAGTCCCTCCTGAGGTTGGCCCTAGGTAGCCCACAGGGCAGGGTGCAATGTAATTAAATGGTTAGACATGTACTTTTAAGTTTTACATGTCCGTGTACTGAAAAACTCCCAAATTCGTTTTTTCACTTCTGTGAGGCCTACCTCTCCTACAGGATAATATTGGGTTTTCTTATTAAATTTAATAAGTGATAACATTTGATTGGGAACAGGTGAACATTTCACGCTTGCTGTCTGATAAATTGTAATTTAAAACCTTCTTTAATGGTAAAGTTAGATTTTATGTTCCAATTTTGAAAATGTCTCTCCCCTATTTAGTGCCTGCAGCCTGTTCCTGGGTGACTTTATTAATACCTTCCAGACAGCCACATGATCGAGGGATTTGGTGTGCCTGGATGGGCTCCCATTTCAGAGGTTGGTGAATAAAGTCCTAACAGGTTTGGAAGCCTATAGTGCAGCATATCTAACTGATATTGTTGTTTTTAGCTCTACCTGGATGATCACCTGATCCACCTCAGGAATGTTCTGGAGGCCCTGCAGAAAGCACTATCAATGCCACAAAGTGCCAGATAGGGCAGAACAAGGTTGTGTACTTGGGTCACCTGGTAGATGGAGGCCAGGTTCAGCCATTGGAGAGCAAAATCCAGACCATCATGGACTTGGTTGCTCCCACTACCCAGACTCAGGTCAGAGTTTTCTTGGGCCTGAATGGGTATAGGAGGTTTGTTAAGGGATGTGGATCCATGTGATTCACCTTAATGACCTCACCTCCAAGAAAATGCCTAAGAAAGTTCAGTGTGCAGTTAGCTGTCTAAAAGGCATTGAGGATCTGAATTAGGCCATGTGCATTGCTCACATTCTGCAGAGTCCAGACTATTCCAAAATCTTCATTGTCCAGAGAGATACATCTGAGATAGGGGTAGGAGCTGTTTTGTCACAACTAAATGCAGAGGGCCAGGACCAACCAGTAGCTTTCATAAGCAGAAGGTTGACCCCCAGGAAGAAACATTGGTCAGCTTTAGAGAGGGAGGCATTTGCTGTGTGTGCCTTGAAGAAGTTGAGGTCATACCTGTTTGGTCCTCAATACTTTGTTCAGACAGACCATAATCCCCTCTTTTGGCTTAAATAAATGAAGGGTGAAAATCCCATACTTTTAAGGTGGTCCATTTCCCTACAGGGGATGGACTGTTCAGCGGAACATAGGCCTGGGAGAAATCATGCCAATGCAGATGGACTCTCCAGATATTTCCACTTAGAAAATGAAGACTCAACTGGGCAAGGTTAGTCTCATGTCCTTCCGTTTGGGGGAAAGTAGGATCTGCTTTTATGGCCACCCCCACTTTTTGCTGATGTTAGTATGTGTTAATATGTTTAACTGACTAGTCTGACTAGGATCCTGATAATAAGGACCATAGTCTCTGTGCTCCTTCCCTAGATTGGTAATGGTGAGTACTTAGGTACCCCCCAGATTGGCAACTGATGTACCCTTGTAAGTCCCTAGTAAATGGTACTAAGGTACCTAGGGCATAAGTACGCCAGGGCTCCCCAATGGGCTGAAGCATGTACTATGCCACCCATGGGAGACCACTCAAATTGTAACTACAGGCCTGCCATTGCAGCAGTGGTGCTAGCACCACTTATGACAGATATAGGTTTCCTTATATCTGGGGTGACTGCACTTAAAACCTATCAGTCTCCCCAAAGGCAGGCCTTTCAATCCTGAAGGCAGGGTGCTCGGTTATAAGTGTGAAGGTGGCCCTGCATGAGCAGGACTCCCCTACAATCCACAGACTCCATTCTCCCAGGTTGTAAGTGCATTAGCCATTTCGATACATAGAGTGGCCATGCATCATTAAAAGATGGCTATCTCTAAACTGGCTGGAACAAACCCTGTTGTGTTTGGTATCAAACATGTTGGAATCAGCAGAAAACGGTGTTGGGGGTATGATTCCATGCACTGTAAAGCTCCTCTGGGAGGCCCTCAGTGCTCCTGGTACAAATCCTCTAGGCCCAGCCAGCAAACTATGGCTGCTGCTGACAGAGACACGATTCTGCCCCCTCTGCTGCTTAGCCAAGCTCGAGCAGGGGAGGCAGGACAATATGTTTCCTGCCACAGGGAGGTGTGACCTCCTCCCATAGTGCACTGGGACAGGGTGGGGGGCTTTCCAGCCAACTGCTTTGAAGGGCACATTTGGTGCCCTCCTACCACTACTCTAGCTGAAACCAGTTCAGGCGTGACACTGGACAAAGGACATAGGAGTATCCTCCTCACTGTCAAGCCCTCCTCTGGGAGGGACCCCTGAATAGTCACAACCCGTTCCTTAGGTTACTTAAGGGCTTACCTGTGGGTGGGTCCTTAGATTCATCATGGGAAAAGATTCAGATCTGAAGTCTTGCCAATATTTTGTGTCATCTGTGCCTGTGCTCTATACAGGTTCTTCTACAGCCATGAGGACATCCAAGGCACTCAAAGGAATCTCCCTTGAAGTGAAGGAATCACTTCAAGGCATCTGCAGGCACCGCAATGAAGATAAGCAGCCTGCTGTTCCTGAGCTCCTACGGATTCCGAAAGGTTCTGTAACACAGGTGGTAGTTCTGCAACTTGCTCGAGGCCTGCAACGTATTCACAGCAAGTTTGAAGCTAGTATCCCTCATCGGAACCGCTGGAGTAGTACCCCTGTGTACTGCCTCGACTTGACGTTGCCAAGGCTTATTGACTCTCTTCACCAGAGATCTTTGGGCTCCAAGAAGCTCCATCCTCAAGCATTTCCTGTAACCAAGATCTTTACATGCACCGCATCCTCTGCACAGTGGGACTCTACTCAATTCTCCCAGGCTCTAGTAAACTCCAGTGTTTCCCTACCCTTCCTGACATCTCAGAGAACAACCCCCCTTCCCGTTTAGCCCATCTAAGGAGGTCAACCTTCCATCTGTCTATCTGTGGTCCAGTGGAACCCTTCCACTGAAGGGGTATGCAACGCTTGGCCAGGACCAGAGGTAGATATATGAAATAGGATGCTTATTTTGTGTTTGGCGGATGGATCAGTTTAAACACTTTGGGTTTAGTGATGACCAATATAACAGGATAATTAACACTAAACAGGGCAATAAATGCACAGTTAGCTCAGGCAAAGGTGAAAAATGGGGAACATTATTGAACCTTGAGAAAAAGCTCATAAGAACTGAAGCCCATTCTGACTTCCTTATAGAACACGTTAAATCAGGGGTGATACCCATTGGTTTACAGATACGCAATGAACCTGGCCTTTTTATAGAAAACAAAAAATTCCTGGAAACATGGACCCAAATTTCCAATCGATGTAGCAGAGATTGGATGCTGCTTATAATAGAAACAGCACAGGAAATCATTATCATCGAGAAGGAAGCGATTGAGAAATTAGAGGTTGAACTCAAAGAAAGAACAGCCTTGGAAGATGCTAAACAAAAAGTTAATGAAATAAATAGGGATGTGGATGGTTATCAAGATTACCTAATAAATAAAAAAAACTAACAAACTTCAAAAGGACATCAATAGGTTTAGTCATGAGTTAACTTACCCCTTCTTAAAGTACAACTATTATGAGCAGAGGAATGATCAAGGTTGGGACAGACATGCATATAGGAGGCCTAGATACACACGAGGAGGTAGAAAACAAGTCACATTCTCTGACACCTCTGCTTCTAGTAGCGATACTGAGCACACACATAGAGAGGAAAATAATGGCAGAGGGCCCAATGAAGAAAATGGGGCTTTTTTAGCACAGAAATTCAGGAGGGGGCGTTACAATACGAACCAAGGGAGGGGACAACCGGCATGCAGCCAGCCCCCTCAGGAGTACATGCGTACAAGAAGTCAGAGATACTGGTGATAGACAAAATACCTATTGTAAATCTATGCGGTAGGGTTTTAACCAAATATGAGATTGAAGTTTTAGAAAAATGTTTCAGTTTTGTCCCGACTGCTAAGGTCAACAGGTTTCAACTGGCAAAAGATCTGAGATTTTAGAAAGATTAGGCTTAGAAGATTTTTTGAAGATAGACCATTGAGGGATTCTTCTAATAATAAATCTGGCCTGAAGACAAAGTCTACATTTACTCCCTCCACAGCACAGGTGGGCAAGAATATAGATATTTTTGAAAAGCTGTAGAAGTGGGTATTCAGGATATTCTAAAGGAGGAATACCCACTTACCCACTTACCCAAAACATGAATAGAAATCAAAGAATAGCAATCAGCACCTTAAAGGAGGATTTATCGATTACCATTAAACACGGCGATAAAGGTGGGGGTTTTTGATACTTGATTATTTTGATTATGAAGATCGGGTACTTAAGCTTTTAAATCTATCGGCACATTATGAAAGGGTTAAGGAGAAGGAACTTGTAGTTTTGGCTAAGAAATGTTGTCAGTTTCTTGCTAATGCTAGAGACGCAGACTGGATATGTGACGAAGAATTTAAATTCCTCAACAATAAAGACCCTAAAACCCCGGCCTTATATGGATTACCAAAAATCTATTAGGATAGTGTAGATCTTCCTTTGCGACCGATCGTTAGCTGCCTAAGGTCATTACTTGAGCCCCTGAGCAAGTATGTTGACTTTTTCCTTAAACCACCGGTCAGCAAGTTGAAATCATATGTCAGGGATTCGACACACATCATCACTATTTTGGAAAATAAGTCCTTCAATAGAGATACTCAATGTCTGGTTACAGTAGACATTGAGTCTTTATATACCAATATACCCCAGCAATCCACAGTTAAGGTCATCAGAGAGATTTTAGAGAACACCAAGATCAATGGAGCCAACAAAGAGTTTATTGTATAATGTAGCAACATTTTTTGAGAATGTGAGAGAATGGCATCGCTTTATTGATGATGGCATTTTATTTGGGATGGCCCTACAGAGCTTCTTAATGAATTTTTAATTTGGCTTAATCTCGGAGATAGCAATTTAAGATTTACTGCCCATTACAGCAAAGAGAAGGTTGATTACATATATAACAATAAAGGAGGCGGGGGAAACCTGGAAGTGGAACTATATACAAAACCAATGGATAAAAACACCTTGCTCCACTATTCCAGTTTTCACCCTAAGTCCCAAAAGGATAATATCCCTTTCTGCCAATTTCTCCGTTTACAAATTGTTAAGATCTTAGTGATTTTTATAAACATGCAGAAACAAATAGTTTTTGTGAGTCAATACCACGGCATTAGCAATAGGATAAAAAATGTCATCAATAGACACTGGAATATCCTTAATGTTGAGGAAAAATCAGGTTAGAAAGACCCCTGTTTGCCTAGAAAAGGAATATGAATTTGCACAATCAGTTGGTACACACTTATAGAGATGAACCTGGAAAAAGACAAAGGGCAATTGACAACACCATTGCCAAGGGCAATATGAGATGTGGCAGTTGTTCCGTGTGTTCACAATGCATAGTCTCCAAAGACTTAATGCACAATGGTAGAAAAATAACAGCACACACTCTAAATAACTACTGCAGCGATTATGTTATTTATTTGCTGAGATGTCCCTGCAGACTAGCCTATGTAGGTGAAACGGGAAGAGAACTTAGGATCAGATTATTAGAACATAGATAGGCCATCAAAACTAATAAACAGAATGCCCCATTAGTGTCTCATTTTCAAGAATGTGGCCATAAAAAGATTCAATTTGAGTGATTCATTCTAGAAAAAGTAGTACTAAACAGGAGAGGTGGACATATGGAGGTTAAAAGAAAAGCCAGAGAACAATGACATATCTCTATTTTGGAGTAAACTCAAGAGAAGAATGGGAAAAACTGGTGAACTGAGAACATCTAGTAAAATGGATAGAAGCACCCTATGGTGATATTCTTGGGGTGGATAACACAGGTTGCAAACTGATTCACTTTAGTATAGTTGTCACCTAATACCACTATAGTGTATTTTTATGACCATTTTTAGAATAGATTTCTGCCTCCTTTAATTTGAAACTCTGGTTTATGTGTATAAAAAGTTGAATAGATGTCTTATTTTATTATACTTATTAAAAGAATTTTGTTGTTTAAATGCATGAATGTCCAAATTTAGAAGTAAGGCAGCTCTTGTTTATGCTCCGTGTTTTAATCGAGAAGGGAGGAAGGTCTCCATATACTGTTTGATCACACAAAGAAGCTGTTTAAAGATGGTGGCAGTGTTTTCAACCTCCGATTTCCCATCTAAAGTTCTGTGCCAAACGAGTGAGCTGCTTAAAGATGGTGGTGGGTGCACCAACATCTGATCCCCCATTCCAAACAAAGAAACTGTTTTAAGATGGCGGCGGTTGTAACAACATCCGTTCCTCGTGTGTAGTTCCATGTCCATTATTGGAGGGCTCTACTTACAGCGAGGTCTTGACCTGCCCAGATTGATTGTTTGGCTTAAAGAAATTCAGAGCGGTGCTTGTTGGAGACTGTTCCCAGTAAGTCCCTAATCCACCAGTGGAGGGTTTGCTTATGGGGGGACTCTATAGGAGAGAGTCTGAATTTAACATGTTGACTTGGAAGACGTATGGCTGTCATAATCTTTATAATGATCAATGGGTTTAATGGTCGTGAGTTATCTCTTACAAGCCGGCGGGTAGTCGCACACATTTAGGTGGGGGCAGTTCTTTATAACCGGTAGTCTAGTGAGGCAAATATAACAGCAACCTTGCTAATGGGTGAAGCATTAGTAAGAGAAGTTCACCATATTCATTCTACAAGTGCTTGTAGATTGGCAGATATGATTACAAGTGTAATCAGTGCATGGCGCTCTAACACAGGGCGATCACAACATTTCACATTATGGTTGTTGGACTTTTGCTGCCGTATAGATGCTTTTCTAATCGGGCCGATATAAACAATAGATAATTTGAATATTTAGGGGTGTGTAAAGCAATAAGATTCCTCCTCCAATACAATATATAGAACATTATTCAGACAAGTGTAGGGGGTTGGTTTAGTAAATAACGATATTGGCCTATTTGGCTTTTTGTATAAAGAGACAGCACGCAACTGGCTTTAATTGCAAGAAGATTGGGTGCAGCAATAACATTTGAAATCCTGGAGACTAGTCTGTCCCGCAAGTACAGATTATTTGAATTGTATATATAATCTCTCTCCTGCACTATAAGTTTACAGGTAATTATTAATTAAATATAACATTATATGATGTATTTAATTGATGTAATAAAAAGTTGAAAGACTACAGATTAGTTTATATATACCCTTCATTTTAGGCTGTGTAAGTTCTGTTTATCGAAACTAAGGGACGTATTGCCTGTGGTCCGCCCATTTTGAGTAGCCAGACTTTTAGAGAACTGATATTAATCATGGTACCAACTTTGGTGGGTACCCCTCAAAGCTGTTTTTACAGCATGAAGTTAATTGGTTAAAGAATACTTTACAAGAGACCCTAACTTAGGTGTTTTGAGATTAATGGTAGAATGTATATGCCTGTGATTGTGTCTTAGTATTCACCAGAGTGTCTAAAAATGATTACATTTCCATTTCCATTTTTGTATTCTCCAAAGCATAATATTTTAGAAAAAATTACAGTTTTTTTAACCAATATTTTAAATGTGAGTAATTTGTAGCACAATGTGTATGATGTACTGTTTGGAAGAAAATTATATGTTGCTTTTAGAATTATGGATTCTCATATTTGGTTCTATAATGTTTTCACAATAGATAAAAATAATTTGGGAGATACCAAGTATTTCTCCCTGAGGAAGGTGGTAGGAACAACAGTAGCCACCGAAACGCATCGCGATGCTACAACAAAAGCACTAAAACTAATCAGTCTTGGTCAAAAGAAAGAATTGTACATAATGATGTTTTGATCATGGAATGTTCATTGGATTAGTGCCTTAAACAACAAATTTTCAATGTCTATCGTATTCCCCAGTATTGAATTTATATGTATTAATTTGTGTATTTGAATTCTCACATTTGCAGTCAATCGATGGTGCAACATTTGACCTGTTTTTTAGCATTTTTTATCATCTTTTTAGTGTAACTAATTTCAATAAAACATACAGAGGGTGCTGCTCCCCAACTACCCCTCTTGAGTATAACGGAGGAGGACTAACTACTGTATTGCTACATATCACAGACCATTTGGACGTATATAAAGTCAGACTCGGAGACATACTCCATTGCTGTTGGAAATATCTATCTCTGGAAACGATTGACCTTACCTCCACCAGTGTTATCTACAATTACGATTGCTAACTTAGGGACTGCATGGATATCTTTTAACAGAGTTTTTCTATGTTGTAAACTGGAGGACCTCATCGTGGGAACGGTGTACTGAGTCTTTCATCTGACATGACTATATAAAAATATATGTCGAACCTCAGACATGCGATATTTTAAACCTGTGAACGTTAGGGAGATATTGCGAAGGACTAAAGTTATTACCTGGAAAGTCTACATTTCCCCAGCATTTATGCCTAAGAAAGTTGGTTGGATTTTACTGACGGAGCCACAAAATATTGTATAAATTTCCTGCTGAATGTGTTAAATGTATCAGGCTTTCTGAATATTGAAATTATTATATCACATCAGCGCCCTGATGAAGGATGGTACATGGGATTTTGAAACGCGCGTCGGCGCACTTGTGTTGTCTAAATTGTTTATGATGTTCACAAGTGTTATGCATTGTCTTTGTTAAACTGTGAGTTTTTGAATTTATGTTTCTTTTGATTTTATCCTTATTGTTTTTTGTGGGAACATGTACCTTTATTAAGTAGATTGCTCCCCCCTTACTTGGGGCTCCTGCGTCTCAAATGAATCATTGCGTCATACAGAATTGATCGCATATGTATTTATCTAAAAATAATTGAAATAAATAAATAAGTATATGTTTACTATTTTGATAATAAAAACAAAATAATCTTTTATAAAAAAAAGTTGTTATTCTCTTTGTGGGATAGTTTTGATCAACAAATATAGGATGTGAATATGTTAAGAGGGGTTTAGGGTTGTACATTTGGTCCCCAACCCCCAGTGCCAGCTCATGGCTGCCAATTGTGTGCCATGGGATGTCATAATCCTCTCTGAACTCATCAAAAGTTAGTGGGTCTCCCCTTGAAACAGTTTGCCAATAATTTAAATCTCCATGTCCACCCACCGCTGTAGTCTCCTGCCGTGCTCTTCTTGCACAAATTGGTCAGAGCCCTTAGAGGGTTCTACGAGGAATTAGGTATTAAAGTGTTGCATTTCTGAAGTGCATGCATCCAGCAATATCTAGCCATCTTTAAGTCACTGAGAATTCCAGGGGCCAATTGGGGTTAAGTAGAAGGGACCACAACAAATCTGAAGGTGTGGCATTGAGTGGAGGAAGTCTCTCAGGTCGTGTTCTTATCACCTGAAGCAAATGCAGGAACCACTTCAGCTGAGCCACTGGGTAGTATGTTTCAAAGTCTGGATCTCCTAGGCTCCGATCTGAGCTTGGCCATATCACTTTAGTCAGGGATACTCCCAATCATCCCCTACCCCATAATTGGTCTATCAAGATAGAGTCTAAAGGGGCTATTTATCAAAATGTCACACAGCACAGCAAGCCACCTTGCTGTGCTGTGCTGTATGGCAGGGAAAGGGCAGGAATGTGCCGTATTTAACATGTTACAGCATACTCCTAACATTTCCCAGCACTGGCGCAAAATGAGCTACCTAGCTCCAATGCAGGTATTCTGTTGTGTGGGAACACCCACGCACCACCCATGGAACGCCTCCCTGGAGTAGAGTAACGTAATGCATCAATTTGCGCTGCATTGCTTTACTCTGGATATATAAAGTAAGCATGGGCGAATTTTGCGAATTCGCGATTCGCGAATTTGCGAATTCGCGATCCGCAAAATTCGTGAATTTGTGCGAATTTGCGGATTTTTATATTTTTGCGTGTTCGCGGGGCGCTTTGCGTGTTAGCTGCCGTTTTGGCATGTTCGCGGGGCGCTTTGCGTGTTCGCGGGTTTTTTTTGGGGCGAGACCGTGATGCGCCCTCTGGTTCATCACTGCTACCCTCTCGTTTTTTATGCCCTTCTGCCCTCTGTACCACTCGTTTTTGTGGTCTTCTGCCCTCTGCCCCACTCGTTTCTGCCCTCTGCCCAACTCGTTTTTGTGGTCTTCTGCCCTCTGCCCCACTCGGGGGGGGGGTCTTCTGTGCGAGTTCAAGTGCCTCTTGTGTGTATAAATGGTCAGAGACCGATCAGAGCAGCAGATGAAGAGAAAGAAGCTCCTGGTCACAGGAACAGCACGAGGATTGCGCTCGTGAAATTCAAGGATACAAAGGCCTCTATCCAGCATCACAGCTGATTTTCGACGGTAGATTTGGGAAGAAGGCACACCTGCCCAGCCTCGACGACGCTCACGATTGTTTTTGGGCTGATGAATGAGTCACTGAATTTGAGCTTCAACTAGTTTCAGCGACCATGTGTGTGTTACTATGCAATCGCACCGATGTGCGCAGGGGTCCCTTGAGTGAGCTGTCAGCAGTGGCACGAGGATTGCGCTCGTGTAAGTCAAGGATACAAAGGCCTCTATCCAGCATCACAGCTGATTTTCGACTGTAGATTTGGGAAGAAGGCACACCTGCCCAGCCTCGACGACGCTCACGATTGTTTTTGGGCTGATGAATGAGTCACTGAATTTGAGCTTCCACTAGTTCCAGCGACCATGTGTGTGTTACTATGCAATCGCACCGATGTGCGCAGGGGTCCCTTGAGTGAGCTGTCAGCAGTGGCACGAGGATTGCGCTCGTGAAAGTCAAGGATACAAAGGCCTCTATCCAGCATCACAGCTGATTTTCGACAGTAGATTTGGGAAGAAGGCACACCTGCCCAGCCTCGACGACGCTCACGATTGTTTTTGGGCTGATGAATGAGTCACTGAATTTGAGCTTCAACTAGTTCCAGCGACCATGTGTGTGTTACTATGCAATCGCACCGATGTGCGCAGGGGTCCCTTGAGTGAGCTGTCAGCAGTGGCACGAGGATTGAGCTCGTGAAAGTCAAGGATACAAAGGCCTCTATCCAGCATCACAGCTGATTTTCGACAATAGATTTGGGAAGAAGGCACACCTGCCCAGCCTCGACGACGCTCAGGATTGTTTTTGGGCTGATGAATGAGTCACTGAATTTGAGCTTCAACTAGTTTCAGCGACCATGTGTGTGTTACTATGCAATCGCACCGATGTGCGCAGGGGTCCCTTGAGTGAGCTGTCAGCAGTGGCACGAGGATTGCGCTCGTGTAAGTCAAGGATACAAAGGCCTCTATCCAGCATCACAGCTGATTTTCGACTGTAGATTTGGGAAGAAGGCACACCTGCCCAGCCTCGACGACGCTCACGATTGTTTTTGGGCTGATGAATGAGTCACTGAATTTGAGCTTCCACTAGTTCCAGCGACCATGTGTGTGTTACTATGCAATCGCACCGATGTGCGCAGGGGTCCCTTGAGTGAGCTGTCAGCAGTGGCACGAGGATTGCGCTCGTGAAAGTCAAGGATACGAAGGCCTCTATCCAGCATCACAGCTGATTTTCGACAGTAGATTTGGGAAGAAGGCACACCTGCCCAGCCTCGACGACGCTCACGATTGTTTTTGGGCTGATGAATGAGTCACTGAATTTGAGCTTCAACTAGTTCCAGCGACCATGTGTGTGTTACTATGCAATCGCACCGATGTGCGCAGGGGTCCCTTGAGTGAGCTGTCAGCAGTGGCACGAGGATTGAGCTCGTGAAAGTCAAGGATACAAAGGCCTCTATCCAGCATCACAGCTGATTTTCGACAGTAGATTTGGGAAGAAGGCACACCTGCCCAGCCTCGACGACGCTCACGATTGTTTTTGGGCTGATGAATGAGTCACTGAATTTGAGCTTCAGCTAGTTCCAGCGACCTTGTGTGTGTTACTATGCGATCGCACCGATGTGCGCAGGGGTCCCTTGAGTGAGCTGTCCATCATCCTGTAACTATTTTAGGATGGCGCCAGCAAGCTGCCAGCGCCATCCTAAAATAGTTACTAAATTAGCTTCATCAGGAAGCACTAATAGACAAAATAAAGCAGGTGCTCGAGCACCTGCTTTATTTTACCTATTAGTGCTTCCTGTTGAAGCTAACTTAGTAACTATTTTAGGATGGCACTGGCAGCTTGCCGGCCCCATCCTAAAATAGTTACAACAACTTCAAGCTTGAAGGCTTGAACTTTTGCCCCCCGGATCGGCCGCTCGCGGATTTGCGGATTTTCGGTAAATTCGCAGGAGTTCGCGGATTGCGAATTTACCGAAAATCCGCAAAATCCGCGAGCGGAATGGATTTTGTGCTCATGCTTAATATAAAGACACTCAGAGCCACGCAAGGTGGCCTCACATGGCTTGATAATTCACAATTAAGGGTTCCATCGCACATTCACTCCGTTGCTTGGGGCAAAAGTGATGCAGCCCTTTAATAAATATGGCCCAATGTCTTTAAATTTCCCTCTGAGAATAAGCACAGGCAGAGTGGCAAAATAGTGGAGCTGGGTGACAGCGCTACCATCTTGGCTATAGTTATCCGGCCAGCAACTGAGATGAGGAATCAAAAGGCCACACTGACCCTAAAGTCAGGGTGAGTTCTGTAGAATCAATCTCCCAAGCACTTTATTGAGGTCAGTTCCCACCAAATTCTGTGTATGACTGGCGCCTCATTAGAGGGGACCTGAATGGGGAACAAATTGGTCTTGCCCCAGTTTATGCACTGCCCAGATGCGTCTCTGAAGTTGGTGAGGAGTTGTATCTCCCTTTCAGGCAGGGCACAAGTCCTCAAAATAAAAGTGGTGGACTAGCCATGTTAGACAGAATGCAAGGACCCAGGGGAACGGTTGCGTCCTTCCTCAATGCTTGCGCAGAGTAGGGGACTCGTCGTGAGCCTTACCGGTGCGGAGGTAATGCGGAGATTCTCGACCTGTTGTGGTGCGCAAGATGGCGCCACGATGCGATGCAATGCCGATGCGATGATCCAGTTGCGATGAAAGAAGATGGCGCCCTTGATGCGGCGATGCGCTGACGATGCGATGTTGCCCTGGCAGCCTTGCGACGACACTGTACTTTGGAGCCGCGACAGGCCCTGCGATGCGCTTCTCCGGTGATGCGATGACAGCTCTCTCGATGCGTCGCGTTTCTGCGGCGATGCGACAGCAGACAGCTTCGATGAACACACGCTTCCAGGGAGATGCGACAAACTCTCACTTCTCCGGCGTTGCTATGATTTCAGCTGCAGCTGCGACACGCTTCTTTTCGATTTGTCGCGCTTCCAGCTCCCAGCGGCACGCAAGTGACTGGAGTCAGAATTCCCAGCAAGGAAATTCAGGAGGGAGCTGGGGGTGAAGTCTGTTGGCCCTGAGACTTCAGCAGGAGGCAAGCACAGTTCAAGCCCTTGGAGAATATTCTGTAGATGAAAGTCCTTACAAAGTTCCTTCTCCTTTCCCTTGGCAATGAAGTAACCACTGCAGGCCAACCCAGCAAACAGTACACTGGCAGAGGGGCAGTCCAAACTCCTGCAGCTTCCTTGGTTCTTCTCCTTGGCAGAAAGGTTTCTTGTTCCAGAATCTTCAGACGCCCCACAGGAGGTGGAGCCAGCACAGGGGAGGGAAGATGCAGCTCTGGAGCACTCTGTTGACAGAATTCCCCTTATCCTTTCACTGTGCAGGGCTGAGACATCAGACAAGCCACAGGGGGTGGAGCCATCATTGTGGAGGGAAGGCCCAGCCCTATTCAGGTCCCAGGTGCACTCTCCCCCTCCCATCTGGAGGTAAATCTCCCTATTCACAAGAACGCCAGAAACGCCAGGACTGCACCACGAGTCAGCAGCAGCAGCGGCAGCGGAGCGCCGAGCTCCGAAAACAGACGGCAGACGGTAGCAGGCAGCCGGTAGCTGGTCACCCACTGCCAGCAGGGGACTGCTGTTCCGTTCTTCCGCTCCGTCCATCCGCCGCCCCACAGCTATCATCGAAAGTAGCAGACACAGCAGCAGCTGCAGCCACCATAGCGCAGTCCATCGCTGCCGCTGCTGGAGCTCCCCTCCAGGGCTCACCTGGGCTGGAGCCCGCCTGGAACTTGCCTGCACGCGAGCTGGCCCGTTCTTGGGTCGGTCCCACAGAGCCCACTGCGGCGGTAACAGGCGGCAGGTGGCAGGTAGGGGGGCAGCCGGGGGGCAGCTGGGAGCATTAATCCGTCCCTCCCAGCCAAGCAGCGCTGCTCATGGCATCCGCCTGAATCCGCCAGAACCCCTCACCTGCTGCAGATTTCTACAGATTTTCAAAACTTGACATCCCCGAACTCCGACAGAGGGGATTTCCGACGGAGGCCGTTAGTGTGCTGTCAGTGTGCAAGTGTTTGAGCCAGTGCACGTCAGAAGCGTTAGAATTCTGCCAGAGCCAGAGTCAGAGCCCTGTCACGGGCCGAGCACGAGCCGCAGCACCAGCACTAGCACCGCAGCACCAACAGATCCACCGCAGCACCAACAGCGCCAGCAGACCCAGCAGCAGAGGCAGCAGAGGCAGCAGAGGCAGCTCCCTGTAGCTCCTGGCAGCACCCTGTACTGACCCCAGTGTGGACTAAACAAGGCAAACTGTGCTGTCCCGCTGACCTACTGTTAGCTATTTCTGCGCTTAGGACGCAAGCCCGAAAGCTTGCAACAGAGCTGTGAGCTGGACCTGCGGGGCCACAGCATCCATAGTTGAGGCAGCTGTCGGGTGCCTTTTGGATCTTTGGACCTTTTGGAATTTTCCGGAGTGTGAACCGGAGCGTGTACCGGAGCAACCGGAGAGCCTGGAGTTTTGGAGGCTAACCGAGCAGCCAGCGTGGAGGTAAGTGGCAGTGGCAAGCGCGGCAGCCATTAGAGGTAGTCGCAAAGTAAGAGCCGAGGGTGCGGACCAAGGAGCTGCCTGACTAGGTCTCCCAGCCTGCGGTCCCCCTGTGTGCTCCGCTTGCCGCCGCCCTCTCCCCCTGAAATAGAGGCTGCCCAGTATAGCACTGCTCACACGGAGAGCTAGTAACTTTCCCTAGACTCACACAATAAGCTCAATAAGCTCAAGGCCCCCACAGGGGAGTCACCTCAATAACCAAGAATACAAGCAAGTGGACCCTGCCACCCCCCCACATCACACAGCCCCAGCTTACGGTGTCTAAAGGTGTTCAAAGGATGACGCTTAAAAAAATCAAGACGAGCACGAAGGAGGAGGAGGAGGTGGGGGCGGAGGCGAACCCTGAAAATACGGCACTAAGATGGACAACTAGGAGCACCAAAGGTACCAACTTCCAAAATTCTCAGGACTCAGTCCCGGGCAAATCCCTCCCACAGGGTCTCATCACCCAATTCTTTCAGGCCCCCAGTGGCCTGATAGCCAAGGACATGAGTCTACAAGGACCCGAGGGCAGTGGCACATCGAGGTTGCCAATATCGAAGCAAGACCATTCCCGTAGTTACTCTTGCGAGCCTGCAGACTCCGGAAAAGCCCACAGCCCGGAAGACGCTCGAAGCCAGGAAGCCCTACCTCATTCTACTGCCAGAGCGAAAAGCCCTTTAAGGATCCTAGCTGAAGTTCACAGGAGTACCACCGAAGGTGTACACGAGGAGACAGGTAGCGCAAAGCAAAACACGGGCACCGTACCCTCTCCCCCAACGAGCCCTGGGACGCACCTGTGCACGCCAGTGACATCCCGGGCTACAACGGAGACGACCACTCCGAGTATGGCTGTGCTAACGGCATCGTTCCTGCAAAAACTAGAACACTCAATAGAGCGCACACTAGAAGATACCCCAATATATTCAGCCAGTATTAATCCCAGGAGATCGCAGCAGACGGAGGCATGGAGCCCTTTGGGCCTAACACAACATCAAGACTCAGTCGACGAGGTCACGGTCAAAGAATTAAACCTGTCCATAATAAGAGAGGTGCAGGACACCATGGCTAGGGCCTTATTGTGGCAGTCCACGATGATGGAGGTTCAAGTTGATCTCCTGCACTCAATCGCCCAGCACTTAGTGCGCCAAGACGACAAACTAGCAAAGTTAGAGGTGCTATTTGAGGCCCATGCGGTCAACATCAACTCTGGTGCCGCCATTATAGAAAAATGGGCAAGCCTACCTGAAGTTCTAAAAGATATGCTCGCATTAGCCAAGGGCCTTGGAGAGAGGTCCCCTCAAACACAGTTGGCTCAAAAGCCACCAGCTTTGACGAGAGTGCATGATGTACTGAACGATCCCTGCACCACGGTCAGCAGCTCACCAAAAGGTTCGTTGGCAGTGCCATGCAGCAAGCTCACTGTGCCAGAACAAGGAAGCGGGGACCTTGTGGTTTTGGACCCTGACACCGAAAGCGACGACTCATCCGTCAGCATTCCTCACTCGGAAAAGGCCAAATGCGCATCGGCTGGTGCCAATGCACCGCTGTCACGGAGAGCAAAAAAAAGACTAAAGAAACAACTAAAGAAACTTAAAACCAAAAGCAGGGTCATTCCACCAGCCATATTAACTTCTGGCGCCACTATAACTGAAAGTACTCTCAAAACACCCTTTCCTATCTTCACCCTAAACCGTGCACTGAAGACTGTTAAGCCCAGTGACGTATCACCTGTCCCTTGTGAGGCCCCCAGGCACTCAATCCCTCCTCCGGAGGGCCATTGTAATGTGGAGGATCTTCCACGGCCCTCACAAGTGGTTTCCGGAGGACTTTCCAGTATCAATGATCCAATTGGTTGGGTCCCCCAATATAAGATAGAATCAACCCGCCCTCTGTATCTGGGAGCGCAGTTGGGACTGCCCTGTCTGGTAGGTCCACCAACTGAGGCACCAGGTAGCCAGCAATCAGGAGCTACACACAACAACCCCCCACACCCGAACACTTTCAACGATGAGCAGCAAGGACTGTCAAGAGAGGCAAGCCCCCCAACCACGATCTCAGACAGACAGTGCCCAGGTGACCGCCACACAATCATTGCACATCCAATTCATCAGAGGCATGTGTCCCCTGGTGAAGGGGCACAACGGCGCTCTTTAGAAAATAATAAGCCACCAGAAATTTACGAGGTGCTGTTTACCCCCAGATTTACAGCCATGGACTCCTTTGACATCCTGAACAGGTCAAACATCGTACGACTCTTCGGCCACATTGACTCCCTGGCACACATCACCTCGGGATGATTGAATGGGTGAAGTTCACGAGCCTGGAGATAGACACCCACGGTGACTCCACCATAGTCGGACTAGCAAACCAGCAAGCCCAAAAAGCTGTCCTCCATGAAGCATCGCAACTGGCAGAATGGGGTATAGAAGTCACCGCCCCCAGGGTTCCAAAATATCCGCACGTCCTCAGACCACATTATGGTCTACAACAATCCATCTCTGTTCTCATAGGCACAAATTACACAAGTTCTGATGTGGGACTGAAATCAGGGAGGCCTAGATCCCCACTAAAAATAAAACTCTTGCTAAAAGAAAAGCAGCGCATCGTGCAGCGTCCTCAGCAAGGACTGGCACTCATGGAGGAGACATGGAGACGGGGCTCCTAACCCCTCTCACACATATGAAAACATCAGTCGCGCATGTCCATCAAGAGGCCAGGATCGCAACCTTAGCATCATCTCATGGAACATTGCAGGGTTAAATAACATCCGCAGGGTTACAGCCACCCATGACTATTTCGCACAGGGGACATATTATGTATCCAGGAGACCTGGGCGAGGTCCACTTCACCAATTGCTGGTTTCCACGAATATTTCAAATCAGCAACCAAAAGGACGATCTTTGGTCGCCCGTCAGGGGGTCTGTCAATCTTTGTAAGCCACGCCTGCAAATTTAATGTAAAAGAACTATCTCTGGAGCCACCCGACCTACAAGCTATCTCAATAGAAGGACAGAGAGCGGACCAAACAACCCGCCCGCTTTTATTAATCAACTGTTACCTCAACCCCGCAAAACTTCACTCACCACACGGCTTGGAATCATTCACCACCGCCCTGGAAGATCTAATAATAAGCCGCTTGCACCACGATGTAATCATAGTCGGTGACTTTAACCTGAGAGGCCTGGACCTGCTACCCATGACAACACCTAGCAGGAAGTCAGCTCAACTGTTTGAACTTTCAGCAAATTACAACTTGCAATCCACCCACGGGATTCAAAAAACGCGCAACTGCACATGGTCCGCCTATCCGACCTTCAGGAATGTCTCCACTATAGACTATATCTTCATCAATGCAGGACTGGCTAACAAACTTCGCAACTTCACTGTGGACGACAGAGCCAAAAGCGACCATAGGCCCCTTCGTGTCACATTCAACCTGACACGAGAACAGGCGGACCCTTACGCCGCAATTGGTATGACCACAGGCGAAGAACACCACTTAGTCCTTAAAAGAATAAAATGGTCGACCAATCTTAGCCACAGACTTAATGCATTCGTAGCCAACAGGGTGACAGTACCAAGTCCACAAGATAGTGAATGTATAATACACCTTTGGGAAACACTGACCAATGACTTATTGAAGTGCCTGGGCAACACTCACCAATCAAGAAGCGGTCAAAAAATGTCATCCCAGGCCACCAAAAAACCCACAGTCTTAAGCTGGCTAAGCAGGCTCTTAACAAGGCAGTGAGAGCAAAAAAGAAAGGTATTTACCCACTAGGGGGGCCCCCTATTGCTGTTTTGCGAGCTAAGTATAAAAAGAACATTTGGGATCTGAAAAGAAAACGGACCGAACAGAATTGGCTGACAGTGTTTTCCATAATTAAAGGTAAAGATAATAGCAAGCTCTGGCGCTACATCAACAGCTTGTCATCAGGAGGCGTACACAAGGTTAACAGTGTTGGAGGAAAAGTGTGGGAACAGTATGCAAAGGGGCTGTACACCTGTGAGCCAAATCAGATGTCTCACTGCATCTCCGGCTGGTCCAAGGCGGCGGCAGCTACCATCAGCTCTGTAAGTGCCCCGAACGAAGAATCAAGTCCGACCCGACCTGGAAAATTCTCGGAGGCGGAGATTGCAAAGCACAACAAAGCCATCAGAACTGATGGTGCCCCTGGACCTAACGGGATCCCCGCACAGGTTTTTAAGAAAGATCCTGCATTCTTCGCTTCCAAACTTACTCCTCTATTCAACCACGCATTCGCAACCGCAACCCTGCCATTTTCCTGGAAAGGCTCAATCCTCTTTCCTATACACAAAAAAGGTGACCACTCTAACCCGGCTAATTACAGACTGATAGCCCTCCTTGACATTGAAGCTAAGGTCTATGCCCGTCTTCTACTTAAGGATCTGGAAACTTGGGTGGCTAAGAACGGCATACTCCCGCCCTCACAGACTGGCTTCAGGGCTAACTGTTCTACGCTGGACAACATCATAGCGCTTTCGTACCTCGCTAAGAAGGCCAACATGCGGAATAAGCCGCCCCTGTTCTGTTGCTTTATTGATTATTCAACGGCCTTTAACCGTGTGAACAGAAGCCGGCTCTGGGCAAAACTAGAGTCTTGGGGGATCCCTAGAGATCTTCTAAAGGCCATAAAAGCACTTTACGAGGGGACCTGGGTTCAGGTGAAACTAAGCGCCACATCTGCAACCACAAGTATTGTCACTAACTCTGGATTAAAGCAGGGGTGTGTTCTGGCCCCCCTGCTTTTCAACTTGTACACTGCAGACATGGGGCACGCCCTGAAAGATGCCAACCTAGCACCGCCCAGACTGGGGAAGCTGGATCTGGGTACGCTCCAGTACGCAGATGACACAGTAATAATGGACCACACCAGGGTAGGCCTCCAAAGAGCCTTAAACAGTCTCGCCACGTACAACAAGGAGAACGAGTTACATATTAACGTGAGCAAGACCAAGATAATAATCTTTGGCAAACACCCACACAAAACAAAAGCTTCATGGTCTCTGGGGGAACACCGAATCACCACGGCCACATCCTACAACTATCTGGGCACATGGGTATCAGAGAGGGCCACTGCACTCAAACATCTGAAGACGCTTAAACCAAAAATTGACAAAATAATTACATCTCTAAGACGTCTAAGCCACGGCCTGGCCAGTCCCTCTGCAGATCCGATGCTGACAGTACTCAGGGCTAAATTGATCCCCGCCAACACGTACGGCCACATAGCCTATCCAGGGGCTTTTGAGAAAGTGGTCCAAGCGGCACAGGTGAAAGCTTATAAGTTGGTGCTACGAGCCCCCAAACAGGCACGGAATAACAGGGTGAGACTGGAAATAGGCCTGAACCGGCCTGAACTGGTACTACTGGGGGAATTGCTAAAATACTACATCAGAGTTCTGAAGTCGCCCGAAAACACCTTGAAGCACTCGCTAAAAAACATCTTTGGGGAATCGGGCTCCCCATGGCAAGTTAAGGTGGAACTAGCCATTGATCTTTTGAAGATCGAGGGGCGGAGTCTGCACTTACACGAAATCCCATATTCCGCCTGGGCAAAAGCCGTCAAGCGCCAAGTCCAGTCTATTTCCTTTGAGCTAGACCTTTCCTCGCTCCGGCCTAACATGCTAACGTTGGCCTTGGATAAGTCCTACACTCCTGGTAAACCTCAACCATACTTACAAGACTCACTAACAATTGAAGCAAGACAAAAAATTATGTTTATGCGCCTTTTGGCCCTCAGGATAACGGATTTCAACCCACGTTGGGCACGCTCGGACGGAGCCACTGCCTGCCGACTTTGCAACTATCGCAGAGAATCCTGGCTACACTTGCTATGTTGCTGCACTAAGCTGGCCAGTGACCGACAGCGATTGCTACGCCCGGCACTACGTATCTTGGGCCACAGAACTTGCAGAGAGGCCTCGGATAGGTGTTTCTCTGAAACCACACCATGTCTATTAGCCAAGATAGGCAAGTTCATCCATCAAGTTAAAATGGCACTCGAAAACCAACTAAAGGATACCATCCCGAAGAGCCCTTTGACCCGCTGCCCTAAAGTTGGTAATCCACAGATAACACATGGAGTCGCCGAAAAGTAAACTGTCCCATTAGTCAGAGGTATCCAACTGGGTCCGACTAAGGGTCCGATGAAGTCCACGGTGCAACTGGGGATGTCGAACTTTTACACGCCTTCCAGACACTAGTAAGCGAGGTCTCATGATGACTCTAAAAACTTTAATTCTTTTTAATAATGTATAGTACCAGTGAACATAGTCAGTATTGAGACCACATAGCTGTACCAATGGTCCCGACCGGTGTAGGTCGAGCAGGGAGGGGGGTATTTTACTGTATTTTATTGTATTTTATTTAAACCAAACTGCATTTTTTTATATACTGTAATGATTTTAAGTAATCGCACAGTTCATTAATAAATATATATACTCACCACTGGGCTGTCCCAGACTGTCTCCTGGAATTTCCCCAGCCCTGTCACACACAAACCAAGACAAGGAATACCCAAGTCAGCAGAGGCGGGCTCAAATGGTTAGGCAAGCAAATACCTACTTTCTAAAAGTGGTATTTGCAAACACAGAATATCAAAATAAACTTTACTAAAATATGTATTTTATTATTCTGAGTTCAGGCATACTAAACTCGAATTAATTTCTACCATGTTCCCTGAGTCAGTTAGGATTGTAGGGATGTAACAATCTTCACTGCCCATTCTAGTCTATGAGAACAGGTAGCCTTCAATAGTGAAAAACGAAAATGGCTGTAATTCACTACTAGAACATGCTACACACATCAGAGCATGTCCTACCTTTTACTTACAATGCACCCTGTCCTTTGGCCTACCATAGGGGTGTCTAATAGGAAGCAAAGGGAAGGTTTAGGGACTGGCAAGTGGGTGCACTTGGCCAAGTCGACATGGTAGTCACAGACAACACACAGGCCTTGCAATGGCAGGCCTGAGACACACTTTACAAGCTGCTTCTGTGGGTGGCACAACCAGTGCTTCAAGCCCACCAGCAGCATCTGCTCTACAAGCCCATGGCACACATGGTGCACTGTACTAGGGGCTGACAGTAGATCAAATAAGCCAATCATGGAATCCAATCAGTATATCAATTTACCATAGGGAGCACTTACACTGTGGCACTGATTAGTGGCACCGGGCCCAAAACATACAACCACCAAAAATAGGTTAAAACAGAGGAGGCAATCCGTCAAAAATGGAAGGGAGACTCACGCCAATGATGTCTGGTCTAACAGACCACAACAACTCTGGAGGTGGGGCATTGAGTGGAGGAAGTCTCTCAGGTCGTGCTCGTATCACCTGAAGCAAATGCAGGAACCACTTCAGCTGAGCCACTGGGTAGTATGTTTCAAAGTCTGGGTCTCCTAGGCCCTGATCTGAGCTTGGCCATATCACTTTAGTCAGGGATACTCCCCATCATCCCCTACCCCATAATTGGTGTATCAAGATAGAGTCTAAGGGGGCTAGTTATCAAAATGTCACACAGCACAGCAAGCCACCTTGCCGTGCTGTGCTGTGTGGCAGGGAAAGGGCAGGAATGTGCCGTATTTAACATGTTACGGCATACTCCTAACATTTCCCAGCACTGGCGCAAAATGTGCTGCCTAGCGCCAATGCAGGCACTCTGTTGTGTGGGAACACCCATGCACCACCCATGAAACGTGTTGGACAGGCCACATGAAGGGCTCGCTCCCTCCCCGCAGGACAGGGCCCGGGCCACCGTCAGCACCATTGCCCGGCCCAGCCGCCATCTTGGACACGGCACCACGCGGCCGCGCGGCCTCAGCCCGACCCCAACCCTGGGCCTGGCCAGGCCCCGACATCCCGGCACCACCCTCCACCCAGGAGGTGAACGGCCCACTTGGCAGGTCAATGGGAGTACGAAGTGTCGATGGCTCTCCCCCGCCAGGTGCCGAGCACCCCCAGCCTCCTCGGGCGCTGGCTCCGCCCCCCTGCTGGGTGTCTGGACTCCCTCATCCCGGACCTCCCGACCTCCAAGAGCGAGGGTCCGGACATCAAAGGGCGCCAGACCTATAACTGGGGCAGCCCCAGGACAGGAAGGCAGTTGTATCCTGGAGTCGAGAGACACCGCGACGAACTCATCCTTGATGGACTGTTGGCGCTGCCACAGCCCTGCCTTGTGAACTATTGTCCTGCCTACTGGCGCTGCCGCGGCCCTCTGTAACCTTCATCCTCGTGGGACCTGCTGGCGCTGCCGCGGCCCGTTGCAACCTGCATTCTCGTGGGACCTGCTGGCGCTGCCGCGGCCCGTTGTAACCTTCATCCTCGTTGGGACCTGCTGGCGCTGCCGCGGCCCGTTGCAACCTGCATTCTCGTGGGACCTGCTGGCGCTGCCGCGACCCGTTGTAACCTTCATCCTCGTTGGGACCTGCTGGCGCTGCCGCGGCCCGTTGCCACCTACGACCTCTTCGGGACCTGCCGGCGCAGCCGCGGTCTGACCCATCCGAACACCGAGCTCGAGGATTGTGAGCTATCACCGTTACACACCCGTACCCGTGGGTACCAAGACTGTCCCGCTACCCCCTTCCCTTACTAGAGACTAGAATTGAGAGGATCATCGTGTCCTGATCGCCTTGTATCGTACCACACTACTACCCGAAGTGCCTATAAAAGGTGTTACCCTAATCTTTGTGTGGTGTCCATCTGTGGGGGGGAAGTTACCTGTCTGTGCGATCACTGTGCTCGGCCGGCCCTCCCGGTCCCCGTCTAACATTGGTGGCTAGCGGCGCGATCCGAACCAACGCGTACCGTACAGACAGTAACTCACCCTACGACTAAAACCACAATGACGACCAAAGAGAGCGGATCGGCGGAGAAGTTCCAGATGGAAAAGCTGGAAGAATACAACCACCGAGAGCTCAAACAATTTTGCATGGACTTAGGCATTGCTACCACCGGGCTAAGCACAAAAGAAGACTTCAAAAACGCCCTAGAGGCCTGGACAGAGACAAATACCGCAACCCCCCGGGACCCCGCAGCCCCGGAAGTCAACACCACCCGGACGGAGGAACGGAGAACAGGCCCCTCCCATGAAGAGATCCAAGAGCGGGAAAAAAATAGATTACACGAGTTAGACTTGGCACGACTCAGATTAGACGGAGAATTGAAACTGGCGGAACAAAAAATAAACTTAGAACACTTACGGCTCAGAGAAGAGCGAGAGGAAAAACAGAGACAGAGAGACCTCGAAGAAAAAAGACTGGCATACGAGCACGAGTGCAAACTAGCGGAGATAGAAATACGCAAACTGAACAAAAACCTAGGGGTGCCCGAGCAACCGCACTCCCCGGGTCCTACCGAGCAGAAGGTCCACATCCCCAAGGATGTGGTCCGAGAATATCACCGGAACGACGACATACAGCAGTGGTTCAAGGCCTATGAGATTGCCATGACCGCCCACCAGGTCGCTCGAAGTGACTGGGGAGCCGGTCTATGGGGGAGATTCGTCAACGAGGGTCGTGATGCCCTGCTGCAGCTTCCGGACCATCAAATGACGTCCTATGACCACATGAAGGCCGCCCTCCTCAGTCGATATGGACTTACACCCGAAATGTACCGCCAGAGGTTCCGCAACTGCACCCGGATCCCAGGTACGACGTGGTTGGAATACGTGAACTATTTCAGCCGAGCCTTCGAGGGGTGGATCAAGGGTAACAACGTAACCACTTACGAACAACTCTTCAATCTCATTGTGTGGGAGCACCTCTCCAACAACTGCTTTGTCGAGCTCAGGCAGCACCTCCTCGACAGTAAATTGACTGAACCCCGGCAGCTCGCCACCGAGGCTGACCGGTGGGAGAGCACCCGAGTGGCCCGGAGTGGGCCGAATGAGCAGAACAGAACCAACCAAGGTCACCATCGTCCCCGAGGAGGACCGGGCCGGGGCAGAGACGCCGCCCCGGCCGCACCCACTAACGCCACCCCGGCCCCAGCAGGCCGGGGAAACCCCCCGATGCGCCCGGGGTTCCGAGCTAACGTGACGTGTCATCGATGCCAGCGAGTCGGCCACTATGCCAGTGACCCGACCTGCCCGAAGAACCAGGCCCCCGGGCCCCGCCAGATGGCGGCCGCCGCCCTGGGAGAAGAACAAGTCTCCGAAGACACGGAGACCTATGAGTCGGAGCAGTTCGAGTGGGAACCCGCCGCCATGACCCTGGCATGCCTAGGAGGAAGAGACATGGTCCCGCGGACTCCCCTGCCCGCCAACACTCGGAAGTACAGCCAATGGGTGAGCATCAATGGGCGCAAGGCCGAGGCCCTGCGTGACACCGGGGCCAGTGTGACGGCCGTCCGCTGTCACCTGGTGACCCCAGAACAAATCCTACCAAACGTACTTTGCCCCGTCCGATCGGCAGATAACTCGGAGAGCCTGTGTCGGATGGCCTGCGTCCCCTTCGAATGGGGAGGAGTGTCCGGCATGCTGAAAGTAACTGTCCGTGACGATGCCCCCGTAGACTGCCTCCTGGGGAACGATCTCGAGAGCTCCCCGTGGGCCGCTGTGGAAAGAAGAGAGCATCTGGGGATGTTGGGTCTCCCGGACTGGGCGTGCGTAACCACCCGGTCCATGGCCACCCGCACCATCCCTAGACCAGAAGAACCAGAATGGGCAGCACCTCCGCCCTCGATCACTCCAGAAGAAGACTTCCTCCAGACCGACCACCCGGACCCCACCCCAGAGGGGTCCACACAGCCCCCCGAGCTTCCCGACCTGGCTCAGTGGCGTCAAGAAGGGGGGCCCACCCAGGAACAATTCCGGCAGGAGCAAAAGACCTGCCCCTCCCTCGAGGGATTGCGACAGCAAGCGCTCGCCCAGAGCCAAGGAGACACCACCGGGGCCCACTGGGTTTATTGGGACAATGATCTCTTGTACAGCGAACAGAAAATCGCAGAACTGGGGGCCGGGCGAGTGCTGGTGGTGCCCCTCCACTTCAGAGACTTCCTGTTGAACCTAGCCCATGATGTCCCCCTGGCCGGGCACCTGGGCCAAGACAAGACCTACCACCGCCTGGTGACTCACTTTTTTTGGCCCAAAATGAGAAATGACGTATCCAACCATTGCCGGTCCTGCCCGACCTGCCAGGCCAGTGGGAAGAGCGGCCGCAAACTCAAGGCACCCCTACAACCATTCCCCGTGGTGACCACCCCGTTCGAAAGGGTGGGAATAGACATTGTGGGGCCCCGGGACCCCCGAACAGCACAGGGACATCGCTTCATCCTGGTCCTGGTGGATCACGCTACCCGCTATCCTGAGGCGGTCCCCCTTCGTACGATAACAGCCCCAGTAGTGGGTCGAGCCTTGATGGGGATCTTCTCTCGAGTGGGCTTCCCCCGGGAAGTCGTCAGCGACAGGGGTACGAACTTTATTTCAAAGTATATGAAATCCCTCTGGCAGCAGTGCGGAGTCACTTACCGATTCACCACCCCCTATCACCCCCAGGGGAACGGACTGGTCGAGCGGTTCAACCGCACCCTCAAGGGGATGATCATGGGGCTGGAAGAACCCCTACGCCGCCAGTGGGACGTGCTACTACCGTGCCTCCTCTTCGCCTACCGAGAAGTCCCCCAGAAGTCCCTCGGCTTCAGCCCCTTCGAACTCCTGTACGGACACCCCGTTCGCGGGCCTCTCAGCCTAGTGAAGGAGGAATGGGAAATGGCCCCCCTAAAGACCCCTCCGGACGTCTACAAATACCTCCTGACCCTCCGTAATCAGACCCGGAAATTCAGGGAGATCGCTAAAGCCAATCTGGAGGCCAGTCAAGAGGACATGAAGAAGTGGTACGACCAACATGCCTCCTCCATCGAGTTTGAACCGGGTCAGCAGGTATGGGTGATGTCCCCCATCGAACCATGTGCCTTGCAGGACAAATGGACGGGGCCCTTCAAGGTGATCGAGCGCAGGAGCCCCGTCACCTATCTCATCGACCTGGAGTCCCCCCGGAACCCCCTCCGGGTCCTCCACGCCAACCGACTCAAACCCCACTTCGTGCGCTCAGAGCTCAGCCTGCTGATGGCTACCGACAGTGGCGCAGAAGGAGACTCCGAGCCCCTCCCTGACCTACTGAGGACCCGGGAAAGAGATGGTTCGGTGGACGGGGTCCGACTCTCTGAGGCCCTGACCCCAGAGCAGCGTCAAGATTGCCGGGCCCTCCTGCTGCCGTTCGCAAACCTGTTCTCTCTCGCACCCGGAGTCACCTCCTGGTGTCTGCACGACGTGGACACGGGGGACAGTCCTCCTGTTCGACACCGGGCGTACCGAGTACCGGATCGGGTATGTACATGCATCCAAGAAGAAGTCTCCAAGATGCTCGCCCTCGGAGTCATCGAACCTTCGGACAGTCCCTGGGCCAGCCCGGTCGTCCTGGTCCCCAAGGCCGCGGCCCCGTGCACCACCCCTGAACTCCGGTTCTGCATTGACTATCGGGGTCTGAACGCGGTCACCCGAACCGACGCTCACCCTATCCCCCGAGCAGATGAACTAGTCGACCGCATGGGGGCAGCCCGCTACCTAAGCATCTTCGACCTGACAGCGGGCTACTGGCAGATCGGCCTCACCCCCAGAGCCCAAGAACGTTCCGCTTTCTCCGCCCTGGATGGGCACTACCATTTCAGAGTGATGCCCTTCGGCATGAAGAACGCTCCAGCCACTTTTCAAAGACTGGTGAACCAGGTATTGGCAGGCCTCGAAGAATTCAGCGCCGCCTACCTGGACGACATCGCGGTATACAGCCGCCACTGGACGGATCACCTCCACCACCTCAGAGAGGTCCTGCAGGCCCTCCAACAGGCCGGCCTCACCATAAAGGCCAGCAAGTGCCAAATCGGCCAGGGGTCCGTGACCTACCTCGGACACCAAGTGGGGAGCGGTCTGGTGGCCCCCCTCCAACTCAAGGTAGCTGCCATTCAGTCCTGGCAACCCCCCGAGACACAAACCGAGGTCCGAGCCTTCCTGGGGCTCACCGGATACTACCGGCGGTTTGTAAGGGACTATGGCAGCATTGTGGGGCCCCTCACGGAGCTCACGTCTAAGAACCACCCAAAAAGAGTCAACTGGACTCCCGACTGTCAAGCAGCCTTCGAGACGCTGAAGGCCGCCATGTGCACCGCTCCTGTGCTCCAGGCCCCCGACTACAGCCGCGAGTTCATCGTGCAGACCGATGCCTCCGACCAGGGTATTGGGGCCGTCCTCTCCCAACTGAACCCCGAGGGAGTGGACCAACCAGTGGCCTTCATCAGCAGACGCCTACTGCCCCGAGAACAGCGCTGGAGCACCATTGAGCGAGAGGCCTTCGCGGTGGTATGGGCCCTCAAGAAGCTCCGGCCGTACCTCTTCGGAACCCATTTCCGGGTACAGACGGACCATCGGCCCCTGCAATGGCTCATGCAGATGCGGGGGGAGAACCCCAAACTATTGCGATGGTCCATCTCCCTGCAGGGGATGGACTTCACTGTGGAACATCGCCCTGGCCAAGACCACGCCAACGCGGATGGCCTGTCCCGCTTTTCCGCCTCGACGAGGAAAGTCCCCAAGAAGATGGGTGACTCTCCCCGCCTTCAGCTGGGGGGGACGCATGTTGGACAGGCCACATGAAGGGCTCGCTCCCTCCCCGCAGGACAGGGCCCGGGCCACCGTCAGCACCATTGCCCGGCCCAGCCGCCATCTTGGACACGGCACCACGCGGCCGCGCGGCCTCAGCCCGACCCCAACCCTGGGCCTGGCCAGGCCCCGACATCCCGGCACCACCCTCCACCCAGGAGGTGAACGGCCCACTTGGCAGGTCAATGGGAGTACGAAGTGTCGATGGCTCTCCCCCGCCAGGTGCCGAGCACCCCCAGCCTCCTCGGGTGCTGGCTCCGCCCCCCTGCTGGGTGTCTGGACTCCCTCATCCCGGACCTCCCGACCTCCAAGAGCGAGGGTCCGGACATCAAAGGGCGCCAGACCTATAACTGGGGCAGCCCCAGGACAGGAAGGCAGTTGTATCCTGGAGTCGAGAGACACCGCGACGAACTCATCCTTGACGGACTGTTGGCGCTGCCACAGCCCTGCCTTGTGAACTATTGTCCTGCCTGCTGGCGCTGCCGCGGCCCTCTGTAACCTTCATCCTCGTGGGACCTGCTGGCGCTGCCGCGGCCCGTTGCAACCTGCATTCTCGTGGGACCTGCTGGCGCTGCCGCGGCCCGTTGTAACCTTCATCCTCGTTGGGACCTGCTGGCGCTGCCGCGGCCCGTTGCAACCTGCATTCTCGTGGGACCTGCTGGCGCTGCCGCGACCCGTTGTAACCTTCATCCTCGTTGGGACCTGCTGGCGCTGCCGCGGCCCGTTGCCACCTACGACCTCTTCGGGACCTGCCGGCGCAGCCGCGGTCTGACCCATCCGAACACCGAGCTCGAGGATTGTGAGCTATCACCGTTACACACCCGTACCCGTGGGTACCAAGACTGTCCCGCTACCCCCTTCCCTTACTAGAGACTAGAATTGAGAGGATCATCGTGTCCTGATCGCCTTGTATCGTACCACACTACTACCCGAAGTGCCTATAAAAGGTGTTACCCTAATCTTTGTGTGGTGTCCATCTGTGGGGGGGAAGTTACCTGTCTGTGCGATCACTGTGCTCGGCCGGCCCTCCCGGTCCCCGTCTAACAAAACGCCTCCCTGGAATAGAGTAACGTAATGCATCAATTTGCGCTGCATTGCTTTACTCTGGATATATCGAGACACTCAGAGCCACGCAAGGTGGCCTCACATGGCTTGATAATTCACAATTAAGGGTTCCATCGCACATTCACTCCATTGCGTGGGGCAAAAGTGATGCAGCCCTTTAATAAATATGGCCCAATGTCTTTAAATTTCCCTTTGAGAATAAGTACAGGCAGAGCGCCAAAATAGTGGAGCTGGGTGACAGCGCTACCATCTTGGCTATAGTTATCTGGCCAGCAACTGAGATGAGGAATCAAAAGGCCACACTGACCCTAAAGTCAGGGTGAGTTCTGTAGAATCAATCTCCCAAGCACTTTATTGAGGTCAGTTCCCACCAAATTCTGTGTATGACTGGCGCCTCATTAGAGGGGACCTGAATGGGGAACAAATTGGTCTTGCCCCAGTTTATGCACTGCCCAGATGCGTCTCTGAAGTTGGTGAGGAGTTGTATCTCCCTTTCAGACAGGGCACGAGTCCTCAAAAGAGAAGTGGGGGACTAGCCAAGTTAGACAGAATGCAAGGAACATCATGGTGTGTGATATCACAAGATGACATCATGGCATCACAGGAAATGACATTTCAACCATGACCTCACAGGAAGTGCCATCAGTGAAACCACGAAACCAGTCCTAGGATGCTTGTTCGGGTTGGACTGCAGGGTCAAGACTGATTTGCATATGGCAGGGTCCAAACTGGAATGGCATGTGAGCAAAAAAATATGGATTTTGGCCCAGATCTCTGTACTGGGGTGAATGTATGACATTGTTCTGCATTCTGTCCTTCAATTGATCTTTTTGCATTTGTCACCCCTCCTGTGCTCTCCATGCCACTGGAGTCAAGCTATCCTGACTGAAGAGGAGTAAAACCCTGAAACCGGTCCTAGGATGCTTGCTTCCAGTCCAGGTAGGACCTGGCCTGGCAGTTCGGGCTGGACCGTTCTCATTGGGTGCAGGGTCAAGACTGATTTTCATATGGCTGGGTCCATACTGGAATTGCATGGTGAGCAAAAAAACAATGGATTTTGGCCCATATGTCTGTACTGGGGTGAATGTATGACATTGTTCTGGATTCTGTCCATCAATTGATCTTTTTGCATTTGTCACCACGAGTAGGACGGGCATGCCCAGACGTGGGTCCCATGCTCTCCATGCCACTGGAGTCAAGCTATCCTGGCTGAAGAAGGGTGAAACCCCGAAACCAGTCCTAGGATGCTTGTTTCCAGTCCAGGGAGGACCTGGCCTGGCAGTTCGGGCTGGACTGTTCCCATTAGGCGCAGGGTCAAGACTGATTTGCATATGGCTGGGTCCAAACTCCACAATACTATACTAAATGTTACTTAAAGGATGATAAAAGTCTCTTAGTTCAAGTTGTTGGTAAATGCGACAAAGTTCTCAACAAAGTTCTTGGATGCGGCACGCAAAGTAAACAAAAGGCTCGCAGAAGGGGAGATGCGTCCGTTCCGTGACCCAGGGGAACGGTTGCGTCCTTCCTCAATGCTTGCGCAGAGTAGGGGACTCGTCGTGAGCCTTACCGGTGCGGAGGTAATGCGGAGATTCTCGACCTGTTGTGGTGCGCAAGATGGCGCCTCGATGCGATGCAATGCCGATGCGATGATCCAGTTGCGATGAAAGAAGATGGCGCCCTTGATGCGGCAATGCGATGATGATGCGATGACGCCCTGGCAGCCTTGCGACGACTCTGTACTTTGGAGCCGCGATAGGCCCTGCGATGCGCTTCTCCGGTGATGCGATGACAGCTCTCTCGATGCGTCGCGTTTCTGCGGCGATGCGACAGCAGACAGCTTCGATGAACACACGCTTCCTTCCAGGGAGATGCGACGAACTCTCACTTCTCCGGCGTTGCCATGATTTCAGCTGCGATGGCGACACGCTTCTTCTCGATGTGTCGCGCTTCCAGCTCCCAGCGGCACGCAAGTGACTGGAGTCAGAATTCCCAGCAAGGAAATTCAGGAGGGAGCTGGGGGTGAAGTCTTTTGGCCCTGAGACTTCAGCAGGAGGCAAGCACAGTTCAAGCCCTTGGAGAATATTCCGTAGATGAAAGTCCTTTCAAAGTTCCTTCTCCTTTCCCTTGGCAATGAAGTAACCACTGCAGGCCAACCCAGCAAACAGCACACTGGCAGAGGGTAATCCAAACTCCTGCAGCGTCCTTGGTTCTTCTCCTTGGCAGAAAGGTTTTTTGTTCCAGAATCTACAGACGCCCCACAGGAGGTGGAGCCAGCACAGGGGAGGGAAGATGCAGCTCTGGAGCACTCTGTTGACAGAATTCCCCTTCTCCTTTCACTGTGCAGGGCTGAGACATCAGACAAGCCACAGGGGGTGGAGCCATCATTGTGGAGGGAAGGCCCAGCCCTATTCAGGTCCCAGGTGCACTCTCCCCCTCCCATCTGGAGGTAAATCTCCCTATTCACCACTGGGCTGTCCCAGACTGTCTCCTGGAATTTTCCCAGCCCTGTCACACACAAACCCAGACAAGGAATACACAAGTCAGCAGAGGCGGGCTCAAATGGTTAGGCAAGCAAATACCTACTTTCTAAAAGTGGTATTTGCAAACACAGAATATTAAAATAAACTTTACTAAAAGATGTATTTTATTATTCTGAGTTCAGGCATACTAAACTCGAATTAATTTCTACCATGTTCCCTGAGTCCGTTAGGATTGTAGGGATGTAACAATCTTCACTGCCCATTCTAGTCTATGAGAACAGGTAGCCTTCAATAGTGAAAAACGAAAATGGCTGTAATTCACTACTAGAACATGCTACACACATCAGAGCATGTCCTACCTTATACTTACAATGCACCCTGCCCTTTGGCCTACCATAGGGGTGTCTAATAGGAAGCAAAGGGAAGGTTTAGGGACTGGCAAGTGGGTGCACTTGGCCAAGTCGACATGGTAGTCACAGACAACACACAGGCCTTGCAATGGCAGGCCTGAGACACACTTTACAAGCTGCTTCTGTGGGTGGCACAACCAGTGCTTCAAGCCCACCAGCAGCATCTGTTCTACAAGCCCTGGGCACACATGGTGCACTGTACTAGGGGCTGACAGTAGATCAAGTAAGCCAATCATGGAATCCAATCGGTATATCAATTTAACATAGGGAGCACTTACACTGTGGCACTGATTAGCAGTGGCACAGGGCCCAAAACATACCACCAGCAAAAATAGGTCAAAACAGAGGAGGCAATCCGTCAAAAATGGAAGGGAGACTCACGCCAATGATGTCAGGTCTAACAGACCACAACAACTCTGGAGGTGGGGCATTGAGTGGAGGAAGTCTCTCAGGTCGTGCTCGTATCACCTGAAGCAAATGCAGGAACCACTTCAGCTGAGCCACTGGGTAGTATGTTTCAAAGACTGGGTCTCCTAGGCCCTGATCTGAGCTTGGCCATATCACTTTAGTCAGGGATACTCCCCATCATCCCCTACCCCATAATTGGTCTATCAAGATAGAGTCTAAGGGGGCTAGTTATCAAAATGTTACACAGCACAGCAAGCCACCTTGCCGTGCTGTGCTGTGTGGCAGGGAAAGGGCAGGAATGTGCCGTATTTAACATGTTACAGCATACTCCTAACATTTCCCAGCACTGGCGCAAAATGTGCTGCCTAGAGCCAATGCAGGCACTCTGTTGTCTGGGAACACCCACGCACCACCCATGAAATGCCTCCCTGGAATAGAGTAACGTAATGCATCAATTTGCGCTGCATTGCTTTACTCTGGATATATCAAGACACTCAGAGCCACGCAAGGTGGCCTCACATGGCTTGATAATTCACAATTACGGGTTCCATCGCACATTCACTCTATTGCGTGGGGCAAAAGTGATGCAGCCCTTTAATAAATATGGCCCAATGTCTTTAAATTTCCCTTTGAGAATAAGTACAGGCAGAGTGGCAAAATAGTGGAGCTGGGTGACAGCGCTACCATCTTGGCTATAGTTATCCGGCCAGCAACTGAGATGAGGAATCAAAAGGCCACACTGACCCTAAAGTCAGGGTGAATTCTGTAGAATCAATCTCCCAAGCACTTTATTGAGGTCAGTTCCCACCAAATTCTCTGTATGACTGGCGCCTCATTAGAGGGGACCAGAATGGGGAACAAATTGGTCTTGCCCCAGTTTATGCACTGCCCAGATGCGTCTCTGAAGTTGGTGAGGAGTTGTATCTCCCTTTCAGACAGGGCACGAGTCCTCAAAAGAGAAGTGGGGGACTAGCCAAGTTAGACAGAATGCAAGGAACATCATGGTTTGTGATATCACAAGATGACATCATGGCATCACAGGAAGTGACATTTCAACCATGACCTCACAGGAAGTGCCATCAGTGAAACCCCAAAACCAGTCCTAGGATGCTTGTTCGGGCTGGACTGCAGGGTCAAGACTGATTTGCATATGGCAGGGTCCAAACTGGAATGGCAGGTGAGCAACAAAATATGGATTTTGGCCCAGATCTCTGTACTGGGGTGAATGTATGACATTGTTCTGCATTCTGTCCTTCAATTGATCTTTTTGCATTTGTCACCCCTCCTGTGCTCTCCATGCCACTGGAGTCAAGCTATCCTGGCTGAAGAGGAGTAAAACCCTGAAACCAGTCCTAGGATGCTTGCTTCCAGTCCAGGAAGGACGTGGCCTGGCAGTTCGGGCTGGACCGTTGCCATTGGGTGCAGGGTCAAGACTGATTTTCATATGGCTGGGTCCATACTGGAATTGCATGGTGAGCAAAAAAACAATGGATTTTGGCCCAGATTTCTGTACTGGGGTGAATGTATGACACTGTTCTACATTCTGTCCATCAATTGATCTTTTTGCATTTGTCACCACGAGTGGGACGGGTATGCCCAGACGTGGGTCCCATGCTCTCCATGCCACTGGAATCAAGCTATCCTGGCTGAAGAAGGGTGAAACCCGAAACCAGTCCTAGGATGCTTGTTTCCAGTCCAGGGAGGACCTGGCCGGGCAGTTCGGGCTCGACAGTTCCCATTGGGCGCAGGGTCAAGACTGATTTGCATATGGCTGGGTCCAAACTGGAATGGCATGGTGAACAAAAAAACTATGGGTTTAGGCCCAGATCTCTGTATTGGGGTGAATGTATGACATTGTTCTGCATTCTGTCCATCAATTGTTCCTTTTGCATTTGTCACCCCAAGTGGGACGGGTATGCCCAGACGTGGGTCCCGTGCTCTCCATGCCACTGGAGTCAAGCTATCCTGGCTGAAGAGGGGTGAAACCCAGAAACTGGTCCTAGGATGCTTGTTTCCAGTCCAGGGAGGACCTGGTCTGGCAGTTCGGGCTGGACTGTTCCCATTGGGCGCAGGGTCAAGACTAATTTGTATATGACTGGGTCCAAACTGGAATAGCATGTTGAGAAAAATAACGATGGATTTAGGCCCAGATCTCCGTACTGGGGGTGAATGTTTGACATTGTTCTGCATTCTTTCCATCAATTGTTCTTTTTGCATTTGTCACCCCGAGTGGGACAGGCATGCCCAAACGTGGGTCCTGGGCTCTCCATGCCACTAAAGTCAAGCTATCCTGGCTAAAGAGGGGTGAAACCCCAAAACCGATCCTAGGATGCTTGTGTCCTGTCCAGGGAGGAAACTGGCTTTGCAGTTCGGGCTGGACTGTTCCCATTGGGCACAGGGTCAAGACTGATTTGCATATGGCTGGGTCCAAACTGGAAAGGCATGGTGTGGAGAAGTGTGGCTCAAACAGTTAGAGCGGCAGACCCTGATTCAGAGGTCTGGCCCGGGACCAGGGTTCAATACCCGCCTCGTCAGGTCTTGGGCTCAATTTCCTCGGACCTGATAATTCTCGCCTCTGTGCCTATTCTAATCATGGGTCCCACTCTGCGACTCTGGGCAATAGCTTGCTTAATCTCCACAACTGCCCCAAAAGCGCTGGGATGCCTGGTTTCACCCTGGGGGTGCCCAGGAGTGGACACTCACAGGGAAAACCAGGAAGGGTTCCTAAGCGGTATACGTACAGCGCCGGGACACTACCTCAGGGAAGTAGCTGTGCGCTCTATAAATGCCGGTACGGTACATACATGGTGAGTAAAAAAACGATGGATTTAGGCCCAGATCTCAGTCCTGGGGTGAATGCATGACATTGTTCTGCATTCTGTCCATCAATTGTTCTTTTTACATTTGTCACCTTCTCATGACATACCATTGAGGACAACCCCACAACCTCAAAGACAATACCCAATAATAAATTATGCAAAACAACAAGCTAGGGAAATCCTAGAACAACTTGAATATTAAGGTGTGATTGAAAGCTGCACCTCTTCAATGAACAATCCTCTGTTTTTTGTAATGAAACAAGACTAATCATAACATCTAGATTACAGATACCTAAAAACAGCTACTCCAGCATTTGCAGTACAACATGCACACAGTGTCACACTAATGAATAACAGTGTGCAGAAAAAATACAAAACAACATTAGATATCTCAAATGGGGGTTTCTGCCAAAATATAACACCTGGAAGCAGATATTTGACCACCTTTAAAGCGGTAGGCTCCCAGAAACAATTCTGCTGTTTGTCCCAGGAGTATAAGAATAGCCACGGGCTGTTTTCAGCCAGATTTACAGAATTACTTGAAAATGTTGAAGACTAGGCAATGTTATATGTCGATGAGATATACTTAATGGACAATGACCTGATGGAACACTTGACCAGAGTATACCTCATAATCTTGGGGTTTCTTCACATTGTCTATAGATTCAATTTAAAAAAATCTAAATATGCCCACCTCACTGTCTTATTTATGGGATACAAGCTTTCATGTGAGGGCAAGAGCCTGGCAACCCATTTTTCTTTAGAAAAATGTGCATTGCTCCAACCACTCTGAAATGATTACAATACATATCAGAATTCTTACATTTTTGCAGTACATACATTCCCAGTTACGCAGAATGGGTAAAACCATTCCACGTCTTAATTCGTCCAGACTTTTCAAGTACACATTGTACACTAGAACTCACATACATTTTACGTTCCACCCAAGTTGATATGATACTTTCCAAACATTTACAAACAAGTATAAACACAACAAACTTGGTTATCCATATAATCGTGGGTACATCAGGATGCACATACAGTCAATGAAGGTGACACCGTACCAAATGCATATAAATCGCATCTCTATACCCATGCTGAGAATTATTTTGCACCTACTGAAAAAATACTGACAGCAGTTCAAACTGCTGTAGTGAGAGAGCATGCCCTGGATCAAGGAAAATTTATTATTGTTGTGACCCCAGTATCGACCTTAGAGGTGGTTACCATAGTAAGGGTTCCAAATACTAAAGTTTCACATCCATGATGGATACAATGGGCAAACTCGCTCACTGCAACAGATGTAGACTACATATTTGACCCTTCATTACAGACACAAGCATTTCTCAGGTACAAATAAGAATATCCTCTGCCTAATGAAATAATGCCTCTATATCGCTATCACTCCATCATATACACTGATGGTTCTGCTCAGCATGCTATAAGGACCAAACACCAATATTCAGCCGTATGCGCAGTCATAAAAGGCGTATGCACAATGAAATCTTCCATTCTGAAAAAACCTACACGCAGTCACTAGGCGATTGCATGGGGCAGCAGACAGAATTAACAGCTCTATTACTGGCACAACAGAATATGGATGCCGGATTCCCCACACATTTTATGTATGATTTGAATCATTGTGCACAGTCATACAATTAGTATCTTCGTTATTGGAGTGAGAATGGATTCAGGGAGTTGAAAGGCTGCACAGTGAAGCACAAGTTGTTTTGGGAACAGGTGGCAAAGCTGAAAGAATGCTTGCCATGGGCTCATGTCATTCATACATTGAGTCATCAACGTGCTGGCATTCACATTGCAGGGAATTCGTTGGCTGATGAAACTGCAAAGGTGACAGTTTGCCTACCACAGATGCTGCAATCACTTGTTCGAGTACGAGAATAGACAGAAATGTCATGGTGGCCATCAATGCTGTGTACAATGACACACACCTGCTGAAAGGCTTTCCACTCAAGTACTTCTACAAACTAGATGCACAAAACACACTCTATGCTCAGGATTCCAGGAGTGGAGGACAACGTAATACCAAACAGTGATTGCAGAATATGATTAATACTGGCTGTACATGAGGGTCTGGTGTCTGCACATGTAGGGGAAGCTTTTACAATTTCATTATTGCAGCAACGTTATTGGTGGCCGGGCCTTTACAAACAGACCAAGGACTTTGTCCTGAGATGCAATATCTGTCAGCAGATGAAGGGTTCCACTGTAGCGTGTCCACATCATACACAACTTTTAATTTCAAACATGTACATGGGTTATTTGTACCCCACCCTTTGGGTTCCCTCTGTACCATGGTATCATTAACCCACAGTTCTCTCCATAAACTGCTGTTTTTATTCGCTGGTGTAGCTGCCCCTTTCTGGTGGAGCTATTTGACCATAATTTGAAGCTGTGCCCAAAATGTATCTTTTAATATGCACGCAAAATTACATTTTTTGCAATTAATGCACTTGCACTTTCATGCATTTCTCTAAGGGCTTCAACCAGTGAGAGCTTCCCTTCCAGTTTATCTTTGTCAAGCTTTCTTTCCACCTGTACTGTGGTTTTTATTAATGCAGTATTTTAACAAAGTGTTGTTTTTATTCATTAAGTTTGTTGCTTCATTCGGTGGAGTAATTGACTGGAAAATGGACTTTGTGCTCGTATTGTAATGTATGCAATATTGTACTTTTGCACCATATGCACGTGCACTTTTATTTAATCCTCATGGGATTCATCGTGCAAGAGTTCTCTCTCCAGCTTACTTTCCTTTTTTAAATTCAATTTTTTAACTGCTTTTATAAAGTTAATATTCCTTGATTCATCATATAACTTTGTTTGTATAATGAATGATGGCAACGTATGTGTCAAAGAACTTATTTTACTGTACACTTTTGCACTTCAATGGCTGTAATGATAGAATAAAGTTTCGGACTGACTGACTCTGCTTCTTTCCTTTCCCAGCTCTCTGTACAAGGTTTCAACTTTGTAGGGATATGGCAGATGGATAATCTATCTGGGGGACCAAAGACTGGCAGGTTCAGGGAACTGAGGCCTTATTTAGGACCTGGTTAATACCACACCAGATTATATTCCTGAACAAATCTGTGCAACAAACAGCATACCTTGGCTTGGCCAGGATTAACGATTTGAACACACCACAGGTTCCCACTGTTACACAATTTGACAACTGGCAGCAGGTAAAACCATAGGATGAAAACATTATTGACACTATGCTGTGTAAAAGTGGGCACAAACCATCAGATCCCAATTTGGAAGGGATGGTTAGTATGGCCACTAGACAATGAGAAATGTCAAAATAGATTCCTAGGTAAGAGCAAGGGATTTACAGCCAATAGGCCTGACGGGATATGTGCAGAGTGAACTTTCGGTGGTGGTAACAACTTACAGTATTAGCTAAAGGCCTCAACACTGTCTCAGGTGAAACAGCACTTTTCCTTTTTATCTGATGACTTGGAATTACAGGACCTTCTATTGGGACCTCAGAAACCACGTCAAAAATGCTTCCTTTCGAGGAAAATACCTGAACAAGAAGCTGCTGAAAGGCTGTGTGAGATTGACGAGACCAACTTAGAACAGGTTCTTGCAGTAGTGGACAATGGTATGACTACCTTATCATCCAGAATTTATTCTTTAGGTAGCATTGTCTCATCTACAATAGATGTGCTTCAGCAAGACTTGTCCTCATTACAACATGGGTAGTCTCAACTTAGGCCACTTCTATTGTTGAGCTGGACATTGTCAACACTAGACTCTGGCCACATTCCGTGGCAACACAAACATCACAAACCTGCTTTCCGCTTACCATTTTTCTGAACAACAGATAACTATGGTATAGAAAGATGCTAAAAAAACAATGTTACACATTGAGAGGCTGGAGAAATTACCTTTTGCCGTTGCAGAGATAGCATCTTCGGATTGTACAATCCATGAGTACTTTACACTCTCAATCTCGAATTTTCACTTTCAGTTCTGTCTACAACACCATCAAGTGGGCAGATATAAAGCGTTAGTCCAACGATTCATACATGAATAATGGGAACTTCCTTTCACATTCCGGTGTCAGAATAAGAAGACTGGAGGGATTCTCAGCAGCTCTGACTGTAAGAATACTTTAAGTGAGTCCCTAGTATGCAAGAACGTATCATTGCATGAGGTTTGCAATGCGTCTGTGGTAAATCTGTCTCGCTACATGAAAGGATCCCCGGTGACTGTAATACATCTGGATTTCACATCGCTCTCGAATGGGAGTTACCGGATGTTGAACAGTCAAGGTTGCTGTGCGATGAAACTAATGGTTGTCTATGTGGTGACCAGGTCTTCCATTATTATATGTTGTACACAAGTTCTATTTCTGCCTGCCCATGTAGTTATAGAGGATACAGTGTGGCCTTCAATTAATCTTAATGACATGCGCTGTGATTCCCTGAGCAAACTGAATAAAATAAACAACACAATTGCCAATACTGTACATAACTTAATCCTTTCTAATATGACCTAAATGAACAAAAACATCCCAGTCCGTTTTATAAATTACGTCTCTAGTTTATTTATTCTTTTATTTCACTAGTCAGACTTTTTTTCTTTTTTCAATTAAAGATTTTTTTGTGCATAAACGAAAAAATTACAAAAACATGCAAAATGTTGCAATTACATACAATATCTGTACAAATTTACAAATTTACAACACATTCCTTCCAAACTTTTGGCCAAGACATCCATTCCACACTCAATCCAAAAACACACATACCACATGAACAAATGAATCCTTTTGTCAACGCTATTTAGTTGTACTAATCAATAAATCCAAATTTTCTTATTTGTAAATGTTATTTAACAGGGACTATAGATTAGAAAACAATCTTTAACTCCTAACACAGTCCTTCTAGTTATTTTCATTGACAGTAGGCCAGGTCAGATCCACGCGTTTCGAACCCCCAAATGCGGGGTTCTCAACATGTGTGTTTTTGGATTGAGTGTGGGATGGATGTCTTGGCCAAAAGTTTGGAAGGAATGTGTTGTAAATTTGTAAATTTGTACAGATATTGTATGTAATTGCAACATTTTGCATGTTTTTGTAATTTTTTCGTTTATGCACAAAAAAATCTTTAATTGAAAAAAGAAAAAAAGTCTGACTAGTTAAATAAAAGAATAAATAAACTAGAGACGTAATTTATAAAAACGGACTGGGATGTTTTTGTTCATTTAGGTCATATTAGAAAGGATTAAGTTATGTACAGTATTGGCAATTGAGTTGTTTATTTTATGCATTTGGCTTAGCCTTACTGGTTAGGAGTCAAGACCCTGTGTTGTTCTCCTGAGCAAACTGAAAGCCTTATTGTTTCAAAAGGATGTGGCCTTAATTTCAGCCAAGAAGACATTTGATTTTCAGATGGCACTTTCCTCTTCGGAGATACAGGCGCTTCTCCATACCAACTTGCCGCAACATTTTGGGGAGCTGGTTCATCATATTTTTAACATTAGTACAGCTGGAAGTGTAGGGTATTTCAAGAGCACTGGCTTTGGATTGATCAGCACCTTCCAGAAGGTGTTTGGAATTATTTCATCCTTTATCCACTCCATCTTTGGGAGCATCTTTGGGGGTCTTCCACTGGTCCTGATCCTAGTTGCAGGAATAATGCTTCTATTATTGTTGCTGCTCAATGGATGTCCCAGTTGGAGATCAAATGGAGCTGGCACTGCCTCACGTCCTGTTGTCCCGTGAATGCATGGTGTATTTCTTTGGCATACCTTTGCTGAATGAGCATTGGTTCCTGCATTTCCAACCTGTATGGTTTCATTGCATACAGCCTGTGTTCAGCTGCCTCTTGTGCACTTAAGAGTGTGCCCTGGACTTGTGCTTGGAGTCACAATTGGTTGATCCTTGGGACATACATGTACTGATGGACCCACTAAAGGCCCATTTGTGCAGCAGTCCCTGGAGGATTCCTTTGCTCCTGGACTTTGTATTTGCGCTTCCCTGGGTTGCCTCATCACCTAGTGGTTTGTATCTAGGCTCTGTTTCAACAGAACATCAGGTGGCTGTATGTGCTCCTTCAGCAGCTGCTCTGGGGGTTGGATGGGAACATATACGTTCTATTGATTTGGTACGAGGTGTGCCTCTGGGATTATTGTCTGTGAACACTGGTACAGCAATGTTTCGTCTACCACTCCATACATGTAAACATCAGGCTCACTGTGTGGTGGGAACTTTTTATTTGGCCTGTTCTAAACCTCCTTATTTGTTTTTAGATTGCATTCCATTTTACTGCATTGATATTTTTATATATGCTTGGCTTTCTTTATTCTTTTGGCCTCCATGTAGCATGAGTGCCTGGATTTAATGCGCTTTTACCATATACTCTTTTCAGCATTTTCTTTTATATATGCTGATGCATTTTTTTGTGATGGAATTAGTTTGCTTTAGATAGATTCTTAGCCTGCCTGTGCAAGAGGAGTGGGTGTCATGTACCCGTATTATGCCTGGTACTAGATAGTGCAATTTTTACATGTAAACAATTCTTCCCTAAAGTTGCCTTTATTTTGCCACTTCTAAGAAACAACGACCTTGCTGACAGAATACTTTGTGAGAACACTATCACAATGCCTTGGCGTTAAGTGCAATGCCCTCACATGCGTGATAGAAATGTGTTTGTTATTACTTCCATATGTGGAATACAAACAATGGCAGCCTGATCACAATCTCGGCCCAAGGCAAGGATGCCTTTTTCTATATATATCCCTTTTGTTTTCAAATACAATCAGAGGAGAAACTTCTGCTGCTGACTTCAAGGGGTCCGTGCATGCTGAAGTTTTCTCCTAGCTGCTGACTGACATCTCCATTAGGGGTGTCAGGTTTATGACCAAGAAAGGGTCCTACAATCTTACCCACCAGACAAAGGAGTTAGATCATCCAAAAGGGAGTTTCTTGGCAGTTATACATTTGCACCTAAGACATGAAGGTTAGGTTTGCATAATAGGAGTACGCTAGATTGTTATAACGTTATATATTTATGCCTTTATTAGTTGTCTCAAAAAGATGGTGGAAGTCTTTGCTTTATTCACTGTCTTGACACTTCTAACTTTATTTTGCCTCTGTCTTTTAATCATTGCAGCACATATCTTCTATACAAGAATCACTATGGTTCAATACATATTGAAAATATCCCTTTGTGTATTGTTTGTATAGTTCTCTGAGCAGAAGAGAGCATGAGTGATTAAGCAAAAGGTTCTAAGTTTGTCACCATGGTTCCTAAGGGAACAGAGTTGTCATGTTCAGTAGCTGCCAGAACTGTTTCCTCGCTGCCTAGGTTTAGGGGGGGGGCTAACTGTGGCACTGTTATATAGCTTGTCCAAGGTACAATATATCCTGTAGGGGTGCATGAAATCAGTCTTGCACCATTCAAAGTTTATGTTGTCCACAAACGCACAGTTTCTACTGATGGGTGGAAACTATTGACAATTGAACCCTCTTTATTGAGTGTTCTTTGATACGCTAATAATGAACACTATCATTCAATCTCCTCTTGACTATACTAATTCATTATACCTTCAATCTCAAAAGAAAGGGCCTGATTTATAATTTGGCAGATGGAGTAAATTCCATTAGAGCAATGGAGTAAATTACTCCATCACCCTCATGGAGTCTCCGCCAGCCAAATTATGTTGGCCGGGCAGACATTACAAGCATTGACAGGAACTGCCATCATGGTGGTTCCTGTCAATGCATTGTTACTTTGCAGGACATCCTTGTCAAACATGAAACACACCTATGAGAAAGTTACAATTTTTTTTATTTTCAGAAAGAAAATCCCATAGTGCGGTCTTACATTTAAATTTGGTGATTGTAAATAATGGAATAAACCTATATTAATTGTTTTGAGCTGTTTTCAATTACATTTCTTTCATGTGAAATATTTTGTCACGCAACCTGTTACACTTAAATCAAACTTATTCTCAATGGCACAATTTTACTCGTAACCTGGAGATCAACAAATGATCCAGGTGGCATCTACGAAAGAGGTAAAAATTAGAACACATGTCACAATTTTACTCATAACCTGGAGATCAATAAATGATCCATGTGGCATCTACAGAAGAGGTAAACATAGATTTAGATGACAAAACGTTGAATCTGGACACACTTTCTGACCACCGAGATGTTACAAAATCTGCAGGGAAATGGCTATAAATAGTGCAGCAGGTGCAGTGGAACTAAATGCAACTACATGGTGGTGCACAAAGGTAAACTTACACTTTAAAACAGTTGGGGTGAATTATATGTATTAAAAAGGAACCCTTAGATCTGGAAAAAAGTTTACACTTTTGTGTGAGAACACATTGGTACTACCCAGGCACGGCACGACCTCCATTGTACTTCTCATGATACTCGCACACATGGCCAAGGTCGTCATAATTCTGTGGATGCTACGCCCTTTGTTCTACCCTCCCCTCCTTCAGCTTCTCGTCCTTGCTCATGGATGGGGTAGATTCCTCACTCATCTTACATCCTGGCTTCCACTGCATTTATTCATTCATGTATTTAGTCTGTCTCGGTTTCTGTCTTTCCCTACTGTCCTTGAGGCTGATTTACCTATGCCCTCCAGCCTCACACCTCCTCCCCATTCAGCCCTCGATAATAGTCGAGCTAGGTTCAGCTCTAGTGCTTTTCTATACTCTGCACTTGACTGTTTAACTTGCAGTATTGCAGAGTCTTTAGTGCTATCCACCTACCTATCCATTCCCCCATCCATCCGCACACAATTCCTTAATGGAAAGTATGATTCACTCCAGTATATCTGCAAGCATGCTGTGGACTGACAAGACCAGCTATTGGGGCTTCTCCAGGATCTCACCTCCACATCTATCGCCAAGTACGGTTGGTACCTGTACTTGCCTGTTGTTGGGACCCACAGGCCAGAAGGGCTAACAGTGAAACTGTTGTAGAGGAAGTAACAGAAATCTTAATCCTTACATATTTCTCATCTTTGCTTCCTTTTTCAATGATCTTAATGGTGACTACATGCCAGATCGTTTTATTGCAGATGTTCCTTACCTGCACATATTGCTGTATGTTACCATTTGTGCGGTTTATGTTTCTCAGCTTTGTATGGAAATAACCTTAAAAAAACCTTAAAACAAAATAAAAAAGAACATAGACATATTTAGGATAGAGTACTAGAACTGGGAAAATAAAATATTTGAGAGTTGCTTGTTTCATTTAATGCTAAAAGCTGCACAGTTAACTTTAAAACCATGTCTTGGGTCGCTAATGTACAATTCTTCCTTGTTAAAACCAGATATAGGAAACGTTATTCTTCTGAGATCTGTGGAAACCAGGCAGAATCTCAGACAAAATGTGTTGCTCCCCAGAGTGAGATAATGAGAGTGGGAGAACTCGAGTAACTGTTATACCAGGTTGTGTAGTAGAGGTTGGTGAGCTAACAAATTAACAGGGAGAGCTGAGCCAAGGGTCTATCTTGGCTCTAAGAGCCCTGATAAGACCTGAGCCATGGCATCATTTGGCATGGAAAATGTGCAACAAATATGTTGTACAATTATGATAGAGTGTCTTCAAAATTCAAAAAAGTATATTTCTTTAATAAGTGTTTTACCCTAGTGTGTTCAATTATATCACTGCTTTGAGAGGCATCTATTAGAAGTGAACTAAGAAGTAAGTCAGTTGTCATGTGCACTCTAAATGTGGGCTATATTCTTATTTTACACAAAGGAACATTATAGTCCATTAAGCCAAAGACAAGAGAGAGTACATAGTAAACTTACTCAAAAGTGTAAATGTACCTACCCCTCACTTCACCGCAAAGTGCACACACCAGACTCACATAGAATTCTGTGCTGGACCAAGTGTGGCTGATGAGAGATTAGATAACCTCAGTTGACATTCAGGCTTCAGGGTAGCTTACCTCAACAGCTTTGAATTGCGCTAGTGGACCAATGCACCACACATTCAACCTGTGCCATGATGTGCACCAACTCTGCTACTTCCTAGTGAGTGGTGTACCTGTGTGTGAGCAGTGTACTTTTGTGAGTGCAAGATAGCCACCATGTTTTGGGGGTGCATTGTGAGGAATGTGCCTGTTAGAAATGGGGGTCTCTAGATGGCAGAGGTAGGTTCCTTTGTCCAAGTAGGGAATCTTCTTTCTAGTCAGGTTAAGCGGAGATACACTTCTAAAATAAGCCCTGCTCACCCCCTTGGTAGCTTGGTACGAGCAGACAGGCTTATCTCAGAGGCAGTGTGTAAAGCATTTGTGAACACATACAGTAATACAGTGAAAATACCACAAATGAATACCACACCAATTTAGAAAAATAAGTAATCTTTATCTAAACCAAAACAAGATCAAACGACAAAGATCCAGCATACAATACTTTTAAAAATAGTTACTGTGCAAAATACCCTTTAAATTGCAGGAAAAACATGAAAAAACAGTTCCTCCAACTCGGTACCTCCTTCCAGGGCTACCACGATATTGAATACGACAGAGTCTAACAATTCCAGCCAACCACATTGATACGGGTTAGCAAAAGCATTCACAGACTCAGAGACAGTACTTTTTGTTGTTGCTGCTGACACGATTAAAAGAGCTGGTCTGCAGCACCCATCGCGGTTGCGATGTGAGATGGAAGTATTGCAGCGTGCGGTGTCCTCATGACTCGGTGCAGGTAGCGGCTCATAGACAGAGTCAGTGAGACCAATGCTTGCGTTGGAAGGTGAGACAGTGCTCGATGCAGTGCTGGCAGGTCACGATGCGGCGGCAGAACTGGTCGATGTTCGAGTCGGGCAGTGACGGAGTTGATGACGTCCGAGCAGTGTGTAGAGAAGCGTTGCGGAGTGCGATGCACACAGGACAAAGTGCACCAGGGGCACATTGGCGGAGTCGGTGAGACCAGGGTTACGTCGTGAAACGAGGCGGTGCTCTCTATGGTGCCTTCAGGACATGGAATCCTGAGACAGACCCGGTGACAGAGTCCGTTACCCTTTTCCTTTCCAGGCAACTGAAACCAGTGGTTCCAGAGATGGTGCCCAGATGTTTGGTGAGGTCTTTGATGTTCCTGAGACCTTGTGAATAGGGGGCAAGCTCAATTCAAGCCCTTGGAGATCTTCCTCAAGCAGGGGACACTGCAAACAGCAAAGTCCTTTCTCCTTTCCTTGGCAGCAAGTAGCCACTGCAAGCCAACCCCAGCTGCAAACAGCACAGGGGCAGTATTCCTCCTCAGCTTCTCCGGCTCTTCTCCTTGGCAAAGGCTCCTCTTGATTCCCAGAAGTGATCTAAAGTTCTGGGGTCTGGGCCCCAATATTTATACTACAAAATCAGTTGTTCTCTGTTGCACAGAAGCCCTGTGCTTGGCCAAAACCGGCTCTGTCCTCTCTGGTGCAGCTTCCTGGCAGGAGGTGGAGACAGCATTGTCCTTGGCAGCCCAGGACCATTCAGGTGAAAGAAAATCTCTTCCACCTACTCTGAATGCAGCCCAGGTCTATGCAGCCGAGCCCTGACTCATCAGGCTCTCTGGAGCCACTGCTCCTCCCCAGCCCCTGTCATCCAAAAGCCAGACATGCAATACACAAACCTAGCAGAGGCACCCTGGATGGCTAAGCAAGAAAATACCTAATTCCTAAAAGTGGTATTTTCAAAACCAGAATGCAAAATCACCCTCACTAAAAGATGCATTTTAACATTCTGAGTTCAGGCATATCAGACTTTTTTCCCTACCTTGTTCCCAGGGGTAGTTATGTTTATAAGATGTTATAAAGAAACTCCCCATTCTATCCTATGGGAACAGGTAGCCTTGTAACAGTGAAAAACAAAAGTGGCAGTAATTCACTATCATGACAAGCCACACTGAATGTAAATGTAAATGTAAATGTAAAAAGCCACACACACCAGGACATGTCCTACCTTTCACATACACTGCACCCTGCCCACAGAGGTACTTTGGGCCTACATTAGGGGTGACTAACATGTAGGAAAAAGGAAGGTTAGGGCTTGGCAAGTGTATGCCATGTTGATATGGCAGTACTAGACTGCACAAGGCTCTGCAATGGCAGGAAGAGTTACATTTACAGGCTGCTTATGTGGGTGGCACAATCACTGCTGCAGCCCACTAGAAGCATTTGATTTACATACCCTGGGCACACACAGTGCACTGTACTATGGACTGAATAGTAAATCAAATCATCCAATAATGGAAACACCAATCTACGAAAACACTTTACAAATGGAGCACTGGCACTTTGGCACTGAACAGTGGCAAAGTGCCCAAAGCATCTAGACCAGCAAAAACAAAGCCCAAAATACAGCAAAAACACAGAAGGCAACAGCAAAAAATGCAGAGAGACCCACCCCAATGGTGCCAGGTCTAACAGTGCCGTTGTGAATACAGGAGTATTAATGTATTTTGTGAGTGCAGGAAGAGTCGTCTCTTCAGGTTGAAAGTTGTGCCTGTGTGAGTACAGAGTGAGGCATATGCCATATGAATCCTAGATTCAAGTACGCTAGGCTGGGCGGTCAATCTATATCTGTTGTGGCAGCCAGAGCCTGGAATGCTCTTCCTTTTCACTTACGCACAATGCAGAATATTGTTCACTTCAAGAAAGGCCTAAAACCCATCTGCTTAACCTACCTACCTAAACGCTTCTACTGCCCTCCTTTCTGCTCTCCGCACACAGCCCCTATGCGCCAGGATACTCGAGAGTAATAGAGCGCGCTATAAAATATTTTATAACATAACATAACATAACAATGTGAGTGTAGCATAAGGGGTGTGCCTATGTGTGGGCAGCTGAGTGAGTGTGGGGTCCTTTCATGTTATGCCTTTGTGTGCATGCACTTTAGAAGGGCCAAACCTATTGTCTTTGGTTATACATTTAGGGTTATGACTTTGACTTGCGGAACTGTCGTGCAAGGAGTGGAATTACAATAGTGTGTGTATGAGACTGGTGGTGTGTTTTGATATGGCAGATGCAGACTATGTTGAACGAGGTTGATGAGTGTCTGAAGCAGCTGACAGACTGCGATGTCACCCTAGTGAGGGGGCCTAGTTACTTTGCCTGCACTTGGGCATATGGCAACCTAGCTATGCCACGAAAGGGAAAGGAGGGTAAGCTTTGTTACGTTTTAAAATATTTGCCCTATGTGACATACAAAAGGGCCATTCATTATTGTGAAAAATACAAAACTCTTAAAAGAAGAACCACAAATTCAGCGCTCTAGTTGCAACCAATCTTTTACATCTGTATACCAGTGAACAGAAATATGATTCCAAGCATGAATATCTGTTGAGCCCCTGCTGCAGCATTTGATATCATGTAGTATGGAGTGGATCTGGAGACACGTCCTGTGACGGCAAGTTGCAGTATTTTTGTAGCTCAGACTTTGAGATGAGAGTCGTGTGTAGGTTAACAGCAAGTTGGCAAGCATCTGTGTGATGAAAAATGTAATGTCATCAAAAGGGGGTGATGTAAAGGTCTCAATGAAACATGCTGTCCGAGCAAGCAGTGAAGATAAATGAGAAGGATAATTAGGGAGACAGTATATGAATGTGATTCCATGATGCAATTCATTATTTGAACATTCAGTCAGAAATAACAGCAATTCAGCTGGGACTATGTGTAGGATCAAGGCGATACCAGAAATGTAAAGTTAGAGGGAATTACAAAGAACAGTTAGCTGTATGAAACGCGGCATGGTCGTGGCCGATAACTCATGTCATACAAAGAACTAGCACACCCCTAAGCATAGAAAACATAAGCACAAACGTTTGTGGCAATTTGCTGATAAGTGTGTTTTTTCTTTTCTATTTGTTCTTTTTCAAAATATGAGTAGATCATTGATGCATCGTCTAGAGAAGCAAAAAAATAAATGTGTTGTCACATTTGTAAAGCACAATGTTTCGGCACAAAAAAAGCTTTGCATTGCAAAGAAAAAGTGAGAAACAACACACATTTCATTAGGTAGTGACATTTAGTTGCTGCTAAAACTGCGTTGCCACTGCCAGGTCTAACGGAGGCAGAACAGGGTTTGGCTGCTTTAATTTATTCCGTGGCAGCTGATAAGTTGCTGATCTTGGCACGGGTTGTGAAAGGGTATTTTTATAACCTTTCTCCTCTTCTATAAACAGCCTGCACACTGCAGGGTTTCCACTTTACTGAACAATTCGATAAATAATTAAGATGCAAAAACTTGTAATGATTTCATCTATGCCTGCTTTATGTCTCTTAATGTATGCCCCCTGGCCTTACCTACTTAAGCGGAGAGTTTTTTTAAATTGTGAACTCCACTCCAGAGGTTCATAAGGTGAACCTCAGCCAGTTATTGGACTTGTCTAACCCTTTAATGACATTTGTAAATATAAACAAAATATACGTTATGATGCTAGTATAAAATCAAAGTTAACCAGCATTTGCAATGCAATAGATCTCGCATTTGTACGAGTTTGAGCTATTCCCATTGTAAATGACAACGCCTTTTATTTATGTTTTGGCTTTTAAAACATAAATAAAAGGCATTGTCATTTGCAATACTAATAGCTTAAACTCTCGCAAATGTGACACCTATTGCATTGCAATAAATGGCCTTTTTGACCGCTTGTTAGATTGTAAATATCGGAGGAAGAGACCGGCCTGTGACTTCTTCAAAGTAGTGATAAATAGTGCAGTGAAGAAGATGTGTAAGTGTTGTAAATTACACAGACACAAAGTGTGAAGTGAGAGGTATATATGATCCATGCTATAAACACTAACAAAGCGCTCCAACACCTTTCGCTCCCATTTCGATAACCCGGGAGATGCTCTACGGGTGGTGGAAACAGTCAAAGTCATCTGTTGTTACTAGGAAATTGTCAATACATTTTATGGAGGGGTGAGGCCATTACAGGATGAGGAAGTTAGATTGGGGTCTGTTGCAGGGATTCTGCACATACACAGAACTATGCACAGGAAACCTAGACCTCTGTATGTAGTGGTGTACCAGAAAACCCACCTCGGTGCACAGAACCCCAATCTGACTAGCTATAGTGTCTCATTTGTTCTCCGTACTACAGCGAAGCTACCAATGATTAGACATCCTAGAACACTAATCTGGTAGCACCTCTATGAGCCCATAGGTGTGTCTCCCATGGCACCAGTGTCACTGTTTGCTGTACTCATTAACAGCTCAGTTCGTGTGAAAAAACGAGTTTACAACATAAAGTTCTTGGTTTTCAAATGAATTGTATTTCTATTTTCCATCCAATATTCATGACGTGTAACAACTCATATTAGTTCCAATGCATTTCGGTGTTTATATCCACCTTCGTCAGGGAACGTCTGTTAATTGAACAAAAATATATACAATGTAACGGTTCATCTTATCTACATATTAATTCATATGCTTTACTTAACATTCATACCTGTTGTTTTAATTTTAAATCCTATTAACTCCTTTTGAATGCGCTTTAAATAATGCGGGAAAAGCTCAGGTGATTCGTGTTTATAAAGCGGCGCGCCCCTTTAAAACAAACGGTCATAAGATTGAATATGTACCAGTTCCTTTCATACAGTTGCTTAAAGTCGCGTTTATGTTAGTTGCTCGAGGGTGCTTAGCCTCTCTACAAGATTACGCTGCATTACGCTCGGTTTGACCAACTACGTGCGCCTGCTCACCTTATTTGCTGTTAACGCTTAATCCCGTCTCTCCGTGTGAGTTCTAAACGCGGTATGCGCTTTCAGTCTTTTAAGAGAAACTCCCTCTGACGCTGCGCGGTGTGTGCACATGCGCAGAGTGTAACTTGCACTTTTTTTTAAACACTGATAGGTTTAACATAACGAAACTTTAACAATCCTACTTGTTTAACATCATAGACATTTACAACATCGCGTGTAAAGAGAAATTAATCGCGGCCTCACTTTCTGGACATTTGCTCGTATGTAGTTAACTGTTTTCTCAGCTACGAATGTCCAATTTGATCATATATAGTGGTATTCGTGAAATGTTATTCATAAGTAACATAAAAACTCAGTACGATTGTTTAACCCATAAGGTTTAAGGCTGTTCAAATGATAAATCCAATGGTTCTCGCGTTTAAGTAAGTTTTTCTTGTTTAGTGTACCTTCTTTCCTGGGAATAACCTCCAGAACACAAGCTCTCAGTTGATTCAAGTTGTGGCATTTTTCTGTGAAATGTACGGCGACTGTGGATTTGGTAGAGTGAGTCCTAATGTTACTTTTGTGTTCTGTTAATCTCACTTTTAACTTCCTTTCCGTATGTCCTACATAGACATATCCACAAGGACATTTCAACAAATATACCACATTGGTAGTATCACATGTGGCATTTACTTTCAAGGATATTTTGTGTCCTTTCATGGGGTGACTGATATTTATCCCCTTCATGATGTTGTGACAATTTGCGCAATTTAGGCATGGAACAGTTCCTCTAAATGTCTGATGTGGGGTGGTTCGCTTGGGTTTCTTCAGTAGTTCCCCTATGTTTTTTCCTCTTGAATGTGCAAATAAAGGTTCTTGATCAAAGATCCCATTGAAATCCGGTTCCATTTTCACTATCTGCCAATTCTTGTGTATAATTTTTTTAAACCTGGTGCTAACATTTGAAAACTTACTTACGCACGTTATTCTCTGTGTTTTGCAGATGGTTTTGTAGGTGAGCAGCTCCTGTCTCGTTTTACTTTGTGCTCTTGCCTGAGACTTCTTTATCATTTCATCCGGGTAACCTCTTGCGGTAAACCTACTCGCCATTGTTTGTAGTTGTTCTTGGCATACGTGATCCTCAGAAACCACTCTCTTAACCCTGAGAAATTGCGTGTATGGAAGATGTGCCTTCAATGATGGAGGGTGATGACTGGTGTATTGTAACAAGTTGTTCTTATCGGTTGGTTTACGATATAGGTTCGTGGAAAGAATTCCATGGTTTAGGGTGATTTCCACATCCAGGTATTGGATGATGTTGTCATTGATGTTCCACGTAAATTTGATTCTCTCATTTTTCTCATCCAAATTATGCAACTGTTGTTCTAATGACTCCTTAGACCCTTTCCATATGATAAACATATCATCGATGAATCTCATGTATGTTAGAAGGTGGGAGGCCCACTCCTGGTTATTGTAAATGTGTTCCTCTTCGAAGGCTCCCATGAATAAATTTGCATACGCAGGTGCTGCGCAATTTCCCATGGCTGTTCCATTGAGTTGCATGTACCAACGTTTGTCATGGGTAAAGTAGCTGTTCATGAGCGTAAATTCCATCAATTGCATCAAGAAGACTTGTAATTCTTGAGGATACGTGCTGTGTAATAATGCTTTCTCTATGGCTTCTAAGCCTTCTCTGTGTGGTATCGCTGTATACAACGTCTTTACATCTATGGTAGCCATGATGCAGTCCGTTTCCATTTTCACAGTTTGTAACTTAACCAAGAAGTCTGTTGTGTCCTTGATGTACGACAAGTTCTTAATCACTAGTGGTTGCAAATATTTGTCTATGAACTTTCCGACCGGTTCATGGATGCTCATCTTGGTGGATACTATTGGCCTGCATGGAGGTTTTTTTTGATCTTTATGTACTTTAGGTACTAGGTACATAGTTGGGCTCTTTGGGTTCTCTTGTGTCAGGTATCTTTTGGTTTTTTCGTTTATGGTACCGTTGTCCGTTGCTTGTTTCAATATGATTTGCAATGTTTTACAAATTTCCATAGTGGGGTCTTGGTAAATCTCCATGTATGTGTTTAAATCACTTAGATGGGTCTTCATGGCCTCATCGTAAAACTCCTTGTTCATAATTACTAATGCCCCTCCCTTGTCGGCTTTTTGGCAAATGATTTGTGGGTTAATCGCTATACTTTCAATTGCTCCAAATTCTTTTTTTGTCATATTCGGATTTTTGACCCTTTTGTTGGTGTTTATTTGGCTTATCTCTTGTTTGCATAGTTTTTCAAATAGGTCTATAGTTTTATGTGATATTGGAGGCATGTAACTGCTGGTAGTTTTTAGTCCTTTCAATTCATCTTCTTTAGGAAGTGGTTGGTCAGTGATGACGTTCTCAAAAAAGTGTCTTAGTCTCATTTTACGTGTCAACTTAAACAAACTCACTTCTAACTCAAGTTGGTTGGTATGAGTGCTTGGTACGAATGATAATCCTCGTTGTAACGTGTTAATCTGAAATTCATTTAAGTTCTGATCTGAAATATTCAAGACTAAGTTCTCTGTTGTTATCAATGGTGTTTTTTTCTGTCTTTCCTTGTCGTCGCTGTTCTCGTTTGTGGTTGGTTTGTTTCTTTTGTTTTTGTTGCGTCCCCTCCTGGGTCTTCTATTGGTGTTTGGCCTACGTCTAAAAAAGGCTCTGAGGCGGATGGCTTATCCGAAGATTCTGTTCTAGTGGCCTCAGAGCCTTTTTTAGACGTAGGCCAAACACCAATAGAAGACCCAGGAGGGGACGCAACAAAAACAAAAGAAACAAACCAACCACAAACGAGAACAGCGACGACAAGGAAAGACAGAAAAAAACACCATTGATAACAACAGAGAACTTAGTCTTGAATATTTCAGATCAGAACTTAAATGAATTTCAGATTAACACGTTACAACGAGGATTATCATTCGTACCAAGCACTCATACCAACCAACTTGAGTTAGAAGTGAGTTTGTTTAAGTTGACACGTAAAATGAGACTAAGACACTTTTTTGAGAACGTCATCACTGACCAACCACTTCCTAAAGAAGATGAATTGAAAGGACTAAAAACTACCAGCAGTTACATGCCTCCAATATCACATAAAACTATAGACCTATTTGAAAAACTATGCAAACAAGAGATAAGCCAAATAAACACCAACAAAAGGGTCAAAAATCCGAATATGACAAAAAAAGAATTTGGAGCAATTGAAAGTATAGCGAATAACCCACAAATCATTTGCCAAAAAGCCGACAAGGGAGGGGCATTAGTAATTATGAACAAGGAGTTTTACGATGAGGCCATGAAGACCCATCTAAGTGATTTAAACACATACATGGAGATTTACCAAGACCCCACTATGGAAATTTGTAAAACATTGCAAATCATATTGAAACAAGCAACGGACAACGGTACCATAAACGAAAAAACCAAAAGATACCTGACACAAGAGAACCCAAAGAGCCCAACTATGTACCTAGTACCTAAAGTACATAAAGATCCAAAAAAACCTCCATGCAGGCCAATAGTATCCACCAAGATGAGCATCCATGAACCGGTCGGAAAGTTCATAGACAAATATTTGCAACCACTAGTGATTAAGAACTTGTCGTACATCAAGGACACAACAGACTTCTTGGTTAAGTTACAAACTGTGAAAATGGAAAAGGACTGCATCATGGCTACCATAGATGTAAAGACGTTGTATACAGCGATACCACACAGAGAAGGCTTAGAAGCCATAGAGAAAGCATTATTACACAGCACGTATCCTCAAGAATTACAAGTCTTCTTGATGCAATTGATGGAATTTACGCTCATGAACAGCTACTTTACCCATGACAAACGTTGGTACATGCAACTCAATGGAACAGCCATGGGAAATTGCGCAGCACCTGCGTATGCAAATTTATTCATGGGAGCCTTCGAAGAGGAACACATTTACAATAACCAGGAGTGGGCCTCCCACCTTCTAACATACATGAGATTCATCGATGATATGTTTATCATATGGAAAGGGTCTAAGGAGTCATTAGAACAACAGTTGCATAATTTGGATGAGAAAAATGAGAGAATCAAATTTACGTGGAACATCAATGACAACATCATCCAATACCTGGATGTGGAAATCACCCTAAACCATGGAATTCTTTCCACGAACCTATATCGTAAACCAACCGATAAGAACAACTTGTTACAATACACCAGTCATCACCCTCCATCATTGAAGGCACATCTTCCATACACGCAATTTCTCAGGGTTAAGAGAGTGGTTTCTGAGGATCACGTATGCCAAGAACAACTACAAACAATGGCGAGTAGGTTTACCGCAAGAGGTTACCCGGATGAAATGATAAAGAAGTCTCAGGCAAGAGCACAAAGTAAAACGAGACAGGAGCTGCTCACCTACAAAACCATCTGCAAAACACAGAGAATAACGTGCGTAAGTAAGTTTTCAAATGTTAGCACCAGGTTTAAAAAAATTATACACAAGAATTGGCAGATAGTGAAAATGGAACCGGATTTCAATGGGATCTTTGATCAAGAACCTTTATTTGCACATTCAAGAGGAAAAAACATAGGGGAACTACTGAAGAAACCCAAGCGAACCACCCCACATCAGACATTTAGAGGAACTGTTCCATGCCTAAATTGCGCAAATTGTCACAACATCATGAAGGGGATAAATATCAGTCACCCCATGAAAGGACACAAAATATCCTTGAAAGTAAATGCCACATGTGATACTACCAATGTGGTATATTTGTTGAAATGTCCTTGTGGATATGTCTATGTAGGACATACGGAAAGGAAGTTAAAAGTGAGATTAACAGAACACAAAAGTAACATTAGGACTCACTCTACCAAATCCACAGTCGCCGTACATTTCACAGAAAAACGCCACAACTTGAATCAACTGAGAGCTTGTGTTCTGGAGGTTATTCCCAGGAAAGAAGGTACACTAAACAAGAAAAACTTACTTAAACGCGAGAACCATTGGATTTATCATTTGAACAGCCTTAAACCTTATGGGTTAAACGATCGTACTGAGTTTTTATGTTACTTATGAATAACATTTCACGAATACCACTATATATGATCAAATTGGACATTCGTAGCTGAGAAAACAGTTAACTACATACGAGCAAATGTCCAGAAAGTGAGGCCGCGATTAATTTCTCTTTACACGCGATGTTGTAAATGTCTATGATGTTAAACAAGTAGGATTGTTAAAGTTTCGTTATGTTAAACCTATCAGTGTTTAAAAAAAAGTGCAAGTTACACTCTGCGCATGTGCACACACCGCGCAGCGTCAGAGGGAGTTTCTCTTAAAAGACTGAAAGCGCATACCGCGTTTAGAACTCACACGGAGAGACGGGATTAAGCGTTAACAGCAAATAAGGTGAGCAGGCGCACGTAGTTGGTCAAACCGAGCGTAACGCAGCGTAATCTTGTAGAGAGGCTAAGCACCCTCGAGCAACTAACATAAACGCGACTTTAAGCAACTGTATGAAAGGAACTGGTACATATTCAATCTTATGACCGTTTGTTTTAAAGGGGCGCGCCGCTTTATAAACACGAATCACCTGAGCTTTTCCCGCATTATTTAAAGCGCATTCAAAAGGAGTTAATAGGATTTAAAATTAAAACAACAGGTATGAATGTTAAGTAAAGCATATGAATTAATATGTAGATAAGATGAACCGTTACATTGTATATATTTTTGTTCAATTAACAGACGTTCCCTGACGAAGGTGGATATAAACACCGAAATGCATTGGAACTAATATGAGTTGTTACACGTCATGAATATTGGATGGAAAATAGAAATACAATTCATTTGAAAACCAAGAACTTTATGTTGTAAACTCGTTTTTTCACACAAACTGAGCTGTTAATGAGTACAGCAAACAGTGACACTGGTGCCATGGGAGACACACCTATGGGCTCATAGAGGTGCTACCAGATTAGTTATCTACTTTACACTCCAGGAGGGGAGTGATTCCCATGTCAGCACAGTAAAAGATTTAGAAACCACAGGCGGTGCACTACCCTTATCCACGAAACATCCTAGAACACGTCACGCCGTCCCTCTCAGGAATCTCAGGAAGTACACTCTACTCTTTCAAACACTCATACTTGTCTACAACATGAGTAAACAGAGACACAATATAGTTTAAAATGTTTATTTTAACTAACATGCTCTACAATGCAGTATACTAGCCAACACAAGCAGCAAAATGCATATGAACAATATAAATAGCATGGTTACAATTCCATAAAGCACAAAAGAGGAAATCACATTACGATGACAGTAGAAACAGGACTACTGCGCCTTACCACCCTCCCCGTCCTATAAGCTAGTTTATTGTAAGTATAAAAGTCCTCTAGGCTTTGTCAGTGGGTCCCCATACCTCCAAGTATAGATGCAAGGAATTACATCTGAAGACAAGCGCAGCTCCTCTTCGTTGGAATGAATCTCTCCAAGTGCCTTTTCAAGCATGCAATGCCATATTAAAAGCACTTGACTTTCAGTAGTGCAGCTGTGTTGGATGTTGTGTCTATGTGCGTGGGACTGACCAAAGTGAATCAACAGCTTACATTATTTTTTGATCTTGAACAAGCTGTGAAGACGAGGAGCACAGTGTACAGCTAAATGTGTGAAAAGCCGACAGTTCTCATGTGAGAATGCACCAGCAGCCTATCCACGAGAATAAAGCCATGTAGTAACATGCTCAAAGACGGCAAGATGGCTGCCTAGCATATACTAACTAACCCTAACTTAGCAATGTCTGCAGTTAATTCTATGACCTCACTACAGGTCAGCCTGCTTACTCTCCATAGTATAACCATGAAATGTTGTGCAGGAAGGCTGTGACAAACTGGAGAACCTTTTCCTGGGGTTGGAAGCAGCAACTAAATTGGGAGGGGCGCTAAGAGGATTTTGCAATAATTAAGACTGCTGATCTTGTGTGCCCTAAGTGGCTCTTTACAGAGTGAAGGGAAAGGTGTGTGGTGGATTTTTCAGATGCAGAGGAGGTTGTAGCAGCCAGAGGCAGCGGTAAAGGAGCCAAGTATAAGACCGACCAAAGGTCTTGAGCTTGAAGCATGTCAGACCGCATCAACATTTATATTTTTCCTGCCAGACTCCCTCATTTTTAACGTATTGCCCTGCAGGCACCAGATAAGGTAGCATTTCCTGAGGTGCACAACCGAGGCCACAGCCTTTTACCTGATGGAGGCAATCAAAGGGCCTCCTTTCTCGGTGTATGTCTTTGTCCAGCTGACAGCATCGAGGCTGCCCAGCAGTTCTCAAGGTCTGGAGTACAGAATATACTGCTGTTTTCTGGCATGAGGTGTAATGGGGGGAAGCATGAGGAGACAAGCGAGAGACAGTATTATGATACCCAGTGTAAAGTTAGAAAAAAAACGTTTGCAACCTTTAACAGCAATCTTCACAACCTTTTTGGGGTCTGTGTTTTGCTCTTGCTGGAAACGTATCTATTTAACATATTGTCTCTCAAATGCACAACTGTTTTCAAATCCAGTTAGTCGATAGTACTATCAGTTTTGGATATTAATAGCAATACCGTGGCATAGGGCAAGAAGGCTGTATAGTTTGAAACTAGGCTAAGTGACGAGAGCCCGGAGCAAGCCTATGGCGGGTTCACTGTGGAACAACATTCTGCAGCAGCGGCGATGGCTGCTGTGACTGGCTTGTACTCGCGACCTCTCGCAGGCAGGTCATGAGGAAGACGTGATGCACTCCAGGCATGTGCTTGCTGCATCGACCCCGATGACGTCATTACACAGCATTTGGCTTGGGCGATGTATGGTTTTTAAAGTACGCTTTCTAGCCCTCCTTTTAAAAAAAACAGCGCCCCGCACCCAGACTCTCACCTCCGTGTTCGGAAAAGACGCCGAGAGCGACCAGCAGCTCTGGCATCCGCTAATCCGCTAAGCCGTGGCAGAGTTCCTGTTCCTTGCGAAGGAAACAGCGAAGGATGTGACGAGTCGAATGTATGTTGAAGGTCCTGCAACATGGGTTGTGGAAAGAGGAATGTGTGAAGACACAATAGAAAGCGTGAAGTTGATTCAGGCTGAAGCTACTGAGAAAGAAGTGAGTATGTGGAGAGAAATTACGTGTATGTTGGATTCGACAGGTTGTTGGGTTGAGTTGTCGGAGCACCAGCGATGGTTGTTGCCTGATGCGTATGTGCTCCCAGTGGTTACTATGGCTCATGGAATGGCTCACATTAGTTCGAAAGGGATATGTAAGTTGTTGGCTCCAGTATGGCAGAATGCTGGAATTCCTAAATGTGCTGATAATTTGGTGAAGCATTGTATGATTTGCTTGATGCATAATCCTGGCAAGGGAACCCCAACTCCAGCTGGTCATTTTGCTCCCCCAACGTATCCGTTTGAAGTGATACAGCTAGATTACATTCACATGGAGAGATGCAATAATTTGAAGTATGTCCTTGTGGTTGTTTGCGCCTTTTCCAGATGGATAGAGGCTTACCCCCTAAAGGATAATACTGCCTTTTCTACAGCCAAGGTTTTGCTCAAGGAGTATTTCCCTAGGTATGGTTTGCCGAGAACTGTATGGAGCGACAATGGGAGTGAATTCGTGGGCCAGATCATGAAGAAAGTGTGTGCGGCGGGTTTGGGTATCAATCAGAAATTCCATGCTGCGAATCACCCCCAGTCAGCTGGACTTGTCGAGTGCTACAAAGGCACTTTGAAGTTGAAGTTAGCTAAGATACAAGCGAGCACTGGTCTTACATGGCCAGATGCCTTGCCATTGGCTCTTTTGTCAACAAGGACGACAGTACATTCTCGTGTGGGACTTAGCACATATGAAATTGTGTTTGGTCGTCCGGCCAATGTTTGAGGTGTCCCAAGGCCCAAGAAGTACAGCGACATCGAGTAGCCTATGTTGGTGGATTACCTACATGACTTGACTGCTAAATTACGTGTTCTCCACCAACAGGTCTACGACAGTTTACCGACAGCGACTGCGGATCCAGGCCGCACGATTCAACCTGGTGAATACATCTTAACGAAGAATTTTCAACGAACTAAGAACTTGGAGCCATTTAGTCTTGCTAGTGACTCGGACTGCAGTTAGGGTAGCTGGTAAAAAGAACTGGGTGCATGCCACCCATTGTAAGAAAGTTCTGTTGCCCTTACCATATGACAAGTGGGTAAGGGGAGCTATAGCTGACTCCGAATGCGAAAGAATTCCTAGATTCGTACCTTTTAGTGATGCACATTTGGAATGGACTCAGTCAGAACGTGCGGATGATGAAATCCTGCAAGCTGCTGTGCCACCTCATCTAAGGCTTGATACAACGGATCCGGAAACACTTTTTCAAGATCAAACTGTACTTGGCAAAGAGCGTTACAATCTAAGGCCGAGATAAGGGACAAATGAATGGACAAATAAAATCTGAATTTTTGTTGTGAGTTACACCTTTTCAGATCAAGAGACTATTTATCTTTTTCTTTTCGAGTCACCATCCGGACTCAGCTGCAGGGTCGCGGTACAGCCTTAAGGGGTGAGCCGCGAATTGACGAAAGGTCTGTGGTTCATGGTCGTTAGTACGATCTTGACGCACGATTAAGTGAAGAAGGTAATAGCCGTGAGCAGCACGTTAGAGGATGGAGTCTTTTGGATCTGATAAGAGTGTTGAGAGAATTGATTTTTAAAATGAAAATGTGTACAATAGTTCGTAGCAAATGTTTTTTGATATTGTGTTTCTTGATACTTTTGAATGTTAAAGTGGCTTGTGTGGGTTGGATTGTCTATGTTACACAACAAACGTATGCATCTACATCTCAACCTACTCTTTCTTTTCCTACTGTTTCTCCACATGAGTTTTATACGTTGCCTGAACATGAACAGACACGAAGATCAGAATTTGTTAACAATTCGTTTATACAGTTGTTGCATCAGCATCAGCTAGTAGTTAATACAACGAATTGCTGGGTATGTGGTCTTATGCCTCATACGACAGATAAGGGAATGCCATATTTGGTTTTGCCTTTTTCGCCTAACGGGTCAGTGTGGGCGCTCCAAGCAATGTTTATTTATGCGAATGAAGCATCTCCTTTACGTTCCATCAAAGATAATGCGAGTAATAATGCCTTGATACAGGGAATAGTAGATATGATCAGAGATATCGATGCGTATAATGCTATCCCTAAGGATGAGGTACGAGCATATATTGGTTGGAACAAGACTGAATATAGCATTAGCCTATCAGAGAAGGAGAGACGAAAAAGGTCTCCCCCCTATTTGGATTGTACCCCACCGAGGTCATTTTTGTCTGCAAGGTAATGGTCAGAATCCGAGAGCTCAGCTTGGTAAGAGTGTGTGTGTTCACACCTATGTCTATACGTCCTGAAATCTCCACCGTTTGTGCCAGCTAAAGGCACGTATTTTGTTGTCACGACAGACAATATACATGGTTGCCATCTGACTTTTCAGGTATATGTTATGTGGCATTTTTGCTTCCACCTACATACACTGCTGTTTTCAATTACCATAAGACAAGATATGGTAGAGGTGTTATCGATGCGAAAGATACTGTCGCACAAGAAGCTGGAGACTTCTTCATGGGTTTTGTGCCTTTTTGGGGTCCTATGGCCAATAGTAGGAATATTCGTCAGCTTACAAGAGTGGTTGAGGCCACTATAAATGAAACTGCAGGTGCTCTTAGCAATATTACAGCTGAGCTTCAGGCGGATCGTCTTATGACATTACAAAACCGTATGGTTTTAGATATCATATTAGCAGATAGAGGTGGGGTATGTAAATTGATCGGGTCTAGTTGCTGCGTTTTCATACCAGATAATGCCCCGACAGTGTACCAAGCCATCATGAAGTTACATAAGTCCGCTGAGTATATACATGTAGACGAAGGGAACTGGTCATTGACTTGATGGATTTGGGAACTGTTATCTAAATGGGGTTGGAAGATTCTGATGTTCCTTGGTATGGCTTTAGCTATCCTTTTCTCGTGTTGTTTATGCATCCAGTGTGGTCCCGCCATTTGTAGTCTTTGTGCTCTGATCTGTGTGAGAAGACCCGTCCCGAGAGAAGTGAAGGATAATAAGATGATGCTACAGCAACACCTTGATGACCTGATGAGAATAGATATGGACCTGGATTCAGATTGACATGAGTTTAGGTTATTGCCTACGTAATGGCAAAAGGAGGGACTGAGGTTCCGTGATTTGCGAACCAGACTCCATTTTGTTAGCGTTGTTCGTGACGCCATTTTGTGTTGCCCTCACGTAGGCCTATGGAGGTAACCGAACGAACAAAGTTGCATGGGCTTCGTTGTTAATGTGCATATTAACTAGGCCTTTTCTGACTTGTGAGTGAACTGCAAAGACGCTGACCCCGTCACCTGAAACTGACCCTTTGCGAGGCCAATTTCCCTGGCTGATCGTTGTCTGAGATTGCCAATCAATGTTCAGGATATCGTTAACTTTTAGTTTGCTTGCACATATCTTATCCTATTCAGCATCTGAATTGGTTTCTTTCCTTATGACTTTCCATTACATGGGTAGTGCTTTCAATTATGGGTTTGTCCGACTTGTAGAAATCAAATTTGGGACATTCCTAATAATTAACTTGTGGGTTGGTACAATGTAAAGTGAGCTTTTTATGATGTAATAATATGTGGGGAAATGTATTTCATTCGTCAGTATTTGTCGCAGTGGGTGTGCATTTGTACTGAGTAAAATGCACATAAAAAGTGATGTCTTGCTCTACGAAAATTGAGCAGTTCCCTGAGTTGTACACCGTGTTGTATTGCTGGGATTACTGTTACTAGCTGCAGCTAATAAATTTGATCTCTGACGCCACCTAGAAGTATTCCGTGTCTCTGTATACCAAGACAGGAGAACTCGAAGACTTCGGGTGTGTCCCTGGCACCGCTGGGTTCTAAGAAAACCCGGTTCTTCAGTGTAACTCAGTGCCTGACCTCGTAGTCAGCGCCATACTTTGGATTTATTGCTGTCACAAAGTCGTAATTGCCCCAGGTGTAGCTATTTGCTTTCTGCAAGCTTTATTTTGAAAATATCTATTTTTAGGTGCTATTTTACTACATGTATGTTTTATTTTCTGACATTTTGGTCTTGTTGAGTTGAGATAAAGATACTTTATTTTTCTAAATGGGTGTGGTGTCCATTTGTGTTGTTATCACTGTATTACTGTGTGTTTTGAGCACTAATACTTTATACATTGCCTTTGGGATAAGCCAGTCTGCTCGTGCTAAGCTACACAGGGGGTGAGCAGGGGTTATCTAAAGTCTGTATCCCCCTTACCCTGACTAGAAGCAAGGGTCCCTACTTGGACAAATGTACACGACTCTGCCAATTAGAGGCCCCCAGTTCTAACAGGGGGTGACTTTAAAGCAGCTCCATTGAGGTACACAGGTCCATGTTTATCCCAGCCCTATCTGCCAGGCTATCTGCGGGAGGGTAATCAGTCCTTTGTGTTGGGACAGGACACAGCCTATTCAGATGTAGGTGTTAAATCCTTCTCCCACTTCCTGCCTAGGAAGGCTATCAGAATGCAAATGAATGCAAATAAGTCCTCTTTCACACCCAACCATCCTGTGTTTGTGGCTGGATAGAGGTAATGCACAAAGAGTAGCTGTCACCCAGCCCAGATGTGTATTGGAGACAGGATGCAGGCACACAAAGCTAAGTTAAGAGCAGAGAAATGTCCACTTTCTAATACGTGGGACCTGTTCTCACTAAGCCACTGGATTCAAACTAATCTGGCTGATGAGGGGTGATACCCAGAAACTGGACCCAGGATGCTTGTTTTCCGGTCGAGGAAGGACCTGCCCTGATGTTTCAGGCTGGACTGTTTCCATGGGGAACAGGGTCAAGACTGATTTTGCATACAGCTGAGTTCAAACTGGGGTGTCAAGGTGAGCACAAAAACAAAGGATTTAACCCACATCTGTGACTGGGGGTGAATATTTGACAATGTTCAAGATTCTGTCCATCATGTTTTGTATTGCTATAGTTACCCTAAGTGAGAAGGGTATGCCCAGACATGGGTCCTGTGCTCACTATTGCATTGGATTCCAGCTTGCCTGGCTGATGAGTGGGTAATCCTCCAAAACCGGTCGCAGGATGCTTGTTTTCGGGCCCAGGGAGGACCTGGCCTGACAGTTTGGGCTGGATTTATCCCTTGGGGAGAAGAGCCAACATTGATTAAGCATGTATCTGAGTCCAAACTGGGGCGGCATGGGGAGCAAAACAATTATTGATTCATCCCAGATCTGTGACTGGTGGTGAATATTTGACAATGTTCACCATTCTGTCCACCATCTTTTTGTGCTGCTATAGTCACCCTAAGTAGAAAGTGTATGCCCAGACATGGGCCCCGTGCTCACTATGCCACTGGTTGCAATCTAGCCTGACTGGTGACAGGTGATATTCTGAAACAGGTCTGAGGATACTTGTTTTCCAGTCCAGGGAGGACCTGGTCTGGCGGTTCGGGGTGGACTGTTCCCAAGGGGTGCAGGGTCAAGACTGATTTGCATATGGCTAGGTCAAAACTGGGGGGCATGGTGAGCACCAAAACAATGGTTTTAATCCAGATCTGTGACTAAGGGTGAATGTTTGACAATGTCCTGCATTCCATCCATCATCTTTTTGTGTTGCTATAGTCACACTAAGTGGGAAGTGTATGACCAATGTGCCTCCCATGCTCACTATGCCACTGGATTCAAGGTAGTCTGGCTGATTAGGGCTGATATGCCCAAACCGGTCCCATAATGCTTGTTTTCTGGTCCAGGGACAACCTGCCCTGACAGATCTGTGACTGTTGGTGAATGTTTGACAATGTTCAGTCCATCACTTTTTTGTGTTGTTACTTTCTAAAAGTTAAACCAAAAAGTGAGGGCCTGGGGTTGAAAAAGGTTCAGCTAACGAGGCCCTACAGGTAATTTGTGAAAAAGGGCCTGCAGGTCCTGTCAAGGAGTCAAGGTCTACCTTAGGAGCAAGGGCCCTCACACACCCCGAGGGGTGTCATGGTTCATCATTGAGCAGTATAAACACAACCTAGTGCTGGAGTGGTCCATTATATCCATCTCTCGCCTGACTCCACGTTTTTAACCATAATAAAAGAACCCAGTGACAAAATAGAGTTTCGGGTTCTTTTAATTATTAAAATGAATATATACTCAGAGACCTCCGTAAGCTGTATTTTTTGATTATTGATAAAGAACATGTGAGTGAGAATGGGTTCTCTCCGTTCAAAGTGTCATACTGGACAGCATGTGCTCTGACTCCAAAACAACAATACCTGATCCCTAACATAGATCACGGGAGAATTGGGGTTACTATTGTTTAGGTCAGCATTCACTAGACGTTCATGATATTTTGTAGTTTCCAAGCCAGGCCTGTGTTATGTGTGTGTGCACAGGGTTCCTGCTATATAAGAGACTAATGAGGGTAAAAGAGATTGGTAGGGTACTATGAATTTTTCTGGTTCTTTCCGACTTTCTCTCACAGAGCGGTGCCTCCTTCTTCCTGAGCCGCGGCCAGGTGAGGCGAGGTCTTTTCCTCTTGCATTACGGGTAAGCATGGGAAACATGCATTTATGAATTTGCATGAAATAAAGATAATGATTTATCATGTCACTATATAAATATGTATTGATGATTTGAACTAAAAAGTCCTATTTTTTAAAATCGTAACAACCTGTACATTTGATTCATTGATTCATTATTTGCAGAAGCTATCAGCATTCTGTCATTTGCAGAGGATTTGCTGTACATTCCTGATTACAGGTGAGGAGGTTGTATTTGTTCCAACCTTTTGAATTCATTTCATTTCACGTTTGCAGTAGCAATAATTTTGTGGTCCTGAAGAAGGCGAGGGATAATTATGTCCTTTTCTGCTGAAACAGGTTGACCCTTTTCCATACGTAGACAGTCATTTGTTGAAAACTGTTGATTGCACTGTTTTTAAACTTGAGCTGTGAGAGATATGAATAAAGGTTTTTGTTCTCATTGTTCAATTTTAACTCGCCTTTCTATATAATTTTGCACTGCACTAATCACTCCCACACGAATCAATTGCCCACATCTGTAGGCCCAATTACAGCATGTTTTATCGCTACAATCTTTATAGCATAAAAACATCAGCGAGCTCCCCTTTTTCTTTTGAAAGGGTTGCAGCCCTTAGTGCCACTACTGTGACACTAGGAGGAGACTCAGATGATGAAGCATGTCACCATTGGTGAGTGATGGAAATCCGTCCTTTTAAAGGATTTTTCCGTTGGAACTTGCTAGAGCTGTACAGGGTCGTGATTACGATTCTGTTAGATCTCTTGAGGTTCTCACTTTCTGAATAGACCCGTGGATATTTTTGTTATGTATTTATCTTGTGACTGGGGAGTATATCCACGATAGGTCTCAAAATATTCCCTCAGACCCCTCATACGTTGTAGTTTTCCCTGCTTATTGCAGCGCCTGAAACACTCCCTGGAGGTGAAAAAGATGGTCCTACCAACTGCTACTGAAGACAGCTATGTCATCCACATATGCAGCTGAGAAGGCATCCATATTAGCCAGTACCTGGTTCACCAATCTGTGGAAGGTGGCAGAGGCATTTTTGAGTCCAAAACGTATCACACAAAATTGATAGTGGCCTTCTGGAGTGGAGATGGCTGACCTCTACCTTGCACTTTCTGTTAGGGTGATCTGCCAGTACCCTGATGTGAGATCAAAGGTACTTAAGTACTGGCAGTCCCTATGTGAAAAAGGCAGGGCCGATGTCGACCAAGAACTTTCAGTGTTTGCCCGGCGATAGTCGCCTCTCATACCATTCAATATTACCAAACAAAGAGGCAGGCGCTGGAGACAGGAAGGCAGGAAACAGGAGTTTATTCCGACGGAGCAGAACACGTCAAATCAGACAACAGGGTATCTTCTCGAGGTGCTCTAACCGCATCTCTAAGGCCTGGCCTCTTATACACAGTTTTATGGCTTTATTACATACATTGCATCCGTAATGTTTCTTTGAAGGCCAGGAAAGACATCCTTGGAATCCCCGGTCCAGGCCCGTTCCCATACACATCTATAGTAGAGTTCCCACCCCGATCTCAGCATGTGGTGGTTGTCACGCAGCTGGGCATTCCGCTGGGAACGGGAGAGTGGGTGATCGGTCGGATCTGGAGGTGTGAGGGTATTGATTAACCACCGCTCCTTTGATGTGAGGCGAGGTCCTACTGTAGGGGGCAATAAACTGCATCTGTCGGACTAGGTGATGGCCTGGGATCAGGCCGGACAATCGGGCAGGGAGGAAGAGGTTATCAAAAGGGCCTGTTCTTTGAATGAGATGAAAGAGCGAGGGGGTTCACCACGGGATGTGGCTCTGAGACAAGGTCGCGTTAGAGGTGCGTTTATGGCCCGGGCAGGAGAGATCGGGGGCTATCGGGGCGCGGGCGAATGCTTGCGAGGCTGGGGAGTGAGGGGGAGAGACGCGCAGGCTATTGGCAGTGGGCAGAGAGGTCATAACACACAAAATGGCTGCCACCTACGTGCGTGATGGGGCCTAAAAGGGACAAGATGGCGTGGCCACTGTTTCGCGATGTTCACTTTACTTTCAACAGTGGCTGTGGTGAACATAAATGAACGCCGCTTATGTATACCTAATTTTAGTCATTTTCCACAGTCCCCAGTTTTTATCATAAGTTAGTTCATTCCTGTTAATGTCATAGGTGAGGATGTACAAGCTGACATTAGTTATACAATTCGCTTTGGTAGCCCATATGCATTACAGGCAGATGGAAATAATTCTGCTATCAATGTAGACAGAATCGTACACAATCATATGTAGTCAATGTGATGGGCGGGGAGACAGTGCATACAAAACTACATTAGCTGCGCCATACGTTAGACCTTGGAGATGGGGACATTACTTAGATGATGTAGGGTATTTCGTTTGAATACAAACATGATGTCATACAGAAAATGTTCTGGCAGAATAAGGGCTATTATCACTTGAGGTCTGGACTCCATGGGGGTCAAAACTAGACAGCATGTTCATGTGCATAACTGGTGTTCTACAATCATCAAGGTACAGAGTTAACGCCATTTACAGTTGAAAAAGTGACCGATGTAAGGTTACGAAAGCTCAATTGGGTGATAATCAATACAAAGTGGTTGGGAGAGGAATCCAACTTAATACAAGGGACAGTCAAGGAGTGGCAATGTTCAAAAAGGGTTAGTCTTTCCAGTGTCTTATTTACAGCGAGCCATCACTGGTAGGCTCTCATCGTTCTTCCTCTTTCGTTGGCACTGTTGAGCACCGGCGGTGGAGCTATGCGTCCAGCTCTACTTCAGATCTTGCGTTGCAGGGTGTGGCCATTCTTTGCTCTCGGACCACAGTCCTGTTTGTCCTGTTACCTAACTAATCTACCATAGGTACTTTAGTCGGGGTACCCGTATTCCGTTCTTCTTTCGGGACAAACCCTATTCTATCTTTTGTGCTGTGTTTCTTCTTTAAGTCAAGTTCAAAAACTCCATATGGAAAAAGGGGGTGATAGGGGCGTGCTTTGGGAGGCCGAGGGAAGAGGGGGTGGTGTGGGATCAGATCTGAGACGGACCAAGGAGGGCAGAAATTTCAAGCAAGTGGGCCCATCAATCGGGCACAATGGGCTGGGACTTTCGGCACGAGCTCATCAACATGTAGGGGCTTCTGGACAGCCCTTCTTTCCTTCACTCTCCACGTTGAAAATGGGACCTTGTCCCGCAACTCTTTGCTCTGTGGCTCCACCTTGGTCGAGGTCATAGATATTCCCCGATCTGCAGCCAGGCTGTGCGCCACGTCCGGCCCCTCTCCTCCTCCGACTGCACGTTATCTTTAAATGAGTACAAAAAAACAAATCTTAGAGAACTGGCAGGGGAAGACGTTTACACACCTTAATTTCTCTCCCAACACCAAGTAGTTGGGGAAACGTTTATTGGTCACGATAGGGTGGATGCTTAGTAATCCTTACATCGGTGTATGCTGTTAACTCATGCATCATTGCTGTGGTTCAGGTCGGCAAGCATTTTTCTATTTTCAAACATCATGTCTGTCTGGTGTTTTATTCCTGTTATATTTGCGAACGTGGCAAGGAGTCTGATATCTAAAATTTACATGGTTTATCGAATTCAAACCGGCTCCTCCACTAGAGACTCGTGTTTGTCTAAAACAAATCCTGTTGAGCTATATGTTTCTCCAAGGTCTGCTAATTTATAAAATGTGAGGTGCTATTATCAGGGGCTTACAGCTACAGTTTTTAAGATTTTCTGGGACGGCTGGTACAGAACTGGGGCCATTCTGGAAAAACGGGGACGATTCGGACATTCTACTTTTGTGAAATGGGCGGTGGTAATCCGAATGATGAGGGTGGTGTTACTAAAGCACTAAAGCAAAAGCCACTGACATATAGTTCCCTTATAAGGGTCAGATTAGGGGACATCAGTCGTCTTACCTGTCCTTTCCTTCTCAGCCAATTAAGTTCCATCATTTTACAGAAAGGAGAGGTAGTAATATGGCAAAAATACGATTGTTTGGTTTCTGTCAATTTGTTTAAACACTGTCGTGTCTAAGGCCAATTATACCTGTACCGGCGAGGTACAGTGTCGTCATTTATTCAAAAGGGAGCAAGGGAGCCCTCAGGGGGAGAGAGCGTCGTGCGCACCAAATAGGCTATTAGTACACGTACAACATAAAAAGAGAGAGAGAGAGAGAGAGAGAAACGTGTATAATAATAGACTATTCAGTGCACACACATATAGAACAGTACGGGTCGGTTTCACATATAAAACACAAGCTGAGGGAAAACATAAATTCATAGTTTACGTACACACAAATACCAGATAGGGTGCGACAGTACATACATCAAGTACGAAAACCTAAGACAAAACGCAGAGCTATTTTGGGCAAAAGGACTTTTTCATGCGTGTTGCGTATTTTCAGAACTCCAATTAATTCATTTGGGGGCCGAGCTCTTTGTTCTCCTTCCTCCCTAATAGTAGACAATTTTTGTTGGTAACCTCGCTTCAAAAATACTTACTCCTTTTAATTGGTCGGACACTAGTCCAGTCGTGCTTATACTCACTGTGGGGTCTTCCAACATCTAACAAATGATGATCCAAGCTGAGGTAAAGGAGGGGTGTCAGTCGGACGTGCGATGGTACAATTCAGACTTTTCTATGAGGGTGGAAGAAGAAGGGGTAAATCTAAAAAAATAACAATATCCCTAATAGCTGGGATTAGGGGGATTTTGGATGGACCCCGACCCGGGGTACTCTTAACTTTTCTTATTTAGTCAGCACATAAGTTGACTCACTGGTGCGTTTTATTTTGGATATATATATATTTGGGGTATCGGTTGGGGTCGGGTTCGTTGCACTGCAATAACCCTTCAAGTTTCTGGCGTAGGCCACTCTCCCATTCGCTAGCTCCAGAGAGAGTCGTTCCTAAGTAAAGAAAGTGCCATATTTTTATTCGTTTTTCACATGCAGGTACCATGTTCGAGCTTAATTTTCCTATCCCATTGACCGTTCGATCAACACCTCAGTCATACAAAAAGCATTCTTTCGTCAACCCAGACGTGCGCCACACATAAGCATTCATACGACACAAATCAGGGCCCATGTGCACATTCATACTATACAAAAATGTTTCCTTTCTGCGTGGAACACGGTGCATTCTGGGTCTTCTCCATACTTCAGCTGAAATTCCGATATTAACCTGCAGAGAAAGAAAAGAGGGGGGGGGGGCAGTGTTGAAAAGCACATCAGCGAGCATAAACACGAAAATGTTTTTACCTACCATGTACCTGACTTATCTTCTTTGGGATGCAGTACCTTGCATCTCGGCATTGAAGCCCAGAGGAACTGGTCTACTGTCCTATTCATAGAGATATCTAAATATCAGGGTCCTTACCTATTGCTTATGCTGCAGGAATGTAAAATACGACAGATCCTGACTAGTCTTTTCGCATTATTTCGGCGTACCATGCCTTTCTAATTTTTTTTAACCATAATTGCTTCATTTTACTTGCCCTTTATGTATTTTGAGAATAGTAGCCTTTATTTGAGAACCTACCAATCTAAGTGACTGTTATGAGGCTAGTTCCACATATTTTTCCTTTAAAACCTTGATTGAAAAAATTTCAGCATTCAAATACGGGCCTCCAACCATACAGGCCGGCCACGGGGCAGACGGGATACGCATGAGGTAAGGAGAGATTACACTGTAGTATAGAAGTAAGTAACGAGCGAGCCATTTAATTGAAAAAACTAAACGTGACAGACGGTTGCAGGATCAGTGAAGGTTGATTTTATAATTGAAAGCATAACAGGATCAGTTACAATAAAATCGTCCATACGCACACCATGGGCGAGTATCATCAGTAACATTACTTCGAAGCTATAATAATACAATAATCAAAAATGACAAAAAAACACATCAATAGGGTTGTCCGCGGGCTCAGTCAGTACCCTTTCCCGCCCGCCATGTGCACAAAGACCGCATACATATCCCATAACATCAAGGCTTAAGCAACTAGAACGTCATAAGGAGTTGCAAGTCATGCCCATACTGGCGCCATTTTGGTCGAGGCCGGGCGGGTCCAGAGTATAGTCCAAATGCCTCCAATAACAAGTGGTCGGACCAGAATCCCTTTCGGCAGTTCAAAAAATTCCGTTAATGCCAGCAGAAAGGGCAGGCGGCATGAACCGCGACTCAAAAGCGAGGAAGGCAAAATCTCCCCTACCGGGTCACGCTGAGGTTCCACCAGAGCTGATCGAGTTGGCAGTCTACAGTGTCTCCTAGTAATTCGGACAAAAGCTGGCGTCAGCATGAGAGCACCACCATCTTGTGGCAACGTCGTGGCCACTCCAGAGAGCGGGACAGCAGGCGTGTCCCTCCACCGATGCGCCGAATCAGCCTCTCCCACGGCACCAGATGTGGACAAGGCGGCGGTCACCCGGGGCAGCGGCATATCCGTGGGGGATAGTCGAGCAACAGTGGCGGTTGCCCCCACCGGAAGCCCGCGGGAGTCGAGGGCCAATGAGCCGGCCGCCATCTTGTGAGTCCCGCAGCAGCCGCCCTTCACCACGGCCACCGGAGCGGGTCACCCGGCCAGTCAACCGCGGGGGCCCGTTGAGTGGAACGCTAATGGCAATCTTGGTGCAGGAGAGGAACCTCCACCTGGAGGGGGAGGGGGCCGTCCGCGCCACCTCTACGCGGGCGCACCACGCCATCTCCTGGCGTAGATATACAAAATGGCCGGACCCACGACCCTGAGTTTAAGAGTCTCATGCTTGATCGATTGAGCTAGCCGGGCCCGGCAACAGAAGAGGGTGCGGGGGGTGAGGAGAGCCATCAGCAAGGCATCCCCCACACACAACTTGCTGGACACAACCTCTGGACGTCCTGGGGACGGGCCTCGGCGCGTGGTGTCGCCTCCGGGCTATTCGCACAACGGTCCTCCACCCCAGGCCGCCACCGATGCTACCTCACCGGCTGATGGCTTTTGTAGACTTTCTAAAGCCCAAATCCTACTAAAAAGTAGCCCAAGATAGCCCAAAGTAGCCCAACATTGCTACTTTGAGGAAGGAGGGACAGGAACAGCGTTGAGCAGACGGCGAATGCATTGGGTTTGATGTTGCAACCGGCTGCCATGTAAATAGTTGTAAAATAAAACGTTTTAACATGTTACTTTGCTGGAGTGTTGTATATATTTATATTTGCATGGGGTTTGTCGTTATTTGGGCGGGGTGGGCGGCGGAGCCGAGCTGTCTTGCAGCCATCATGGCGTCGAGTTCGGTTCCTCTCACTAGTTTCACATTTCTCATGAGGGGTTGTTCCTAATGTTTCTATTTTAGCGAGGTCAAAAAGAGATCCCATCAGTGGCCTACTGATTTTGCTCGATTCCTTTTGTTTTTCCTAACGATTTTTATGTTATAGTTTGCTAGCACGATACAGCGGCTAATCCGCATTTTTATATGTATGTCCTTTTTATTAGGGGTGTCCTCCGGTGGAGCCGGATGATCTACCTCTAATAAACGGTCCGGGCTGAACCAACTACCAACAAACGGGGCAGAGATAGGCATGACGGGTTACAAAGGGGACAAAAGTCTGCACTACCTATCCTTCACTATCCGCAAAGACTAAACAGAGTATTGCGACTCTGTGCTTATTTGTGAATAGAGAATCACCCAAAGAGAACTAATTCCGAATAATCAATGTTCGGATAAACAATCAATCAAATGAAGGATAAAAATAGGCATGACGGATTACAACGGGGCAAAAGCCTGCGTTACCTATCCTTCACTATCTGCAAAGACTAAACAGAATATTGCGACTCTGTGCTTGTTTGCAAATAGAGAATGATCCAAAGAGAACCAATTCCAAAACAGTAAATGCTTGGATAACAATCAATCAAATGGAGAGGGAAGCAGGCACGACGGATTACAACTGGGGCAAAGGCCTGCGTTACCTACCCTTCACTATCTGCAAAGAGAGAATACTCCTTTTCTTCCCTGTTTGCAGACAGAGAATCTCTCAGAAACAATCAAATGAGTAATACTAGTATTTTCAAACAATCAAACAATCAATTCGCAATTCGTCGTGTTACACGACCTTACCCGGACCGCATGGACAGTTTCTCGTCTTCTGCTTCCAGCGCCAGATCGTCCTCTATTCTCCGTAATTGCTGTGGCACTCCTGATGGTTCCCAGTCAGGACGGTAGATCACTCGAGAGAGGTCTGCTCACAACCAGTGAAGTTCGGATGATCGGCTGCCAGACGAGGGTCTATCGGGCAGGTGCACTTCCCGATTGTTGCAGTCGTTCACTCTGTCGTTGGGACCTCTCCCATTGGATCCACGTGTCACTGATGGGCCCCACGTTTGGGACGCCAATTGTGAAAAAGGCAGGGCCGATGTCGACCAAGAACTTTCAGTGTTTGCCCAGCGATAGTCGCCTCTCATACCATTCAATATTACCAAACAAAGAGGCAGGCGCTGGAGACAGGAAGGCAGGAAACAGGAGTTTATTCCGACGGAGCAGAACACGTCAAATCAGACCACAGGGTATCTTCCCGAGGTGCTCTAACCGCATCTCTGAGGCCTAGCCTCTTATACACAGTTTTATGGCTTTATTACATACATTGCATCCGTAATGTTTCTTTGAAGGCCAGGAAAGACATCCTTGGAATCCCCGGTCCAGGCCCGTTCCCATACACATCTATAGTAGAGTTCCCACCCCGATCTCAGCATGTGGTGGTTGTCACGCAGCTGGGCATTCCGCTGGGAACGGGAGAGTGGGTGATCGGTCGGATCTGGAGGTGTGAGGGTATTGATTAACCACCGCTCCTTTGATGTGAGGCGAGGTCCTACTGTAGGGGGCAATAAACTGCATCTGTCGGACTAGGTGATGGCCTGGGATCAGGCCGGACAATCGGGCAGGGAGGAAGAGGTTATCAAAAGGGCCTGTTCTTTGAATGAGATGAAAGAGCGAGGGGGTTCAGCACGGGATGTGGCTCTGAGACAAGGTTGCGTTAGAGGTGCGTTTATGGCCCGGGCAGGAGAGATCGGGGGCTATCGGGGCACGGGGGAATGCTTGCGAGGCTGGGGAGTGAGGGGGAGATACGCGCAGGCTATTGGCAGTGGGCAGAGAGGTCATGACACACAAAATGGCTGCCACCTACGTGCGTGATGGGGCCTAAAAGGGACAAGATGGCGTGGCCACTGTTTCGCGATGTTCACTTTACTTTCAACAGTGGCTGTGGTGAACATAAATGAACGCCGCTTATGTATACCTAATTTTAGTCATTTTCCACACCTAACCTGTCAATGAGCTCATCAGCCTGGGGAATGGGGTAAGTGTTGTAGTTTGCTCAAAATGGTATGTCCCAACCACCCCCGCCTCACCCTCCCCTTTGGTATCATCTGTGAGAGCTCACCTTAGAATGTTGAGAGTGAAGCAGTTGTTGGAGACCAGGATGGTTAATAAAGTCGCATCAAAAGACTCCTGCCTTGTCATTCTTGAATTTTCAACACTGGTGACGTATACTGCATAGGGGGCAGTTGTGAATATTTCTCCAAACCAGTTGATGCAGGATTCATCAGGTAGTTATGATCCTGAGACTTTGTGGGACCCTCATCTATCGTTATGATCTTGATGGGAAGTGACCCTATCCGAATGAGTGATGCTTTGGCGGCAGTGGAAGAATAAATTATAACAGAGCATTGTGTCAGCAGGACAGATTCCGTGCGAGCTCATCAGTTTATGCAGGTTCCAGTAAAAGCGTTTCACGGAGTATGGTGCTTTCTGCACAAGCAGTGAAGAAAAAAAGTGCCTGAATAGGAATTCCTGAACATCCTTGTCAAGCATATTAAAGAGGCCAATGGTGTTGAGAGCTGCAGGGTTATACAGGCTAACAACTTATCCTGACTTTGAGGGAGAGGCGCCAGAGGTGCACCCGCAGCAGTGAATGAAGGTGAGCCGCACTTTTGCTCCACAAGAGAGACACTAGTAATTCTGACCCTCGGAGGAGTGTGCGCTGTTGCTGTTCCCCTCAGCAGTGCACACCGTGAGGGAAAGTACGCCGCTTTGCTGTCCCCGAGCGCGACTGACCCGGATCACCTCAGCGAGATCCTGCCAGCTAGGAGGTTCGTCAGAGGTATTACCAGCAAATCTGTGCTAATCTGGTGACCGGTGGTTCGTTCTTAGACTCCAAGTTTCACCGTGTTCTGAGGTTCGCTGTCCACAATTCCTGTCAGCTATCCCGGAATCTCCTGTCAGTAAAGAAGGTTCGTCAGTTTCTCCTTCTCGAGTGTAAAGACTGGGTGCAGTACCAATTTTCACCAGATAGTTGGGGTTGTAAAGATGGGGCCCCAGGCCCGCATGATGGAATAACTGGGACACAGGACACCAGCTTAGGGATGGTAAATCTGGCCTCGAGCACGTGCGCTCGGGTTCTTTTATTAGCAGCGTCACCTGACCCAGTGACGTCTGTGGTGGGTGGGTGCACAGTGTATGGTTACACTGGAGAACAAATAGTCTGTGTCCTGGCAGGACACTACATCCCTCCCAAAATTTAATGAAAGGAAAAGCGACTGTCCAACCTGCAAGAAAAACAGAATACCAGAAATTTACAGCCCCCAACGGATTCTCTTCAGGCGGCCGGCTGGGAGATGTCAAAAGTTCTGGACTGCAAAGTCAATCAGATGAGCTTCACCTCAGCGGTGTACTTCAGATCATCCTTGTCTTGCTGTGTTGACGCTTATATACAGTGTTCATCACTTGGCGCATCGGGAGCAGAATGGGTGTGACCCTTGAGGGGTCTCGCACGTGTTCCTAGTCCAGTGGATGAACACGCTTGTTGGTTGTTGGAGACGACTGCGGCACAAGAGGTCTTTCTTTGGATTTGCTGATCTTGATGCCTTCACACCTCCGTCCGGCCAAGTAACTTCCGACTTGCCTTTCTTGCCGGACTACTCTCTCACTGGAGCCTCGAAGACTGGCCTCTCCTGCTTGGACTCTTCTCTCACTAGAGACGCTGGGAGGACCCTCTTGCCGGACACGATGGGACCGGGTGGACCGTGCGGGGCTTCGCATGAGCCACGCAGAGGCGTCGCTGAGGAACTGCCAACGGACTCACCGCCAAGTCTCTCATGATGTCCTCGGGGGTGTTGATGTCATCCGCCAGGATGGTCTTGCCGTTAGGACATGGGTTCAGTGTCTTCACCAGACCGTTTCTCGGTGCCAGGTGTTCACCTGGGGCCTTCGTGCTTCCTGTTGCCTGTCGTGGAGCTGCCGCTGCTGCACCTCTCCCATCCGGATTCCTCTCTCACAGGACATGCGGCCGAGGCCCTTGTCCCCTGGACTGCCACTTGATCGCGTGGGCTGTGCGGGTCGCTGCGGAACTTCGGACATGGCCACAGTCGAGTCTTGTGTAGTCCACAAGGGTGGATTGTCTAGTGCTCGGGTATGCTCTGCTTCGGCAAGCTTCAGGTTCACGGGGCACCCATACGGTTCTTCAGTGGTTGGTCTCCTCGAATGCAGGTTGTAGGGATTACTGGGATCCACACGGATGTTGCGATGTTCCTTGGACAGCACCGATGTTCCTGTGTGCTGACTGTTGTGATGCTCCTTGGACAGCACCGATGTTCCTGTTTGCTGACTGTGGTTCTCTCTCTTCCTCTGTGGAGTGATGTTGTGATACTCCATTCTTCCTCTTCGTTCTCTTCCTCGACGCGGTCCGGTCTTCTTTCTTGCTTACTCATGCTAACCAGGCTTCTCCATGTAGCGGGCCCTCTACATGTCGTCCCCTTGGTCTTGTCCATGTGGTAGGACACTGTCTTCTCCTGGCTTGTTGTCTAGACCTGTCGTCGTATCTTCCTGTTACTTAATCACTTCTGTTGCCTTCAATCAGGATACCCTTCCTTGGTCAATTCCATCGTGACTCTCCTGTCTCGTCGGGTTCCTTTGGCTCTACTGTTCCTCCTTCCTTTTCTTTATGGCGTCGTGCCCTTCCTTTCCATGTTTCTTCTTGCGACGTGGTCTGGTCCTCTTGCTGTCGTTGGCCTTCCCGACCAGTCTTCCCCAGGCAGCGTGCACTCCACCTGTTTCTCTCTGGTCCGGGCATAGCTCTCCGGCATGGTGTTCTTCTCTTCTTTGACTGGACCGTTTGTCGCGATCTTCTCTGTTGCTTCTTTTCTTCCCTTGGCAACCAGACTGGGTGGTCGGCTTTCATCTCCGGCATGATTCGTCATGCTGTGCTATCTTCTTCGTGGTCGCTATTCACCGTCACGGTGTTTTGGCGTTGGCGCGCTTTGTCTGCGCGGAGGAGGGTTGCGTCACCGCTCCTGGTGCATCTCTGGTGCATGCTGCCATGCGTGCTGACGATGGCGCTCTGGTTGCTGTGAGACGTCGCTGTCTCTCTTGGGGACCTTTGTGTGCTGTACCGTGGCGTTGGCGTGTCGCTGTGCAGCGTCACTCTGGCGCTCTTGATTCCTGGCGCTCCTGGCACATTCCGGCGCAGTGCTGCGCGGTCCTGTCGTGCGGGTGTGGAGTTCTGGCACTCCTGTCGCGTCTCTCGCGGCTCATGGCACGGTTCCGTGCTTCTGGCGCGTTCCTGCGTTGCTGGTGTGTTCCTGTGCTGTCTCCTGGCGCGTTTCTTGAATTCCTCTGGGCGCCCTTGCGGCGTGCTTGCTTGTACACTGGAGTCCCTTACTTGGCTTGTGGCACAGTTCTATTCTTCTGGCGCGTACTTGCGCTGTCCTTCAGCTACCTGCAGCTGTAAACCCAGCCCTGTGCTGCCTCTGTGTCTTTGCCTTGTCGCTGGCTTGTTTGGGTCCTTATTCCTTGCAGTGGGCGCAGTGATGCAGTTTGGCCACTAGATGGCGGTGCAGGGGAGGCAGAGTTGTCTTTGATTTCGCCGTGGGCCCGGGTTTGCTGTGGTCTGGATGCTTCCTGCTTTCTGCTTGGAACGGAGCCTCGGCTGATCAGATCTGGAGTTGCTGTTTGCACTTTGCTGGTGAGGAGCTTGCTTGCTTGCTGGGGCGGCAGATCACAGGACACACGGCGTAGGTGAATCACCATCGGAGGGTTTCTTGGGGTTTCGGTGAGTCGCTTCCTTTTCTGCAACCGGACTTTTCCTCCGTGTTGAGTCAGACTTTGTTTCCTGACCTCAGGAGGAGCAGGGGCTCGAGGCACGTACAGTGCTCAGTGTTCGGGTGTTGGTGGAGGGGGGGGACAGGGCCCACGCTGCTCGGCGGTGCTCCTTTCTTTTGCGCTGGGAGCTACCGGCAGCCACTCATGCCTCCTGCCTCGATCCTCTGCACCCTTGCTGCCAGGACGGGGGGGGTGCTTGGCCTCAGTTTATACCGGCCGCTCTGGACGGCCTTCTACTGCCTCTTGTCTCTTACCGCCCCGCCGCAGCCTCGCACTCCACACGCGGCCCGGCGGGGGAGGGGTGTCAGCCTTGCAGTTACACGGCTGCACCTGCCGCTCTCCTTCAAGCACTTTCACTGGGGTCACTGCCCCCCCCAAGTTGCCCCACCTTACTCGCGCTGCGGGGTGAGCTCTGATGGGCCTGCTGGTTAGGCTGCGCAGAGGGGGGGCTTGCGCTGCTCGTACCGGCTGCGGGCCGGGCGCTGATCTTCTCGCTTCCCCACCCCGCCGCCTCCACATCACACGCGGCGCTGGGTGTGGAGAAGCTAGCGCTTTGCGGGTAGGCTCCGCTTCTTGCTCAGTGTCCGCCCGGCAGCACTTCACCCACTGCGGGCGCTTCGCTCCTTGACGGGGCAGAATTCCTCCTTTTCGCGATTGGGCTCCGCTTGGCTTCCCTCTAATGTTCATTCACCCTCGCAGCGGGGGACAGGAGGCACCACAGGCAGGCCGCGGGTGGGCTCCGCTGGCCTCGCTATACTAGGGGCACAGTGTACAGTTTATAGCGGGTGGGCTCCGCTTTCGGTGCTTTACTGTAGGCTCACCTTCGACCGACGGGCCTTCACCTTCCACGCGGGTGGGCTCCACGGAGGTCTCACCGTGGTTGCCGCGTCTGTGAGGCATCCGGTTTCGGCTCGGTGGCGGCCGATGCAGGTGGGCTATGCACGTCTCTCTCTTCACCCCAGGCAGGGGGGGCCCATCGCGGCCGCCGCGGGTGAGCTCCGGTCGGTCGCTCCTCTTCACCCCACGCAGGGGCCGTGCAGGCTTGGCTCAGAAGGTGTGGGGTAGGCTCCCGGTCACCTTCTTGTCTGCAGGCAGGCCCGGGGCTCAGCTTACGCCCTGCAGGCCTCTCGGCGGCTGGCGCCGCTTCCCCGGGAGGGTGCCCTTCGCATGGGCAGTTCCCTTCCCTCTTTTCTGGGTTTTCTCAGCTGCGGCACGCGTGGCTAGCGTTACCGCCTCGTCGCCATTGTAAAGATGGGGCCCTAGGCCCGCATGATGGAATAACTGGGACACAGGACACCAGCTTAGGGATGGTAAATCTGGCCTCGAGCACGTGCGCTCGGGTTCTTTTATTAGCAGCGTCACCTGACCCAGTGACGTCTGTGGTTGGTGGGTGCACAGTGTATGGTTACACTGCAGGACAACTAGACTGTGTCCTGGCAGGACACTACAAGGGTGTCGCTTTTCGTTGGTTTCTGTTCCCACACGGACTGCTTACTTGGAAGACCTCTGCAATTTCCTCACGTCACACAGACATCAAAGCGGATACAAGGGCGAAGAGAACTTATTCTTACCATTTGTTCTGCAGTAGCTTTTAAATATAGTGTATAGCCTTGTGTCAGCGTATTAAGGTACTGTGTGCTACTGAACATGTATAGAGGAATGTTTGGATTGTATTCTTTGTACTAATGTAATTTGAATAAGCTGGTTTTGAATAGGTTAATTGATTCTTGTTTTTTTTTTTTTACAGTGCTGTTTGGGAAATTCCTCGCTCCCCTCCACTGTCATACCTTCCCACCTTTGTAGATTTCTGTGTTCCCGAATTTGCACTCCATTAATATTACCCTGGTGGTTTTTTCACCTGCTTATTTACTCCTGTGGGGAGGTGGAATAGGGTGTTGGGGTATCTTGAGACCTTTGGTCATTTTCGTGGGTCCGGAGTTTCCACCTGGGACCAGTACAGCTATCCCTACCGTCCTCATGATGGCGGCCTGCTCTCTGGAAGTTACTATCCGATTTCCCTCCTCAACACAAAGATCCTAGAGAACATACTAGCTACTAGACTCAAACGGAATATTCTGAATGCAATACATGACACCCAAATGTATCTTTTCATGAGACAGTCTCACACTAGCCCACCTTCTATGGAACTCCAATGATTCCCCAGAGGCCACAACTGCCCTCTGTCTCGATGCTGAGAAGGAAATTTGACCACATTGAGTGGAGATACTGGTCAAAAACCTTACATCGAAATTGTCTGGGGGACAATTTCCATTTGAAAGTATGTTGGCTTTACACATACCAATGAGATAGTGTAAGCAAACGATTTGCATTTACATCCCCTCATGGAGGCACTCCGGGTTGTTCATAGAAATGAATCAATATGTCGAATTCAAAGTAGGTTTATTTGATGTTTTTGAAGTTTTTCAATTCAAAAAGTTCAAAAAGTTCATTGATATTGTCAACATATCATTACAGCGAAACCATAAGACTCCAATGCATTTCGGGCTACGCGCCCTTTGTCAAGGAGAAGCTTTACACATACCCCTCTGCCCAGGCCAAACGTGGCAGATTCTGGTTGAATGCTAAGGGAACCAGACAGAGCGCCCCCCTTTTATCTCTACTGTTCTTTGTAACATGGAACATCTGGCGATGGCCATCCATCAGATAATTCCAATATCCACCACTGGTGTGGGCAAGATACATCTATATGCTCATGTTATCCTGCTTACACTTACGGATCTAGATAGCTCTCTACCAGCCCTAATGCTGCTCACCTAATCTTTCTACAGGATATAGGGTACAGAATCTGGGGCAGAAGTGGAGTTGCTTATGTGGCACACGACAAAAAAAGGCAGCCACAGACAGGTTCCGGTTTCAATGAAAACAGGGAGAGCTCAAGTACATAAGTTACTCATCAACAGGGGCCTGGAGGACATGGCCTGTGACTATCTGGACCCCCCTCATTCCCATTACCAATCCTAAATACTCAAAATGGAGTTGACTCAATTTTCTCCCATGGAGAAGAATGCAAGCAATCAAAATGGTGGTAGACCTGCTTCTTATTTGTCTAAGGAATGCTGCCCATTGCAAACGGACTTCACATCAGAAATGTAGTGGTAGAGGAACACCCAGTACTGAATTGTATTACTATGCTCTATACCTGGCACAATTGTCGTATATGGACTCAAGTATCCAGGCCCTCCCATTCTGGGTATGACTGGAACAAATACTGATGCATAGTGGCCCTGGCCTGCATATCCTCTACTGCCACAAAAAACTCCCTCCTCACTGACACCCAATCCCGTTGTGCATACAATGGGAAGGGCCTGTGAATCGCCCCCAAAAATCTTTGCACAGCTCTGCCTGACTGCACTTTATGCACCACCTCTATGGAATAACTTAGCCCTACCGGTAAGAGGCCATCTATTGCAGTGAAGATAATAGGAGACAGAAGGATACAGACACTGGCAATATCCTTCAAGGCAGAGAGCTACATTTCTTTATCTCTCAGAGGGAAAATATTGTGTTACTCGCAACTCCAACTCTGCCTTCGTAGTACTCTAGGGTACTGACCCTAGGACATTTCAGCTTCCCCTGTACAACAATAGTTGGCACTATGCAGAGTGCATAAAGGAGTCATGTCGGCTTTTTATAATCTATTGGTCCAAAACCTCAATTTTTGCCCCCTACTATTCCTTCTTCATACACTGGCAAACCACTTTAAAACAATACACTGATGACGACTGGATGACGATAACAGCAGATTAGGTGCCGCTCGCAGTGGTTCTGCTCCCTGGTGTTGCTGTTCGTGACTTTGCTTTGGGGCAGTGATTGACGGCGGGACTGCAAGGACCAGCAGCCCGTGCTCCATTTCAGCTGTGCCTCTTCCCGCCATCCCACGCCAGAAGACCTACTTAACTACTCGCGGCCCCCGCTTCGTGGAGCCGCTCGCAGTGGTTCTGCTCCCTGGTGTTGCTGTTCATGACTTTGCTTTGGGGCAGTGATTGAAGGCGGGACTGCAAGGACCAGCAGCCCGTGCTCCATTTCAGCTGTGCCTCTTCCCGCCCCTCCCACTTACACCTATATTTTTCACATGCCCTTCCTGCTCCGCGGAACGCGCGCGCCGGGCAAAGCCCGGGCCAAGGGCGCGCCCGTTTGAGCCTGGAGAGGCTAGGCTGGGCCAGCCCTCTAACGGATGATGTTCCTGACACACTAGTAAGTTCTTCACCGTGTGTGTGACCTATTACAGTGCTTGGGAATGGCAGGTTGTCTAGGAAAAAGTACCAAGGCTTTGCCTGGGGGATCTGTGGTGGGTACTCTTGACAACTTTATTGTTAGAGCTGCGTCAGTGCTTGCGAGAGAAACATTACAGAGCGCCGAATCTCTCTTGATCTGGTCCACAACAAACGCTCATCACTGGGCAATATTGTGCAGGCAAAAACACCAGATCGCAGTGCAATTTCAAATGTCATCATTTACCCGCCACCTGCATGCTTGGACACTGGCTCAAATACCACAGACATAGTGACTCAAACAATAAGTGGGCTTACTAATCCCCAATTTAACGAAAATACTATTGCAGTGATTAGGCCCCCGGATGGGGTATCAACTCGTGCATCAACATTACCCGGGTCTGGAGCGAAATCAACCCCCATAATAACAACATTGGGTGCAATAGAAAATAAGATACAGGGAGGGGGCGCCAAACGGGGTCAACAAGACAAAAGCCCCAGAATGAATTGCCCGGCATCAACATCGACAGATCAAGCTAATTTGGACACCGAAACACAGAGTAAATAACATTGGTTCTAATGTTATAGCTGAAGTCTCATTGGCCCTTGATGAAGTGTTCTGGGCTAAAGTGGCTGTCATTGTGGCATTTTCTATTAGACCAATTACGGACAGATTAAAGGTCATTGAAGAGAGACTAAAGAAAATCGAACAATTGACCATATCAAACCTAGAACTCCACAAAAAGAACCACTCTACAGTACATTCAACATCCCAAGCTATCCCCCTTCCCACTAAAGCTTCAAGTAATGTGCAGACGCCTATGCCTATACCTATACCTATACCCAAGCCTTGTGTTGTGGATTTGATGGAAGGAATTTCCCAGAGCGATGCTGAATGCAGACTGCATAGATTCAACGCGATAAGCTCGCAGGAAAAAAGAGACTCAATCAATAGGATTGGCGATCAAAATGTTGTAGGGGAGAGAGGTTTGATTAAAGGGAAAGGCGGAAATTAATGTAATGAATTGATGGATCAAGGCCCACTGCTCCCAAACATTGATCTACCCCCGTAATCAGTTCTGTATGTTGTAGTTTTGGCAGGGGTCCCAGAGTTGGTAAAAGACAGCCATGAATCAATTATAGAATTAAAAAACAAAACTGTACACTGGCTCAATGCCCATAAACCCTTACCCCACTACAGTCAAAGCAAGATTCTATTTGTAGGTAGAGTCAATTGGGTTGGTAAGACCCGAACAAAGATAACGGGGGTTGCATTATTGTGAATTTCCAAGATCGGCAAGCTGTACAGCACATTTGTGCTGGGTGGCCTGTTTCCATTAATACCAAAATACAGCCACTAAACCTAACTTACTTTTATACCTCTGAACCGCCAAAGCAAAATTATAACCAACAGAGAAGGCTTTGGGAAGAGAATTTAGGTGTAAGTGGCCTAAGGAGAGAGCAAGACCATGAGAGTTTTGCTTTCGAATATGGCTTCCCTACTAGAAATAGATATAGCGAGCTTGAAATGGTTGACTGACTTACCAACTATTGTTACATCTAGGGGCCCTAACACTGTAAAGGCAGGAGAAAAAGTGTGACAACATAGTGAAAATAGATCTATTAATGCTGACATGGGTGGGCAAACCGTATATATTGCAGTAGACAAAGTGAATATGATGAACGATGCCAACTCCTCTATGGATAACATAGGCATCACCTGTGAATCTCCGGCATTCCCATTGGGTGGCGAATGGGAAAAAATCATGGTAGTTAACGAACAAAATATAGAACACAGCTCGCACCCTTTGGCCAGCTGTAATTCTGGTAAAAATAAAAGCAATTATGCCACTAGTAAGAATATAGAAAAGGGCGACACCTTAACCTTCCTATCTTGGAACGTTGCTGGGCTATCAAATAAGCTCAAGGACCCGGGTGTTCTACCTTTTATACAAAGTTTTTCTATTATTTGCCTCCAGGAGTGCTGGGAACGGGAGGAAATCCACATTAATGGCTTCCGTACTTTTCACACTCCTGCAATGCTGTCAAAGAGGGGCAGAAATAAAGGGGGACTTTGCACCTACATTTCAAATACCCTGAATATTACGGTCACAAAATCCAACATTGATCATGATGATCATCAGTTCCTAGAACTGAATGTGGGAGGTAATCAAGTTATCGCTTTGATTAACTTTTATAACAATATCCCGAAGGCAGAGTCAACCAAGGTCTTTGAAGAGATTTCGCAAAGCCTGATAAATTTTGATGACAATTGTCCTGCGGGGAGATGTGTTTTATGGGTGGGTGATTTTAACTGTTTTTTTATGCCCCAACAGTCACTCGGGTGTATGTGGTCTGGATAATGATAGAGGCGAGCCTTGTACTCACTTCTTGCACACAATTGTTGGGAACTGTCTTACCAACTTGTTATTTCACCTAGACCTGGGTTTTGTAAACGAATTATGCATTCCGCAGGTTCCCTTTGTGCCCACATTTAATGGCAGGGGTTGTAACTCAGTGATAGATTTTGCACTGATTTCTAATAGTCACTGTTGCCATGTTCTTACTTTTGAAACATGTGATTTGGCATTAAGTGACCATTTCCCAAATAGTTTTCCCTCATCTTTGCAGCACACAATAGGAAAAATACTGATCTAATCAATAATTTATATAGCTATAGAATAAGTTTAGTGAAAAAGAACAGCTACACCATAAAATGGAATAAAGTAGAGCCCACTACCTTCCTTGAAACTCTACTTAAGAATAAATATAAAGAGTTCATAACATGCCTCTCAGAGAATGATGACAGCATGTCAGTCATCTCAGCCTCTTGTAGTATTTCCAAAGAAATTCGTTATTCACTTACAGGAAGTCTAAAGAATAAGAGATCTAAGGCACAGGGTTGGTTCGACTCGGAGTGCAGCAAAGCTCACGCACATTTAAAGATGGTACTCAAAGTCGAACCTAAAAATATCGCTGAAATTAGAAATGCTAGTTACCTACTATAGTGCAATAAAAAACATCGAAAGGAGCTAAAGCAGGAGGCATGGCAGGCTTTACATCAAGCTTGTTTGGTTAAAGACAATATAGGATTTTGGAAGGCGGTAAATGCCCCTTTCTTTGTAGACAGGAAAACCGACTCTATGGCGGTGGCAATAGATGAGGACACTTGGGTTAATTACTTAACTGAGTTATATAAACAAGAAGATTCACATGGGAGAGTGTTTGTGGCAATACCCGGGGTAGAGGAGGACAACGTTCACGGACTATTCCCAATAGCTATTGTCTTTTCACTGTCTGAAGTTGACACTGCTTTAGCAGAGAGCGCAGCAGGAAAAGCCCCAGGGCCGGACAGGGTTCCTGTAGATATATACAAATCCAATGTTAAGTTATGTGCGCCCCTTCTGACTATTGTTTTAAATAACTGTAATAAAACTGGGTTTCTCCCCACATGGCAAGAGGCCATTGTGGTCCCAATCTTCAAGAAAGGTGACCGCAATGATCCATAATGTTATAGGCCAGTTTCATTGTTTGATTCCCTGATGAAGGTTGCGTTACAGTTATGGGCGGAAGACACAAGTATTCTTTCAAAATTCCAATATGGTTTTAGAGCAGGATTGGGCACTACAGAACAAGGATTACATTTAGCAATGATAATAGGCAAATATATGGTGGCAAAAAGGGATAAATTATACTTAACATTCGTAGACTTGAGCTCGGCCTTTGACTGCTTGAGTCACGAAATATTATGGTCTACACTCCTACAATTAGGTATTGATGTAAACCTGTTGAATTTTATTAAAGAACTATAACGGGGGCTGGTGCGAAGGTACGGTTTGGGAGTAATGGTGAGTGTACCAGCAAATTCCCCATAGACAAAGGAGTCCGGCAGGGATGCATACTCGCCCCGTTTTTATTTAACTTATATATAAATAGCGTGGCATCCCATCTTATTCAAGATGGGCAGGACTACCCCCAAATTGGAGATCGCCCAGTCCCCATCTTACTATACGCAGATGATGCAGTAATTATGGCCAGAACTCAAGTGGGTCTACAGAGAGCGCTCACCACCTTTTCAAATTACATGAGGGCCAAAGGATTAAAAATCAATATCAGTAAGACTTTTCGCATGTGTTGTACTACCAAGAGAAACCCCGTGTGTAAAATTTTTCTATCAAATACAAAAGATAGAGACAACTAACACATTCTACTACTTGGGCATCAATTTTGATAAGAAGGGGACGTGGACGTCAGCAGCTTACACCAGGAAACTGGCTTTCTCGCATGCCATTGGAGCAGTGAGAAACTTCGCTAACAAGTTAGGGGGTCGACCTGTGCAAGTTCTGGTGGACATATATAAATCAAAATGTGTGTGGGAGGAGCCGCGCCTGCGACCAAGATGGCCGCTTGAGCATCGGCTTCGCCAGCCGCCACATCCTGACTGCCTCTTTGGCATAATATCCTGTACCCCGTCCCCGCAGTCTGGTGGGGGATCGTCACCTGAGTCACTAGGTGAAATTTGGGATCGATTGCCGGCTTCGGCGACCGATTATCGTCGTCGGAAGTATTGGGGCCTTCGAGGTTGGAGACCGGGACCCTGAGTGTGCCACTGCCCAGGGCACAGTGCGACATCATCGGACGCCACGACCGGAAGTAGCCGGTCGGACCATCTTTTGTTGCACCCGGGCGAGGATCGAGGTGCCCCCGTCCTCTCTGAGACACTCTGCATCATTCTATCGCACAACCCTTTTCCGCACGATTGAGGAGTGGTGGGTTTCGCCTTCTTTTGCGATCGTGATGGCGTCTCGCGACCCTGACAAGCCGAAGACTCAGCGACCGAATCGTTTGGTCCAGTCGAACCGGATTGACAAATATGCTGTCTCCAAGGACACATCGTTGGAGGTGAAGAGTTCCCCGAACCGGGGCCCTGAGCGGGGACCAACCGGTGAGGAACCGACGATGAAGGAGATGATGGCAGCCATTAAGGGGATTCAATCCTCCTTGGGGACAATCGACTCCAAACTGGACGCGGTTACCATTGAGGTGGGACTTGTCAGGGCTGACCTCAACAAGACTTCTGAGAAGGTGAAGGACTTGGAGATAAAAACGGGGAGCCTTATTGAAGATGTGTCTGAACTGCAGAGAGTGGTGTCAGACCTTAAGATGGCCCGTAAACAGTTCGATCACAAGCTCGATGAGTACGAAGGTCGGGCACGGCGGAATAACGTCCGCATCCTCAGGGTCCCGGAGCGAGCGGAGGGGGTTTCCCTGGACCTCTTTGTAGAGACACTCATCCTTCAACATCTGAAGCCCAAGGGGTTGAGTAACTTTTTTACAGTGGAGAGGGCCCACCGGGTGCCCGGTGGTCGCCCGAAAACTGGGACGCTTCCCCGACCCATCATCGCCCGTGTCCTGAATTTTCGGGACAGGGATGCCATTTTGCAAGCGGCGAGATCATCGGGCCCGCTGGCCTACGAAAATGCGTCCCTGCTGTTCTTTCCAGACTTTACCCGGATGGTGCAGAGGCAACGGCAGGGTTTCGTGCCAATCAAAAGGAGGCTTCGGGATCGGGAAATGAAGTACTCGATGATGTACCCGGCCCGCCTACGGATCGAACATGCTGGCAAGCCTTACTTTTTTGACTCTCCTGAGATGGCAGCGGACTGGCTTGATCACCTTGGGGACCCGGGTCCCGAGGACAATTTCCAAGTTGATGAAGAGGAATGATGCCCCGCTTGACAATGACCTCATACTTGTGCCTAATTCTGTTTGTGAGACTAAACGGGGGTTTATCGAACCTTCACTCCTTCCCTCAGCAATTCTTCATGGTATCATCGTTATTACTTTAGGGTATTGAGGGGGGGGTTTTGGGCGGTCTGGGGTGGTGGGGGCCGGTGACCTGTTGTAAGGTCCTCCTCCATTCTACGTTTAGATCTTAGTTTTTGGGGGCGACAGGCACACTGCGATTTGGGGATGTGTACACGTTACATGCAGGGGTGCAGGGTGGGGGGAGTTCGTATTTTGGGTTGGGGGGATGGGTTGTTGTTGTGTTTACAGTTAGTGACCGATGTATGCTGGGCAATCCTTTGAAATGTGCTCGATCATTTTGTACCAATGACCACTTCTAGACGGGGCCTGGGATTCTCGGTCCTCAGTTGGAATGTTAATGGCCTGGGTGATAAGATTAAACGCACTGCTGTTAGTCTATTCATTAGACGGCGGTCTCCGGACGTTGTCCTGTTACAGGAGACCCATTTGTTGGGGAAGCGTTGCATGGCTCTGCACAGGGGTGGTTACAAGCTAGTGGCGCATGCTGGTTTCACTTCGGGATCCAGGGGAGTGGGTATTCTTGTCAAGAACTCGTTTCCGTTCACCATTCATTCCACCTGGTCCGACAATCGTGGACGGTATGTCGCCATCTCTGGTGCCGGGGAGGGTAGAACTGTGTCGTTTATGTCTGTGTATGTGCCCCCCTCGCTGCAGAATGATACCTTTTGTGACCTGGGTCGGGTGTTTCTAGCTTTGCCTATGGGGCTCATGGTGATCGGGGGTGATTTTAACACAGTGGCAGATGGTGGACTCGATAGGCTCCCTGCTCGTGCATTGTTGCCCTCTCATAAGTGGTTGCCCGACTTCCTCGCGGTTTCGGGCTTGATAATGGCTGGCGTACACGCCACCCGGGGGCGACGGAATATACGCATGCATCCGCGGCGCACCATTCCCTCTCTAGAATAGACTATATCCTGTTGCCCGCGGCCGCGATTGGTGAAGTGGAGCACTTGGTGAGGGGCGTTTCCGATCACTCGCCAGTGTGGTTGCGTGTGTGTGTGTGGGTCGGGGTGATGTGGGTAGGATTGCTCCCATCCCCGCCTGGCGCTTGCGCGACCCGGTGGTGAGGAGGGAAGTGGGACGAGTGACAGAGTTATTTCGGTGAAAACGTGGGCTCGGTCGCCTCTAGATGCTCTCTTTGGGAGGCCTACAAGACGGTTGTCCGGGGGGAGGTCTTATCACTTGTTGCTGACCAGAAACGGAAGAGAAGGGCTGAGCTAGATAGGGTGGAGGCGGAGCTATTGACTCTTGAGACTGCTGTTTCCTCTGGGGGCGACCCGTGGGCGGATCATCGCCTGGGGCTGCTCAGGGATGAATACAAGTCTCTGACGCGTGACACGGCTAGGGCGCAACTAGACACCACTCAGGACAGAATCTACGAACATGGGGATAAGGCCGGCAAACTGATCGCATGGTTGGAAAGAGGTGACTGGGGGTCTAGACTGGTCCCGGAGCTGCTAACTGCGGACTCTGGGGTCACGACGGACCCCCAGTTAATTGCGGAGGAGTTTGCTCGCTATTATTCCGAGATTTATACCTCCGCTGGCGAGTTTACGGAGGCGGATAACTCGGACATGATACGAAACATCGCATTGCCAGTTTTATCAGATGACGATAGACAATACATGGACTCTGCTCTCACCGATGACGAAGTGGCGATGGCGATTAGGGGGGTACGCTCTGGTAAGGCCTCCGGTCCCAACAGCCTTCCAATTGAATTGTTCAAGCCTAACGCTGATCGGTTGGCCCCCTATATGAGGGGCATGTTTCTTGAAAGCCTGGAGAATGGTAGACTGCCGTATGACCAGCGGGTGGCCAACATCGTTGTCATTCACAAGGAGGGCAAACAGCGCCTGGAATGCTCGTCGTATCGCCCTATTTCGCTCTTAAACGTGGAACCTAAGGTCTTGGCGAAACTACTCGCCGCACGTCTTGTTAAAGTTATATCTACCCTGGTACACCCCGATCAGTCTGGCTTTATGCCTCGGAGGAACACTGCTCTAAACCTCAGGCGCCTTCACGGTGTTCTGGCCAATGCTGCCTATATTTATGAGCCCGCCATTTTACTGTCTCTGGATGCCACCATGGCGTTCGACCGGGAGGAATGGCCCTATCTTTTTGCTGTGCTAACCAAACTCGGCTTCGGCCCTGGCTTCATCGGCTGGGTCCGACTCCTATACTCTGCTCCTTTGTCCCGGGTCGTTGTAAACAACCACAGGTCGAGCGACTTTTCCCTCGGCCGTGGCACTCGTCAGGGCTGCCCCCTTTCACCGTTGCTGTTCGCTCTTGCTCTGGAGCCCCTGGCGGCCTGGGTACGCTGGGACCGCTCCATCAAGGGGTTGCGCTGGACCCCGGAATGGGAAGATAAGATTTCGCTTTATGCGGACGATATTCTTTTGTATCTGTCCTCCCCCCGATCCTCCTTGATTGTTTTTATGGACGTCCTCGCCATTTTCAGTAGGTTTTCGGGATTCTTGATAAACTGGACTAAGTCGGTGTTGTTTGTATTGAGTGGGGATCCTCCCAGAATTCCTGCAAATTGTCCCGTGAGGGTGGAACCGATTAGTTTCCGTTATCTAGGGATCCATGTCTCCCTGGACCCCGCGGTGCGCCACAGATTGAACTTGTTGCCCCCATTGGTCCGACTACGTGCGGACACGGTGCGGTGGAAGGCACTGCCTCTCTCCTTGCTGGGTCGCGCCACCCTATTCAAGATGGCGCTCCCGCGCTTTTTATATGCTCTCCAGAACTCCTTTGATCCGATTCCCCATTCGTATTTCCGCGAGATAGAGTCCCTTCAGCGCGGCCTGCTGTGGGTAGGACGTCCGCGTATCGCTCTTTCCAAGCTGATGTTACCCTGGTATGACGGTGGGATTGGATTGCCGAATGTCCGTAAATACTACTGGGCATCGCAGTTGGCCCCTGTCAATCAGGCGATCTATGGCACTCCGAATGATCCTGGCTATGAGATGGATCGTAGCCAGTTGCCGGGGGGTGATTTCACCCGTGTCCTGTACGCTCGCCGTGGGCGGTTTCCATTGACGGGGCCTACCCTGTGCTCCACGAGGGTTTGGCAGGAGGCCACTAACGCCCTTCACTGGGCAGGACGCCTGACTTTGTCTACGCCGCTCTGGAGCTCTGAGAGACTGGGGATGCTCTGGAAATCGAAGGGCTTTGATCGGTGGGACCTTATTGGCATTTCGCGGATCCGGGATATTTGGGGCAAGGGTAGAATCTTGACATTTGAGGAGTTGCAGGCCAAGTACCAGCTGAACGACACCGAGGGGTTTCGTTATCTGCAGATTAGTCATGCACTGCATGCGGCGGTGTCTGGTGATGAGGAGTTACCGGAGTCCTCCCCCTTGGAGGATCGCCTGCTTGATGGCCTTTTACCTACAAAAGCGATTTCCCTCACATATCGTAAACTGGTCAACCACTCGGAGGACCCGCTGGTGCGCATTCGCGATCAGTGGGTCGCTGATGGTCTAGTTTTAGATGACGAGGATTGGAGGGAGGCAGTGGCGTCACCTAGGGAGGTGGCGGTCCCAATGAGACTGCGCTTGATTCAGCTCCGGATCCTTCACCGCTCCTATGTGACGGGCCTGGGCTTGCAGAGAATGGGATTGGCTGATTCGCCTGACTGTCGTAGGGGATGTGGGTTGCCGGGATCGTTTGTGCATATTCTTTGGGAGTGCCCTGAGGTCCGCAAGTTCTGGGACAGAATACATTTAAAGATGAGTGAGGTGTGGGAGATGCGAGTTGATCCTGAGGCACGGCGAAGTTTGTTAAATGTGTGGGAACCCACGGACCTGCCGATTCATGGCAGGGTGTGGGTGACCCTGGCGTGTGCGATTGCCAAGCGTAACATCGCGCAGCTTTGGGGGGCGGCCCGGGCTCCCAGGGTTGGAAAATGGATGGAAGATCTTGACTGGTGTATGTTTCGCGAGAAGTTTGTCTATGTGTCCAGAGGGCGACCCCGTAAATGGGTCAAGATATGGAGTGCCTGGAATGCCTATCGTGGAGACATCTGTGAACCGCCTACCTTGGAGCCGACACCTGAGGATCTTGAGAGTTCTTAGGCCCGTTTTTCTATGATCCGCAATGTATCGCTACACGTCAAAAGTCATTGTTGTACTTGCTAATCTATCTCTGCATTTCGGTCACTGTTTGAATTTGTTTGTTTTCAATAAAAAGATTTATAAAAAAAAAAAAATCAAAATGTGTGTCCACTAAAACATATGGTGCAGGACTCTGGGGGATAGCGGACACTCGCGAAATCCAACTTTGCGAGAACGCATTCCTCCGGTACTTATTAGCAGTCCCTAGGTCTACCTCTACATATGTATGCCACAAAGAATTCGGTTTAGTCTACATCTCGGACCTTATTAATGTTAGCCCAATCCTATTGTGGCATAAGGTGTGGACTTCTGAAGAAACCGGACTCAATAGAGACATAATTCAGGATTGTCTGAAACTCCAGTGGGCCCTTAAAATTGACTGGTTAACATATGTAAAAAGCTTCTTGAGAGATATCGGACAGCCTGAATATTTTGAGTCCCCTACCTGTTTAGCGACAGTATCGACAAAAAAGCTGGAAGAAACCGGTCTCCTTTTTTTTGGAGAACAAACGCTGGCAGCTAGAGGGTAATAAGATCTCTGTCTTAGAGACCCAATTGATTCTACAAGGACAGGGCATTCAGCAATACCCGATTTCCACCCAAAGCAGTTACTATCGCATGTTAATGACTCGTTTCAGGGGGGGAAGTTTCTTTAGACTACTTGCGTTCCCCGAGGCCAATTCTTCGTCTAAAAACCTGATTCCGTGTCCTTGCGATGATACATCTGTACAATCGATGTTACACTGTATTTTGTTCTGTAAATTTTATACCTTGCCTAGGGAAAAATATGTATTATTTTTGTTGAGAAAGTGGGGTTTGAGACAATGCAGACCGGCTCTTCTGAGAATGCTAGAAGATGAGATGACCATGTATCTAGTGTCAATGTTTTTAAAAAGTACTCTTAGACACACATTATCAATGAATTGATTGAATCTCTTATAAAATTGTACTCCCGTATTGCCTTGTTCCCAAATGATTTTTAAGGTTTAAGATAATTATGCATTTGTGTTTTTAACTGTATATTTACCTGTGCTTTTGTGATTTTTTAATTGAAATCGAATAAAGCTATTCTTCTTGAACACTTGAGGTGCACACGATGCTAGAATGAAATGTAGGCACTTCAAATGATAAAAAACTAGTACTGGACCCCCTCAAAACTTGCAGCCTCCAGTCTTCGCCAATACCCACAATGCTGAAGGTGCACACAGGAACATTGTGACACAACGCACTTTCTATGAATGCCCCAACAACACCTACCTCGGGACCTGCATAGGCACTAACCTTATCTTGAACTACCCCTTCCTTTTTTGATAACCCCGATTATGCTGCATGGTAAGTGAAATCTACCTGATCCCACCACAGCAGCTATTGATGATAGGGTTGGCCACAAACAACTATGTATTCTATATCAATAACACTCACCTCACGTATCCAGACGATGAATGGTTAAATGAAATGCACAAAGTGGCCTTCTACGAATGAGTTGTGTACAGACTTCGGGATAAAGTTGATCTGTTTGAAATCATTTGGCCTCCGCTCCCGAGGACGACACTTAAAGGTCCTTCCCTATGGTTTCTTCACCCATGTTCTTTTCCTCATTGCATGGTGCCAGCAAATCTTCCCCTGTTCCCCCTCTTATCACACTACCCAGCAATCAGACCGCCTCCCTCTCCCCGCTCACCCTATTTGCCCTACTTAGGCCTCTAACAGAGACTACAAAGCCCCAGTTCATAGTTTACTCCTGCATGCAAGTACCATAGCTGGCACCCACGAAGGACCTACTTGTTTGGTTGTGGACTTTACATAGGACCCATGCCTATTTTTCTACCCCCTTGGTCTTCCATAGATCAGAACGTTGCCTTCATTAACTCTTATGTACACATCACAGTGCCCACCAGTACGTGTACATTGCCTGGCTCACTGTATTCTATACACTGGTGTTTTACTAATACCCTTATGCAATAAAAACTCCTTAAAATACATGAAAAATAGTCCCAATCTTCCCATAAAAATGAAAACGTTGATTTTATTTTGTGTATTTGTTTTGATGAAAGCTTGTCTCTGTATTTTTGTGTACTGTTTTGAGTTAAGATCAACATAACTGCCTAAGACGCAGTCCATGGAATCTAGTAATGACCCCCCAATACCGAAATTGATACAGTGTGAGTTACCCGAATTCAGTAATTATTATGTGAGGGTTCCACAGAAGCCAAATGGTTAAGTACCACTGATCCAGGGAAACAAACATCAATCTTAAACGGCCAAGGGCATAAAGATAAAGAAATAAAAATGCTGTTAAAGTCCACCTATCCAGCACCAACTAGAGCAATGGAAGCACCCAAAAGGAGAATCATGAGACCTAAATGGAAAATTAAATAAATAATTTCAGGGAAAGAAATTGACAGCAAAATGAACAAATGTTGATTCCTGCAACAAAAGTTAGATAAAAGTCGGGCAATCAGGTGTTAGAGACGAAATGGTCTCTTTGGTGCTGAGCTACTGGGGCCAGCAGAGGCTTTTAGGCAAAATCTAAGGAGCGAAAACTCTCATTGATTGAGTAAACCAGCGTTGGCTGGGTACAAATTCGGTCACCCTTTGGTGAAATCGTCTCCTTCTCTGACTTTGTCTGAAAGCTATTCTTTTGAATACTGACTGTTGTATAGTAATTCATTTAAGTACAAACACATTGAGATGTATTGTTTGTTGTGTATGTAGGATGTTTATGTCATATTTATTTTTCCATTAATAGTTATGTCATGTATTATGTATATGTGTTGTAAATAGTATTGAATGTATATATGTGTCTTTTTCATTCACAAAATTTGATAAAAAGAGTTCATAAAAAGAATTGAAAACTCGTAGGGGTATAAATAAAGGTACCCAGACAAACTAAAATTAACTCTTTTGCTTTTGTTCTGAAAATAAGCATTGGAAAACAAGTGGGGTGTGGGCATTTTGTGTATTTTTTTCTATGGGAAACACTTTGGCATTTTGTGTTCTCAGATTTAAAAAAATATTTAAAAAAAACACATTTACTGTCGAGCTATCAGTATGAAATATTACAAACTTGATTTCACTTGAAACTCTATGATTGTCAATATTCAAAGGAGCATCAGGTGTCATCATCAACAAATTGATGTACACCTTTTTTAGATTAATGTATCACTATGTTTTGCACATTACAATTATTTTTCAGAAAGGCCTCCGAGAACTTTATATTTAATTTATTGTAAAAACTTTACAGTGTCCATTAGCTAATTCCTCCTTTTCTTCTTTGCTTTGGGTTCTTGTGATATTTCAGAAATGTCTTCATCTTCTGAATGTTTTCTTTTCTTTTTCTTTGCTTTTTTATGGTCATCCATGTAACCAAGAGAGTCACTTTCAAGAATAGTCGAGTCTTGCTGCTTATGTTTTTTCTTCTTTTTCTTTGTCTTTTCGTGTTGCAGCACACTGTCTGCAGAATCATCAGTATTAAGCATGTCAGAAATGTCCATAGCATTTTCAGTGCCACTGTCCACATTGTCTCCATTTAGAATAATTTTCTTCTTCGGTTTCTTTGTCAGAGACACATTTTGATCAACATCTCCAACAATGAGGGAAGTCACATCAGATGGCGTTTCAGAAGAAGTTGCTTCAATGCTGAAATAGACAAAACAAAACTTTAATTTCCAAGCACATTGTATCCAATAGATTAAATCAAACAAGTTCAAAGCTAGATAATACATACAGTTGTATCATACACGAGCACGTGAAAATGTGTTTGGAGAGAGACAGACGGACCATCACACTGGTTACATGTTCATTCTGCTGCTATAACTGCCCTTGCCTTTATTTGAGAACAAAGGACATAATAGTTTTGCATAGGATACAACTGTATGGGCTTCTTAGAGTGCAGGAATTCATGCCTGCAAACTTAGTCCGAAGGATTGGAATGGCAGCAGCATAACTAGTCCCCTAATCGGAACCCTATTAGTTGAAGGAAGGCCAGCCAGATTAGCTGAATATACCCACCACCACCCTGGAATAGCCTTTTCGCCTAGGATGGTGGAAGCAGTTCCAGACAGGGCAGTGGAGTGTACCTAAATTCCAACAGGCAGACAGAAATGTCCAGGTCTCTATTCTGGGGATGATGGTGTGGAAATCAGCGTGCTCTAATTTCACTTCGAAATGAATGATTTCAACTACAGCTACATTAAAATATCTCATAACTGGACATATAAATATGCAACTTATGATAGAAGTCCTGCTGCAACACATTCTCAAACAGACTGAACAGAAGGGCTATGAAATTGACCGTTATAGCAGAATGAACACCTTAATATTTCTATTTTCTCTGAACTACTCTCTATACTAAATCAGAGTAGTTTTCGGTCATCAAAGGTCCCTCAAATAAAGAATTAATGGTGGACTGATAAGTGATTCATTTTAACGACCATGAAGTAGTTGGGCATTAGCTAGGACAACTTCACAATGTTTCTTTACCTGATCTTTTTTTTGCCTGATCCCTGGACTATTTTTACAGCCCCACCTCCTTATGTAGCAGTGAGCATCGGAGAGCCCATTCTGGCAGTCCCAGACTACCTTTTATTGCTAACGCAAATTCAGGCAATATGGGGAGATTCAGCTTTAGAGTAGAGAATAGATTTGCCCCTCTGTCAGATTTCGTCTTGTGACTGACTATCCATAGAAGACGCATACCAAAACGGGGTGGACCCTACCATGCTATTCTTTCACTATCCATGTTATCAGGGTCCCCCAGGAAGAAGCCACCACAAATTATAAAGGGTAGAAAGAATGGATATCAACTGAAATGGGAAAGAATTGAGAACGGTAAAAGTAGTCCCTTAATTTGTATACAATAACATGGAGTATGTATTAAATTGTCTGGACGCAGACTATCCCATTGACCTTACCACAGAATTTTCGAAAATATTAGAGGGAGCTAAATATGCCCAGGATAGCAGTAAATCCACAAATAAGGCTCAGGTAACGCACTGGTTTGATCAAGCCTGCTCAGAATCTTTAAAAGATTTGCATTAAGCCCTGAAGGCCGAACTCAGAGACAAGTATTGATAAAGACTCAGGGTAAGGCCTATAGAGATGCAAGTAAAGAAAGAGAAAAGAGGCTTTGGAAAACCTGGAACGAGCAGCCATTAGCAAAAATAGAAAGGATTTCTGGAAAGTGGTAAATAATACCTACTTCAAAAATACTATGGTACTAACTTTGGACTCCCATGTGGGTGAATCATTTTGAGGAAGTTTTTGGATCAACGGATAAAAAAAAAAACGTTCTTCCTAGTCCTCCCGTAGCACAAACTGAGTACCTTACCTTCTAATTAGATGAAGTAATAAAGGGGGTGGGCAAGTGCAGTAAGGCAAAGGCTCGAGGGCCGGATAGGGTCCCCCAATTGATTTATTTTTGGACTACAAAGATTTGTGGGCCCCATTACTGACTAATGTATTGAATGCGGTAGCCAAGTCTGGCCCCTTTGCATCATGGGGAACTAGTATAATTATACCAATTTACAAAAAAGGAGACAAAAATTATCCTCTGAACTGTAGACCTATCTCATTGTTAGACAGTACCTCAAATCTAATTGGCCAACTACTGCTACATAGGGTGGAAGAGTGGACACGGGAGAATAATATCTTGATTCTGGCCCAATATAGCTTCCAAAGAGGAAGGGGCACAATAGATCAGTGCCTGAACCGGACCAGACTAGAGAAAAATACTCCAGAGCTTAAGGCGGTAAGATTTACATGGCCTTTATGGACCTAACCACAGCATTTAACTGTGTAGGCCATTTAAAACTGTGGAAGATAATGGAGATGATAGGGAATCATGCAGCAATAATAAATTTTATTTGCCAGTTGTATTCTCAGATCACATCATATGTTTGATATGGTAAAGATGGGGAATTTACCTACCCATTTCGGATCACAAGGGGTGTTTGACAAGGGTGCGTCCTCGCCCCAATTTTGTTTTTGATTTACACAAATGGCGTAGAGGCTGCACTGGAAGGATCAACACCAGATGGTCCTGTCTTTGATACCCTCACTCTACCAATATTGGTCTATGCCGACGATGTGGCATTAATTGCCAGAACGGGGTGGCTCTTCAACATCTGATAACGGCATACTTGACCTTCGTGGCATCTTTGGACTTGAGGGTTAACAAATCCAAATCTTTCATACTGATAGCAGGGGCAACCTTGTCTAGGAAAGTGCCACACTTTTATATAGGGTCCCGCAGCGGATACATTCTCTTATCTGGGGGTCTCATTCGACAAATGCCAGACTTCGTGCAATATGGTGGAAAATAGGGCCCTAGTGATGGAAAGTAGTATGGTAGCCATCTCTAGATTTGTTAAGAAATTAGGCACAAAAGCTTTAGAACCCATAAAAAAGATGTATAGAGCAAAGACAATACCGGCCGCTACCTACGGGGCAAGGGTGTTGGAGGTGGCTCCTTCAGCGCATCTCCAAAAACTTGGACAGATTCGTTAAAAGGCAGGTGTCCCTCCCAGATTCCTGTTCTAATTTACCTGTCATTTAGATTTAGGATTAATTCATGTAACTGATATAATAAAGCTCGCCCTGATATTATTATGGCACTCAATATGACGAAGGGTCACAGAAAATCTGACTCAATCTACTATGAAAAAACTGCTTAAAGCTAGATAACGTACACAAAATCCAATGGCTGCAATATTTAAGGTCAACCCTGATCTCGTTGGGCTTAGAAGAATTATTTAGTAACCCAAGTGCATGCATTAAAATAACAAATAAGGAAATAAAGGCAAACTTTTTATCAATGGTGGAGTACCTTTTAGATTGTGTACTCAAATCTGGGTACACAACCCGATTATACTTTTTTGTGGAAAACTGCACTATTTGTCTCAAGAAATTGGATGGAAACCGTAAATTCTTAAGCAAGGAACATTTATGAATGCAGTGTTTTTTTTGTTTGTTTTTTTCAATTTCCCTCTGGCCCCTGGGTTAAGGTTTGAAGTCAAAGGTTTAAAGACGAAAGTCTTTGAGGTGGCACAACAGCCACAAGGAAAAAAAAACACAATTCCTGAAAGAATACACAGGTAAAAGCTGCAGTGAAAATCAATTAAAAAACTAGAAAAACAGTATGGTATTTAGGCGGGGACGGTATCTTTAAAGAGAACAATGAAATGTAGTGGTTTACTAGCTATTACTGCATCAGTACCTCCTAGCACCGTAATTAGGCCACTGCTAAATAACATCTTCTAGCTCTATTCTCATATCTGAGGAAGATTCATAAACGTATCCGTGGAAGAAGAACGCATCAGAAAATAACATTTATAAGATTTCGGCTATTTCAACGCTTGTCCCGTCATTGGTTTTGCGAACCTTTTATAACGGTTAAGCTGTGGGCCTCTGATCAATCTCAAACAAAAAACAGCTAAAATATTTTTTGTCTAAGGACAAAAAAACCCATGTATTGCAATAGTAGTCCTTGGGACTGACGAGAACTACTTTATGTGGAACTTGTGAAAGGGCAAACTGGTGTCACTCACAGTGAGGTTAGTCAGTGGCTGAATTCGGAAGATCCACTACCTCATGGGCAGAAAATAGACTTAACCCCTATCATTAAGTATATTATATAAATAATTTAAGTAAAACCAAAAGGGCTTGGCTAAAGCCAAACCTAAAATGATTACTCTCACTGGGAAAAAACAATGAACTCCAATGTGGCTCAGAGTAATTCTAAATGGAGATTAGATCCAGCATTCCACATATATATATATTTTTCATTTAGAAGCCTTATGTGTGATGGGTAAGAGCAGACGTGGGCACCATTGCTTTCTGTGATATACGACTCAAGCAGTACCTCACTCATGAGGCCCAGTAAGTCAGAAACTTTACTGCAGTTATTTTTGTTTCTGTTAAGATGTGGCCTGGACTCTTCCTTTTAGAGTCAGAGAAGGCTAACTCGGGATGCTTCCAGCCAAATAAAATGATGTGGCTTTACTCTTTAAAGTTTAAGGACAGGTTAAATCAGTGCACTGCAGACAAACTATAATGCAATCGTTGAATTAATTTCAAGTTGACTATGTCGAACCTTTGTATTTTCAAACAGCTATAACTATTTCAACTTGAAGACCATCTGAGAGAGAGGAACTAACCCTCAGATGCATCAAGCATCCATTTTGCGATTCCTTATTAGCGAAAAATAAGGAATCGCTAATAAGGAATAGCAAAATGGTATGCAAGAAATCACTTTAAAAATAGCGATTTCTTAAAATTCCTTAATTGCGATTCGCAAATTGCGAGTCGCAAGTAAGGAATACCTCCCCATTCATTCCTATGGGCCTAAAGGCCCATAGGAATGAATGGGAAGAATTTTCAATTTGCGAATCGCAAAATGACAATGCGATTTCAAGGTGCAGGGGTGTCCAAAGGACACCCTGTTGCACCCCTGAAATTGATCTGTGCACATATGTTGCGCACACACATGCCCTTAGGGCATGTGTGTGCGCAACATGAAACTTTGAAAAATGCACTTTAGTGCATTTTTCAAAGTTTTTGCAAATTACCATGAAGTTGTACTTCATGGTAATTTGCGTGCCCTATTAGCGAAATCGCTATTTTTTAAACTTTAATGCATTGCATTTAAGGAATCTCAATTTGAGATTCCTTAAATGCAAGTAATTGCAATTTAGCGAATTCTCAATTTGCGATTTTTGCATTTGGGATGATGCATCTCAAATGCAAAAATACCGGTCGCAAAGAGGCAGATTCTGAGAATCTGCCCCTTTGCGACCAGATTTTCCTTTGATGCATCTGGGCCTATGTAATTTATTCGAACATATGTTAAAACAATGGTGTTGGGTACAGCTCCTTCAACTATTATGCAGCTTTCGTAAGGAAGCTTTGATGACTAGCTACAACCAAGCAAAGTCAAGCGTGGGGATCTTATGAACCTCCTCATAACAAATGAGGAATGGGCGAGTTCAATGGTTTAAACACAACATGTAATTAAAGTACTAAAAACATGTTTTCACATTGATCATCAGCCTGGCTGTTCTCACATTATCAGCATGGCAGGCTAATATGATGAGGATGGTGGGCTTCTCAAAAGTAGAGAAAATTAAGCTAACTCTTTCCTTTAACAAGTAGTTGCTGGAAAAGTACTAAGATGGTAGTGGGAACCATGCTGGAGATAGATGTGTGTATTCTTGTGTTTGATTATCCGGAGGTTTGACTAGCAACAAAGGCCTAAATAAATAAACAGGCTTCTCTTGAACACTATTAATGAGGTGTGTAAGTAGTTATTAAGGCAAGGGATTAGCAAGTAAGCACCATTAGTTAAACCACAGAGAGCGAAGCTTAAACCAACAATGTGTCTGGGGAGGGAAATTAGTCCAAGGAGGGCACTGGGTCATCCAATTTCAAGACACCAAGCTACTCAATGCTAAACTAACTTTCTAGTATCCCTTGCTATCATACAATGAAAAACAAAAATGAACATGCCATAATGCTACGGGCCTATCAAATAGTACACGAACAATGGAACTAAATAGCGAAATTATTAAAAATGTACAAAACGTTGGCTAAGCAAAATGGCAGCCACTGTTTTCATGATGCTAGCATAATAATATTTGCATGCATTTAGACCTGTGGGTGGTCAACTTTGAATGGGATTTTGTATTAAATAAAAGCCATTCCACAAAGGCTGCAGGTGCGTACGCATTTGTGCATGTGTCATGATGCATCTATGTGAATATAGCATTTTCAAAGTTGCAAGTTGACGCGTACACATGCATGTGTTGTAACACCAGCGTACTACACACAAAAGGTGATTAAGATACTTGCAAAAAGTCTACCCACTGGCAAACGTTCGGGGAAACATTCCATTATTCTTCACCCACTGTGCCAATCTAGACAAATGCCTCCGTATGCAAATTAGTACTGGCCCTGATCCTCAAGGGAACAGTTCATAACCAATTGCCAGACGATGAGGGCACCCTCCAGAAGGCACCACAAACCACTCTAAAATGGTTTTGGCCTCTTCTGTTGGGTACAGCTTGGATCCTATGGCACTGTGAGCAAGGGACCCAGTCTGGCAATATCCTTGGGCACATAGTGAAGCACATAGGCACCACACTAGAACGGTAAACTGATTGTAAATAAAAGGTGCACGTAAAAAAAATGGAAAAACGAAAAACTGAAATGGTAAAAGAGGGGAGCAGAAAATGTAGTAAATTCGAGCACGGAGGGGAGCTGAATAATGAAAAGATTAAAAGGAGCAACAGGAGGTTGGAGGGTGAAAGTTTAAAAAGTGATGGGGCAGGGAGATCAGGAGAAACAAGTGAATAAATTAGCAAACAAGTCATAGCCTTGACATACACTCATCAAGTGCTGAAACGGAAAGAAAAAACACCCCTCCTCATATCACCAATGGACACATACAACAGATCCAATCACAACACTGAGACCAAAATGTTTTGGGTGGGGCAAACACTTCAATTTGGAGAAAGTCGTTGAATCAAGAGAAGACATGAGACAGAAAAACACTATAAATCTTGAGCAAGAGCTCATCCAAAACCTATTCTGAGTATACATAATGTACTGGAAACAGGTCTGAGACCGATAGCTAGTCTGTAGAGAGACCTACAAATAATAAAGTATTTTGCGCCCTCCTCCTATCCCTCCTTTAGCCGACAGTGTGATAATGCTTTCTTCCACTTATATTGAGGGGCTGGAGATACACACACATCCAGCACTGCAACAGTCCACATAATGAAATATTATCATGAGAAACGTTCTTGTAAAAGCTAGGAGAGACACACTAATCACTCTACCTTTCAAAATCCAGCCTTCCGCGAATACAGAACACCCCAACAGCATCAGAATCCAGGCGGGTCACGTCAAACTCCAACTCATCACCAATTTTTACTCCTAGGTTCTGCCAGTCCTCTGCAAGCATTTTATATGGCTTTGGTAGAGAAGCATTAAAACACCCATGCACTAAGCAGCCTATGTGACTGGGGGCAACTTTGTTGACCACGCCCTGAAAAAGAAAAAAGTATCATCAATACAATACATGGAATTTGTTTCCCATAGAACCCCACTTAATTATAGCTCTTTTATATGGACAAAAAAAATAGAACGCCAACTCAGTGGCACGATTCCGTTTTAGCTTGTATGGGACTACAACAACAGAAGGTTGATCATGAACACCAGTTACACCAAATATTTCTATTTTCCTCACTGCAACAGCATATGCACTAAAAGGTGTCTAGAATGCCCATTGCTTCGCAGCCGTCTGTTCATGGCCCAAATTAACAGCTCAATAAAAGATTCAGATAGCTCATGATCAGCTTTAGTAATTATGTGCTTCAAAATGCTTCATCTGATGTAAAGACAGGGCACTCCATTTAAAAACAGCAGCTAACTGCATCCGTCTTCTGGTTGAGTGGGGACAGCAGCTGTTAGTAACAGGTCAGTAAAACATTTCTTAGACGAGGCTCTAATACTGTTCAGTCGTGACCAATGGCCCTTCTCATCATCAAAGAACTCTGTTCACCATTTTAGAAGATTACCATCCACTATAGCTGCACTGTATACAGTTTGGTGCAAAGGTGCAGCTCTGAATCATGAGAGTGGTTTCATGGAGGCAATTTTAGGTCACGCAAGTGTTTGTAGAGGTTTAACTAGAAAACTAGTGTTCAGGCACACCACCACCACAATAAAATAAAACATATCTATTACACTACGGATACGCAATATGATAACTATTTATTGGCTACACAGGGTGTGTGTAGTCATGTGTTATCTTTGTGTCATGGTTATGCTTTGGTGTGCAGTTCTCTAGTGGTGATGTGACCTATTGTAGCACAGGTTTTTATTGGTGGTGCTATTCTGCTCTTCTGATGTGCTGTTTTGAGATCTTATTTTTTTTTACTTACGGAGATTCTTTTAAAAGACATCAGCTATAGCAACACCCCGCTATTACCTCTAAGCCTTCACATGATTCCAAACAAACATTAACAGTGTCACAAATCGTTCCCCTGGCCATAGGTCTCTCCCACATTTGCAACATGAACAAGCCAAAGCATGGGAAGACTTTGTTAGAAATGTGGTCTAGAATTAATTAACAACCTCACAAAATGAAATGGACGAAGTGTTGATACTTTTCAAACATTCACCCCCAGTCACAGATCTGGGTTTAATCCATCGTTATTTTCCTCGCCACATCACCCCAGTTTGGACCCATCCATAGGCAAATCAGTCTAGAGACTGCTCCCGATGGAACAGTCCAGTCGGAACTGCCAGGCCTGGTACTTCCTGGACCGGAAATGAGCATCATGGGACCGGTTTCAAGGCAATACTTCTCATCAGCCAGGACAGCTTGAATCCAGTGGTGCTGCGAGCAAGGGACCCAAGTCTAGGCATACCCTTAGATACATAGGGTGCACATGAAGTAAAAGAGGTACTTAGAAGAAGGGAATCCATAAGTAGATAGAGCTCTTAAAAAGGAGATCATTAAGTGGTTGCGACGGTTGTTGGCATACTGTCACATGTAATTTTTTGGCCAAGTGCAGCTGAAGAGGAAAACTTCAATGTCTGACAGGTGTAATCAACAAATGGAAGAGCAGGGCTGTTTTTTTTTATACTTCTCTGTATAATATTTTTTTAAACTGCTAGCATTCTCTGGCCAGACCTAAAAAGTATATATCTGATACGGATGATGTATTTAATCTTTCTAGCGCTGTTGAATTAATGTTGCTTTTCTTCAATTTTGACTAGGTCAAAAGGCTTAAAAAAATAAGAATAACAACATTGATTGGATGAGCAACGCAAATTCAATAGAATTATAAAAAGATACAGACATAAGAGTCTCTGAAAACGAAACCTTGGCAAACTGATTCCAAGGAGGTATCGTTTTTAATTAGCATTTAATGGCAAAGCAATATAAAGACACATGCATATAAGACATATCCTACATTCTTCACTCATCAGATAAGGAATGGATTGAAGATAATAACGCACTCAATATTGTAGGGGTATAGGTCCTTCAACCATCCAAGGCTGTTTCCATTGTCGAGCTTACACCAGCTGACTTTCATCCATATGAAATAAAAGCTATACTAGCTGCAACTTGCTAGGCGACAAATGCTGTTTCTCATCAACAACAGAAAAATCACGTGTTTATCAGCAGCATATACAAACTACATAATACAGGATGAGAGAAAATGACAACTTTGTTTTTGTAACAACACACATCACAGAGGATGGTTACGCTTGCGCGCCTTCAAACTGATGGGCAGCTTCCGCAATTGATCACAAAGAATGGGGTAGATAATGGTGTTAGATTCTGCTGACAAAATTAAGAGTATTAGTACATCAGCAGCTCCCATTAGTTTTTCACCGCAGAACATCCAAGGAAATGACAAACATGAAATCTTGCCATAAATGAGGCTTGAACGTCATTAACTGGTTTTCCCTTTCAACATATTGTGTATGTGAAGTAAGGAGTTTCTGCTACAAGAGATTTACAGTGTAAAGCAGACTGGACATTGGATGATACCGGTGTACGATGAAACAGGGGTGTGAGAGCACTGTTTAGATCAGCTGTAACACAGACTTCTTACACAAAGGTATTTTGTCCATCAAGTGAGGATCAACAATACACAACATACTGAAAAGTAAGCTACATTTTGTAATTCAAAGACAAAGTGTCACACATTTATTGCACTATCAGGGTACCAAATCAACAAAAATAGAACGTATACAATGTGGTAAATATGCTGGTCACCCCTCCTTTACCAAACATCACTACAAAATAGGAGGTTCCAAATGCAAAAATCTAGCTCGATCACTACGAGGCATTGAGACCCACAGAAAAAGGGTAGGAAAAGATAAACGTAATTGGACAAGTATGGAGAGCTGCAAAGAAAGTTTTTCTCAAAGATACACTACAGTCAGATGCTCATCAAGAGCATGTTTAGCACACATAAGCAAGAGCCTGCATGAAATTGAACGACTGAGGGGAGGAAACCTAGAGAGGCATTCTATGCAACCAGTACGATGGAGGAAAAGTAGAAAGGAAGAGGGCTTTAAAGCTGCACTGTTGGTGCAGAAATCTTCTTGCAGAAGCTGTTGAAGAGGCAGGAAGACTTCCAATGGTAAATAAAGAAAATAATACCTTTGCAGAATCCAAAGAAACGAAACAGAAATGTTTGCCATAATATGCATATATGCACTTTGGTTTTGTCAGTTACATTTGTACTGTGTATTAACTTTACAAATACGCATACAACTTTTCACATCAATAACATTCGTGTGAATTTGGTAAGCAGTATTTAGAAAGCCAAATTTTGGGACAGCATCAAATATATATAGTTTGCCTTGGTATCCAACTAATTTCCTCATCATTTTTATGCAAGTTGGAATGGGAGGGAAGGCAAAAATGTGGTTTTGGCAATGGCACGGTCTTAGACAAGTTCCGAAAAGGTTTGGTCTTTTTAAAGGCAGGAGTAAGAAGAAAAGGTTTTCACATACCTATATTTTGTAGGGCTTAAAGAGAATGATGAAAACTTTATTTAACAATTTATTTTCGTTTGTTGTCAATGATCTTTGGGTGTTACATGAATATTAGCCAAGGATTTTTTAAGTGTTTTTACAATAGTAATATACCTTTCGTTTGGTTACTTTCTGAAACTGCAAATTTTTCTCTGATTTCCGCGAGTAGGGTAACTAGAAATCCCTCTGTGGAGGACTGTGCCTCTGGGTTGTGGACTATATTAGATGTATTTAGCTCCTACCATTGCTCACATCTCGGTCGACTAAATTGGTTGCCTTGGGTCTCTGACATGGAATTTGGCTAACACTTACAGTATTGTCGCTTTTAGCCGAGATTACCAGGGGAGCGAATCTATTTTCAAGAAGCACTGTTTCCATGTCTATTCCTGTTCTCCTGGTATTTGTAATTTTAGGTGATTCTAAAGAAATCTGTTGTACCAAATCACTGCCGTTACTTGAGATTACCCCAGGAGTATATTCAGAACTTTGCTGGTTATACTGCAGGAGTTGGATTGCGTAAATCGAGAGTTTTGGGCTTGGACCTTTAGATACGATTGCAGTGATGGGGTGACTCGAATATTGGCTGATTTTGTTTTAGTTTGCTTTTTTTTCTCCCTTGTTTGAGGGGGTCTTCTCTGTCCAGGTCCTTTTATTGTATGGGACTCTTGAGGTTTCTTGGGGGTTAATGTGCACCATGGGTAGGGCAGATTTTTGGTTAAGAGCATCAGGGTGGGACCGATTTTTGCCCCAGATATCCCTGCTTCTAAGGGTACATCTGTTTAACCTATTTCAGTTCATACGTCTTTATTTCGAATATTTCATCATAAAAGACCCAAACATAAAAATAAAAACCATTGTAAAACACACAAAAAGTTTAAAAAAGCATTAAATTAGTGCGATATCAACACATGAAAGCAATTTACACCAACAGTAAAAGGAGCTACAGCCTAAAATATTACATCTCAGTGCGGTATATAAAATATTGTAAAATCCCAAGAAGAGATAAACAAATCCATGCTAGACTGTACTGGACCAACCGAGGTTTGATGTTTAGCCCTAATAATCCACATCCAACCCAGGAATTTTGCTACCGCAATTACCAGAGGTTCCCTTGTATCAGTCCTAAGAATCCTTAAGGCCTCTAGCCCCACCGGTGTGCCGATGTTTTGGCAGATGGGTTTTCGCCATTTTGTTCGGGGGGCTAAATAAGCAGGGCATACAAAAAATATATGCCAATTGGTTCCTTTTGGGCAGTGCACCACCTGCAGATTTCATCCTCCTGTCCCTTCCAGTTTCTTGTAAATGTTCTTATTGGAAGGGAGCCGATCCTAAACTGATGGTATAACCTCCTATCACTAGACCTAGTGATAGTGTCCCAAAAATCTTCAAAGGATGGATCAAGTTTATGCCCAAGGAACATTCCTGACAGGGAAGTGGTATTTATCGATGCAATGTATTTTTGCCGGACTGATAGCCAATAGAGGTCTTTAACCCCTTCCGCGCTCATGACGAGCTGAGCTCGTCATGAGTTGCGCAGCTCTCATGCTCATGACGAGTTCAGCTCGCCATGTAACGCAGCTTTTTTTTTAAACGCCGCACACAGCTGGAAAACCGCTAGCGGCGATGCGGTTAAAGGGTTTTTTCGATGAAAAAGGGTTGTTGGCAGGATCGATCCACAGATTACTCAGTCCCATATTCTCTAGAAGCATTCTCACTTTTTTAAACCATAGAATATTGCCCGAACCCACAATGGATCTAACATCCAAGATAGCCTTGGCAAACAATGCCAGTTCAGGAGTAGTCCAGATCCTCCTCCATAAAGCCACCGGTTTAAAACGTGCCACATCGTCTATAGAGTGGCATCCTAGGTCCATTAGTAATGGCTTCAGGGGGCTAGAGCGAGGAAGACCTGTTATGTTTCTTAAGAATTTATTTTGAACCCTAACTATCTGTGTGAGATCCGCAAAATCCCATTAGTCCGCGCCGTACAGGATCGCTGAACTTATCCTGGTATTGTAGATCTTTAGGACAGGGCCTATCCTTTTTGTTAATGAAGACCTCTGTTCCTTAACTAGACACCCCGATAGCTGGGCAAACTTAAGGGAAAGAGTATCAACCTGCGGCTTCCAACTTAGCTTACTCTCAAGAACAACCCCAAGGTAGGTCATGACATGTGTCTGCTCAAGCTGTGAGCCGTTCATTTTAACATGGCCAACTACAGGTCTGTTTTTTGTAAGAATCATACATTTAGTTTTTGCTACATTGACCTGTAAATCGTTATCTCGGCAAAATTCCTCAAACTTATTTAGGGCCACCTGCAAACCCTTCTGGGTTTTTGAGAGTATTAGGGTGTCGTCCGCAAACATAAGTAGCGGAAACTTGATGCCACCCAAAGAGGGAGCATCAGTTGGAAAAGCTGAAAAGTACTGCACAACCCTGTTGATGAACAACAAAAACAAGGTTGGTGCTAGTACGCACCCTTGTCTTACACCCCGGGACACTGCAAATCTTTTAGTGACCTGCCCTTGCTTTCCCCAGCGAACCTGTGCAAAGTTTTTTTCGTGTAACTTGACCACTATATCCAAGAGCTCCTGGGGCATCCCCATACTACTTGGAGCCCCCAATAACTTGGCCCTGGGAACTAAGTCGAATGCTGACTTAATGTCAACAAATGCGGCATAAATAGTACCACCTCCCAAGCTAACAACTCTCCAATAAATCAGTATAAACCTGAAGACCTATTCAATGGTACTTATGCATGTTCTAAACCCTGCCTGTAAGGGGGACAGTACATACTCAAGTTCTATCCAGCTCTGTATTTTTGCTAGGACCATCCAAGTAACAATTTTCTGGATAGAGTCAAACTGATTGGGCGATAATTCCCCGGAATCGAGCGATCCCCCTTTTTGTGTATTGGCAGGATCTCGGCTTCTCGCCAGGAATCCGGAATACATGCCCCTTCGCAATAGCATTTCCAAGAAAAGCAATGTAGGGCACCCAATTTTTTGGGTCATATTTGAAGAGATCTGCTGGAATACAATCCAGTCCCGGGGCTTTTCCACAGGAAACCTTTCTTAGGGCATCCTCAACGTCTTTACAGTTAAACGTTAAAGCTTGTCGAGTAGGCTGGGGACATATGACGTTAAGAGGGCAATCTTTTTCCAATTCCAGCCCCTGAAACTGGGACTCGAAGTACCCAACCCAATCCTCAGAGGACACATGGCTACCAGGGACTTGAGGATGGAGGGTGTTTCCCCACTTAACTATGTGCCAGAACTGTGTCTGATTTTTCATCTTGCTAGCTTCTAAGAGCTCCAGCCAATGTTGCTCGTCCCAATCTTTTTTAGCATGGTTTTGGACGTAACAATAATTTAACCTGGCCTTCCTAATGTCAGACATATTTTTCGACCTTATCGCGGATGCCAGTAGGCCATAGGATTCTCGGCATGATTTGTTATACCATGATTTGCAAGGTGCTTGGGAAGAGGGCTTTAGGGGTTTGCTACGTTTAGAAAAATGGGATTTAATCCTCAAAAATAGTGATTCGTGTAGGGTGGTTGTTTTTCCGTCTATATCTTCCTGAGTTGGGAGCGATCGCAAAACATCCAAAGACCGTGATACCTCCAAGCTGATCTTTTCCAGAACCACAGGGTCTTCTATGATCCTAGCCCAACGTACCCTGCACAGGTCATTAGTAAGCAGGGCATCCGGCGTGACTATCTCAGTTTGAGAAGTACTTTTAGGGCCTCCATTTAATTGGAGGCTCAATATAAGCGGGTTGTGATCGCTCTGGGCGATCAAGAATCATATCATCATCAAGAATGGACCAATACTCGATCTTGATGAGGATATAATCTATTCGACTTGTATATATACCATTGTCGAAAGTTGGCCTACCCATTTTATCAGAGGCTGAGCTCCCGTTTGCTGCCCTGAAGCCACGTTCCAGGCAAAAGCCCATCCACTGCAGGGCCGCTTCTGTCCACTTCTTGATTGGCTTTAGATCAAGAGGAGGAATATTCCATTGAACATCCTCCTCAGCCAAGAGATTTTCCCCATCATGATTTAAAGGTGCAAACGAACAATTAAAATCCCCGGCTATTATCGTGTAGCAATCAGACCGTACAGTGTCAAAAAAGGTGTCCAAGGCCAGGAAGGTTGTAGAACCACGCCCTCCAGACTGGCCTCTAATGTACACATTTACAATAAGGATGTCTTGCTGGCAGGGCCGTTGCAAGTTTATAACAAGGATGTCCGGGCTATCTGCAGTGCTTTCAAAGGATCTATAGTTAATTGACTGTCTAACCCAAATTGTTAGGCCCCCAGATGGTCTACCTTTTTCCCCCTCTTACAGCCGTTTTGTAAAAGTTTAAATACCCTGGGCGGTGGATAGGATCCACGGCCCACGTCTCCTGGAAAATCAAGATATCACGTTCCCCCAACAGTTCAGACCACTCAGCTATGGATGTTTTACTTTTTTTTTCTTTCTTTTTCAAAAACCTTTATTGCGTCATTCAATTACACTGCGGAATGCCTACAACCCAACGGGCTGGCCGCTATAGCATGGTGTTAATCACAATACAGCACCATAAAGTCTCTGGTAGATTATTCAATAATATAAACTGCATTACAGTTGCTGCAATAAAGAGGTGTGGCACAAGCATCAGTTTCCGGAAATTAATGGTTTTTGATTTTCCAGTTTTTATGAACAATAACAAATCAAAGTAACTGTTAGGAACAATAATAGAGCAACACTAATCGTTTGTAAATATCTCACCCAGGTGTCTCATGTCAGACTCTCCCCCAGTCTCGTTACAGCCCCTGAGGGTCACGTTTGTGTTCAAGTATCTATCCCTCTAAACTGGCGCTCCATGTACTCCCCTCCCGTCAATCCTGCGTGTTAATGTAATAAAAGGCCACTCTCTTAATCCCTGGTCTCCCCCCCCCCCTCACAGAACGCTCACTCCGCTAAACCTCTCCCTCTTCCCCATCTGATTCATCCTGGTCTTCCTCCGGCAAGGGGTCGCAAATCTCCCCTCTATATATGTTCCATTTGGTCCAGATTTTATTCTACTTCCCCGGGCAGGCACGGCTAGAGTACACCGCCCTTTCCGTCATCATTACTTTATCCATATTTAAACAACATTGTGACTTGTTCGGCACTTCTGCCACTCCCCAGCGTTGTGCAACATCTCGTTTTGCCACCATCAATCCTACTGTAACCCAGAGTTGCCCGTGTCTAGAGAGATCCGTAGGTTCCCATACATTTAGTAGGCACCTCTTCGGTTCAGGCATTAGTGTTATTTCTAGTGTTTGTGAGATTGTTCGCAATATCTGTCTCCAATATTCCTGAATTCGGGGGCAGTCCCATATGGTGTGAAAGAACGTACCCTCCTCCCCGCACCCACAAAGGCAGTAAGGGTGTTCTATCCTGTGAATACGGTGTAGCATTGTCCTTGTATAGTATACCCTGTGCAGTATTTTCAGTTGCACTAGACGTAGTCTTGCAAAGATGCCCACTTCCTTAGGTGATGCCAGTGCCCCATTCCATTCATGTTCGTCCATCTCACTAGTGTCCCCCTCCCATTTCGCCTTTAAGGACAGTGTTAGGTCTGGTAAGTTGTTGAGTAATTTGCGGTAGGTAAGAGATGTTGCGCGTTCAACCATAAATTCAGTGAGGAGGCGATCTTCCAGCGGGGAAGACTCGGGCAGGTCTGTGTCTATGGGCAGAGCCGCTAGCAATGCATGTCGTATCTGGATGTACCTGTAGAGTTCCCTCTCGCTGAGTTCATACAATTCTCTCAGTCTATTGAAGGGCATCACCCCCCCCCCCCCTGTCCCAAAGATCGCCCACCGTGGATATCCCTATGTTTTACTTTTTAATCCTGCGATGTTCCAGGAGGCCAGTTTTAACTTAAGTGATTAATTTGCTTGGCTAGGCTGGTTGGGGACCTTGACCAGTTGAAAGTTCTTAATAGTCACCCCACCCGGACTAGTCCACCCAATCTCGGGGGACTCGAAATCCATCCTATTTGGTTCACAACCAGTCATCGGGCGACCCCCGGCAGGTTCCACAGCACGAAGTTCCCCAGGATGGTTATGGAACTGGCTAGGCAGAGGGGAATGATCCGATGTATCAAGCCCAGGGGAAACACCTATGCCAACAGTGGCCATAGGGGAAACTCTATTAAGGGTCTCCAATCCTAATCCAGCTCCGTCCTCCCTGCTGATACTACCTCTGGTTGTTACCCTTACCAAGCTTGCATTTTTTGCATTTTCATTTACCAGGTGCCGACCCAAGATGAAACAGTTGGAATCATGCCCCAGTCAGCCCACCCCCTCCAATCCGGAGAATATCTCATAACGGTTAGACAGGCGGGGGGACGGGGGCGGGCGGAACTCTTGCCAACATTCAGAGTTTTGTCTGCTGAACTGCTTCTCTCGCCAGTTCAGTGCGGTAGTTATCAAACTGGGAGAAGGACGTGCATAAAAATAGTTCAAATCAAGAGTTTGAATACCACCCTCCCCTCTGGTCCCCGTCCCATGGCATATAAACCTTACCACCCTAGGGTCCCTGAAATTCACAATTTTGCAGTCTCCCTCGAGGTCCTTCGTTCTACGACCCAACCAGCTCACCCTTCTTACATGTAGGATCTCTGCATTAGTAAAAGATGGAAGCGATCTATTTCTATTTAACCAATAGATAACCTTATTTTGCAGCTCTCTATGGGATTCCAATTTGTCATCACAGATCTCGGGAACACCTGTCAATATTACCGTGTAGGGAACAGACTCTGTGGGTAGATCAATACAGGGGAGCTGCTTTTTTCCACCCTCTTTACCGAATACATCTTTCCCTTTATTAGGTGTCTCCCCAGCCTGTTCAGAAATTACTAGCTGTTTGCCAGCGACCCTACCGGTTACTTCTACACCCTCTCTATTATGTTGGGTTATCTTTCTTGATTCTGTGCAGCTCTCAGTACCGGGAGGGTTTTGTTGTTTATTCGAGCTGCTTACAGCGATAATAAGACTCTTTGGACCCGGGGCCTCCATTGGATAAGCTTGGCGGCCGAAACCCTGTATGCTCTCTACAGCTTTTTCCAATATCCTTGAGTTTGCTGTTACAACTCTTTCTAACTTACCCACGTTCTCATTTATTAGTTTTATTCTTTCTAGTAGGGGTAGCATCAAAGATTTTACTAACTGCTCCAATTGTTCCAAAAGACCCTCAGGGGTATGTTTAGCCAATGATAAGCGTGGTGGTTTCTGGGTATTCCCAATATTTTGGTCAGTGGTGGAGATGTTATTATGCTCAGCGGAAGGTGGGGGGTGGATTGGCCTGGTGATTTTGGTAGCTTTTGCAAATCTTCCCTTTTGGGAATCTCCCCCACGTTTTCTTTTGCCACTTGTCTGTTGGGCTTTGGTGCCCTTCTTGGGTATAAGCTCAGTGGGTACATGAATGGTAGTAAGGGGAGTAGTATTAGACGGATTCAATTCTACAAGCCTACTTCCTGAAGATAATACACTATCATCAGTTGTGTTCACCGAGGAACAGACAACAGACCCTTCAGACCCAGCCGGTTCTAAGCTATTTCTCGAACTGGGATCACCAATGGCTGGGTGGGAAAAGGGCTGTTCTGGTGTTACGGCAGTCCTGATGGTGCCCAATGATGATCGATTAGTAAACACCGGTTCTAGAGATAGTCTTTTTTCGGTTAATGACGAACGGCCTCAGACGGTCCCGCCCTTGTCCCGGGCTTCTACCGGCACGTGCCCGTGCGCATTCCGCGCAGTGTAAGCCCAGGTTAATTATATACAATCAGGTAGAGGGCGGGAAGAGGCACACCGCTGCATGGAGTTACGGGGCTGCTGGTCCGCGCAGTCCCGTCCCGTCAGACCTCTCACCACACCCGAGTTCTGGGTACAGGGGCAGCTTCAGCCAGGAGTTAGAAAAGAAGGTAATATCCAGGAATCGCCAAAGTTTGTGACAGCTACTGCGAGCAGTAACCGCGAAGTGGGCGCCCCGCGAGTAGTAAAGTAGTGTTAGGAGCAATCAGGCAGGGGGCGGGAAGAGGCACACAGCTGCACGGAGTTACGGGGCTGCTGGTCCTCGCAGTCCCGTCCCGTCAGACCTCTCACCACACCCGAGTTCTGGGTCCAGGGGCAGCTTCAGCCAGGAGTTAGAAAAGAAGGTAATATCCAGGAATCGCCAAAGTTTGTGACAGCTACTGCAAGCGGCACCCGCGAAGCGGGCGCCGCGAGTAGTAAAGTAGTGTTCAGAGCAATCAGGCAGGGGGCGGGAAGAGGCATACAGCGGCACGGAGTTACGGGGCTGCTGGTCTTAGCAGTCCCGTCCCGTCAGACCTCTCACCACACCAGAGTTCTGGGTCCAGGGGCAGCTTCAGCCAGGAGTTAGAAAAGAAGGTAATATCCAGGAATCGCCAAAGTTTGTGACAGCTACTGCGAGCAGTACCCGCGAAGTGGGCGCCCCGCGAGTAGTAAAGTAGTGTTAGGAGCAATCAGGCAGGGGGCGGGAAGAGGCACACAGCTGCACGGAGTTACGGGGCTGCTGGTCCTCACAGTCCCGTCCCGTCAGACCTCTCACCACACCAGAGTTCTGGGTCCAGGGGCAGCTTCAGCCAGGAGTTAGAAAAGAAGGTAATATCCAGGAATCGCCAAAGTTTGTGACAGCTACTGCAAGCGGCACTCGCGAAGCGAGCGCCGCGAGTAGTAAAGTGGTGTTCGGAGCAATCAGGCAGGGGGCGGGAAGAGGCACACAGCTGCACGGAGTTACAGGGCTGCTGGTCCTCGCAGTCCCGTCCCGTCAGACCTGTCACCACACCAGAGTTCTCGGTCCAGGGGCAGCTTCAGCCAGGAGTTAGAAAAGAAGGTAATATCCAGGAATCGCCAAAGTTTGTGACAGCTACTGTTTAACCTATTTGCCCCATGTAAGTTTCACCAGAACCTCCACAGGTTTGCTGTTCCTTACTTATAGTGCCCAGTTCCACGTTTAATTTAGGCTCCATTCACCTTCTTACCGGGGTCATTGGTGAGTGCCATAAACAAAATCCAGCGTTCTCCCAATACACAGATTTGCGACTTTGATACCAGCCAGTTCTTTAACACGATTGTACCTCGACCCCTGTTTTTGAAAGAATCCACTGTGGAACCCCAGGAATCGACAGAGCTCGTGGACAGGGAGGCACAAAGTCAGCCACTAGACCCCCGCAGCCCCGGAAGCCGAACCTAGCAGCGGTGCGCCTGCCACGCGCAGTCCTTGCTGCCACTTCCGCCCAGCAGCTCCTCTATGGCGTCTCCTCCCCTCCTGTCGCCACCGTCACTCTCTGAATCTCCACAACAAATACAGAGAGAAATACCTCCGGAAAAATAAAGAAAACATCCGGGGGAAAAAGGAAGCAAAAAAAACGCTAAAGACTGTCCTGACGCCGCTTTTTAATTCCGCTTTGTTTTCACATCCATTTATCATACATTTGCGAGTATTCTGCTGTGGTAGAGCGAGAGCCCGCAGACGCTTCTAGCTAGTGGCCCGCTATTTCCCCCCGAAAAACATCCAGGTCTTAAGGCCACTTCTCAAGTTCTTGAGGCCACTCCTATTCAAGCAGTCTGTAAAACGTTAGAAACAAAAATTAATGATATAACGGAAAGAGTAGGGGTTATGGAAACAGCCCTGGGAGATCTCACGAATGAAGTAGATAAAAAACGCATCAGCAATTTTGAGATTAAAGGATAGCGACAAAGTTCTGAGAAAGAAACTAGAAAGGTTAGAAAACAACGCAAGAAGAAATAACATCAGGTTCTTGAATATACCAGAAGAGATGGAGGGAGGCGATATAAGGTCCTTCATTATTTATCTTCTTAGAGAGCTGCATTCTGACAGACAGATCCTAGAGGATGACATACATAGAGTACATCGCAACCAATATTCCAAAAGACCTGGGGGGAAAAACGAAATCAGAGAAGGATACTAGTTAATTTTTAAACTTCTGCATTAAAGGAAAAGATCCTTACTGGGGGTCTAAATGTAGGAGTGTATAACAAAGGGGACTGGTCATTTTGTGTCAGATCAGACATTTCGCGTATCACACAGACAAACAGTGGGAGTTAGGGAAATCCATACAAGAACAAAGTAGTTTGGGTGCTACAGCAAACCTACAATTTCCCACTTCTCTAAAGGTGATGTTGAACAACAAAATTTTCAATTTCGAGGTTCCCGCAGAGGTTAATGCTCTGATTGCCCAGATAAAAAGCACATCCAAATGAGAAATGCTAAAGCTCTGCCAGGTTAGAGACAGAGCCCACATTTAGAGGTACTCTAGGTATACCTGTAGCATCAAGGGAGGGTTCCCCAGGGGGTAGGGTCACAAATGAAATTCAAAATGTAAAGATTTTTTGTTATTACACGGGTGGGAAGAAAGAAAAAAATGGTCCTCATTTATAAACAGTCAAATTTATAATTTATAATTCAAATCGGTCTGGATAAGACTGATTTTCTCTTTAAATGTAAGCAGCATACTTAAAATGTACTCTTTTAATACTTTTGTCTACTAGGATAGATGCATGTAGAATAGAAAAAGCAAAAAGTATGAAAATTATGTCATGAATGTAAACGGTCTTAGGGTTTCCTCTAGAAGAAAACTCCTAGAATACTTAAGACTCTCCGATAGCAATGTGTTCTTCATTCACAAATTGCATCTAGAACACTATTTGTACAATGCAAACGTGTACAATAAAAGGGGTTGCTATTTTGTTTAAAAAACAGACCAAGGTATGCTTGGGGATTGCACGGTCAACCCCATAGGTAGGTGGGCAATCGCCAGGGCCAAAACCAATGTTTCTTGGCTGACATTTGTATGGTATTATGGACCAAACTTAGATGACCCGGCTTCAATATATACTGTACTCCTTCAGTTAACAAATCTAAATGATTATGTTTGGGAGTGATTTTAATCTGGTTTTGGATCCCAGCCAAGACTCAACCTCAAGTAGAGCAGTGGTAAAAACGCAAAATAAGAGTTGCCTTGAGGCAGTTGATGTCAGATATAGGGCGTTTTAGATATTTGGAGAGAGAGAGGAGTTACAAGACAAGGACAACTGGAGAGAACTTTACCTTCCATAATAAGAAGTGCGGTCACCGTTCCAGAATTGATTTTTCTGGTCGATGTTGCTACATGTAAAAATACCATTAAGGTTAGACATGTCCCGGAACATCTGTCTGACCACTCGGCGGTGGTCCTAGAAATTGCTACGGCCAAGGATCCGCCCTCTCGTAGGTGGACTATAATTCGTACAATACTTTTAGAAACTACAGTAATTGGGGGAAAAAAATAGCAACCAAATCATTTTTGGAGTTTAACCTCAACTCAGCTTCACTTGATGTGGTATGGGACTCGTAGAAGGCATTTCTGAGAGGTATTTAACAACTCTTTCCATAGCCCAAACAAAGAGTGAGGGAGGAAATTTGAAAGATAGAAGCACATGTACATACCTATCAAAAGGAATTAGAAAAAGCTTTGGGGAATCCAAATACTATATGAAATTTAACGGCTGCGAAACACAAGCTTGCAGACTATCTAGAAGTAATAATTAAAGGAAAATGGAAGCCAGCAGGCTCTCTCATCCCGGATATGTGGAGGTGTGCGGCAGACTCCTTGCGTGGAAAACCAAAGCTGATCAGTCTAGAAATTGGACAAAGGATCTCCGATGCTCAAACGTCGGGAATATAATTGCGGATGAGTCTGGGATCGAGGAGGCCTTTGTCCAATTTTTTCAAAATCTTTATGCAGAAGAGACCGTTTTAGATGAAGACTGTATGGATGACTTTCTCTCCGAGTTATATCTCCATCTTCTTCAAAGCTATGAAAAAAGATACCTTTTTAGTCAACTAAACCGTCTCACAACTCTGGAGGAGGTCGTTCAAACTATCAGCACTTTAAAAGAGGGGAAACCTGCCGGCCCGGACTCTATACCAAATTAGATTTCTGTTATTCTAAAGCAGGGGTACTCATAGTACGGCCCGCGGGCCGCTGGCGGCCCAGCAAGCCTTCCCTGGCGGCCCGCGGACCTTGCTGACATCGTACCCGAGTTTTTTTTTTTAAAGGGTGTCTGCAACCAGAGCTCGACTCAGAGACTCTGCTGCTCTGTGGGGGCCGGGCGATTATCGACTGCCATAGTCAGAGTGGGGCTGCAGGGGTGCCGAGAAGTGAACAAAGCCTCATTAACATGCCAATGGTCTTTTAAAGACCTGTGATGTGCTCGGGTGGCGCTGTGTTAGTGCGCGCCTGGAAGCTGTCACATTTCCATTTTCCATTGTCTTCATTAATAACAAATAATCACAAAGGTACATATGTCAGGAGTCGGGCTGTATGCAGCGTAGGTACACTACATCTCCCAGAAAGAGTAGGGAAAAAAGGGGCGTTGTGCACTCTCCCATACGATTATGCGCAGGTCAGGTGAGAGGGCGGATTTAAACCAGCAGCTGTAGTCACTCGGTGCTTGCCTTTCAGCGTTTCTCGTGTTCTGCTCAGCCGTCCTTTTTGTGGTATCCTGTGATATCCTGCTTCTGCTTTCGTGGATCTTGGATGTTGGAATTTAGCTTATTTTGTGAACTTCATCATTAAACCCCTTTGCTCGTGCCTGCTTCTTTGGATATTTTGTTTCGGCGATCAATCCAGTATTACCCTTGGAAGTGCCTTCCCCATTCCTCCTGCCTCAATCCCCTTTCCCTCCCAGCGTGTGTATGGAACACAAGAAGATTTCCGTTATCGTATCTGTTCGGCATTTGTCAGTTTCAGGACACTTTTGGGAAGTGCGTGTCAGTGGTTTTTTTTTTTGCTCGAGTACCTCCATTGGGAGCGATTATGCATCCCCGTTAATCAGTGCAAACCGTCAACGATTAGCGGGGGGCCTTCCTGAATTACTCTCTGATTTGCGGACTAGTCCAGGCCAGATTTTAGTTTAGCATTCTTGAGGCTTTTTTCAACTATTTTCAACACGCAAGTTTGCGCATATACTCGGACATTCGAGTTTCTTATTTTTTGTTTACGCATTCTTCTTCCTTCATAATCCTGTCACAGGAGCGCTCACACACCTTCCTTTTCCCTGAACAACTTGTGTACGTACTGCACTTTATTACCAGCGTTATTTATTTGGTTTCCACGATATTCAGAAGGAAGACTTATGCAACTTTTATTTTCAAGAAACCATCCTACACATTCCTGCCTGGGGCTTGCTACAAGTAAGCCTGGAAAGGTGCACAATTGCTAAATTAGCTGTATATGTTCATTAAAATATTAGTACCATGGATTTAGATATATTTTGTTGTTTCCTTTTATATTTTAGCTTGCACTGTCCTGGGAAGCGGCCTCCTCCTTGCTGACTGCCATTGGGACTTCTTTGATGGTTTTTCTTGGTCCCATCATCTTTCAGGGATACAGCTCCTTATAGTTTTTTTCAAAAACTTCACACTGGGAGACTGTGTGTCTGGGAAAGGGGGGGGGGACACATTCTCTTTGCTCCTGGGGAACGGTTAATGGTATTGCCCAAGCGAAGGCTAACAGCATAATTATATATATGTATCTTTTTACCATCTATTCAGGTAAATAAAATATACACACGAAGCTCCGCTGCAGCCATTCTTCAAAAAAATCAGCAAATAAAATAAATGCCAAAGGGGTGGAAATTGTTGGAGCTCGGGAGGGGGGTGTGTGGGCGGCGGAGGCAGGGTGAGGTGACAGAGGGAGGTAGAGGGAGGGAGACCTCAGAGTGAGGGAGAGGGAAGGAGACAGAGGGAATACAGGAGAGGGAAGGAGAGAGAGGGAGATCTCAGAGTGAGGGAGACAGAGGGAATCCTCAGAGTGAGGGAGAGGGAAGGAGAGAGAGGGAGACAGGGAAGGAGAGAGAGGGAGACAGAGGGAACAAGGGAGAGGGAAGGAGAGGGAGGGAGACAGAGTGAGGGAAAGGGAAATAGAGTGAGGCAAAGGGAAATAGAGTGAGGGAAAGGGAAATAGAGCGAGGGAGAGGGAAATAGAGAGAGGGAGACAGAGAGAGAGAGAGGGTGTGACAGTCAGAGTGAGACAGAGGAAGAGAGGGAGTGAGACAGTCAGAGTGAGGGAGTGAGAGAGTCAGAGTGAGTGAGACAGAGGGAGCCAGAGAGACAGAGGGAAAGAGAGGGAGGGGGAAAGAGAGGTAGGGAGACATAGAGAGAGAGAGGTGTGTATGCCGGGTCTGGTGGCTCAGTGGACGAAGGTGTCCGCTGCAGAGACCTGTGATCAACCTCATGGTCACAGTTTTTTTTGTTGCTCTAGCCCCGCCCCATTCCCCACTGGCACCGCCCCCACCGGTGCGGCCCTCAGACACAAACTACACTGTAAATTTGGCCCCCGAGAGAAAGTTTGTGAGTACCCATGTTCTAAAGGAAGAGCTTGCCCCTTTTATTTTCAATTGTTTCATTCGGTTTTTATAGAGGGTGAAGCTCTCCCCGTGTCATGGGAAGAAGGTACCATAACTATTTTACTAAAACCAAATAAGAACCAGAGATCCTGTGAATCTTACAAGCTTATTTCCCTTTTAAATAGCGATCATAAATTATACACCAAGATTATAACTAAACGCCTGGATAAGGTAATAGGACCATTAATACATCCAGACCAGAAAGGTTTTATGAAAGGGAGGAAGCTCTGAATTAACGCATGACCTTATCGGGGCAATAGACATGGCCCAAACGTATAAGATCCCACTAGCAGTAATGACCTCCGATGCTGCTAAAGCATTCAATCGAGTCAGCTGGCCTTTCTTATTTAAAATGATTCAGCACCTTAACTTAAGTGAAAACTTCTTAACAGCAATTACAGCCATATATAAAAATCCATCTGCTAAAATACTCATCAATGGCAATCTCACAAGATCAATAAAAATAGGTAGGGGGCCTTACAGGGCTGTCCCCTCTCTCCTCTTCTTTACAATATATATATTGAACCCCTTGCATGTAAATTAAGAGCCTGTCAGAACATCATTCCTTTCAAATGCAATAGATGGGAAAAGAAAATCAGACTATATACTGACTATCTTATAATCCTCACTGGCGACCTAGAGCAATCACTCCCTGTGATATGGGATGAATTAGAGAGCTATGGGAGGGCGTCTGGATATTTGATTAACCAACAAAAAACAAAATTGATGAAATGGAATACCCATTTTAGGAGTGATCTTACAAAGAAGGAAATCATCTCTGCGTTCAAATAGTTCATAACATTTACAAGATAGCTCAGATCAACTTCGAAAAAAAAAGTTACAAAGATGGTTAAATCACAGCTGCAATCATGGGGTGCTTGTTCACTCTTTTTTTGGGTATATCGAACCTCCTAAAAATGTAAATTCTCCCCAAATATACCTTTTGGTTTAATACTATCCCGTTAGATTTCCCAAAGACCTTGTGCAAGGGGCCTTTTCCAGTTTTATCTGGGGGAACAAAAGTCCAAGAATAGCCCTAAAGAAATTTTGAAGGATAAAAACCCATGGAGGTATTGCTACTCCTGACCTATATTTGTATTATTGTGCCTTCCATTTAAAGAGCTTTCGACAATTGATGATGGAAAGTTCAACTTTCTCTCTGCTATACAAAGCCCTTACAATTATCTTCTCTCACCGGGCAGGGTTTTTCCTCTTAAATTTGGCCATCCAAATGTTTTAAGAAGGTGAAACTGAAGATCCTAGTGGCAGCAAGTAAGCTCCGGTCTCAGGTAAGACGACTCCTAAAAACTCTGTACTAAAATGACACAGCACCGATATGGGACTCTCCAGGCACTCCGGCCTGTTTGAAGGATGCCCTCACTGTCCCCCTTCAATCTTGTGGAATTTGTACATGGGGGCAACTCATTGTGGACACCGAATTAAGGTCATGGCCACAGTTCTCTGCGATCTGTGAGAATTCGGTTTTGAAATTTAAAGTATTACCAATTGTCAAGCTTGGTAAAATCCTTAGGAAACGAGTTAGAAGTGAAAGCTGACTTGGCGTCAACTATTTGTACACGTCAAACGACACTGAAAAAAAGTGGCAGAGTGGTATTGGCTGTTAGTTCAAAGCGGAGAAGGTACGCACGCCTCATTTACAGAGATATGAAAGTAGGATCTGCCGAATGAAGATCTTGAAAAATTAGGGCAAGTATCTATGCCTCTTTTACGGTCTTGAATGAATTCTGCACCTTTGAAAAAGAACCATCTCTTCACAGTACATAAAGCATACTGGACACCACAGAACCTATCCAGAAAGGGGAGTCAGGAGATCAAGAAATGCCCGAAATGTGGAGAAGACGGTGCAAACGAGGTACATATATATTCCTTCTGGTAGAAAGTTGCATACTCTTACTGCCTCATCGGTAATTCTCTGCAAAGGAGCACGGTCATTCTGTGCGCTGGAAGTAAAATTGTAGTCCTATTTTTAATAAATGTCCCGTTTTTTGGCTTTCAAATTCTGGTCACCTTAAGCATATGTATTTGCATTAATTGCAGCTATACAGCTTTTGTGAATTTCCAAGAATTTACAGAAGTAGGACAAGAAATAGTACTCCTAGAAAATATTTGTGAACTGTACTTTAGCATGAGCAAATATGAAAGCGTTGATGTGTTCATGCAAAAATCTGAGTGTTTGCAAGTTCACTTTTCTTCCAACCCCTTTTTTCCCAACTTTAGAAGAGGATTTACATCTAACATGGTCAGGAGAAAATTTCCAACATTTCTCAGTCTGGGAAAAGATTAGAGAAGAGTTGTTGAAAACCCTTAAAACATGCAAGTTCGTAGGTTTGCACAGATTCAAAAGGGCATTCTTACCCTGTAGATCGGCAGAAAGGTGGCAACATAGGGGGACTTCAAGTAATCAAATACTTCTATGGTATGAACCCTGGTATAATCAGAGAGGCTATAGCAGAACTCTTATATAATGAGATTGCTGCCATAATTTGTCGCCTCACTACATGGCACCAAAGGGACAAGTAGATTTAGGAAGCAACCTGCCCCATGGACTAGTAGATATTTTATCAAATTCCACCCCCTGCGAAGATGAAGAAAGATAAACCTACGGTAAGATAAATCATAAGGATGAATCAGTATTAGATTCAAGAGACAATTAGCTAATAGATGGTCTAACACCCTATTCTTTGAAATGCCAATTTCCATATCAGAAATGGAGGGATTAAAGGATTATCTTAAATTTGGTTTCAATGTAATTTCAGAAAACTATATAGCTATCTAGCTTTAACCAGGTGTCTAACAATGAAACTGCACAAAACCATAACAAAACAAAGAAATAAAAGACAAAAAAAACTTTCGGGAAAAAGCACCAACGTACCACCAGTTTTTCCCCTGCCTTGGGACGGAAGATAACAAATTCAGCTTCAATGGTAAGATGAATAGATCCTTGGTCATCATAAATATCCCCCAACTCGCCCACAATTTTGATGTCGTCATAGGCAACTGGAACTCCATTAAGGCTACATATAGGAAGTTAAAAAAAAAAAAAAAAAGTTTAACAGTACAGTTTTGTACTTATGTTATTAAAACAGTGCTTTAGAAAATGTGTAAAAAAATCGTACACAAAACAATGACTTTCTTCCTTTTTTTACTACAAAATTAGCAGTCAGTCAAATAAACGTTAAATACTCTGATGGCAGGATGTAAAATGTTATACATTGTTTTACAAATCTACTTGTTCAGGAAAAAAATCCACTTGGCACTTTTAGTGCCATGCAAGGAGGTGGCACATTAGGACAACATTCTCATTATCAATACACAACCAACTCTTGAATTTAGAAGTGCAGAGGAAATGAGAGAAGAAATTGAGCTGCAACGTTTGCAGTCTCCCAATTTTATCAATACCACATCAGGCAAATACATCCAGTATTAGGTTCAATGGAATAACTCTGCAACCTTGGTCTGGGGCAGGTTTCGAAAAATCATTAAAATGTAACTATACCTGTAGGTCTAGTAACTTGAATACACTAGTCGGCCTAACTGTAATGTACTTAACCAGTAAACTGGTCTCATCCAGATTGTGTTTGCTTTCTTCGCCTTAAGTTGGCATGGTATGCCCAGACGTGAGAACTTTGCTCACTGTGCCACTGGATTCAAGCTAGTCTAGCTGATATGGGGCATTACCCCGAAACCGGTCCCAGGTTGCCTGTTTACAGTCCAGGAAAGAGCTGGCTTGGCAGTTCGGGCTGGACTGTTCCCATAGGGACAGGGTCAAGACTTATTTGCATATGCCTGGGTCTGAACTGGGGTAGCGAATTGAGCTAAAGAACAATGATAGATTCAACCTAGATCTGGGGGTGGGTGTCTGAAAGGTCTCACACACCATCTGCTTGTGTTTGCTCATCCCGATTGTCACACAGTTCACTTTACAAAACCCTCTAACTTCAGTTACAGAAAGAAAAGTAAATGTAGAAAGACAAACTGACTTTTGACCTCGGTCTCTGAAAGCGGAGAAATGTGACAAGATAACATGTTTTAAAAGGCATCTTTATTGCTCATACACTTTGTGAGCAAGCAGAACACCTGTTGACAGCTTACCAAACGGGCGAGTAGGCCCTAAAAATAGCTGGTTCTGATCAAATCCGGCTCCCTGTTGCAAGTGGATTTTTCGATCCCTGTGGGATACCACCTCTTTTTTTAAGACACACTTGTGTCCATAATGCCAGACTACAGGACCCTGCACTATTGATAAAAATATACACGATGACCTCACACCCCCACCTGGGTGTCAGGTTACATCATCAGTCATCCTGCGTGCGCCAAAGAAACTTCTAATGGCGGGCAGGCTCTTGGATACCTTGAGGGTACTTGCAGGGAAGAAGAGGTGAAGGATCCGGTTAGAAATATTACATTTTATAGCTATTGCAACAGAAAATTTCAATTCTATTAAGTAGGCGAGGATTATGCTCAATCTTTCTTCACTTTATTCAATACAGCAGCCACTTATTAAACAAACCACCTTTCCCAGAAAAACATGAAGGAAAGAGAACATCAAAACCAATCAGTAAACAGTACATGCAATATATAGTTCTGCTTCAATGATTATGCTCCCTTTTTCTTTATGCGAGAGGCTGCCTTCCCTGGTGAATATTCCATCCAACATTGGCTCACTCCTGTTTGGAGGATCACTCCCTAAAGCATAGGACCAAACGTGTAAAATGTTCTCACCTTTCTCATAAAAGAAAAAAACAAGCATTTACAATGCAATGGTTTCGCCTTTGGAAAAGTTAGAGCTATTGGCATTGTAAATGCAAAAATTTGTATTCATGTGTTGGTTTTGAAAACAGATAAATAAATGGCATTGTCATTTACATTGCCATTAGCTTAATCTCTCGCAAATGTGAGACCTATTGTACCCTACGGACGAGCTCAGCAGACAGCAATTAATACCACACACACACACACACACACACACCCAGAGCCAGCAACACACACCCAGAGCCAGCCACACACACACACACCCAGAGCCACACACACACCCAGAGCCACACACACACACACACACACCCAGAGACACACACACACACACACCCAGAGCCACACACACACCCAGAGCCACATACACCCAGAGCCACACACACCCAGAGCCACACCCACCCAGAGCCACACCCACCCAGAGCCACACCCACCCAGAGCCACACACACACCCACCCAGAGCCACACACACACCCACCCAGAGCCACACACACCCACCCAGAGCCACACACACCCACCCAGAGCCACACACACCCACCCAGAGCCACACACACACACCCAGAGCCACACACACACACACCCAGAGCCACACACACACACCCAGAGCCACACACACACACACCCAGAGCCACACACACACACCCAGAGCCACACACACACACACCCAGAGCCACACACACACACACCCAGAGCCACACACACACACCCAGAGCCACACACACACACACCCAGAGCCACACACACACACACCCAGAGCCACACACACACACACCCAGAGCCACACACACACACACCCAGAGCCACACACACACACACCCAGAGCCACACACACACACACCCAGAGCCACACACACACACACCCAGAGCCACACACACACACACCCAGAGCCACACACACACACACCCAGAGCCACACACACACACACCCAGAGCCACACACACACACACCCAGAGCCACACACACACACACCCAGAGCCACACACACACACCCAGAGCCACACACACACCCAGAGCCACACACACACTCAGCAGAGCAAGCACAGCGAGGGGGCAGGGAAGCAAGCACAGCGAGGGGGCAGGGAACTAAAAGTAAAATACTAAAAATAAAATATTCCATGTCGCAATTAAAGTTACCATCACCCAGTCACTGGTTAATGACTGTAAAAACATCATCATCACCTATATACCGAAGGGAGGAGTAAAGAACCTCAGGATTCCACAAACAATTTTGCTGCACCTCTTCAGTGGGTGATTAGGAATGCAGAAATGGGAGAGACACCTTCAAGCATTGGTACCAAAAATCTTGCTAAATTAGAGGCTTTGTACTATCTCAAATCATAAAGACCTGCATGCTCGGGGCTAAAGTTACTTGTTCATTAAGACATTCCTTATCTTTTCTGAAACCATACTTTACAAACCTTTTGTGGTAGTGCATTTCTGACATGGGTTGCCCATTAAGGAAGTACAAGGCTTTTAAGAGGATGTCTTGCCCAGCTGTGCAAGTCACAGATGTCTTCGGAGACACTAAGCTGGTCAAAGATGTAACTGGTGGCAGGCAAGTTTCTTACAGTGAAGTGGATCCACTTGAATAAGCACTGGGCTTCACAAGTAAACCAGTACAACAACCATAGGATGGGGTGAGCAGATCAATGCATGCACAACTTCACCCGGGATTCAACCTGTTGTATGCTTCAAGAGTGGCTGTGTCCACCTATGTGCTGGGCTTTTACGTCATTGATATCAGCCAACATCAAAGTGGGCACTAAATTGCAGATGTGCATATTAGAGATGCAATTTTTCAGGAAAAGTAGACACCTCCATGCAGTCTGCTATCCATTAGAAATCCTGCAGTTTGGTGTTTGGAACTAAAGTTGAAGAAATCTAATTGGCAGCCATCATTAGTAGCCACTGCCGGACTGCAATTTAAGATTATGGTTGTAATTTTTTGTTATTTATTGGTTATGTTTATCAACAACGTCCTGGTGTATTGCAATAAGGCCACATATGCGGATCTGCACCAGAGCCCCAAGACATTTGCTTTCTTCCTAGAAACAATTAGCATCCCCAAAGGCACTCTATACGATGCCAGCATGAATCAGATAGAATTAAAAAACTGGACCCTGTTACATAAACTGAGCTGCGAGGAGCAATGTATTAAGTTCATAAGACACAGGGGTGTGCCCTATGCATTCGCTGCAATCACTTTATAAACATAGACCGCAACTTTATATATCCCAGGCACCAGCTCTGTGACAGTAGCTCAGTGCATCTGTATGCCGTAACACAACTGCACCCAGTGCAATGCTCTATTGCTACATGGAGATCACGTTCTCTTTGTATAGCCTTTGAATAGGGTTTTTACAAATACCAGGTGTCACCTGTGAGACAGCTTCAAGGCGCGTTCATATGCAGTAACACGACAAAGCACCAGTGCCGCACTGACTTTGCACAGGATCATAACTTGGAACCGATGAGGCAGTAATCATTATCTAAAATTAGATCTGTTCTTAATCATTTTAAAAATAAACTTGTACGCCCTGAACCTTTCGGGGTGTCTCAGAAGGACAGTCTGGACTCAGGCAAGAGCCAGTGGACGCGTTTCACATGTGCCCATCCACCAGCCTCATCATCTCATTGGTTGAGAATGTGCTGCACGTGCCACTTCCGGTGCAAAATGGGGACAAGGGGTTGGCCATGGTAGCACACGTTGCAGCCAAGCAAAGACGCAGCGAGCGGAAAAGCCTGTCCCAAATCGACGGTGAGTCAGTGTTTAATTCGTATTTACTGCACCCCGGGTGCAGCTGTGCCACACCCCATCCTCTGGTGGTACACTACCCTCTCCCTGGGTGCGACCGCAACAAGACGGCACAGGCTAACAGTGGGCGCGGTGCAGCTTTTTGGGAAATTGGACACGGGAGTGAGCAAAGCGCTGCGAAGAAAGCAAAGCTTCTGTGTGTGATTTACCACGGCTCTCTGAATTCATACCATTGCTAATGCTGTGGAGTCTAGAAGCAATTAGGGCTGTTTTTGAACCAAGATTTGAAGCAGGACCACAATTTTGAGGTTCAAATGTGAAACTCGGAAACATAATAAAGAGCAAGAACTAACTAGGCCGGCCAGTAGTTCGGCTTTTTGCGACAGTGTTCACGCCCACAGAGGCACAAAACACAATGAAGGGCGGGCTCATGTGCACACAAGCGAATCGCCTATATGCCTACAGCCGTTTAATCGACCTTCAGCAGACGTACACGCATGCACCCATGTACACAGACCAAGAAACATGCAGAACTTCATGCACATGGCCCCACAGTGGTACATAACCATAGGAGAGTAGATAATAAAACATATCAAAACACCACACACCAGCCGGAGGCCCAGGTTGATGTTTATAATACCGGAGCACAGGAAAATGTGCACTCATTGGAGCCCAGGAGTACGCGCAGCGGGGGGGAATTCGTTGATAAACATGCGTGGTGCACAAGGCAATTTACTCACAGAGAGAGAGCATAGGGAGATGTGTACCGGGAGGGTACTGGAAGACGAGACACGTGGAAGCACAGTGTAATGTACCTAGACTTTTTCTTATCTCCCCATCCCCCCTTGTTCCACTGCCCACGTTCACTACTGCCACTGACTGCACTGAGAATACCAAGCCAGGCTGTGAACAATCAAAACAACGGAGCCAGTTTCCAACAAAGTAGTGGTCCGTACCGCCTAGAAAATGTTTCCATTTGCCCTTTCCATATTTTAAAAGTTAGGTAATTCCTCAACATCAACTGGCGCATGCCTGGCTACCGCTCTGCAGAGGCCAGGGATAGGATGAGCACGTAGTAAGAGCACATTTAGGACAGTGACTGGCCCTGTCAGAATCTCGCGCTGCCTCCAGCCTCCCCCCAGAGCGCGCAGTGCTGCTGTCATGAACACTAATCCACTCCTGAGTACAAACCCACACTTAAAGAAACTCACTCACCGTATGCGCTCGCATGAAAAACATAACCTCTGAAACAAAATGCCTGGGAGAAGACACGGTTACGAGAAAGGCAACATATGCCACACACCATGAAGTTAAAGGGCGAAATGTAACAGAGAACGCATCACTGACTGCAATTACCCAAATAATTCTCGCATACATTGTCAACAAAGAAATATTGTCTCTGCCTGTAGAGTTAAGCAATTTAAAGACAGGGTCAGTTTTAAAATACAGCCGATGCTAACTACCCGCCGCATATAAACCCCTGACTCACACACAGGCACACTCACATTTGTTCTCTTTCTCGTTACTCCTCATCTCGCGTCTCACGCTGCCATAAGAGACAGACAATTAGTGTTGTGTAAATAGCGCCAGTCTTGCACTGTTTACACAAAACTAACGGGCTGTCGAAAAGCAGCGGTGTGTGTGTTTGTCAGGGGGAGGATTGTGAAAGGAATCCTAGTCCCCATGCTGGCGAGCCCCACCGCCACACACTGGTACAAATTAACCACTGAATCTACCTGAGGGGAGCACTTGATGATGCGCCTCTGAGGAACACTGAGTGGCGTGCCTCATGGCAGCGCCTGGTGCTGTACATCAAGGCACTGGATGATGTTGTTCAGGGCCATGGGTTGTAGATATTAGCGGCTCTGTGATTTGCAGTGAGGGACAGGGTGAAGTCAGAAGTGCAATATAGCACACACTTCGATGTGCTGTAGTCAGGCACACAGGGTGCTATAGAGGGCTCAAATTCACCGCATTCTGTACTACAGGCACACGGACAGCGGGAGGGGGGCAGGCAGGCACACGGACAGCGGGAGGGGGGCGGGCAGGCACACGGACAGCGGGAGGCACACGGACAGCGGGAGGGGGGCGGGCAGGCACACGGACAGCGGGAGGGGGGCGGGAACGGGCACACGGACAGCGGGTGGGGGCAGGAACGGGAAGACGGACAGCAGGAGGGGGGTGCGGGAACGAACGGGCACACGGAAAACACTCACCTAGACCTGGACTTCCTCCGGCGGCGGTCGGCCGCGGAATGACGAAAAGAAACCTCGACGAACAAAAAAAAACCCGCCCACCGCCGCACTGACGTCCTAAAAGGGGCCGGATGGGAAAAATTCTCAGAAACGCCCACGAGTCGCCTCGCAGAATGACGGACGCCTCTGTTTCCCAATGGCTAGCGTCCATTTATGGAGCTAGCCAATGGGAAACAGAGGCGGGACGAACATCCATACTGGTAAACAAAAGTTTTGCAGCTTTTCGCCAGGCGAAACCTAAAAACACAGAAAAGGTGCCTGAAGCATCACTAGCAAACAACACCTTCAATATCTCAGATACAAAATAACATCACTATACATCATAACAATAACTGTTGAGCATTGTCCTTACACGAAATCCAAACGTATCCTTAGGAGAAAATTCTTGTACCTCACATCCCTGTAAAAAACACCAGGAAGGGATCGGCATCCTTGCTTATGTTGACACACAAAAAAAATTCCTGAATATGCTACTGGCACAACTCTGATTCTTTCCTTTTTTTCATTTTTCGGAATTTTATCACAAATGCCTGTGATTATTTGTAAGGGCAACTGATACAATCCCAGCAAAAGAATCATCCTTCTAATTTCAAGCGGTACATTTCAAGTTAAATAGGGCTGCTGCTTATTCTCTTAAGTGCTCTGGCACACCATCCGAATGCATGGCTTGGACTACCTTTTAGCAATCTCTCTAGCTACGCTAATATTGGCCCTTTATGAGCATCTTAAGAGGAAACTTTGAAATAAAGGAATCAATTTTGGGACTAGGCCCAAACACTTCATTAGCTCACTCAAAGAACCTAAAAGAAGCGGATCATTTATTCAACTTAAAGAAGATTTCTACTCTAAGGGCTGGCCTACGTGTGTTCTCGTCCCCTCCAAACAGTAAGCAGCCCACCTCAATACCGCTGCAGAGGAGGAAATATACGAGAAAACTAGACCAAATTCCAAATGCATAACGTGAGGAGCAGCAAAATAATTGAAACTACAAACTTGGCACAAAATGCGACCTTCAACTCTTTCAAAGAAATGCCAATAACCCAAATCCAGCATCGCAATAGCACCAGACCAAGAGGTGAGGGGGTGTTTTGATACTGAAAATGGACAACACTTATCCAAAATTACGTCTCCTACAAACTACACAGAATCTATGCAATGCGCTGGCTTGAGAGAGCCCTGCTCACACACAGCTTCATATGTTTCACGCCTCACCCATTTTTGGAAAAACCCTTTCCGAGGTAAAGATACAAATCCACTATTTTAAGTTTTTCAGTGCCCAACAGCCACTGAAGATTCCTTTTTACACTTAACCCTTTCTTGCCGAAGATTAAATCCTTGCTTTTGGCAATCTTCCGAAAATGGGCTTCTGCATACTTAGACAGATTTCAAATGACGTTGCAAGCCAACGAGCGTTAAATCAAAGATAGCCACATCATCAGCATGAGATATCATCCACCCAAACCCGTTACAGAAATCGGGATAGCCTGCGCCTTCATCCTTGAATCACTGTACTCTGCGATCCAGCACCAGTACTTTCTGGTATCACTGGCCCTTGCAGACTCAAACTAATCCATTTAGAACCATAATCCCTTCTACTTTCACAGAGCTTACAGCGCTTCTTAAACATTTAAGACAATCAATTTCCCGTTGGCGACCCACAGAAAACAGCAAATGTTGTTTTCGTATTAATCGATTTCCTGATATAATATTGTCAGTGAGGCTTTACCTTTTTAGGCAATCAACTACCAGTAAAACCAGAACCTAGGTTGCGACTCTCTTCCATATGGGACTCAAAAAGAAAGATAGGATCACCAAACCTGTGTACCTGCTGGTCCACGCAAGCATTCTTAATTTTAAGGCTGACTGCGGCTGCATTTTTTGGAGTCCAAAATGAGCAACTATTAAATTTCTTTCTAAAGGGATGTGGAATTCCTATAGCCCAACACCCAGGACATATTGTTTGGGGTCAAGGGCAGCAACAGGTTTTAATGTGTATTTTGTCCTTGGGACAAGTAGGCCCAACAACCTGCAGCACTAACCCTTTGGCTGCCAGTTTGCAGTTTCACATTAAGGATCAGGGAAGGGCACTGTCTGCAGTTACGTTAATATTTGTGTGCATATGTTAATGCTGTTCAACCTTGTGTTTATGGTTCATTAATTGAAAGCCTTTATTATTAAGGTGAGCGCTGTAAGTAAATGTTCTGACTGCACTACTGACAGTGGTTCCATTACATAAATGTGTACACATGGTTTCAAAGTTTAGCAATATGATGCTATGGATTATGCCTCCAGAATGTTTCTAATTAAATGCAAATATTTGCAGAAGCTTGAAAGCAAGATTAATGATTATTTGCTTTCAACATAAAATGTTCCAAAAAATGAAAGTAGGAGTTTGTTTTTGCTAAACTACTGTAAAATTTCAGGTACTGTTTCTTTGCAGCGTCATTTAGTAAAATGTGTTGATGCATCCTAGCATTTCCCAAAAATATTCTTATTGAGAAATAAGTGTAACCAGTTTTGATAAGATTATGGGAAACATACAAATAAACAAGCATTGGCAAAGCCAGATGATCTGAAATGGGGTGGTCAGCTTTTTAGTTTTGGCAATGAGCAACTTCTTTTGCCATTAGTTACTGGCACGGAACAAAACTAAGAGAAGAGATTAGAGAACTTTAATAAACACAAAGGGTCATGGTTAACGCCAGACCAAATTTGGGGCCCAATTATTAAAGAAAGTCTCAAAAGTGCACCCTTGTTATATGTCCTTGCATTAAGTGGAGCTATAGGACTTTCGTGATATGAGCCCTGGCATAATCAGAGAGGCTATACAAGAGCTCTGATATGAGATTGCTGCCATAATTTGTCGCCACACTGCATGGCACCAAAGAGACAAGTGGATTTTATTACAGGACAAGTAGATTTCTGAAGCAACCTGCCACATGGACAAGCAGATATTTTAATAAATTCCACACCCCTGAAGGGAACATTCACATGCCCTTGGGCTACATCGGCTCCCTAGCGAACGCATAAGTGCACTCTATAAAGTTTGAATACTTCCGCTTATGCTGCTAGCCGCACTTTAAAGTAGTCTTTTATGTGGGGTGGTGCCCTATCTTTTATGTCTGCACAATTGTTCGATGAACCTTCCAACTTGGTTTGCTTTGGACATTAATATATTCCAGCCGGCTGGTCACAGGGACACTGATACTTTTCTTTTATTCTAATTTGTTAATTTAAAAACTACTTTTTAAATCTGAATGTTTGTATATATTTATTGCAAGAGTTAACTAGCTGGGGCAAATAAAGTTTACTGACTCATTTAAAAGAAGTAATGTTTCAACAAGTACAAAAAAATAGCCGTGACTTATCTATCATTAAGGGCACTAATGTCGGCTACATATCATACCACCGGATGACCCTCATGTGCCCAGTACTGGAATCTGTCACTCACTTTACCTTTCGCTGTATCGAAGCAATTCGGTATTGAGCTGGTTTCGGATGCCAGTTTTCTTCATTTGGAGATATTTAGGTGGGAGCGCCATGTGTCTACGGTGGGTGTCAAGCACCAGGCAGGAGTAACGACTACTAAGCAGGGCGCATGCTTCAGGGAAGGAGGGCAGCACTGTCCCTGAAAGACCGCCTGATTCCCCGGACTTTTCTGGCACATGCTGAGATTCGGATGCAAGCAACACGCTATTGCGTGTGCTCCCTTGGTCAACCATGCTACATCGGGCACTTCCACTCCATGGTCTGTCGGGCGCTTACATTGTACGTCATCACGCTCAGACCTCCGTATGCGTGTGATAAGATGGAAATGGAAAACAATGCAACGAATCAGCGGCCATGTTTGTGATTAATAACTCTATTGAAAATTAACGGTGGAGAAACCAAATGCAACTTTTTTTCAAATCAGGAAAATTTTTCTAGAAACGATGAGTATTTTATGTAAACTACTGAAGGCGTAGAAAAATACGTTCTCTCAAAATGATAAATACGTTTCACCATTGTCCATTTTAAGTTTTTAATTTTTCCTGTTTTCGAAAAAAAAAAACTCAAGACGTTCACAGTTGCCGACTTACTTGGCAATTGGGCTGGAAATCCAAAAAAGCAGTCAGTATTGTTTTTCGGGTGCCACGTTAAGGCGGTCCTCCTTTAGGACCTTGGAGTAGAGCGCTGCCAATCGCAGTTGATTATTAGAAAACGAAATAGTGAGCGCCATGTTGAAGGTAGTATGGAAACACAGCATTTCATAAGAACGAATTATCAGTGTTTCACCTAAATGAGGCTTTTAACCCAAACCGCATAGTGTTATTGCTAATGCGTAATTGCTAATGCGTAACCAGGGCTTTAAGTGGGGTGAAAAACGGAAGGGGGTGGGGTCTTTGAAAGGGGCGGGCCTTACATGCTAACATTTCAACTTTAATAATAAGCAAAACATATGTGGCTGCAAATGCACGATTAACGCGAAATCAATCATTGAATTTGTGCGGGGTTACCAGGAGAGATATTTTTGAGCGTCTTTAAGATATAAATTGGGCTTTGTAGAAATAGGTCCTATGCACACCTGTAGGTAAATGTAGCATAAACAATTCCAGGAACTGGGTAATTAGTATTAATGACATACATTTATGAGAAGTCAATCTGGTGGGCTCTCTCTCTCTCTGCCCTCCCAGTCATGTCTCATGCCCGTCAACCCTTCTTTCGGCTTCCTCTCTGAGCTCAGTCTTGTCCCCTTTTAGATCTCGCCTAGCGTTTCAGCGCAAGCGGTACACGCTGGCGAGAGATATTGTAAATGAGGACTTTCAGAAGGGGGATTGAAGCCCCGCCCCTCATTTCCATTGGCTGGCGTCACCGTTTATGCTAAACGGTGGCCTACCATTGGAAATTAGGGTTTTAGCCGCTGCCCTTTCGCCTTTTGGTCCGGCCCATCCGGACTGGATCGCCTGCTTCACGGCTGTCGTGAAGTAGTTTCTTATCTTTATGAGGCTTTTATATAAACAAGCAGTGAGATCCAGTCCGGATGGGCGACCCAAAAGGAGACAGGGCGCCGCGTGTTTATTTTTGCATTGCACTCTCACTTAACCCCTTGCGCTCTGCTATAATTTTCCCGCTGTGCGGAAGAATTAATGACGGGAGAATTAATGAGCGGGCAGGGTTAGTACGGCCCCCAGCCGTCGTTAGCACACACCCACCATGACGTGTGACGTCCTAAGCACCAAAGGGGTTAAAGTGAAAGCGCAATGCAAAAATAAACAGCGGGAATGGCGAGCGCTTGTTTTCTATCCCCCACAGGAATGCAATGGAAAATGAAGAGAGCTAAGGTGTATGCCAACATTGTGGTTTGTCTGTTCCTTAGTGTGTCCGAGTAACTTTTTTTTGTTTACTTGAGGCAGCAGTTCTACTAAATAGTACTATTAAAGTACCACCTCATAATCGGTTCACGTCAGTACATTGGCAAAGGTACCAGATGTTTACCCTTGTGTCTTATAATGGTGTACCGTTCATTTGTAGTCCTGCTATTGTGAAAAGGCCATGCTGTGTATGCGTCTTGAAAGAACTTCATTTCTTGCTCCTTTAGTAGCCAATTAGAGGGCCGTCTAACGTGCTGGTCAGCCATTTTTGAAGTCTACAGGAGTAATTGAGAGAGATGTGAATCTTGGTTTATCTCCATTCGATTCTGTTAGAGTTGGGTGGTTAATTTAGTTTTTTTTGGTTAATTTCACATTTACATCACCGAAACTGACCGTACTAAATATCCTATTTGAAAACACACGGTTTGCAGGGAATGAATTGAAACAAAAGCAATAACTATAAAATATGACATTTTCTGTTTTTATTGAAAACTGCCAGAAAGTTAAAAATACATTGGGAAGTCTTCTGTTTAGTTATTTCATGATGCTCTCTAGTACAAGTCGGGGGCCAACACACCAGTTTGACAGTAAACTTTAAAGGCACCGTAGCCTTTCCTTTATTAATAGCGCCTGCATTTGGCGTATTTATTTCCAAGTTTTCTGAAAACCAGCTTACTGAATTATATAGTTTGCTTGTCGACCTAGAGGGCCTACGGTTCAGCTGCAGTTTCCGATTCCTGAATATTAGTACCTCGGTCTGCCTTTTATGTCGCCCTCCATCCCTGCAGTGATTTTCCAGCAGTCTTTGTCTGCCATTGTGTCGGGGTGTGTTCACCTTCACACACCTTTCCTTAGGGCCTCCTTTGCACGATTGTGCACCTAACACAGAAGTGCTTGCTTTTAAAGAGTACAGAGGTGACTAGGCTGGATGGCTTCCCTGCAAAAAAATCTTAACATGCGGGTGTCTGCTCCACCCACCATGGAATGCAGATCTCTTATAATTGAGTACTTCAGTCAGTACCTGCAGTGTTACTAGTCTGTTAATAGTTGCCACTCTTTCTTGGCCTCAGTCATTCCTTTCTGGTAGTTCTACATGCTTTAAGTCAGATGTGTTAGCAGTTGAAAAAAACAAGCATTAAAAATGCAATAGGTCTTGCCTTACATTAAGTTAAAGCCATTTGCTTTGCTTTAGAATACCATTAGCAAAGCAAATGGCTTTAACGTAATCAAAGGTGAGGCCTATTGCATTTTCAAAACTCTAGCTCTAGGACAATGGTACAGAGTCTGAATTGCCGATGCCATATTTTCTGGAAAACCAAAACTTTGCAGGGTCTCCCAAAGGTAGGGCCAATGTACCTGGTCAAAGGCCTTTGCTGCGTCCACTGCCACTATCGTTAGTGGTAGTTTTGGAGCCTCTGCCAAGTCCATAACTCCTAATAGCTGGAAGGCAAGTTCATTCAGTTGATTGATTGATTGAAAAAGCTTTATTCGAGTTATACACTCATAGAAGCACAAAGATACATTTTAAAATTCATACATTTTAAAATACATTATAATTAAAATTCATATTTCATACACATAAAATACATTTTAAACAATTGTGCAAGCTTTGACAAAAAGAATTTTTTTAAATTAATGTAAAATTTAGTGCATATTGAAAGATAGAGCCCTCCTCCTGATAGACCATGCCTACCCCAAGTATTTTGCTGTTCTCAGCACTATAGGCATTTCGGTGGAGGTACAAATGATTCTCAACCCCTCAACACCACTTAATACCCCAAGGTTTCTACAAACTGGGGCTAGCCATACTCTCCTTGGGTTTGCATAGGCCTCACACAGAAATAAGAAGTGTGTAATGCTTTCATTTAGGGCACCACATACCGGGCAACACGAGCTATTAGTACTCCTCCATCTGCCCGTCAATGACCTCAATGGGAGAGAACCTGACCTTAGCTGAAAAAACAACTTCCTATCTATCGGGACAGTTATACTGTCCCAATACTGTTCTAATACTGGTCTCGTTTTTATTTCCATGAATCTACCCCCCATTGTTTCTGCATGTGTACTCCTCCAGAGCTTATGTTCTATATAATCCAAATATATGGCCTTAATGATGTTTTTACTTGGGAATACTTCCCCAACCGGATTTTCCCAAAGGTTAGAGAGACCGAGCTCAACAAGAACCACCCTGAGCGTCTTCAACCATGATATTTTGTGGAATATGTCTGATTTAACTAGGGCTAAAAACCCATCAGCATAGTGTCGGATCTCTGGGGTCGTCCACAGTCGTCTCCAATAAAGGATAGGCCTTAATCGGGCGCGGTCACTAACCAGTCTCCTCCCTAGATCCAAGCCAAGTGGTATTAATGGTGTGCTCTGGGGAGACTCGTTATTCCCCTCAAGAACCTATTCTCTGATATTTGTAGGGCGGGGAGCCTCTCAAAACCCCATACTTCTGCCCCATACAGGGCTGCACCCAGGGCTTTAGCATCATAAACCATGAGGACCGGTTTTACAGGCCGAATTTTTGATTTCACTTGTTCTGCCCGGAGCGCCCCTGAAATCTGCTGGTGTCTCAGTACCGCCTTCTCAATATGTCGTGACCAACCTGGCTTGCTTGAAATCTCTACCCCTAAGTAAGTAAAAACATTTACTACCTCAAGCTCGATATTATTCAGAGATACCCTTGGTTGGGATCGGCGCCTTTGACCAAAAACCATCAACTTTGTTTTGCTAGCATTAACTTCGAGACCATGTTCCCCGCAAAACATATCAAATATATTCAGGGCGCGCTGGAGTCCTGCAGGGGTTTTGGATACAATAAGGGTATCGTCAGCGAACATCAGGATAGGGACCCTGATGCCCGCTAGCGATGGTGCATCCACACTTGCATCCAACATCCTATCCACGATACCATTGATGAACAGGGAGAAGAGCAAGGGTGCCATTGCACATCCCTGCCGTACACCCCGTCCAACAGGAAAATTAACGGTACATTCCCCATTACTCCCCCACTGGACTTTGGCGAAGTTGCTTTCGTGAAGACGCATTATTAGAGTAAGCAACTCGAGTGGGACCCCTGTTTTTTTCAGGACTGCCCAAAGCTTACTCCTTGGCACCAGGTCGAAGGCAGCCCTCAAGTCTACAAATGCGACATAAAGGTTGCCCTCGCCAAGGAGTACAGTCCCCCACCGCAACATGGTAAATCGAAATATTTGATCAACCGTGCTGGTTGCCCGCCTAAAGCCTGCCTGATAGGGGGAGAGGGCATTATTCTCGTCTACCCAATCCATAAGTTTATTGACCACCATCTTCCCAACCACTTTTTGGATAGTGGCAATCAAACTTATCGGCCTGTAATTGGCCGGGAGTGACCGATCACCCTTCTTGTATATCGGTATAATTATTGCCCCCTTCCATATTTCTGGGATTTCAGCCCCTTTAGCTAGAGCGTTCCCCAGTGAGGTCACATACCTAGCCCACCGTACCTTGTCGTGCTTAAAAATGTCTGAGGGAATCCCATCTAAGCCTGGTGATTTTCCCCCTTGTAGGGTTGAAATTACCAATTCTGCTTCTTTATTTGAAAACAGGTTTCCCTTGCAAAATACCACTGGAATAGGTTCTATTGCCACAATATCCCTGTTTTCTGCATACTGGGGTTTAAAATACTCAACCCATGATGCCGCATTAACATTGTTATCTGGGCTATTAGGGGTACCACCTCGGCCCCACTTCACAATTTGCCAAAAAAGTCTAGAATTTCTTGACCCAGAAGCTTCAAGCAACTCTTCCCAATATTCCTCATCCCACTTTTTCTTAGCCTTGCGGATACTAACATTGTAGTGTTTCCTTGCTATACTAATCAAACCCTTGTCTCTGCTTTTAAGTGCCCTACCCAATTCCAATCTGGCTGACCTGCACTGTTTGTTAAACCACCTCGCCATTTTAACTGAGGCTTTTCTATTTACCTTATTTAATCTAGTAAAATATGGTTTTATAAGAGAAAAGAACGTATCGTGTATAGCTGTTATTAAAGAGGAACCAGGTGTTACGGGATTTATTATCTCCAGGGCTGCAATTGCTTTATCCACCTCCGAGTCTATGTAGTTCATTGAAGCCACATTTGCCAACACATTTGGCCATTTAACTCTTCGTGTATCATTGGCCATAACCGGTACAACTTCGCTACGCGGCTCTGGATCGTCTGGCATGACCCTCCACCTGGAATGGGTGACACAAAGGGGATTATGATCACTTTCTAATCTACCCTTAATTTCCATATCACCCACCCCACACCATAACTTAAGGCTACAAATGACATAGTCTATTCTACTTTTACTATGACCATTGTCAAATGTACAATTGCCTCCCTGGTCGCTCTTTGTCCTTCCATTGAGGGCCCTCAAGCCATATTCCAAACATAACGCGTTCAATAGCAAAATATCTTTTGTCCACCGCTTAACTGGTACAAGATTCAGGTTTGGGACACCCCATTGGACATCTTCCTCCTGCCCTAGTGGATGTTCAGTATTTTCTAACGGCTCGAAGGTCCTATTAAAGTCGCCAGCCATAACCACTCTATTTCCCAGGGACTGCGATTCTAGAAAGGAGGATAGAGCCTCTAGGGTAGGGGATTTCCCAGCACTCATACCCCTAGCATAGATATTGTATATGTCTATCGCACCCCCCTTGTCTGGTGATATTCTGAGCAATTGTATATCCTTGCAACCCAGGTCAAGCACTTTTATTTTAACTTGTAAAGTTTGCTTGATCCAAACTGTTAAACCTCCCATAGGTCTGCCCCTTGGGCCTCTACTCGCTGGTATACAAAAATTTAAATAGCCTGGGAGGAAAATTGGGTCGCAAGCCCATGTCTCCTGGAATAAACACATTTCAAACCCGTTGACAAAATCTATCCAATTTTGTGACAGCAATCTAGTACACAGTCCTGCGGTATTCCACGAAAGGAACCTCCCCGTGGTATTGCTATTACAGCTCCCCACATTGATGGCTGGCATAGACGTGTGGTTGGTCAAGCTCTCGCAGTTACATTCCTCTTCTATAACAGTGTTCACACAATTACCAACCCTGCCCTCAGTGACACCCGTATCTAATAAAAGCCTTGATTCACCCACCATATTTCCCATACATACCATGCTATCCCTTCTCACATTTCCATATTCCCTATTAATGGTCGCTCCATTTGGACTTGATGTTACATCCCTTGTTATTGCCAGTGATTTCTCTGGGTTATTCTCCCTAGCCATATTGCCCCCATTTACAATGGGATCAACCGGTCTCCGTCAACATCCCCACCTCAAATTTCCCAACCCATCATGAGGAGTACATGGTTGTCCATAACAGACATTTAGTTGTGGGAGAGGAACATGGAAAGGGTTGATCTCTGCCAAAGGAAAGAAACTGAATCTCCCTGGCTCGTTATTCCCACCAGAATGAGCGTCCACAGGTCTTGGGTAAAAAAAAGTGAGGTCCACAATACCAATCCCACCACTGCTATTACTCCAACCAGGTCTCGTGATCAGTCCTACCACCCTTGGATCTTGGAAGTTAATTATGATACATTCACCCCCCAGTTGTTTCAGGGTACTGCCTATCCAGTTAACCCTTCTAACCCCGATGATCAAACCATCCACTTCCCCAGGTAGAGGTCTGTTAACCCTTAACCAATGCATAACTTATTTTTTAACATTTCATAGGTTTCTCTTTGCCCTTGAAGTAGGGAAGGAACATTGGTAAGGATAGCCACATAGGGGTAGGAATCAGGGGTAAGTTGTATCGGGGGTATCCTAGTCGAGGGTTTTGTCACATAGGGTATTGGTTGGCTTTGTTCCTGGACAACAGGGCGTGGTGGGGCAACATTCTTTGGTACCATGGGAGCCTTATTTCCCTCTAATATATTGCTTACATCACTTGCAAGGCCACCTCTATTTGGCACTTTTGGAGCATGGGGCTTATATGTACCAACACTATTTTTACCTAGATTTTTATCATTGCTTGCCAAAGGACCGTGGCTGGTTGTCAAAGTACTTTGCAGGGGTAAGGTATTAGTGATGACAGGGGTGGCATTCTTTGCTAAATCTTTTCTACCTTTGACTACAGTGCTCTGGGGCTTGGTCTTCCCACAATTACTATTAGTTAGAGCAGTTGATTGGTCATTGGTAGTCTTACTACTTTGACCTTTTCCCTGGGAGCTACTCGCAATACTCGCAGTTGAAGGTTGTAAAACAACCGGGGGGGCACCCACATCTCGCTCAACTGTTTGTTGGGTGTTCATATTTCCTCCCGTTTTGAGGCAAGACTTAATTAAAGATTTGGCAGAAAAAAAATTATCTAAGCTCGCCTGCTCTAGATGGTCCAATTGTTCAGCTAGCTTTTTAAGTCTATCCTCAAAGGGGTTCAAGAGGGACCGTATTAATTTCTCCACTTCTAGAAGAAATTGTGGCTTAGGTGTTGGTGTCCCAGGGGATGCTATGGCAATGGGATCTGGACCTGATGGTAATGGTATCCCAGGGGATACCATTGTTACGGGATCCAAGCCTAATGAAACAACTTCTCCCTCGCCCGCCGGTACCCCAATAGGGTTATCCCCGGTAGTATAACGGCTCAGTTTCCTATGTTTTTTGGGGGGTTTTAGGAACTGGCCTTTCTTTGCAATAACACCCCTTTTCCTTTTTGTGCAAGGTTTAGGTTTTATAGCATGTGCTAAAACACTGGGTTGAGTTGTAAAATGTTGCCCAGTGGGTGAGTTGGTAGAAACACCGGGGGACTTTGCAGGCAAAGTAATGGTTACTATTTCTAGAGGAAAGGTATCCAATGGCTCATTTACTGGGAGTGAAAGATTTGAAAAGTCGTGTACAGCAGGCAGCAAGATAGATGATAAAGGGGTTACCAATGAGGGGAAACTTTGGCTTTTTCGTTTTTCAAGAGGGGTTTTCAACAATTCTATGGACAACCTACGCCCCGCACGTCTTTCTGCCAAGGCGATTTCCCTATCGATATCCTGGGGCAGCCGTTTAAAATAGGTATCTAAGGGGCCCATAACAGCTGCTTCCACTTCACCCACAAATAGCAGCAAAGTGGATGTGTTTGTAGGACGGGCCATATAGATAACCCCTAGGCACCTCAATATATAACAACAAGTACAATCACTATCGCAACTATAATAACTTGCTTACAGTGCTAGTGCGGCAAATGTCAGTGGGATGGCCCAGCCCGGCCTCCGTCGGCCCCGGACGGCCACAGACGGTCCCGCCCTTGTCCCGGGCTTCTCCCGGCTGCTCCCACGCGCTCCCGCACAGCGGGATTAGCTATAACTAATATAGGGGCTCTGGGTAGATAGGAGGTGCGGTCAGGGAGAGCGGCCCAGCTGGTGTAACTCCGGGCTAGCAGCGCTCCTGGGTAATGTAGTCCCAGTGCAGCGCTACACTCGCTCGCAGCCCTGATGACAGCACACGCCTCCTGGTATGATGGCAAAGTCCTTTAGATAACAGCAAGTTGCGACCCCACGAAGCGGGACCCGCGAAGCGGGTTCCGCGAGAGGTAGCAGGAAACTGGAACAGCACAAATCCAAACGTGGTCAGAGTCAGCAAAGCGTCCAACTGAGGTCCTAGGGCGTTTACTTTTTATCCTGTTCTGGTACAAGAGGTGCGGTCAGGGAGAGCGGCCCAGCTGGTGTAACTCCGGGCTAGCAGCGCTCCTGGGTAATGTAGTCCCAGCGCAGAGCTACACTCGCTCGCAGCCCTGATGACAGCACACGCCTCCTGGTATGATGGCAAAGTCCTTTAGATAACAGCAAGTTGCCCCCCCACGAAGCGGGACCCGCGAAGCGGGTTCCGCGAGAGGTAGCAGGAAACTGGAACAGCACAAATCCAAACATGGTCAGAGTCAGCAAAGCGTCCCATTCAGTTGTCTCCCAGGTATAAAACCTCTTTGGGTAAGGTGGATAACCTCCCAAATTGCTTTAGCCAGCCGAGCTGCAATAACCCCAGAAAAGTTCTTATCATCTGTGCTTAGTAGCGAAATCAGCCTGTAGGAATCTATCTTTGTGGATCTTTGTTAGGCTTCTGGATCATAGTGACTGTAGCTTCTAGCCAAAATTGGGGAACCCTGTTTCCACCCAAGTAAACCTTAATAAAGAAAACATGAAGAGCAGGGGTTACAATGTCTAAAATACAAAGATAGACTTCTACAGGGAGACCATCCGGCCCAGCTGCCTTTCCCTTAACCATTCTTTTACACTGAGCCCTTATCTCCCCCTCTGTAATTTCACCTTCAAGAAATTTCACATACTCTGACAATAACCGAGGGAGAGTTGTCAGCATAAGCCATTCTTTTATTTCTCCAGGCTAGGTGAGATATCCTCTTTATATAACTCCTCCATATATCTGCAAGCCTCATTACACATATCTAGATTAGTGTGCAAAGGGCTCCTGTTTCGCCACAGATTAGCTCTCGAATTGTGGTCCTGGCGCTATCTGCTTTTACTTTCCAGGCTAGTAGCGAGCCGCACTTTTCCCCGTACTCGAAATGTTGGAGTTTGCTCGCCATCCACTTATCCAAAGAGATTTTATCTATTTTTGCCCTAAAAGCAGCTTGTAGCCCCTCCAATTCTTTGTTTAGAGCCCCTACTCTGTTTGAGTCCTCAATGGACGCCCTCTGCAGCTTTGTTCTTGATATATTGGATAGCCCTTTCTCTGTCTTGCTTCTCAGCCCGATATTTCCCTATCATGTTCGAGGTTAGAAGCCCCCTTAAATAGTCTTTAAAGACATCCCAGACAATGTTTGCCTCTGCGGAATCATTAGTAATACAAAAAAACACTCTGATTTATTTCTTAAGTCTTCAATAACCTTGTGTTTCAATGTCCATTTTAAATTACTACTGGGTCTGAGATCCAGAGGAACCAAGCGCCCTTAACCCCTTGCATGCACAGCAAATTTTCCCGCTGTGCAGGTCATTTACATAGTGGCCGGGATTCGGATGGCCCCCGGCCATCATGAGCACACTCCCACAGGCCGTCATGAGAATGTAAGGGGTTAAAACCCTGAGTCTAACACATTTTTGTGCCTATGTTATACTTTCCAGGAGAAAAATACCAACCATTTGTTCATGTTTTATGAGTCTGTAAAGGCCTAGGTGTGATAATGAATTAAAATCATCTATATTCATTTGTAACATGACCTTTCTGTTTTTTTTTTACTTATCAGCCAGGGATCATTAAGGCAGCTCTAGAGCATGTTTCAAAGTGCTTTCTCCTTAAAGTTGCTGTTTCAAGTATGGACTGATAACGGGGAAAAATAATGGTATTAGGTGATGTTCCTACTTTTTATACTGCCAGGACATCAACAATGTTAATCGAGCCAATCTTTGGAGAAAATTAGCTCTTTGGGGGATCCCCGCTCCTCTTTTAAACCTCTTGATCGAACTGCATTCCACCACGTGGGTTCAGGTGAAGCTTGGGAACGGTACCCATCTCTCGAGGCGTATACCAGCAACAAAAGACCTCAAGCAGGGCTGCGTTTTAGCACCAACCCTTTTTAACTTACTCACAGCCGACCTGCCACCTGCTCTAGAAGCCTGCAACGCGCACGCCCCCGACTAGGGGGTCAAGCCTTGCCTAGCATATCCTATGCAGACGATGTGGTCCTGGTTAGTCATACCAAAGTAGGACTACAACATCTCATCAACACACTGCATGGATACGCAGAAGAGAACCTTCTCGAAGTAAACATTGACAAAACTAAAGTACTGTCAATAAATGGGAATAAAAAGTCCCACTCTTGGTTCCTTGGAACAAAGGCAATTGCGAACTGCTTCGAATATAAATATCTTGGCGTTATAGTTGACAGGGGAGGCGGTTTCTCAAATCACCTTGAGACCACAAAGAGGAAAGGCATGCTGATTGCGACAACACTTAGACAACTTAAAACCAAACTGACCGGCCCCACTTTTCTACCATTGCTTCGTGTTGCCCAAGTCAAAATTCAGTCATCCATTACCTATGGCAGCGAAGCACTAAGGGGCACAGATGCGAAATTGCTGGACACTATCATTTAAAAAGCGTACAGAGTCCTCTTAAATTTACCATCTTACACCTCACAAGCCCAGATCCAGTTAGAATTTGGACTAACAAAAGAACTGCTAGCAAGGAGAGGATCATATATTAAGTGTTGGTACAAAATAAAGAATTCACCTGAGAACACACTGAACCTTCAGCTTTGGCAAGATTTGTGCAGCAACTCCATCGCACCGGCAAAAAAATACTTAGAGGAGTCACGGGTTATTACAGGACTAAAAGAACTATGGGAAACTCCACTACTGCACGTACGATTTAAGCACGCAGTAAACAAGGGCATAAAGAGACTCTCTTTTATAGAGGATAAAGCCACCTTTGCCCATAGGTGCCACGCCTGGATGATTCTGAGCACCTATAAATCACCCGGGTTACAGGCTTACTTTGGACTGGGGTATTGCAGGAAAACAAAAGAAGCCTTCCTAAAATACAGGCTAGGAACTCTACCAGCCATACCCCATCTACAACCATGGCTGAGAAGTAACTGTGGGACAATATGTAGGTTATGCGGTGCAGGGAAAGAAGATATCGAACATTTGCCATACCCCTGTTCGAAGCTAAAAGAGGAAAGAGTAGCTCTCTTGAATACAGAATACGCACACGGAGACAAGCAGTCCTTGCATGCTTTGATCCAAGACTTCCGCTGATAAATCGGATATTGGTAACAATTTTTAAATTAGTGTGCTCAAACTATCCAACTAAGATGTTGGTGGTTTAGAAAAACAATGAATTATGGACACTTCTCAAGCCCTCATTTTACAACTATTGTATTTTCTTAACAATTAAGATTTCTATTTAAAAAAAAAAAAGAAATATTGATGAAATGCGCATCCAAATGTATTTTTGTAATGGTTTTAATTAATCAGAAACAATACAACTTTTACTTACTTACTTACTTACTTACTGCCAGGACATTGTGGAATCTGTTTTTCTTAATTTGTAATGTTTAATGCATGGAGACATCAAGCTCATGCTAACTTAAGTCAGTTTTGTGCTTTCTTCCATTTTCGATGTGATATCAAAACATATCACATGATCACTGTTGCTGTTGTTTTTCACTGTTATAAAGATTTGAGGTCTGTACATTTAAAAGACTTAGCCTTTCCTAGTCACATTGAACTATATGTACCTAATCAAGGACAACTTTAATGTCACTCTCAGACCAAATAACATAGTGTGTAACAAGCCATGTCCCCTTTATAAACTCTGGGAATGCCTGAGTCAAATATAGTAGATTTGTGAGAGAATTCTTGAATGTATTTTGCAGTGAAATGTTTCTTCTTGCCTGTTCCCATTGGTGCATCCCAGTGAACCATGTATTTTGTAGTGAATGTACGAAATTCTTTGTCTAAAGTCCTATAGAAGGACACCATTTTTCATGTTAGCAGCTCACCATTTTCCCACTCTTAAAAGGTAAATCTATGCTGGATTTCCTGTAGAACTTTACTGAGTTCTTCTTTTATTTTTCTGATGTATATGCTAAATTGATTAATGGTCTGGCTTATGTATTCCTGTACTCATATTATTTGAGTAAACTTTTACACTCTAGTCCTTGTCTGTCATTCCTATTGAGAATGTTTACAGCTTCATCTTAATTTATGGGATTTAATAAAGAGACAGGTCTATCGGGGACCACAACAGTCCATTAGAGCCTACACCACTCCCAGTCCAATCCGTTGGTGTGCATTGGGCAAGTAAATGAAACACTGACTTGTGTGCCGACAGATCTGGTAGCAGAGCTGATGGTTCCAACTGGATCCATCAGGCACTGAGTGAACCTAGTCGGATGAGGTAAAATGACCATATAACCGATTACTAGAGCTTAATGGTTCAGGCTGTCTTGCCCGATAATCAGATTGACCCAGCCCTCTCTGATCCTGATTATCAAAGGTTATGGAGAGATGAGGTGGCTGTTGTGGTAACCCAGAAAGAACAACATGAGTATCAACAGGGTTTTGTGTGTGTGCAAAAACCAGATGAGAACTGTGGTGCAAAGCAGTGCATGTTGGGAGTTGTAGTGAGAATTGCTTTGGTGAATTGCAGTAGACATACTTTAAATTGGCACAGTAGACTACCGCAGAGCGAGTGTTTACTACCGCTTGAAAGTGGATGGTATTTTCTGAATAGTAGAAATTCTGTCTAGGAGCAGACAAACGTAACAGTGAGAAAGGTGGGAAGAGTTCAGGAGAAGACGGCAGTATACGGGTGCTTACATCTGCAGGTGTCATGCAGGGATTGGCTGGCTACGTGCATGTGGCTCAGCCAATACCACAAATCAACAGCGAAAAATGGTGAATTACAGTTCCCACAAAGTGGCACTTTCCAAATATCAAGAATAGAAAATCTGAGAAGGAGAATGTATGTCTTAAGACCTTAACCTAGACCCAGTTTGAGGCCTAGAATCTTTGAGAGTAGGTTGTAAACAAAAAGAAGAGAATGAGATTTGCGTTAAAGGTGCTTGATGAGGCTTATTAGTGGATAACTGCACAGGACAATGAGATGCAGAATAGTTCGAGGGAGAAATTGATTCAGATGATAGGAGCTTATCCACTGAGGGAGAGCGAAGACAGAGAGAAGGAAAAGTCTTTTGATAAAAAGAAGCCTAGGGATGAGACAGAGGTAGATAGTGAGGAGGAGGATGCCTTCATAGATGAGTTCCTCGGAATAAGCCCAACCCCATATAATGATGAAGTGGCACCAGTTGTCATACCTCAGACAGTTTCCGAAAATGGAGTGAGCATCAGGACCACTTCGGAAGCTAGTGCACCTCCAATTTATACTGATAACACTGTCTCACCCCGTCCAGACCTCAGCACCTAATGCAGTGGGTAAGTCGCAATCTTCAGCCAGCCTAATTGTTTCTCCCATACAATGATCACTAGCACACCCCAGAGTCATATCCTTCATAGCATTCCCCTGAATTTTGCCTATATGTCCAGTATAGTAGATTCTGGAACCCTATAGGGAGAGGCCTTAGGAACTCCTTTGACAGGAGGTACCATAACCACCACGACTCCACAAACTACTCCTCAACCCAAGCAACAGATTCCTGAGAAACTCAATGTTGCTCAACTAAAAATAGAGATTGAAGAGACTGTAAAAGGCAACATAGGGTTGAATTTCTTTGGACATTATAATGAGAAGTTGCTTTCCCTGAGTAAAAGAGGCTGCAAAGGTGGTGCAAGAACCATATGCAAAAATAGAGAGAGTGACAGACAAATGTGGATTTCATCTAATGCAAAGGAAGAAATTGCGAAAGAATGTCAGGATGAATATGGGTGGCAAGGAATTGAGATTGTTAAAACTGAAGGTATTTAAGCTACAAGTAAAAGAACTGATCAAGAGTATCAGTGAGTTGAGTGATTTAGATACATTTAGGGAGCTGTGGTCTAAGAAAGAAAGGTTGAAGGTGAAACAGAAGACAGAATCTACTGGGGATGATGAGGGAGAAGTCACCGTAGTTGTGTATATGCAAAGCGTTCTGTTTCAGGTAACCCAAATCTATCCTTGATCTCCTCAAATGTGAGAATTTGCTGGTTTAAAAAAAAGGGAGCCCACCATTAGACACTTCTTTCCTCTCGATGCTTTGAAGGCAAGGCCTTCCACCCTGAAGAAAAAACTGAATTTTATGAGATGGGTGTGTAGGCATTGGTGGCCACCGTAAACAAAGGGTGGTGGGAGCACCGGGTGTTAATAAAAATAATAAAAAATAAACATACCTTAAGGTGCCGGCCACCTCTTGCGTCACACCTCCTGTGATCTTCCTGGTCCCAGCAGCCCCTCCGACAGACTCCCTGTACAATCTCAGCACTGCTCTTATACTATGAGAGCCGCATGGGCTGAAAAGACGCTCCGCTTAGGCCGGGGAGTCCATGGGGTTTCTCCAGCACAGCTGTTCAATACAGCCAGGCTCGAGAAACCTAAGTGAGCATGTGTGTTTGGCTATCCTGAGACGGCTGGCCAAATACATATGCGCATTTAGGGAGTGCACATAGCACTCATCCTGCCATGCCCCGCCTCTCCATGCACAAGCCGGCTCTGAGACCGGTAAATGAAAAATAAAACGATGCTAGAACATCGTTTTATTTTTCATTCGCTGGCTCTGAGCCAGGAAGTGGGGCGACGCTCCTCCGCCATTGCTGAGGAGGAGACGTTGTGTGCATGGTAAAGGTAAGATGTGAAGCTTGGTTTCGAAGCAAGTCTATCTCATATCATCAGAGTTTAGTCCCGACTTCTCTGTGACTTGCGAAGCAAAGGTACTTCCCTCATCGGGCTGTAGTGATTACCTGGCCTACATTGTTTTGCAGTTTCTTTCTTCCCCCATTGAACAACATATTGGATTTGAGCTGTCTAAAAATACGATAATATGTGTGGACGAGTTGGTCCTCCTTGTTTGACTGATCAATAGAGGATTGTGCTAGTGATTTGTGGGAGGTTTATTTTGCCAAAGTGAAGCATTTTTCAAGATTTGTATCTGTTTTATCATTATAGGTGAGACTGTGAGCAAAATCGTCTGGAATAAGTAAAAGTTCAGGGGTAGAATCCTCATTCTGACCACTGCTAATCAACCCAGACAAGAGATGTTTTTACTGTACCATCTCTGGCAGTCCTGCTGAATGTCTTTGAGTAACCTGGATTAATACAGGGTCACTACCTGTGATGTGCGGGAAAGGGTGAATCCTACATAAATAGGGCTCCCATGTTTATGGGATTTTATTTTTTAACATGTCCGTCTGTATTTATCCATATTTATTTGTTGTACATCTTATCAGTATTCATCCATATTTATTTTGAGTTTAGTGAACAAATGAAGTTTTACCTTGTATATTTCCATATTTATCTAACTAATATATGTGCACACATACTTTGCTGCCATTCTGGTTTAGCACACTAAAAAGACAAATATATTGAAACAAAACACCCAAAATTATAAGCATTAAAACACAACCAAATGTTGGGATATGGAGTTATTTAAGGAAATCTCATCCTATTAAGCGAGATCTCTCCCAATGTTTAGTCTCCCCATGCTGTCAATATGCACAGCTTGTGGCCTGGATTTCAAGAATGATAGCTTAGAGAATCACTCAAAAGAAACCCAATTATCTGTATTTTTCTGCTTTGAAAAATAATTACATATAGGAAACACACTACTTTGCGTCTTTATTTATCTGTAAAAAACAGCAAACATGGAACACTGGCAGGCTTGTACATAAGGTATCAAGCTCTGGACCATGGAGAAGGTATGAGGGTGTCCAGTACTGACTCTTTGTGTGTTTTGGGATATAGTGGGCGCGCATCCAGCTTAGCATGGTGAATTTTGAAATATGATACAGCTGGAAATATCCCAAGCTCCTCAACCGCCTGAGGCATTGAGGTCAAGGATTCCATTTGAGAGCGCAGGTCATCTGCAAACATTGTATCTTTGCTGACGTTTGCCCCCATAATCAGTTTGTTTATTGCAGATTGCATTGGTGACTCGTTCGAGGGTGAGTGCAAAAATGAGAGGAGAGAGAGAACATCGCTCCCTGCCCAATGCATCATTGTAATGCAATCGGAAGGGAGGATGTGCCGTTAAACCTCATATTAACTGTGGGGCAGCGAGTATTCACAATGACCCTGTTCAGGAAGTGGTGGAAAAGGCCAAACCTCTGTAGAACACACTCCATGTTAGTTCAATCAATTGATTGACACAGGCAGCATATGTTTGCATTTCCTTTTCATGTTAGCGATTATGTGCAACAGTTTTTCTGCTATCACTACACTGACAACCCTGGTGTAAAGTCCACCTGGGCTGTCTACTATCTTCAGGAGACTTATCTATGTCTACCATGTTCGGGAGAAGGAAACATAGTCTTTGCGCCAGGATACCAGTGAGAAGCTTCACGTTGATATTCAGGAAGGATGTGCAAAGGGATGGGTCTTTTTCTGCTTTTGAACAACCAACAGTGCTGCCTCATGCATCGTGCTGGGCAGTGCTTCCTCGTTGGGGCAGCAGTTAAAAAGTTATGTTAGGTTAGGGGACAATTCTGCACAGAAGAACTTAGAAAAAGTTGACTCAGTAGCCATCTGGTCCATGAGATTTACCTGCTTTGAGTTTTGAGACCACTACTAAAACCTCCTCCTTTGAAATGGGTTCATTTAGGGATCACTGCCATCACTGGGGAATAGACCAGGGTAGATGATTCTCCTGATAATGGGAGACTGAATCATGGCTCATCAATTCTGCGGCACGTAGCTGTTGGTAAAACATAGGAAATGCCTCTGCTATAGTCAACTTATACAGTAACCCTTTCACTATTTTCTATGTTATGTATCCTCTCCTCATTGACTTTGGCCTGCAGTTGCTCAGCCAAGAGCTTTTCTGTCATATTGGCTGAAGAATAATAGTGCTGCCTTTTGTGGAGGAAGACATATTCTGCATTGTTCCAACCCAGAGCTTTTAGTTATGCCCTTGCTGTGCAGACCTTGGGCCAGTTTCCTTAGGATGGGTCTTGTTTATTGGAGGGGTGGAGTCCATGTGCCGCTTCAAGGCAGGTTTTAGTTTCCGTTTCTGTTCAAGGTGCTTCTTTTTATATTGGGCCACAAGTGTTTACATTAAGGGTCTCACAAAGGCTTTTTAAAATTACCTCTAGAGTGTCATTCCTCTTTAAGAATCTTGTGATCTCCTATTTTAGGGACATTCCTGCTTGCCGGACCAGTTAGTAAATAATATTTAAGTCTCCAAGAGGTGTGTCTGGGGGAGGATGCATCTAGGTCAAATCAAATCAAATCAAAATGAGCTTTATTCGATTTTGAGCATTAAAATCATAAAAGCAAACATATAGAAAGAGAAAATTCATCAGCATGTGTTACATTAAAAAAATCATTAACACACGGCTAGCAAGCGGTAAGTTCTGATAAGTTCATAATATGCTTGTAAACATATTGTGGTTTCCTTGGGTAGACATTCCAATACACATTTCCCAAAATTCAGTTGTTAATAGCTTTCCTTCTCCTCAATACATTCTTTAGGAAGCCCACCATAGAACCAATACAATAATAGTTATCCATCATCTGTAGATATGTAAAGGCAGGGTGACATTGCCTCCATCCTCCCTGTTTTAATAGTGGGTTTAACCATCTAAGCCTCTCAGTAGTATAAAACTTACAGAATAAAACCACATGTATTGTGCTTTTGGCGTGAAACTTTATCACAAGGACATCGGCAGAGTTCCCCTGACCAGTCATTAATGGTTGGGTATGTAGTTAGATGGTGAAAGGTCCCAAACCTGAATCTGGTCAAAAGGTATCTGTCATATCTGCCCAAAACGTGCTGCAGATATGGTTGGATATTACGCGTGGTAGTGATCAGTTGATGATGGATCACCATGGGTTTAATCAACTCAAGAGTTAACCTATTTTCTTCTAGGTGAGTCATGCAAACTTTTTAAAACTCTTTTCGTTTAATAAAATTCATACTATCGGGCGAGGTAAAATATTCTGGGTGGCCAATGTCCTGCATAAAAGTTTCAACATATTTCAGCCATAAACTTTAACGGACATTGTCTAGTCTCATTGCATCCCTTATTATTTGCCTGTTAAGGCCAGCACTCTCTGTGGTCCAAATTCTATCCCATAGCAATACTGGCTGGGCCTTAATCAGGTCAGAAATATATGCAACTCCCAGCTCCGAATGACAATTTAAAACTGGTGCACTGGTTGGAACACTTAGAAGGGACCTCAAAAATAAATTTTCCGTGCGCTGAATTAAAGTGCAGTCTTGGAGTCCCCAGTTTCCTGCCCCGTAAACTGCTATGCTCACGCACTTTGCCTGGTATAACTTTAATAAAATTTCTGGTGGCCTTTTCCCTAATATTTTAGAAAAGTTAAAAAGAGCTGCAATGGACTTCATAAAAAGTAAGGACCTAGCCTTAACTGCTGGGGCCCTAGAACCAGATCTATCAAAAAGCACACCCAGATAACTAAATGAGGAGATGGTTTACCACCTTGCTCCCCCCACCTGAAAACTTCCATTCTTAATTTTCGTTGTCCCGCATGACATCACAAAACTTTTCTTGGCGTTCAATTTTAGGCCAAGCCTATCCATAAAAGTAGTATAAAAAGAAAGAGCCCTTTGTAAACCTACTTGGGTGTGGGCCATGAGGACAGCATCATCGGCATAGAGGAGGGATGCAATCGGGCGGGTGTTAACAAATGGCGGATCCCTAGTATGTGACACCAACTCCTGTTCCAAAGCGTTGGTGTATAAAGAGAACAGGAGTGGTGCCAATACGAATCCCTGCCTTACGCCTTGTTCTATTTTAAATGAGGCGGTACACTCGCCCTTGATACTGTAGCGGACCTTTGCACTGGCTCCGATATATAACTGTCTTAAAAACTAAATTAAAACAGGGTCGACTTTCAATTCATTAAGGACACCCCACAACTTTTCACGGACTACACAATCGAAAGCCGCTGAAAGGTCTACAAAGGCCAAATAGAACTTCCCTGCTTTGGCCTTAGTATATTTACCAATTAAAATATTTAAGTTCAAAATCTGCTCGTTAGTTCCTAAGCCAGCTCTAAAATCATATTGGACGATGCTTAAAATGCATTTGGTCCATCCCTATAATCGATCTAGAACGATCCTGCATGCTACCTTCCTCAGGGAATCCAACAAAGATATCGGGCAGTAGCAAGCAGGTTTCTCTCGAACACCCTTTTTAAAAATAGGGATTATGATGGATTCGGACCATGTGGTGCTAATGAATCCTCTTACGCAACATGCTAGTAAAACCCTGGTTAAAATAGGGCTCCAAACCTCCAGATTTGACTTGTAGAGGTCAATTGGTAACCTGTCAGGGCCAGTGGCTTTACCACTCTTACTTGCTTTAACTGCGGCATTTAGATCCTGAAGCGAGATATCACATTTGATAGGTGTAAAAGACTGATCTACACTCGCTGTTTCGGGCCTCTGGGAAGCTTCCTCATTGGACTTCTGTCTTGCATATACGTTAGAAAAGAAGTCCATCCAGGTCTGTTCTGCTATAGTCAGCTCAATGGCTGGTACATCTGTTTTTATTAATAAGGAAAGGTACGTTTACTGCTGCCCAAAATTTTGAGCTATCTTTAGACTCGGCGGCCTCACTAAGGTTCTTCCAGGCCTTATCTTTCAGCTCGGATATCCTATTTTTCCTTGCTTCATTATACAGCGTTCTACATGCCCTAATCTTGTTCATATCTCTCACCTCACCGTGTAAGGCATTCTTTAGGTTTGAATAGCTTTTGGTACGATTTTTATCAAACCAACCTTTCTTCGTGTTGCGTGTGCCTTTATGTTCTTTAAATAGAGTGTTTCTAACATCTCAGTAATATTATAAAAAGCAGCTTAAACATCATCATGTTTCGGGCTATCGCTTAGACTTTTTAGGATTGGATCTAGTACCTTTTCTACTATCTCTGTACTTAATTCCATAGGGTCCCTGCTTCCCCAGCGGATAGCATATCCATTTTTTCTTCCCAGTTCGATGTCCTGCACTCATGCTATTTTATTACAAGTTCTCTTTGGCACCCAGCTTGGGACTGCTGTGTTCACACTGATAGCCAAGTGGTCACTCATAACGTTGGGATGGATGTCATAGGCTTTCATGTGGCTAGCGTAGCGGTTTGGGATGATGATGAAATCAGTTGATTTAGCGCCTCTCCCTTTAAATGTTTATCTAAACTCCACTGTAGGCAAACACAAGCAGTTTGAAAATCCCAAATCGTGTTTAAACATGATTTCATTAAACAGCTCGCCTTTTGTGGTGTGTTGAAAGTGGAATGATGGATCATCATTATCCAAGGTTAAACCAAACTTCCCGGATTCCGCCACTGGACACAAACTAGTATTAAAATCCCCGCCCCAAATAGGTATAATTTCAGTGTTGGCCTTTGATTCTGAATTGGCAATATCTCCACTGACCTTCTCTAATATGGCTCCCAGCTGGCCTATTTCGATGTTGTTATAGAAATTTACAAGGAGCAGTGTCTTCCGTAAGGCTTGGGAACTAAGGGTCATGACGCGGACAGTTGCCTGCTAGCTAACTACATGAGGGCAAGAAACAAAATGGATGCCGTATCTAAAATGGAACCCGAGGGTTCAGATGAAGAAACGCGTAAATAAAGCGAACCCTTCCAAGTAGTGTAGCGTAAACGCGTACACTTACTAAACTCGTCATTTACGGTTCATAGATACCAAACTTGCCCATTTTCGATCATGCCCAAAACATCATAACGATTCTCACGGAACCTCAGACGCTCCTTTTGCCCTCATGTAGGCAAGCACTAGTCGAAATCAGAATCGATTTCAATATTCATCAGATCATTCAGGTGTTGCTGGAACATTATCCTATCCATCAATGCCTCTTTGGTAACAGATGGCCTTCTTATACACGTAGTAGCACAAAGGCCACATAAGGCAGGACCACACTGCACACAAAGACAACACGTGAACAAAAACGTCACAACAATCCCTATAATCATCAGAATCTTCCAACCCCAGGTCGACATCAGGCCCCAAAACCATCCTAGAAGCGTCCAATCTCCCTCGTCCACGTGTATGGACTCTGAGATTTTATGCAACTTTGAGATGGCTTGATAGACAGTTGGAGCATTATCAGGTATAAAAATGCAACAACTCGAATGGATGACCTTACACACACCACCTCTATCTGCTAGTACAACGTCTAGAACCATACGGTTCTGTAGCGTCATAAGTCTATCCGCTTGAAGCTCTGCTGTCAGGTTACCAAGGGCGCTTGCAGTGATATTAGCAGTCGATTCAACCACACGAGTCAGCTGTCTCAAGTTCCTACTATTAACCATAGGACCCCAAAACGGTAGAAAACCCTTAAAGAAGTCTCCTGCCTCTTGACCAGCAGTATCCTCTATACTAATAACACCTCTCACAACTCTAGTCTTGTGATAGTCTGAGGCGACAGTGAAAGTCGGTGGTAGAAGATTCGCGATATAACAGGTGCCTGAGAAATCACGAGGCAACCATGTATAAGCACGATCGTAACACACAAAATAAGTACCCTTGGCAGTCAGAAAGACAGGGGAAGAGAGCATCGGTAAGACATACGTCTCAGTATAAGCACTCTTCCCAAACTGAGCTCTCGGATTTTGACCAAGACCTTGCAGACAGAAGCGACCAAGGTGAGGTACGATCCAAATCGGAGACGAGCTCTTAAGCTGTCTATCACCCACTGATATACTATACTCAATCTCACTCAGATCCTTATATGCTCGCACCTCCTCCTCCTGGATAAGCGATGCATCAAAAATGTCTCTATCTAAATCAGCAATAGCTATCGCCAAAGACTTGTGGTACGGGCCAGGACCAAAGTTTACTGAGCGTGGTTCTCGATGGGGGTAGGAATCTAGTGCACTACGGAACATAGTTTGGAATGCTCGAGCTGACCCCTGGGAACTATAAGGAAGAACCAAATACGGAATACCCTTATCCATGGTATGTGGCATTAACCCACACACCCAACAGTTGGTAGTATTCATCACCAACTGATGCTGATGCAGGAGTTGAACAAAGGAATTGTTCATAAATTCCGCACGTCTGACTTGTTCATGTTGAGGCAGAAGATGAAAGGAATGTGGAGAAATAGTGGAGGCAAAATTCAAATCATGTGAAGGAGGAGTAGGCGAAATAGAAGGCAATAATAATTGAATCCCAAAATACGCTCCACCCACCAGTAGCATAGAAACAGTTAGGAACAACATAAAAATCTGCAACAAAAAACATTTTGTACGAAACACCTTATGCAATTTAGATCTTTGCGCCGACATTTCCTCTCTCTTCGACAGCATAGCAAATTCCATCCTCTAAAAAACCGTCCGTGGCGTTCTTGATGCACTTCGTTCTGAGTAGCGATTATCAATTCCCAGGAGTTCCCAGAAATCGACAAAAGAAATCGACCTAGTGTCAATAACCTGCTAAACAGAAGGAAGTACCCGCACGGCCCTACGGCCAACCCAGATGATAGGTTTTACATGAATTGAGCATTCAATTTAATATAAGTCTCTTAGCTGCACGAAAAGAAAAGGGTACACACAATATAAAATGTCCACGATATTCAAAGCAAATGTAAGGGGGTAATGTAAAATCAAAAATAATAAAAGAAATTTATTTGTCCTTATTGCGTGGTCGAAGAAAATATCGACATCTCCCGGGTCGAGTCTGTTCTTCAAACAACGGTTCAGATGGCAAAGCACTGTTCGATTGCTCAGGTAATAATCCAGGACTTGAACTCTCCTCTAGTGATGACGTAGGTAAAGTTTCGGTTGATTCAACAGAGATGTCTGATTGCACTAAATCGGTCTTTACAAGCTGAGCATCACTGAATGGTATAAAACCCGGGACCGTACTGGTCTCTGTCGAGGCGACTCCTTTCTTGATCCATGCATCTGCTGGCAAGGGAAACGGAACTTTCTTGGTGTGGGTGGCATGCACCCAATGCTTTCTGCCTTCCAGTCGAACCGCCGTCCTTGTTGCCAGTAACACCTGGTGGGGACCCACGAACCTTGGCTCAAGATTGCGTTTTCGTCCAAAGTTCCGGGTAAGCACCCAGTCACCTGGTTGGAGCCGAGGACCAGGTCCCTCAGTTTGTGCCGGTAAAGCTTCAAAGACCTGTTGATGAATCAAACTCAATTTAGCAGTCAGATCATAAAGATAGTCAATCAACATTGGATATTCAATTTTGTTAAACTCCTTAGGCCTCGGAACTCCCCAAATATTCGCAGGACGGCCGAACACAATCTCATATGGGCTAAGCCCTACTCGAGAGTGCACGGTTGCCCTGGTCGATAAGAGAGCTAAAGGCAAAGCATCCGGCCACGATAAACCAGTCGTTGCCTGGATTTTGGCAAGTTTCAGTTTCAGGGTGCCATTATATCCTTCCACCAAACCTGCCGACTGAGGATGATTAGCGCTATGAAATTTTTGGACTATGCCTAGGCCACGACACACACTCTTCATCACACTTCCCACAAACTCACTTCCGTTATCTGACCATACAATCCGTTGCATTCCATACCTAGGGAAATATTCCTTGAGCAGGATTTTTGCTGTTGACAGGGCAGTATTATCCTTAAGAGGGTAGGCCTCAATCCATCTGGAGAACGCACAAACCACAACTAAAACATACTTCAGATTATTGCATCTCTCCATATGGATGAAATCCAATTGGATAACTTCAAAGGGACATGTAGGGGGAGCAGTGTGACCAGGTGGAGTGGGGGTGCCCTTACCAGGATTATACATCAAACATACCATACAGTTCTTAACCACTCTCTCCGCACACTTAGTAATCCCATCATTCTTCCATATAGGAGACAACAACTTGCATATGCCTTTCGCGCTAATATGTGCTGTGCCATGAGCCATAGTAACAACAGCAAGCACATATGCATCTGGTAACATCCATCTCTGTTTTTCTGACAAGTCAACCCAACATCCATTCCCGTCTAACTTTCCCGTGCTTTCTTTCCACTTAGTCTTTTCCATCTCAGTGGCCTCGTTCTGTATTTCCTTCACACTTTCAATTGTGTCTTCACACATGCTAGTCTCCGCTGGCCATCTTACTGAACTTGTAACATACATTCGATGTGTCAGATCTCTGGCTGTCTCCTTAGCAGTCTCGTCCGCAAATGCATTACCACGGCCCACATCATCTGTCACTTTCCGATGCGCACTACATTTAATTATGGCCACCTGCTTAGGCAATGTAAGTGCATCTAAAAGGTCATTCACAAGCTGTCCATGCTGAATCTTCGTGCCATGCGACGTAAAGAATCCTCTTTCTCTCCACAATCGACCAAAACTATGCGCTACGCCAAATGCATACTGACTATCGGTAAACACATTCACCCGCTTTCCTCTAGATAACACACACGCTCTTGTCAACGCAATCAATTCGGCCGCTTGAGCCGAATTCTGACTCAATCTCGCAGTTTCCACAACTGTACTCAATGTCACTACAGCATACGCAGTCGTTACATCACCATTCAGCAACTTAAAGCACGAACCATCAACATACAAAGTACCATCGGGATCTACCAATGGAGTGTTTTTCAGGTCAATACGACCTTTCGTCTCTTCTTCAGTTCTTAAGTAGCAATCATGTGGTACTACATCACCTGATTCCATGCTGACCGGCAACAACGTTGCTGGGTTCAACACATTACAACGTTTTATTCGTATATGACTTGCCAAAAGTGTCAACTCATAGCCAGACAACCTTGCACTCGTCAGGTGTTAAGTTTTTGCTCGATTCAAGAGAGTGTCAACTGCATGCGGAACCATCACCGTAAGCACATTATCCATGACCAGACCTGCGGACTGTCGAATGGACACCGCAGCTGCCGCTGTTGCTCTTAAACAACTCGGCAATGCTCTAGCTACTGGGTCTAAGGTCGAGGAAAAATTTGCACATGGACGTTGTTTGTCGCCAAATTGTTGCGTCAAGACACTCAACGCACAACCATCCCTCTCGTGAACGTATAGTGTAAACGGCTTACTGTAGTCAGGGGTGCCTAACACAGGAGCCGAACACAACGCATCACGTAATTCAGAAAAACTTGTCTGACACTCTTCAGTCCATGGTAAAGGAGTCGGAACATCCTTACACGTAAGAGCTAACAATGGTTTCGCTAACAATGAAAAATTTGGAATCCATTGTCTGCAGTATGATGTAATACCTAGAAAGGCACGTACATCTCTCTGAGTTCTTGGCACAGTCATTCGAGCAATCGCTGCTATTCTTCCTGGGGTCAACCTTCTCCCTTCTTTTGACAATAAGTGACCCAAATAGGTTACTTCTTGACAACAATATTGCAGCTTGGAAGGTGACACCTTGTGCTGTAGGTCACATAGATGTTGCAACAATGATACAGTAGCAGATCTGCAAATAGCTTCGGTATCTACAGCCACCAATAGATCGTCAACGTATTGGATCAAAGCCGCACCCGTCGGTAACACAAATGCATCAAGTTGACTTTTAAGGGCTTGGCTGTAGATCGATGGACTCTCACAGTAGCCCTGTGGTGCACGTTTAAACCTAAAACTGCGACCACCTAATGAGAATCCGAATAGGTCTCTGCTTTCCTCAGCGATCGGAATACTAAAGAAAGCATTCTTCAGATCGATCACCGTAAACCAGGAGGCAGAAGCTGGAATCAGGGTCAGCAAGGCCGTGATATCAGGCACCACAGGAAACTGTGGGATCACGATTTTATTCACTTCTCTCAAATCAATTATAAAACGGTACACAGGAGGCTTAGATGGATCGGTTCGTTTCAAAATGGGTAACACAGGACTATTACACACATTTCCCCGAGTTTCTTCAATGACATCCTTTTTGATCAGATCATAAACGATCGCTAATAGCGCTCGCTCACCATCAAGAGAGATACGATACTGAGGTATACGCGGTAACCGCACATTTGTTTTCAACTGGACCACATAGGGTGGAATATTTAACAGGCCCACATCATTGGGACCTGTTGCCCATAAAGACGCAGGAAGGGAACTCAATTCCGGTGGGAACTTATCCAGTGATAGGTACATAGGAGAGATAACCCTCTGACCTAACGTAAGCTCCACTCCTTCAGGAGAGCAATACAAAGTCGCATATAACCGTTTTAACAAATCCAGACCCAAAAGATTCTCACCACACCCAGTGGATAGAATCAATGGAGCCTCCAGCTCACGAGGACCAATCGCAAGGGACAAAGGGCTAGTGACAGGATTGCTAACAGGGGCGCCAGAGAATCCAATGGAAACATTCGTTAAGCCAGACAAAGGTGCGCCAGGGAGTTTTGAATGCATGATGGAACTTTTTGCTGCACCAGTGTCCAACAGAAAAGGCTCAACTACGCCAGATGTGGCAACCGCAACATAAGGCCCTCTCTGATCCACCGGAACTGACACTACTCCCTCTCTTTGTCGATGGCTGTCCTAGTAACGGTCGTCTGTAACAATCTCATGCTCAACATAATAATCGTCCACATGGTACTGTGCAGATTTATCGGACCCCGCATTTCGCTGGTCGAAACAATTATTCGCGTCCGATGAAACTGTAGAGCGCTCATGATTTTGAACGAAACCTCGACCCTTACCTCGAGAGGCCTGTTGAGGACCGCCACGACCTCCCCGAGCCGAAACATTATTATAACGATCACGTAAGGCGGGACAATCAAATTTTATATGGCCCTCTCTCCTACAATATGCACACTGATTATACCCAAGCGTGGATCTAAAGTCAGAGGAGTCAGAGCGCGACTGCATCCTAGTGGACTGGGCTCGTGGTCGATACTGCTGTTGTAAATCATTTTGATTTGAACGTGGAGGATATGCCTGCTGCAACAAAACCTTTGTTTTGAGCTCCTTCGTTTTCTTGTCTGAACGATCACTTTCTTCCTTTTCCCTATTCTCATAATATTGAGCCGTCGCTAATATCTGTGCAGTGGTTGAAACAGCCCATGCACTTTCCGAATTCTTCAATTTATTGCATAGCTCTGGCAACAAATTTAACACAAACTTATCAACAAACAACCGTTGGCCTCCTTCGGTGCTCATGTCCTGACCACTATGATCGACAAATGCCTCCTCGAATCTAGTAAAGAAATCGGAGACACTCTCGTCCTTCTTTTGCTTGCAAGCCGATCATTTATCCCAATTCACCCTCATCGATGGCATGAGTGTTTTCATAAGTGTAATGATTTTCTGGGGTAGATCCAAAATTAACTGCTCGGGCTTAGCCCCACCAATTTGTCGTCCATCAGCCGCTACTAGTGTAGCCCAGTCACCACCTAACTCAACTAAATGATTCTCTTGGCGAATTTTTGCCCAAATCGGTTGTGGTACGACATTTCCAAACAGCATGTCGATGTCAGCAAGGTTCATAATAGAAGCATCCACCAGTTGGGATAACTCCTTATAATAACCTGCCGGATTCTTGCGTGGATCAGGCAAGGATTGTTTCACCTGCAAAACTTCTGATCGCTTCCATGGGAGGTGTATCCAAACTCTTTGGAAGTATGGAAGAATCACAGGATTAGCATTAGCATCACCTGGCATCCATACTGGCGGAACCTCTCTCATAGGATACTGACCAGAGTTCGTTTTCGTATTATCGGTGTCATCATCAAATGACACACGAGAAGGCACTGTGGATCTAAAGGCTAACAATCGCTCTAGTGCACGTCGTACATCTCCACCTACAATCATACCGTTCGAAAATTGACTCTGGAGTTCCGTCATCTCAGGCGGTACATTATCCAAGTCATCATTATACCATTCTTCTCTCAAAAAGTTACACATTTCTTTAAACACGAATCTCTGAGTGGGCTCATTAAACTGAGAGAATGTATCAAAAACCATGCGCGGAGGGTAGTTAGCAGGGTGTCTTATCCATCTACGTGCCATAGTTACCAACGTGGCACTCTCCCTTCCACCAGGGATTTGACTTCGTCTCTGAGGAGTTTCAGAGACATCGGATCGAAATAACGATCCAGAAAGTGGGGAGTAAAGGGTAGCAACAGTATTAGGGATACGATTACGAACAGAAGGAGAAAGAAGAACAGGAGCAACAACATTAGAAGTGAACGTAGGGACAGCAGAGGTAGCCAGGACAGTTGAGGTAACAGGAATAATGGACTGAGGAGGTACAGGCAAAGGAGCAGTAGAAGGGACAATTACAGGACCAACAACAGGCTGACCAGCAGCCGCTGGAACGACAGGAGGAACTACAGGAGGAACTACAGGGGCTGTAGCACCCTGTGCATAAGGAGGTGGTGATTTCAATAAATAGGCTAACAGAGGATCCTCCTTCGAGTCCTCTTCTTTCTTATCAAGACTGGTTGATAAAACCGGGTAACATTTGTCTATCCTCATGTGATGCAGTCTAGTAGAAACTTCTATTTCTTTTTCTGCTTTATCTCGCTGGTACTGTTCTGCACCTTGCATCATCGTAATGATACCTTCTTTTTTATTTTTCTTAAGCTGTTTGATTTCTTTCTGCTTGGCCTCTTTACGCCATAACCGAAAGGAATCAAACATAGCAGGCCTAGCTTTCTTTTTAAACAATTTAGCTTCAAGATTATCCAAAATCATAATTTCAAAACTTCCATGCGGTGGCCAACTAAGGTCACAATCGTTTTTCGTATAACGAACCCAATATTCATTATATATAATAGGGCCTACACCATGTCGACTATAGAGCTCATAAATTGGAGTTCCAACTGGAGGTATCGGACACGAGTCCTCCAACCGGGAATCAGTGTTATAACATTTAAAGAAACCAAAGAAACCACTACGGCTAGGCATCTTGCTCACTAACCAAGTATCAAACTTCAAGGGTTATCGAAACGCTAAATCTTCGTGACAGACAAAACCCTCGGTTTTTGGCATTTGCAACTGTCAAATAACAACTAAGAACCAACAACTAAGCACCACAAATGCAATGGAACCATGCAAAACAACTAAGCTTCAACAACAACCAAGGATACTGGGAGCGACCCACAAATACTTAACTGAGAGTACAATGGCGTCACCAGGAAGGCCCTTTTATCGTCTCGCCGTACAAAGGACTACGCCAGGCGCCGAAAACAGGTCGACAGTCAGGGCATCGGTCCGTCGCAGCCGTCAGGAGGCGGGAAGCTTCGCGGGAAAAATCTTCGGACCACTTATTTCGACAACAGGATCGATGAAGCGGGGTGCACCTTCCCTCGGAGATTTCACACGAAGTTCCTCACAATCGTCAGGCTTTGGACCGGTACCGCTGATGTCGCCCCACTTGGGCGCCAACTGAAGGACTGGACTTTCTCTGAGGTCCAGCGGTGCCAGGGAACAACACCTGAAACCTTCGTGGGATACCTGTTCAGCGCACAAATGACAGAGACACGGGACACTTCCTTCGGCGTCAAAGATCGGCGTTTATTACTGCAGGGAGGCAAAAGTCACAAGAAGTACAACAGAGTGTAGGTTCTGAGAGTCTGCTTCACATTGCAAATGTAGATCGCTCCTTTTATACACATTTTCGTCATTGCACAACATATGAACAAAAGGTTACAACTCAGTTCCCACAATAAACTTCAAAAGGACTTCTTGAAACCCGGAACATAATTACAGTAACATTGCCGGTTCCCAACTGTAAAAGCACATCTTCTCACCGTTAGGCACATTCCACTCTAGTTGTAAACGAGCAAAAGAAAGAGACAAGAACAGCTGCAAGGAAGACAGACAACAGTAGAGAAAAGAGTGTGAGGGTAATATCGGAAGCATGATCACAGGATCAAAGGATTCGATCCTAGCACATGCACGGCTGAAACAATAGACCGGCACGGCAAGATTACCCTCGAGCGGAGCCATCTGCCTTTGCAGTGTCATTCCCCTGGTCATAAAAGACGCATGAAAAGAATATGCGTCTTCCGTAAGGCTTGGGAACTAAGGGTCATGATGCGGACAGTTGCCTGCTAGCTAACTACATGAGGGCAAGAAACAAAATGAATGCCGTATCTAAAATGGAACCCGAGGGTTCAGATGAAGAAACGCGTAAATAAAGCGAACCCTTCCAAGTAGTGTAGCGTAAACGCGTACACTTACTAAACTCGTCATTTACGGTTCATAGATACCAAACTTGCCCATTTTCGATCATGCCCAAAACATCATAACGATTCTCACGGAACCTCAAGACAAGAGATGTTTTTACTGTACCATCTCTGGCAGTCCTGCTGAATGTCTTTGAGTAACCTGGATTAATACAGGGTCACTACCTGTGATGTGCGGGAAAGGGTGAATCCTACATAAATAGGGCTCCCATGTTTATGGGATTTTATTTTTTAACATGTCCGTCTGTATTTATCCATATTTATTTGTTGTACATCTTATCAGTATGTATCCATATTTATTTTGAGTTTAGTGAACAAATGAAGTTTTACCTTGTATATTTCCATATTTATCTAACTAATATATGTGCACACATACTTTGCTGCCATTCTGGTTCAGCACACTAAAAAGACAAATATATTGAAACAAAACACCCAAAATTATAAGCATTAAAACACAACCAAATGTTGGGATATGGAGTTATTTAAGGAAATCTCATCCTATTAAGCGAGATCTCTCCCAATTTTTAGTCTCCCCATGCTGTCAATATGCACAGCTTGTGGCCTGGATTTCAAGAATGATAGCTTAGAGAATCACTCAAAAGAAACCCAATTATCTGTATTTTTCTGCTTTGAAAAATAATTACATATAGGAAACACACTACTTTGCGTCTTTATTTATCTGTAAAAATCAGCAAGCATGGAAAACTGGCAGGCTTGTACATAAGGTATCAAGCTCTGGACCATGGAGTAGGTATGAGGGTGTCCAGTACTGACTCTTTGTGTGTTTTGGGATATAGTGGGCGCGCATCCAGCTTAGCATGGTGAATTTTGAAATATGATACAGCTGGAAATATCCCAAGCTCCTCAACCGTCTGAGGCATTGAGGTCAAGGATTCCATTTGAGAGCGCAGGTCATCTGCAAACATTGTATCTTTGCTGACGTTTGCCCCCATAATCAGTTTGTTTATTGCAGATTGCATTGGTGACTCGTTCGAGGGTGAGTGCAAAAATGAGAGGAGAGAGAGAACATCGCTCCCTGCCCAATGCATCATTGTAATGCAATCGGAAGGGAGGATGTGCCGTTAAACCTCATATTAACTGTGGGGCAGCGAGTATTCACAATGACCCTGTTCAGGAAGTGGTGGAAAAGGCCAAACCTCTGTAGAACACACTCCATGTTAGTTCAATCAATTGATTGACACAGGCAGCATATGTTTGCATTTCCTTTTCATGTTAGCGATTATGTGCAACAGTTTTTCTGCTATCACTACACTGACAACCCTGGTGTAAAGTCCACCTGGGCTGTCTACTATCTTCAGGAGACTTATCTATGTCTACCATGTTCGGGAGAAGGAAACATAGTCTTTGCGCCAGGATACCAGTGAGAAGCTTCACGTTGATATTCAGGAAGGATGTGCAAAGGGATGGGTCTTTTTCTGCTTTTGAACAACCAACAGTGCTGCCTCATGCATCGTGCTGGGCAGTGCTTCCTCGTTGGGGCAGCAGTTAAAAAGTTATGTTAGGTTAGGGGACAATTCTGCACAGAAGAACTTAGAAAAAGTTGACTCAGTAGCCATCTGGTCCATGAGATTTACCTGCTTTGAGTTTTGAGACCACTAGGGGAGAGGTGTGGCGCCGCGGCCAGGGCGACTGACGCTGGAATCTGGGGACCACGGTTCGATCCCCGGCTCCGGCGGCAGGTTAGCCCAGCACCATGTGACTCTGGGCAATAGCTCGCTTAATCTTCCCGACGGCCCCCCAGCGCCTAGAGACCCTTACGGGTGATTGTGCGCTTTACAAATGTGGACTTTACTTTACTTTACTAAAACCTCCTCCTTTGAAATGGGTTCATTTAGGGATCACTGCCATCACTGGGGAATAGACCAGGGTAGATGATTCTCCTGATAATGGGAGACTGAATCATGGCTCATCAATTCTGCGGCACGTAGCTGTTGGTAAAACATAGGAAATGCCTCTGCTATAGTCAACTTATACAGTAACCCTTTCACTATTTTCTATGTTATGTATCCTCTCCTCATTGACTTTAGCCTGCAGTTGCTCAGCCAAGAGCTTTTCTGTCATATTGGCTGAAGAATAATAGTGCTGCCTTTTGTGGAGGAAGACATATTCTGCATTGTTCCAACCCAGAGCTTTTAGTTGTGCCCTTGCTGTGCAGACCTTGGGCCAGTTTCCTTAGGATGGGTCTTGTTTATTGGAGGGGTGGAGTCCATGTGCCGCTTCAAGGCAGGTTTTAGTTTCCGTTTCTGTTCAAGGTGCTTCTTTTTATATTGGGCCACAAGTGTTTACATTAAGGGTCTCACAAAGGCTTTTTAAAATTACCTCTAGAGTGTCATTCCTCTTTAAGAATCTTGTGATCTCCTATTTTAGTACATTCCTGCTTGCCGGACCAGTTAGTAAATAATATTTAAGTCTCCAAGAGGTGTGTCTGGGGGAGGATGCATCTAGGTCAAATCAAATCAAATCAAAATGAGCTTTATTCGATTTTGAGCATTAAAATCATAAAAGCAAACATATAGAAAGAGAAAATTCATCAGCATGTGTTACATTAAAAAAATCATTAACACACGGCTAGCAAGCGGTAAGTTCTGATAAGTTCATAATATACTTGTAAACATATTGTGGTTCCCTTGGGTAGACATTCCAATACACATTTCCCAAAATTCAGTTGTTAATAGCTTTCCTTCTCCTCAATACATTCTTTAGGAAGCCCACCATAGAACCAATACAATAATAGTTATCCATCATCTGTAGATATGTAAAGGCAGGGTGACATTGCCTCCATCCTCCCTGTTTTAATAGTGGGTTTAACCATCTAAGCCTCTCAGTAGTATAAAACTTACAGAATAAAACCACATGTATTGTGCTTTTGGCGTGAAACTTTATCACAAGGACATCGGCAGAGTTCCCCTGACCAGTCATTAATGGTTGGGTATGTAGTTAGATGGTGAAAGGTCCCAAACCTGAATCTGGTCAAAAGGTATCTGTCATATCTGCCCAAAACGTGCTGCAGATATGGTTGGATATTACGCGTGGTAGTGATCAGTTGATGATGGATCACCATGGGTTTAATCAACTCAAGAGTTAACCTATTTTCTTCTAGGTGAGTCATGCAAACTTTTTAAAACTCTTTTCGTTTAATAAAATTCATACTATCGGGCGAGGTAAAATATTCTGGGTGGCCAATGTCCTGCATAAAAGTTTCAACATATTTCAGCCATAAACTTTAACGGACATTGTCTAGTCTCATTGCATCCCTTATTATTTGCCTGTTAAGGCCAGCACTCTCTGTGTCCAAATTCTATCCCATAGCAATACTGGCTGGGCCTTAATCAGGTCAGAAATGTATGCAACTCCCAGCTCCGAATGACAATTTAAAACTGGTGCACTGGTTGGAACACTTAGAAGGGACCTCAAAAATAAATTTTCCGTGCGCTGAATTAAAGTGCAGTCTTGGAGTCCCCAGTTTCCTGCCCCGTAAACTGCTATGCTCACGCACTTTGCCTGGTATAACTTTAATAAAATTTCTGGTGGCCTTTTCCCTAATTTTTTAGAAAAGTTAAAAAGAGCTGCAATGGACTTCATAAAAAGTAAGGACCTAGCCTTAACTGCTGGGGCCCTAGAACCAGATCTATCAAAAAGCACACCCAGATAACTAAATGAGGAGATGGTGTACCACCTTGCTCCCCCCACCTGAAAACTTCCATTCTTAATTTTCGTTGTCCCGCATGACATCACAAAACTTTTCTTGGCGTTCAATTTTAGGCCAAGCCTATCCATAAAAGTAGTATAAAAAGAAAGAGCCCTTTGTAAACCTACTTGGGTGTGGGCCATGAGGACAGCATCATCGGCATAGAGGAGGGATGCAATCGGGCGGGTGTTAACAAATGGCAGATCCCTAGTATGTGACACCAACTCCTGTTCCAAAGCGTTGGTGTATAAAGAGAACAGGAGTGGTGCCAATACGAATCCCTGCCTTACGCCTTGTTCTATTTTAAATGAGGCGGTACACTCGCCCTTGATACTGTAGCGGACCTTTGCACTGGCTCCGATATATAACTGTCTTAAAAACTAAATTAAAACAGGGTCGACTTTCAATTCATTAAGGACACCCCACAACTTTTCATGGACTACACAATCGAAAGCCGCTGAAAGGTCTACAAAGGCAAAATAGAACTTCGCTGCTTTGGCCTTAGTATATTTACCAATTAAAATATTTAAGTTCAAAATCTGCTCGTTAGTTCCTAAGCCAGCTCTAAAATCATATTGGACGATGCTTAAAATGCATTTTTCTTTGGTCCATCCCTATAATCGATCTAGAACGATCCTGCATGCTACCTTCCTCAGGGAATCCAACAAAGATATCGGGCAGTAGCAAGCAGGTTTCTCTCGAACACCATTTTTAAAAATAGGGATTATGATGGATTCGGACCATGTGGTGCTAATGAATCCTCTTTCGCAACATGCTAGTAAAACCCTGGTTAAAATAGGGCTCCAAACCTCCAGATTTGACTTGTAGAGGTCAATTGGTAACCTGTCAGGGCCAGCGGCTTTACCACTCTTACTTGCTTTAACTGCGGCATTTAGATCCTGAAGCGAGATATCACATTTGATAGGTGTAAAAGACTGATCTACACTCGCTGTTTCGGGCCTCTGGGAAGCTTCCTCATTGGACTTCTGTCTTGCATATACGTTAGAAAAGAAGTCCATCCAGGTCTGTTCTGCTATAGTCAGCTCAATGGCTGGTACATCTGTTTTTATTAATAAGGAAAGGTACGTTTACTGCTGCCCAAAATTTTGAGCTATCTTTAGACTCGGCGGCCTTCCAGGCCTTATCTTTCAGCTCGGATATCCTATTTTTCCTTGCTTCATTATACAGCGTTCTACATGCCCTAATCTTGTTCATATCTCTCACCTCACCGTGTAAGGCATTCTTTAGGTTTGAATAGCTTTTGGTACGATTTTTATCAAACCAACCTTTCTTCGTGTTGCGTGTGCCTTTATGTTCTTTAAATAGAGTGTTTCTAACATCTCAGTAATATTATAAAAAGCAGCTAAAACATCATCATGTTTCGGGCTATCGCTTAGACTTTTTAGGATTGGATCTAGTACCTTTTCTACTATCTCTGTACTTAATTCCATAGGGTCCCTGCTTCCCCAGCGGATAGCATATCCATTTTTTCTTCCCAGTTCGATGTCCTGCACTCATGCTATTTTATTACAAGTTCTCTTTGGCACCCAGCTTGGGACTGCTATGTTCACACTGATAGCCAAGTGGTCACTCATAACGTTGGGATGGATGTCATAGGCTTTCATGTGGCTAGCGTAGCGGTTTGGGATGATGATGAAATCAGTTGATTTAGCGCCTCTCCCTTTAAATGTTTATCCAAACTCCACTGTAGGCAAACACAAGCAGTTTGAAAATCCCAAATCGTGTTTAAACATGATTTCATTAAACAGCTCGCCTTTTGTGGTGTGTTGAAAGTGGAATGATGGATCATCATTATCCAAGGTTAAACCAAACTTCCCGGATTCCGCCACTGGACACAAACTAGTATTAAAATCCCCGCCCCAAATAGGTATAATTTCAGTGTTGGCCTTTGATTCTGAATTGGCAATATCTCCACTGAGCTTCTCTAATATGGCTCCCAGCTGGCCTATTTCGATGTTGTTATAGAAATTTACAAGGAGCAGTGCATTATTGCGGTCCGTCTGTATTAAAACAGTTTGGTAAAAGTTTCTGAGCTAACCATCTCGCTCTTATTTATGGCCAACAAATTTGAAATATAAACACATAGTCCTCCTTTTGGCCTATCACTAGGTGATTGGATTGCAGGACTGTGGTATGTCTTATACCTGCATATATATGTATACTGGCAATAGCCAAGGTCTTTTGCAGACACAGAACATCAACATTGTTGATAAAAGTCGACCAGGCTGAGTTATTCACCTTATTCCTTAGGCCTGCCACATTCCAAACAAGCATTTACAATGCAATGGTTTCGCCTTTGTTAAAGTTTGAGCTTTTGGTATTGCTTTTGACAAATGGTCTTTTCTAACTTCGTTGAATTATGTGTAAAACGTTGATGTGTTTTACTTTACACAGAAATATGGGTTGCATTTATAATGCAATTAGTTGCAGATGCACAGTGAATTAGAATACACGTCATTTCATAAAGCATGTTAGCATGTTAGTGAAGCCAGGAGTGTGAGAGAAGACAGGAGAGAGAGGGCAAGAAGGAGAGAGTGTAAGATAAAGAGAGAGGGCAAGAGGGAGAGAGATGAAGTGATAGATATAGAAGTTAAGGAGAGCTGGAGTAAGAAGGAAGAAGGAAGAGAGGTCAAAAGGAAGAGAGGGCAGGAAGGAAGGAAAAGAGGCAGAAAGGAGAGGGAGGGCAAGAAGGAGTGGGAGGGCAGGAGGGAAGGTAGGAGTGTGTGAGAGAGGTGGAAAGGGAGGGCAGGAGGGAGTAAGAAGGCAGAAAAGAGAGGGATGGTAGAAGAGAGAGAGCAAGAAGGAGGGCAGAGGGAATAGAGTGAGAGAAGGCAGAAGGGATAGGGAGGACAGGAAAGAAGAAGAGAGCAGGAAGGAGAGCAGAATCGAGAGTGTGTGAAAAGAAAAGCTAAGGAGTGCAGGATAGAGAGTGAGGAGAAAATGGGGAGGTAGATGGAGAGTGAAAGGCAGGAGTGTGAGAGATGTAGAGGGAGGGCAAAAGGAAGAGAGATTGAAACAGAAAGGAGAGAGAACAACTGAGAGATGGAGGACAAGAAGGTGAAAGAGAGCAGAAGAGAGAGTAGGAAAAAGGAAGGGCAGGAGAGAGTAAGAAGGCAGAAGAGAGAGGGATGGCAGAAGAGAGAGAAAGCAAGAAGGAGGGCAGAGGGAATAGAGTGAGAGAAGGCAAAAGGGATAGGGAAGACAGGAAAGAAGAAGAGAGCAGGAAGGAGGGCAGGAGCGAGAGAGTGTGCAAAAAGGAAAGATAAAGAGAGAAGGATAGAGAGTGAGGAGAAAATGGGGAGGTAGATGGAGAGTGAAGCCAAGAGTGTGAGAGAAGACAGGAGAGAGAGGGCAAGGAGCACATGTGATAGAGACACATTTGGAAAGGAGCAGGTGAAAAACATCAATCGAAGTGAGTGTGGACATCACATGCTTAGGGGCGTAGCTATCATAAGCACTGCAGGTAGGGTCACCATGGGGCCCAGGGAGTTGCGAAGCACTGAACTTCAGTTAGGCCAATTGGTTACTAAAACTGAGGGTAGGAGGATAATTCTTCTTCTTGAGTTAGGACCCATTGTCTCATTGTCCACTCCACTGTAACTAAGTATCTTCACCTTGCACCAAAGAATATGTGTTGCTAACGGGAAGTCTTCTGCACTGCTGTTTCTATCCTTGGGTGCACGAACATGGCAATGCCGGTTTATACAATGCCTGTAAAGTCACCCAGGTATTTATGCCCGCTAGTACTACTGATGATAATTCCAGGCAGTGCTGGCGAGGTAAACCTGTGGCACCCTACAGAGCATGCTGAGGATCCACACATGGAACCCCACAGGAGTAGCAAAGAGATGCACAATTTAGGGGTGGGCTTTCTTTGTGTACATGGAATGACAGCCAAAAGCAGCCATAAAGACCCGACCCTTGACAACTCGTCCAATGCAGAAAGTTGCCTAAATGAGAAAGGCCTCCACTGCTTGAAATTCAACATTCATGTGAAAACATTGTCAATTGGAAAAGCAGCGCACAACATCGAACAGAAATTGTGCAGCCTTGCTAATACACTTTTGATAATGATACGTATTGCCAAGTATAAAGAAACAATGCGTTTGCCAGATTTTAAACTTGTAGCCTGCAGATTATAAATAGTGTTTTACAATGAGTGCTGCTATTAAGCTCAGGTGGCGTAGGGAAGCGTTATTCATTAGCCCTCCAGCATTCTCCCCCACCCCCACAGCCCCTCTCTCCCCCCCTCCCGACCAGGGCTGGAAGCCACTACTTGTCACGCAATATAACTGGCTTCAAATTAAATTAATGGCGGACATTGCAGGTGGTTGAGGGACCTACTTCTATTAGTTATTTTTGCACATCGTCTTCTTAATCTCCATACAAGGCACAATTACAACTTTACATTAAAAGCACAAAAACCATGGCACGCTGGAAGAGCTCCTTTACTAGTGTATATTCCTAGGATGGGCTTATTTATTAGGTGTGTGTGGTCTGTTTGGGAAGGAATGGAGGATTCTTCAAGGGCAGGGGCAGACCTCTAACTTCTTAACCCCGGCCGCTACTAGGCCAGGGAAGGCACAGTGCGTCATCGTGTCTTGTGGACCTGCTGCCGGAACTACGTAGGATTAATTTCTATCACTACAAAGTACAAAGTCAGGGGCCGGGCAGGGCCTTTAACTTTAACCCCGGCCGGCCGATTCAGCCCTATTGTAATAATAATGTGTGTACAGCGTCGTCGACTGCTACTAGGCCAAGCAGCAGGCCAGGAACAAAGACTGCATCATCAAATGGAGCCAGAGCTACCACGGTGCCCGACACCACTGACTGGGCATGTCGCATGTGGCACTATGTCTGACTAAATGCTACAGTACTTACAGTTTCACTCGTCGTGGTCGGGGGGCACTTTATTAACTGATAGGCCGGCTGGTGGTGCTGTCTGCCATCAATGTGGTCGGAGTGGCTCGCCTCTAAGTCGTGGGGTGCGGGTGTGCTGGAGCTTGGCAAGCGGAAAAAAAACAGCGCGCAGCGCGCACAACCAAAACTGACCTAATCAATGCCTGACTCCCGCCCAGTACTGCTCCTGAGTCCCGCCCACCACCGACAACAGTCCTGACCTAAGGGCCGTGCCCTCGCGATGCTGCGTGGCCGTGGCAGCCATGATAACCCCGAGTCCATGAGAACCTGTATGTATCGTTATTATGCTTAATGAATGCAGCCAGCAATTGCTTTGCTCCGGACCTCCGGCTCACATTCACACGAACTCCTGAATCAACGGAAGCACACTGGGAGTCAGAAGACCCAGAGCGCCAACTCCGAGTCACTGAGTCAGTATTGCACCAGGTCATCATATGTGACGACGTGCAGTCGTGCTGATGCGTGCAAAGCGGAAAAAATAACACTTACATAGCAGCTCACACGGCACGGGCAAACCTTCCTTACCTGATCGCTTCGTGGGAACTTAAATCTTGCAGCCAACTCCAGAAACAGACACTTCTGAAAAGAACAAAACAGGCCGACATGAAAAAAAAAAATAGCACACACCCACCGCCCCTCAAAAAATAACACTTACATAGCAGCTCACACGGCACAGGCAAACCTTCCTTACCTGATCGCTTCGTGGGAACTTAAAACTTGCAGCCAACTCCAACAACAGACACTTCTGAAAAGAACAAAACAGGCCGACACGAAAAAAAAAAAATAGCACACACCCACCGCCGCGATGACGATCAGAAAAGGGTGGAGAGGGAAGAAATCGCGGGAACGCCCACAAATCTGGTCCGGCCATGACGGACAGATCTCTGTTCCAACGGCTAGCCTCCATTTATGGAGCTAGCCAATGGAACAGAGGGCGGATTCCCAAGCCACATAGTATTCTCATTAGGTTTTCGCCTGCGCGAAAAACTGCGCAGTGCGCAGCTTTCGCTTAGGCGAAACCTAAAAAGGATTCTACATAGCCCTAATTGATTATCGGTTTGGTTCATGTGGCCACCTCCTGGGACATTGGCACTACTTGGAGTACTTTACATTTCAACCTCTCGTACTTCCAAGGCAGGGTTCTGCGAAGATATAACAACCAGATTATCGGTATTAGAAGTATTCTCATGTACATGCTGACCCCTATCAGTTGAATGTCAATCGTTCTCATCTAAGGAAGTAAGGGGACCAAATCTATTTGACACAGCCACTTTGTAGCATGGTCCCTCTTGTCTCCATCCTTGCTTGCCATGGTTAACTGGGGTATTTATGGTATTTGATGGATAAAAGAACCCCAGGGGACGCACTCGGATGCTGGTATTAGGTGTGTTTAATCTATACGTTCTTGATAAGACTTCCCTAGCTAGGGCCGGTGAGCCTAACGAAAGAACTATGCAATCTCCTTCATAGAGTTTATTACATTGACCTACCCAGGCCACCCTCCTCACCATCTTAAATTCCTTAAAAAGAGCGTTTGTTAGACCTGTCCTATTACCCAACTAATTGATAGTCTTATTTCTTAAGGCAGGCCAATTTTCCATGGTTACTGATGAAAGTTGGGGAACGTCGACTAAAATAATAGTATATGGCATTGTTGCTGGGGGAGGTTAAGGATTTGTGCATTATGCCTCTCCCCAGAAGCATTATTAACCCCCTTGCTGGTGTTTACTCCAGCCTTTTGTTTAGTCCTTAGTTTGCTATCTTCCCCGCCCAAGACTTTAGGTCTAAATCTCTTTTTTTCTTGTGTGTGACTTTTGTCAGGGAATGTGGATGCATTATGTCGTTGGTCCTGGACCCATCCCCGCTTGCTAACGTCTAAAATGTTCTTGTTTTGTCAAAGATGTTGTTTTTGTACTAGACCTATCTGGTTGCACAGTTCTATCCACAGGTTTCTCTTTTACTACATCATTACATAGTGTGCTATTCTGGTGGGCCCCTAAAATGTTTTCTAGACCAATTTCTATCTTTTCCAATCTTGTTCCAAGGGTATTAATGGATCGCGACACAAATTCCTTTAGATCTTTTATGGCTACACATTTCTCTGCGACTTTGCTAGGAGTTTCGGTGGCCATTTTTTTCCCCCTCGTGGTGGCAAGATCCCTTTGTATTTTGTTCCTGCCACCCTGTATTTTCCCATAAGGCCTTTTTAATTGGGTCTTAGGAGATCTAGGGGTGTGGGCAGGGACCGGATGGAATATTACTGCATCTCCAATGGTGTTGTTAGCTACCAGTGGTTTGGGCGGGTTACAGTTTTTTTTTTTAGGTGGTAGTTAGTTGCTTTCTACAGAGTCATTTAAGATGTCGTCAGAGATTTCCTGGACACACCTGTTATTAGATTGTGCACAAGTGGCATTATCAAGTATCTCTTTCCCTCCCGCCTCTGCGCCACTTGCATCGCATATCCCTATGCTGGCGGTATCCTGTTGTTGAGGAGGGGGTGGGATTGCAGATTCATTGTTTATTGTTTCCTCTACAGAGATAATCTGTCTTTCAATGTCACCAACGGCCCGTTAAATCATTTAGCAGCGTCATATTGATCTTTCTATGTTTACTTGGAACTTTGGATATATGGCTTGCAGCCTGCTTCCTTTTCCCCATTTTATTCCTTCACTAGAGGATGTAGCTCTCAGAGCCTCAGAGTTGGTACTACACAAACCCTGTATACTAGCTAAATCACTGTGCCCCCGCGGGGGGAAAAGTGCTTAGATGTGTAGGGCCCCTTAATAGGAAAATAAGGACCGAAATTAAAAAGTATTAAAACTATTATATACTTTAAAAATAATACCATTAAACTCAAAATGAGCCAAGCATGCGTGTACAAGAAAAAGTGCAAAGTGCAATGTGCAAATTTGTTAGCAGCGTAAAGTCACGTGATGTGCAAACTGCAATTGGGTTACAAGCTTCATTAAATATCAGTAAATATCTTAAGTGTAGTATACCTGCATACTGCACTGGGACAGTTCATGTAAACAGGTAAGTAAAAGCATTTTGGTTATTTGGTTACAGTTTTAAGAGACTTTTATAGATTTTCCAACTCCACACTTAGAAACTTTTGTGACATAAAAACAGTCAATGTTATCCTAAGGGAGGAAATAGTGTTATCAGTTAACAGGTAAGTACTTTATTGTAGGAGTTGGGTTTCTGGGGTTAGACTGAGGGCTCCCACATGTTCAAGGATGCACTTGTGTAACACCCTCAGAGGCACTAGGGCGGCCTGGTGCAGAGTGCTGAAGTCCAATGTTATCCAACGGGGATAGGGTTCCTCCGGCTGGTGGCTGCTTACGAGCAGGCCACAAGGTTGTGGGAACAAAGCTCTTGGACTTAAGCTCAGGGCAATTGGGGGTTCAAAATAGCACCACAGGTACACCCTCAGCGGTACTGGGGCGGCTGGGTGCAGGGTGCTTTTCTTCTTGTGGTTCCCTGTCTGACTTCTTGGTTCAGGGCTGCCCCCTAAATACTGTATTTAGGGGCCGTTTTAGGGGTATTGGGGTCAGTAGCTAATAGGATACTGACCTTAGGGTGTCTACATCATTAGTGTGCTCACCCCACGTGATGTAGTGAGCACAATCCCTAATCCTGATTGGGGAGTTCCTGAGGGGTGGGGTTGGCAGAGGTGGGCAAACCTTCTGGGCTGGCTAATTGTTCCCGCCTGTCTTCCTGCCGAAAAGGAGTGGAGACAGGAAGGGGGTCTGCTCCTGATAACAGGAGAGGCTGAGGGTCGCCGTACAAAGTTTGCAAGGCCTTTGAAGCTCCTCTGCCACAGATGGCTTTTCCTGGCCTGGGGAGGTGTGAACACCTTGCTCAGGAAAGGCTTTGTTTTTGGGATCAGGGAGCAAAGGCTCACACTCTAGGGGTTCAGAAACATGTCTTGTGGTGGGAGGCTGGTGTGTACCAGTTAGGGAACCCACCAGAGGCTGGCCGTTTTTCTGGGGGAATTTCTAAAAAGCCCTCAGAGTGCATTTTACATTAAATCCCACACTGGCATCAGTGTGGGTTTAATGTGCTGAAAAGTTTGACACTAAACTTCCCAGTTTTCAGTAAAGCCATTATGGTGCTGTGGAGTTTGTAATGACAAACTCCCAGCACCATGTACTTTTAATGGCATTACTGCACTTACAATGTCTAAGAATTGGCTTAGACACTGTAGGGGTACAGGGCTCATGCACCTGTACACTCCCCACTGGTATAGTGCACCCAGCTAGAGGGGTGGCTGACCTATGCCAGGGCAGTGGGTCGTAGGCATGGCACACAGGGATGTGTGCCATGTCGACTCTTCACTTTGTTCTGCACCAAAACAGACAGCCTGCAATGGCAGTGTGTGTGTGTAAGGTACACGGCCTCTAGAGTGGCATAATAAGTGCTGTAGCCCTTAGAGGCCTTCCCTAGCCACAGTGACTTTGGTACCTGTGGTACCTTTCATAAAAGACTGACATGTGGCCAGAGAGGTGCCAATTGAGGGTACAAGGTACAGTTTCGGGGGAAGAACACAGGCCCTCAGAACCTGATTGGCAGGAACCCAGGGAGCATCAAGTCATAGTGCATCAGTTTTCTGGCAAAAAGTGTGGTGGGGGATTCATTGCATCAGAAACCCAGCTTCTTACACCCTACGCTGCCAGAATGTCACTTTTTATGACGCTCCAGTGGCACAGGCCTCTCAATCATATCTATGAGAAAGCGCAAAGCCACCCTGCGTGGCTTTGCATGGCCTCATAGATATGGAGTAAGGCAAGGCTGTCTTGCCTTACGCTACATCAAAGAGGCATTCCATGGGAATTACTGTGGTTTTTAACATGCAACACCCATGGGTTTTGACACATTCCCAGATTTACAAGGATCTGTAAACCTGAGAATGCGTCAAAGCTGTGCGCCTCCTCAGGCGTAACTTTATTTCTCCTTTTTTTTTTTCTCCATGTGTGCTGCATTTTGCAGCATGCTAAGAAAGAGGAAAATGCCTTCATTGATTATTTTTATTCAGGAAGGTGTCCATTCCTGCACAAAAATAATTGTGCCAACAACACAGACACTCTTGCCCCATGATTCAAGTAGGGCTGGGCATAGTTTGCGGCGTAGAGCTTTGCGAAGCTACGCAAAGTATACTTCGCACTACGCAAGCTACGCGTAGCACTACCCGAACTGCGTAGTACCCTGTTCGTACTGTGAAAGATGCAGTTTTCAATGATTACACAGTGCGGACAAGCATCCGGCACTGTGCAATCATTGAAAACGGCATCTTGCACAGTTTGAGCTGTAGTTTTCTGCCGCTTGAGTAGATTTTTACTCGAGCGGCAGCTTTCTCAATGCAGACTGGTAGTTTCTCATCTCGCGCGTAATGAGAAACCTGACCTCCGCGCGTTGAGAATCTCGCCGGGAGGGTTATTTTCCACTCTCGCGATCAGCACCTTGATGTTGCTGATCGTGAATGAGGAAAAAGTCTCGCCGGGATGTCATTTTGCTTGCTCGCGGTCGCCAACTTGACATTGAGGACCGCGAGCAAGCAAAAAATGACCACTGCACTACATACGCTACGCTACACGTGTTTGAACTGTGCTACGTGCAGTTTGCGTAGTGTGAAGTAGCGCAAACTTCGTAAACTAGGCGAGCGTAGCGTAGTGCTTTGCCCAGGCCTAGATTCAAGAGATGCCTGCGTTGGCCCTAGGCACCAATATGTGCACCACGGCACAGGCACAGAGGACAGGAATGCGCCATATTTCATAAATGAGGTGCATTCTTTCCCTTTCCTTTTGACACAGGGCAGCGCAACGTGGATGCTTGTGGGTCTGCCCTATGCCAAAAAGTATTAAATGAGGCCCTGTGTTTCTTCCTCTTGCCCTAATCTGCTTCAGATTATGAATTGAGAGAGGTTGTCTCTATGTATTCTTCATCACTCTGAGCGATTTTGTTTCTTCTTATCAGTCTTTAAAGAACCATTAAGCAAATCATTTCTGTCCCTCCTTCGTGTGAAGATGTATACTGTTCGTGTAACTTATTTTTACAAATTTGCATTACAGCTTCATTATTTTGACTGCGCGAGGTGATAAATGTCTTCCGGTGCTGTGGGTACAGCATGATGCGATGCAACTGACGAAATTAGCTAACATCCCTTCTGTCATTTGATTGCTGTGCTTGCTCTTTGCTTTCTGAAGATGTAACGAGTAATTTGTTGAAACACCTCACTTGTCCAGTAGATGGCAGAACCTCATCACAATTCGTTTTACGGACCAGCGTAAAGGCGATTTTCCTCACATTGAACTTTTTAGGTCGTTAATGAAAATTGTAATGTAACATTGTCTTTGGAATCACACAATAAACGAATTGAAGCACACCTGTTTTGCATTTTATTAATTCACTATTTTTGGATTCCTTGCACTATTGAAAAACACAATTTATTGAAGTACAGACAAGTCCACCCGAGCTACCTCTCTTTCTCCCGTTTGGCTCTTTTATGCCAATTTCAAATACTATTTCATAGTCCGGGTTTGGAGGTCTTGGGACTTACAAATAAATATCCAATTTATTTAGGAAAATCTGCCAAATCGCGTATATAGTACTCTAGTGTACGTTTCTTTGAAGTTCTCTATATTTATAGTTAGGTAGAAAATAGCTGGTAAAATATACCGCCATGCCTTAGTAGGCAGAAATGCTTTAATGTGTAGGAGGAGGGATAATTGTGAGTTTGTCAGGTTATTAACTTTGGCAGAAATGCTTTAATGTGTAAGAGGAGCATTAATTGTCAGGCTATTCACTTTAAAATTGAAATATTGACTTGTCCAAATTCTTGTGAAACTGTCCATTCTATCACCAGCAAAATATCCATGTAATTGCTTAGTTAGCTATAAACTGATGCCTGTAAAGTAGTGGGTTCTGGGTCAACACACTTTATAAATAAGCGTGATTCGGACACATGAATAAGGTACTTACAACTGGCCACAAGCACATGGGCTCTTTTTATTGGCAGGGTCCCCTGACTGGTGACTCCTCTGTTGGATGGGTGTTGGTTGGGTGTATGAACCAGCCCTCGTGGGAGAGGCTGGTAAAACACTAGACTGTGTCCAGCAGGACACAACATTCCTCCCAAATTTTATTAAAAACAAAAACAAAAAAAAACAAAAGTCCAATCTGTGGGAAGGAATGATAAACAACTAAAACAAATTAAGTCTCACAGCTTCGAGAGGCAGCCTGCAGGACAGCAGTGGACAGGTGAAGCTGGGAGCGCCTGGGCATCAAGGCACACATCCATAATTCAGCCAGGTACCTCTGGACATGAACACAGTGCTGATGAAATTCGGAACCCTCGGCATAACACCAGTTGGGTGACAGGCCACCTACGTGATGTTGATCAATCCAGCATGCTCTCGCTGTGATGCAGTTGGTGTTTTACAGTTCAAACTTGGTGCATCAGGTTATCGGTGGAGTCCATTGTGAACGCTTGATAATGGTGTTGCTTGATCCACTGAAGATAGTCTTGTTGTGCTATCTTCTGTTGAAAGTCTCTGTGACACGGCCTGGCTACCTCCTGGGATTCATCGGTGAGGCAAAGTCAAGTCCATCTCTTGTTCTTGGGAGGCTTCTTGGATGAGTAGCCATGGGACTGCCTGTGGGCTGCACTGTGGAAGCATATGTGTCTGCATCTGGGTAGCCACAAGACCACCTTGGAGCCACTACCTGGTAAGTTGTGCAACGTCAGGGGTGGATGTGTCCTGGTCAGAAAATGCTCTCGCTACCGGGATCAGGATGCAAACTAGTTGAACACTAGGTCACTAATTCTTTAGATCGTCACTGGTACTTCTTGTCAGCTTGTATGGCAATGGTGCCGGAGTCCAGTCTTGACCCTTGATACTCCAGGGGTGGTGGCGATGCACATGCAAATGTTGGAGTGGTTGTCATTAGATGACTTATACTACAGGTGGTGATGACTTGTACGGAGGAAGTGTGACTGGAGGGACTTTGCAGCCACGTAGTTCATTGTATAGTTGGGGCAGCTCTTCTTCTTGTTTGGCATGTGCATTTGCAAGCAGGGATGGCTTTTTCTCTAAGTAGCTGGCTATAGGTGGCTGGACGGTCACACTGTGAGGCATCGGGCAGATGTATAGTCAGTGCATGCAGGCGGCTTATGTTCGGTACTTCCGCTGTGCTATCTCCCATGTCATCGCCGTACCCTGGTGGCTGGCTTGTGTTAGCAGGTGCACTCTGGTAGTCATACAAGTCCTCATACTTATCCTCTTGTTGATTTCTCCTGCGCACCTATGGTCGTCCGTTCTTCTGTGTGACAGGGTTGTCGCACTCCTTTCTCTCCACTCCTTTTCCTCTTCACAATGTAGCAATGTGCCATGCTCTCCTCTTCTTACTTGCTGTGAGATGTGGTGACAAGCCACGTGTGGCATATCTTGTCTGCACATGCTGCGAAAGTGGAGACAGGCCACATGTTGCATGTCTTGCCTGCACATGCTGCGCAGTGGTTACAGGCCACGTATTATCCGCTCTGACCTCCTGCCAGCTCCGTCTTGTTCATTGGACTGTGCTTCTTCTCCCATCATGGACCACCTGCAGGTCCAGTCCTGTCTATATGATTGGGAGTCTTTTCAGGTGCGTGAGCCATTTCGTGGATGGTAGTGGAGGTTGGTGTGTTTTGATGGATCCGGTCTCCAGTCTCTTCCATACCTTTCTTTTCTGCAACACAGCATTCCAGCTGCCACTCAGGATTGCTGTGGAAGGTGGGGGTCTCCTTTCTTTTGCAGTGATGGCAGCTTTCCACTCGGGGACATGCAACTCTCCTCTTGCCTGTAACAGGCCTATGTGCAACATTGTCTTAAGCAGTGTTGGGGTCATTCCTAAATAGTCTCTGTTAGAACTGGGGGTCTCTAGTTGGCAGAGGTAGCTACCACTGTCCAAATAGGGACCCTTGCTTCTAGTCAGGGTAAGGAGAAAACCCACTGAAATAACCCCTGCTCACCCCCTTGGTGGCTTGGCACGAGCAGTCAAGGCTTACCAAAGGCAATGTGTAAAGTATTTGTAGCAAAACTCACAGTAACACAGTGAAAACACCACAAACTGACTCCACAACAACTTAGAAAAATAAAGGTATTTAATCTGAACTACACAAGACCATAACAACAAAAATCCAAAATACACAGTTCAAGAATATGGTTGCAAAAGAGTTCTTAGGTTTAGCGATAAAATAATCCACAGTTGCGTGAAAAGTTCACAGTAGCGTCACGCTTAGCCAACAGTACCTTTAAATGCGACAAAGTTCCAAAACAGAAGCTGTTGCGGTGGAAAACAAGCAATGCATTACTCCTGAGACCCTGGGGAGGTGTTAGCAACAATTCCGCTGGATCTAGTGGCGTGTAGCGACGAATCTGATCTGTATGGGGAGGAAGGCGATGACGTGTATGGATTCCGGTGCGTAGGTTCCGTAGGAAGTTTTCTCCCGCAAAGGCAAGATGCAATGATTCTCGGGGCTCTGCGACGATTCTCGCAGCAACATGATGCAGTGATCTCACCCAGCGATGCCAGGCTCTGCGACGATGGTCGCAGTGGCGGAAATCTTCCCGCTAACGAAGGGTGTGACGTCTTCAGGCAGCGGCGACAGGTGCTGCGACGATCTCGGTCTTTGTAGCGGCAGGAATTTTCTCGCTCGGCCGGGATTGCGATAAATGTTCTGTAGCAAAGTCTTTAAAAGCTTGGTTTCCAGGTCCCCAACACAGGTACAACTTCCAGAGGCACCACACATCGGGTGATACAAATATGCCAATCAGGTATATCCAATTACAATAACAATTTACACAGGGAGCACTTACACTCTGACACTGATCAGCAGTGGCAGAGTTTCCAAAGCATCTAAACCAGCAAAAACGAAATCCAGCACAGCATCAAAAAAACAGCTGCTAGAGGCAAAAAGATAGGGGGAAACCACGCCAAGGATGCCAGGTCTAACAGTCTCTGACTCGCAGCGGGGCGGGTCTAGTCCAGTTAGAGTGAACACGATCTCCTTACTGCGTTCTGGCCATACGGTGCCCCTCATCTGGAATCTTTCTCTGTGAGATCTTCTTGATGCTTTGCTTTATTGATAGCGGGTAACCTCCCTTCCGCCTCTTCTTTGCTTGAGGGCTCAGTGTTTGCACCTCAAGGTTGCGCCAGCGCGGCGCTGTTTCCAGCCTTAGGTCGTGTGCACCTGTCAGGGTTGGCCATTTAATGTGACATTCTCATTGATGGGCCAACAGTGGCCATGCTGTGCTGGGGCAGCCAGCTGGTGCTGCACCTTTCATGAAGCGGTGCATTGTCTCTTTGCACCTTGAGATAGTGCTGTCAGCTCGCTGGTTGTGTTCCTGTTTTTCTTATGGTGGCATCAAACAACCACTGTGGGGCGCATGCAGGCCATGATGCTTCTCACCTGCAGTGGCGGCAGACAGCCGCGGCGGTGTACGTAACGTTCACTTCCTCTGCATAGGGTAATTTAACTCTTTTCTCTATTTGTATTCTGTCACTGGCCCATACACATGCAGCATTCTGTTGGCTGTAAATTAAACGTTCTACGTGATGCTTGAGGAAGCTGTAGGCTTTTTGGGGGCTCTCGGTTGCTGCTGGGCTCCTTCACTGAGAACTGCAGCCTTTCTTCCTCTAATGCTGCACCAACTGCGATTCGTTCCCCATCTTTTACATTGTGGGTGTGTGTGTGTGTTTCCGTGAGGCCTCTCTCATGTTGCCAGTGCTTGCTGTCTGTAGCTTGGCTTATTTGGGGTCTCCCTGTCGTGGCTGGGCTTTTTTTCGGGCATGGCCACATTTGGCCTTTCTAGGGCTCCTTGTTGTGGTTATCATACTTTTCTGAAGAGGAAGGCTAACAGGTTATGTTCCTCCCCAAAGGCAACGACAGGCAGCCTTTTCAGTTGCAGTGTAGTTGGCCATTACTTTTCCTGTGTCTCTTTCCTTGGCATTTATAGGTGCTCCTGGGGTTGAGAAGGCAGCATAGGCCTATGACTCAACAACAGCTGCCCATTTTTCCTTCTGTGCCCCATGTAGCACAAGTCTCGTTAGTGCCAAATTGCTGGGCTGTACCTCTCTCAGGCTGTGCTTTTAGATGTGAGATCATGCCAAGCGAGTCCTGTGTTTTGGTGCCCTCAGGTAGGGTTCCAGCCACAAGTCAGAACTGGAGCAGTCTCCTTTTCTCCAACCTCACAGCCTTCTCTCACCACTTTGGGGACGTGGTTACCCTCTGCAGAAATATGAATGTAGTCCAGGCGGTGGGGGCACTGCAGGTGCCTAGCTAGTGCCGGGCGTTAGGGCAGCTTATTCTTGTACAAATGCTGGCTGCTTCGGAACTTGCCTCATGAGTCACTGCTCTTAATTTGTCCTAATCCAAGTATGGTAGAGGCTCGACGACGATACATAACTCCAATTCAATTAAAGTATAATGCTATTTTATCAAATGATTTAATCTTGCTGTGTAATTCCCCAGTTAATGAATTAGTATGTTATAATCTGTTTAAGTTTTTAAAACGTTTTTTAAAGCTGTTTTAAAGGTAAAATGCATAATTTGAATATACTTATACAATCAAATGCCATATAAGCGGTCTGCAATACATTGTCATTTTTCCATCTTAGAAAGAGTTTTAAAAATGTTAGCTTAATTCACTAATAATAATTTTACTTTGTATTTGTTGATCTCAGTCGAGGTCTGAATCAAATAAATAAATGAATATAAAATATTGAATCACTGCTCTGCCAGCAGTTGCCCGGTGCAGTGTGAGGAGCAACCACTAGGGGAGCTGTAGCTGCAGAAGCCTCTCTGGTGCTGTGGGCTATGTGGGGCTGGAGATGCTGGTGTGGGGCTCTACTCAGCGCAAGTAGGGCCCCCATCTTTTTCCTTGCCGGCAAGGTGCTGCAAAAACTGCCGGCAGATGTCACAAACTGCAATGAAGATGGGTGTGCTAGCTCTGCACTGGCTGCCCCACAGATGGATGGAGACACTCCCTTTGGCTCTTCAGTGTGGCATGGCGGTTTGAACATGTGCAGGAGAGCTGTTAGAGGCACTGGTTATGCCGGTTGGGTGACGTGGGAGGGGGCGCTGGGATCACCTTTCTCTTCATGCCGGTTACATTAGGGGGTAAACAGCCATTAGTGCGCGGCTGTTTGTACGCATGCTGTTACTTCGCAAGCGTTACTACGCATGCGATGTAACAACGCATTGCCTTTAGTACGCGCTCTGTTACATTGCATGCGTAGTAATGCCGCATGCGTAGGGGACGTGCGCCGCTCTTGGAGTTCGTCACGGCGGCCATTTGCTCCAGTGAGGGGTCTGCTGCTGCTTTTCCGGGTGCCACTCTCTGCGCCTGCCCACGACGGAGGAAGCCGGAAGGGGGAGAACATTTGAACAACGCGTGTTAAGAGGTAAGTGGGGCTTGTGTTACTGTCGTGTAGAGTTGTGGGTTGTGTACTTGTGTTAGTGTAGTGTAGAGTTGTGGGTTGTGTACTTGTGTTAGTGTAGTGTAGAGTAGTGTCGGGGTTGTGAGGGTAGTGTTTTACGGTTTAGGGTAGTGTTAGTGTAGTGTAGTTTACTGATTTAGTGTAGTGTCACGAGGTTTCGATGGGTAGTGAATGAGTGTAGGGAGCCGAGTAGGGGAATGTGTATGTTAGTGCAGGGGGAAGTGATTTAGGGTTTTGTGAAATGTAGTGGTGTTTCAGTAGGGTAGTGTAGTGTTTTAGCAGTGTTTTAGTGTTTTAGATGTGTTGGGTAGTGTATTTTATATAGTGAGTGTAGGGAGCGGAGATGGGGAATGTGTATGTTAGTGCAGGGGGTAGTGATTTAGCGGTGCACAGACATAATATCGACTCCAAAATATCGTTTGGACAGAATATCGAGTTTTAAATATCGTTTGGAGAAAATATCGACAGGACAGAATATCGACAGCCAAAATATCGTTTTTAAGGTAAGTGAAGTAATATCGACTGTAAATAATATAGAAAGTAAAAAATATCGTTTTTTATATAATATGTAATTATTTATAGTGTTTTTATGTTATAATATGTGTGAAAAGTGTCATTTTATGTTATAATTATTTTTAATTAATGATTTTTTTTAAATTATTGTGTAATTTTATTCTGTAGCGGGTTGTGGGTTTATAGGGGAATAGGGTGGGAAGTAATTTAATTATAATTAATTAAATATGTAAATTTATTAATTGGTAGTAATAATTAATTAATTGGTAATTAAATAATATATGTTAATTATTTAAAATTTAATTGGTAATTAATTTAATTTAATTTATTAATTGCTAATTATGTAAATTAAAATAATGTATTTCCTGTAGCGGGTTGTGGGTTTATAGGGGAATAGGGTGGGAAGTAATTTAATTATTATTTATTAAATATGTATATGTATTAATTGGTAGTAATATTTAATTAATTGGTAATTAAATAATATTTGTTAATTAATTAAAATGTAATTGGTAATTAATTTAATTTAATTGATTAATTGCTAATTATGTTAAATTAAAGGGGTATTTTTAGGGTTCAGGGTCAGTTTTTAGTTTTTGGGTAAAGGGGTATTTTTAGGGTTTAGGGTCAGTTTTTAGTTTTTGGGTAAAGGGGTATTTTTAGGGTTCAGGGTCAGTTTTTAGTTTTTGGGTAAAGGGGTATTTTTAGGGTTCAGGATCAGTTTTTAGTTTTTGGGTAAAGGGGTATTTTTAGGGTTCAGGGTCAGTTTTGGGTTTTTGGGTAAAGGGGTAATTTTAGGGTTCAGGGTCAGTTTTTAGTTTTTGGGTAAAGGGGTATTTTTAGGGTTCAGGGTCAGTTTTTAGTTTTTGGGTAAAGGGGTATTTTTAGGGTTCAGGGTCAATTTTGGGTTTTTGGGTAAAGGGTTTTTTTAGGGTTCAGGGTCAGTTTTGGGGTAGAGGGGTACAGGGGTACAGTGTAAAAATAAAGTAAAATTAAATTTACATTAATTTAATTTAATGAAATTAAATTAAATTAAATTATATTTAAATAATTTTAAATAATTTAAATAAAAAAAAAATATTATATACTTACCAATACTTACGTTGTAATGGTAGTGCGTTGTAAAAGTTGCGTTGTAACGTCATATATCCACTGTTGCACTCTTTGCAGTGGGAATAGTAATTTTTACTCTTTTGTATTTGTACGTTAATAATATTGGCTATTATTTAATTAAATTTTGTTACTATATATATATATATGTTTTAAGAAATATGATTAAAAAAATATTATTTTTTTACTTTCATTAATTATTTAATTATTAAAAGTTATTTTAAGTATTGTTAATTATATTTTAGTAATTAATTTTTTATATTAATGTAATTAAACATTGTTTTTATTAAAGTCGATATTTTTTACAACTATATTTTTGTAAACGATATTTTGTACTCGATATTTTTGTACTTACCTGTTTGTACATACAAACTCGATATTTTGGTTGTAGATATTTTTTCCTCGATATTTTGGGTAGTCGATATTTTGGTAGTCGATATTATTTCAGTGATCCTGATTTAGCGTTTAGGGTAGTGTAGTGTTAGTGTAGTGTAGTTTACTGATTTAGTGTTTAGTGTAGTGTCAGAGGGTTGTGATGGGTAGTGAATGAGTGTAGGGAGCGGAGTAGGGAAATGTGTATGTTAGTGCAGGGGGTAGTGATTTAGGGTTTTGGATAATGTAGTGGTGTTTCAGTAGTGTAGGGTAGTGTAGTGTTTTAGTAGTGTTTTAGATGTGTTGGGTAGTGTATTTTATATAGTGAGTGTAGGGAGCGGAGTAGGGGAATGTGTATGTTAGTGCAGGGGGTAGTGATTTAAGGTTTAGGGTAGTTTAGTGGTGTTTCAGTAGTGTAGGGTAGTGTAGTGTTTTAGATGTGTAGGATAGTGTATTTTATATAGTGTTGTGTTTTTTTTTTTTTTTAATATTACATATTATTTCGCATACCATTTTTATTACTAGGCAAGTTTTTACTTCGCATACATTAACACTTTCAATGTAATGGTATGCAAAGTAAAAACTTCCATAGTAACTGTTATTGCTAAGTAATAACCGTATAGTAATAGCATGCGAAGTAATGGCATGCGAAATAACATCTCATATTCCATTAGGGGGCTGTTGAGTGGCTGCCGGGAGGTCCACAGGGTTGTAGCTTGCAGCAGAGGGGAATCACGATGCAGGGTGCTCTTTGCACAGTTAACCCCAGCGGGGGCTGCTGCTAAAAGTTACTTCAGTAAATGGTGCCTCTACAGGTATGAGCCACGGCAGCCTTCCCACTGTTATGGGCTGTGCCTTGTTATGTGGACTGTGTACTCATGGACACAGGGGGCATCATCATACTTTGGCTGTTCTGTCAGGACCTCTGGCATTCAGGAGCTGCAGCGGAACACAGTGCACACTTGTACCTAGATGCTGAGGTGCCCTTTCCTTTTCTCACCAGGCCAATGCAGGTGGCAGGGCAGCCTGCTGGTGCTTTGTGGACTGGGAGGGCGGCAGAGGGGTCACTCCATGCTTGCCACCTTGAGAATCAGCTGCTGGCCCTTTGATTACCTACAATGATAGGCATGGGGCATTCCTCCCATGCTGCAGTGACTGCAGGCTGGCCGTGCCCATGTGCCTCATGCATGGACACCGCACTGTATTTTCTGGCCGCAGCTTTGTTGGAGGCCCTGTCTCACCTTCAGTAGCCAGGCCCCAGTGCTGCTTGCTCTTCTCTGCACTGTCCTCCTCACACAGTTCCTCAGCAGGGCACTGCAGTTGTTGCCGCGAGGTGGTGGAGACAGTCTCATCTCTCCTCTTTGTTTTTTTAATTTTTACGTAGAGGGGATGGTTTCCCCTTTTTCTAGGTTAATGTACCCACTACCATGGCAGGCTGCAGCAACAATGCAGACCTTGACTAGCCCCTCAAACACGGAGACCTGCAAGGCAGCATGGCATGGGACAGACCCACTTGTCGCCAATGTAAAGTAATGGGCTCTAGGCCCAAATACTTTGTAAATAAGAGTGATAAAGACACATATAAGGTACTTACAACTGCCCACGAGCACATGCACTCAGCCTCTTTTTATTGGCAGTGTCACCTGACCGCGGTGATGCCTGTGTTGGATGGGTCTGGGGTGGGTGTTTGAACCAGCCCTCTTGGGAGAGGCTGGTACAACACTAGACTGCGTCCTCCAGGGCACAACAATGCCCACGCTGATCAGGCAGAATTTCCTGCCTGATGTGCAGATACTTGGTTGCATTGTGGAAAGATATAGATGGCCAGTAGTTTGGCGTTAAAATCGTCGGTCCATATCTTACAGTCTCCTAATTGCTGTTTGTTTTCTTTCAGATAATTGATCACAGTACAAAAACAGCATCTTCATATATCCAGGGGAAAGCATGAGTTAATTATCACCAATTGTTGATCATTATGAAACCCAGAACCTGGCAGAGATATTTTTACAGTTGGTGAATAAGGTGTAACCAAGTTGTGGTTACACTAGAGTCAGTTCCCAAATGATCCACATTAATTAGCAGCCCAAACTCCCAACCAATCCCCAACTCTTTGTGGTATTCCTTGATTGTCTTGTGCTACAGGGCCAATGTGCATTTTTAAAATATTTTTTTTACCATTTTAGGGAGTTCTAAAGTTCACATGTTGGGTGCTTAACATCTTCAACGTTTAAAACTGAAGTTATCTGAATGACAAATGTAGGCCTTATAAATGGTGTTAGAAATGGGGCTTCTGGATGGCAGAGTATGCACCGTGTCCAAGTAGGAGTCACAATACAAGACAGGGTGAGCCACTTCACAACCAAAATTATTCTGTGCTCACCCTCGGGCAGCTTGGGACAGAGCAGTCAGACATCACTTAAGAGGCAATGTGTAAAGTATTTGTGAAACACTCAAACAGTGTAATAGTGAAAACAACACACAAAGACTCCACAACAGTTTATACAAAATAAACTATGACCTTATAAATAAAACAAGACCAAGGACAAGAATCTTGTCTGTAGACATTGAAGTACGGAGTTGTACTGAATCAAAAAGTCAGAAGAGGGCTTAGAAACAATAAGCACATAAGTGAGTTATTGGCTCGGATGAGGCCAGGACTGAGTAAAGAGCTCCGGTCAACTGTGAGGAAGCACAGGCTGGCAGCTGGACTTTCTTGGGTCCCATGATCAAAAGTACCATTGATCTGGAAGATGTCACCACTACGAGGCTGCGTAGATCACACTATGGAATGGATGCATAGAGGTCTGCTACATAATTGCAGTGATGCGCCAAGTCCACTACACATAATGGTGAGAGTGCATTGTTTCTGAACCACACTGCAACAGAGAGGCACCAAATCCAATGCAGATGTCTGAGTGCATGTTGTCGAGCACCCTAGGGCCTCACTCCCAAGCGTCCAGAACAGCACCATGTGACAGGTCAGACTCACAACTTGTAGTGTCCAGCTGCAGATGCAGGTGGTTCAAGTTCATTGATATTCCTGAGACTTAGGAACAGGAGGCAAGCCAGCAAGCTCTTGAAGTCACTCTGGGTTCAAGTGATATGGGTCCAGTCCATCTCACTCAATCGGTCAAACAGCAGGCAGCAGAACAGCACAGCAAAGCAAGGCAGAGTTCAGTAAAGCAGTGAGCTGGCTGCCTTTTAGCAGCACCATGGCTCTTAATCCTGGTAGAGTGGTCACAGGTCTAGAAGTGAAATGTCTTGGTAGGATTAGAGACCCAGTACTCATTCCCAAAGAGGTTTTTGAAGTGCACACAGGTCCTGTCTTCCCATCCCCGGCTCCAGGCTATCACTAGAGGGTAATCAGCCTTTTGTGTGGGGTCAGGCCACTACCTATTGAAGTGTAAGTGTCAGTCCTTTCCTCCATTCTTGCCTAGGAAGAACTATCTGATTGCAAATGTATGTAGATTTTTAGTCAGGCACACCTAGCCTTCCTGTGTTTGAGGCTGTCTAGAGGTATGCACAAGTGTAGCTGTCACCCACCCCAGATGTGTACTGGAGGCAGGCTGCCTGGTACACAGAGCTAAATGCAGAAAAATGCACACATTCTAAAAGTTACAAAAAGGGGGTGGTGATGGACAGAGTATCTGAGTTAATCAGAACACTCCTACCCAGTCAACAGATCAGGGCTTGATCCATCACCGTTTTTTAGCTCACTGCACCATCCCAGTTCAGAACCTGGCTATATGCAAATTAGTCTGTCCCTGGCCCAGTGCATCATGGCAACAGGGCAGACCAAACTACCAAGCCAATTCTTCACTGGAAAGGAAACAAGCTTCCGGGGACCGGTTTCTGGCATTACAGCCGTCTTCGGCCCGGCTTGCTTGAATCCTGATGGTGCAATGAGCAAGGGACTCATGTCTGAGCATACCCTTCCACACTCATGGTGGCCAAAATAATTACAAAAAGGGGGTGGTGATGGACAGAGTATCTGAGTTAATCAGAACACTCCTACCCAGTCAACAGATCAGGGCTTGATCCATCACCGTTTTTTAGCTCACTGCACCATCCCAGTTCAGAACCTGGCTATATGCAAATTAGTCTGTCCCTGGCCCAGTGCATCATGGCAACAGGGCAGACCAAACTACCAAGCCAATTCTTCACTGGAAAGGAAACAAGCTTCCGGGGACCGGTTTCTGGCATTACAGCCGTCTTCGGCCCGGCTTGCTTGAATCCTGATGGTGCAATGAGCAAGGGACTCATGTCTGAGCATACCCTTCCACACTCATGGTGGCCAAAATAATTACAAAAAGGGGGTGGTGATGGACAGAGTATCTGAGTTAATCAGAACACTCCTACCCAGTCAACAGATCAGGGCTTGATCCATCACCGTTTTTTAGCTCACTGCACCATCCCAGTTCAGAACCTGGCTATATGCAAATTAGTCTGTCCCTGGCCCAGTGCATCATGGGAACAGGGCAGACCAAACTACCAAGCCAATTCTTCACTGGAAAGGAAGCAAGCTTCCGGGGACCGGTTTCTGGCATTACAGCCGTCTTCGGCCCGGCTTGCTTGAATCCTGATGGTGCAATGAGCAAGGGACTAATGTCTGAGCATACCCTTCCACACTCATGGTGGCAAAAATAATTACAAAAAGGGGGTGGTGATGGACAGAGTATCTGAGTTAATCAGAACACTCCTACCCAGTCAACAGATCAGGGCTTGATCCATCACCGTTTTTTAGCTCACTGCACCATCCCAGTTCAGAACCTGGCTATATGCAAATTAGTCTGTCCCTGGCCCAGTGCATCATGGGAACAGGGCAGACCAAACTACCAAGCCAATTCTTCACTGGAAAGGAAACAAGCTTCCGGGGACCGGTTTCTGGCATCACAGCCGTCTTCGGCCCGGCTTGCTTGAATCCTGATGGTGCAATGAGCAAGGGACTCATGTCTGAGCATACCCTTCCACACTCATGGTGGCCAAAATAATTACAAAAAGGGGGTGGTGATGGACAGAGTATCTGAGTTAATCAGAACACTGCTACCCAGTCAACAGATCAGGGCTTGATCCATCACCGTTTTTTAGCTCACTGCACCATCCCAGTTCAGAACCTGGCTATATGCAAATTATTCTGTCCCTGGCCCAGTGCATCATGGGAACAGGGCAGACCAAACTACCAAGCCAATTCTTCACTGGAAGGGAAACAAGCTTCCGGGGACCGGTTTCTGGCATTACAGCCGTCTTCGGCCCGGCTTGATGAATCCTGATGGTGCAATGAGCAAGGGACTCAAGTCTGAGCATACCCTTCCACACTCATGGTGGCCAAAATAATTACAAAAAGGGGGTGGTGATGGACAGAGTATCTGAGTTAATCAGAACACTCCTACCCAGTCAACAGATCAGATTCAGGCACTCTGTTCAACCCAGTATAAGAATTGAATTGGTAGTTTGGTTTGCCCTGTTCCCATCATGCACTGGGACAGGAACAGACTAATTTGCATATAGCCAAGTTCTGAGCTGGGATGGTGCAGTGAGCTAAAAAACGGTGATGGATCAAGCCCTGATCTTTGGACTGGGTAAGAGTGGTCTGCTTAATTCAGGCCCTCTGTTCATCACCACCCCTTTTTCTGAATCATTTTGTCCACCATAAGCGTGGAAGGGTATACTCAGATGTGAGTCCCTTGCTCATTGCACCATCAGGATTCAAGCAAGCCGGGCCGACGACGCCTGAAATGGAAGAAACCGGTCCCCGGAAGCTTGTTTCCTTCCCAGTATAAGAATTGGCTTGGTAGTTTGGTTTGCCCTGTTCCCATCATGCACTGGGACAGGAACAGACTAATTTGCATATAGCCAAGTTCTGAGCTGGGATGGTGCAGTGAGCTAAAAAACGGTGATGGATCAAGCCCTGATCTTTGGACTGGGTAAGAGTGGTCTGCTTAATTCAGGCACTCTGTTCATCACCACCCCCTTTTCTGAATCATTTTGTCCACCATAAGCGTGGAAGGGTATACTCAGATGTGAGTCCCTTGCTCATTGCACCATCAGGATTCAAGCAAGCCGGGCCGACGACGCCTGAAATGGCAGAAACCGGTCCCCGGAAGCTTGTTTCCTTCCCAGTATAAGAATTGTCTTGGTAGTTTGGTTTGCCCTGTTCCCATCATGCACTGGGTCAGGAACAGACTAATTTGCATATAGCCAAGTTCTGAGCTGGGATGGTGCAGTGAGCTAAAAAACGGTGATGGATCAAGCCCTGATCTTTGGACTGGGTAAGAGTGGTCTGCTTAATTCAGGCACTCTGGTCATCACCACTTCCTTTTCTGAATCATTTTGTCCACCATAAGCGTGGAAGGGTATACTCAGATGTGAGTCCCTTGCTCATTGCACCATCAGGATTCAAGCAAGCCGGGCCGACGACGCCTGAAATGGCAGAAACCGGTCCCCGGAAGCTTGTTTCCTTCCCAGTATAAGAATTGGCTTGGTAGTTTGGTTTGCCCTGTTCCCATCATGCACTGGGACAGGAACAGACTAATTTGCATATAGCCAAGTTCTGAGCTGGGATGGTGCAGTGAGTTAAAAAACGGTGATGGATCAAGCCCTGATCTTTGGACTGGGTAAGAGTGGTCTGCTTAATTCAGGCACTCTGTTCATCACCACCCCCTTTTCTGAATCATTTTGTCCACCATAAGCGTGGAAGGGTATACTCAGATGTGAGTCCCTTGCTCATTGCACCATCAGGATTCAAGCAAGCCGGGCCGACGATGCCTGAAATGGCAGAAACCGGTCCCCGGAAGCTTGTTTCCTTCCCAGTATAAGAATTGGCTTGGTTGTTTGGTTTGCCCTGTTCCCATCATGCACTGGGACAGGAACAGACTAATTTGCATATAGCCAAGTTCTGAGCTGGGATGGTGCAGTGAGCTAAAAAACGGTGATGGATCAAGCCCTGATCTTTGGACTGGGTAAGAGTGGTCTGCTTAATTCAGGCACTCTGTTCATCACCACCCCCTTTTCTGAATCATTTTGTCCACCACAAGCGTGGAAGGGTATACTCAGATGTGAGTCCCTTGCTCATTGCACCATCAGGATTCAAGCAAGCCGGGCCGACGACGCCTGAAATGGCAGAAACCGGTCCCCGGAAGCTTGTTTCCTTCCCAGTATAAGAATTGGCTTGGTAGTTTGGTTTGCCCTGTTCCCATCATGCACTGGGACAGGAACAGACTAATTTGCATATAGCCAAGTTCTGAGCTGGGATGGTGCAGTGAGCTAAAAAACGGTGATGGATCAAGCCCTGATCTTTGGACTGGGTAAGAGTGGTCTGCTTAATTCAGGCACTCTGTTCATCACCACCCCCTTTTCTGAATCATTTTGTCCACCATAAGCGTGGAAGGGTATACTCAGATGTGAGTCCCTTGCTCATTGCACCATCAGGATTCAAGCAAGCCGGGCCGACGATGCCTGAAATGGCAGAAACCAGTCCCCGGAAGCTTGTTTCCTTCCCAGTATAAGAATTGGCTTGGTAGTTTGGTTTGCCCTGTTCCCATCATGCACTGGGACAGGAACAGACTAATTTGCATATAGCCAAGTTCTGAGCTGGGATGGTGCAGTGAGCTAAAAAACGGTGATGGATCAAGCCCTGATCTTTGGACTGGGTAAGAGTGGTCTGCTTAATTCAGGCACTCTGTTCATCACCACCCCCTTTTCTGAATCATTTTGTCCACCATAAGCGTGGAAGGGTATACTCAGATGTGAGTCCCTTGCTCATTGCACCATCAGGATTCAAGCAAGCCGGGCCGACGACGCCTGAAATGGCAGAAACCGGTCCCCGGAAGCTTGTTTCCTTCCCAGTATAAGAATTGGCTTGGTAGTTTGGTTTGCCCTGTTCCCATCATGCACTGGGACAGGAACAGACTAATTTGCATATAGCCAAGTTCCGAGCTGGGATGGTGCAGTGAGCTAAAAAACGGTGATGGATCAAGCCCTGATCTTTGGACTGGGTAAGAGTGGTCTGCTTAATTCAGGCACTCTGTTCATCACCACCCCCTTTTCTGAATCACATTCTAAAAGTGGCATTTCTAAAATAGTAATGTTAAACCCAACTTTACCTGCAAAGGACCACGGGCCACTAAGGCGGCGTCCCTAATAACAGACAAAACCTGGTCAACAGTGAGGGGTCAAGGGGAGTGCACACAAAAGAAGATCAATTGACACTAATTTCCTGGAATGTAGCTGGGATCATGAAAATGACTTGGAACAAGTCAGTTCAGGAATATCTAGCCATGGGAGACATAGTTTGCCTTTAGGAAACTGGGGCACAGACAACAACTCCCATGATAGGCTATTACCAGCTTTTAAAACAGCCACCAAAAGGAACATCTTTGGGCGCCCGTCAGAAGGACTATCGATCTTTGTTAAACATGCCTGCAAATTTTTAGCCAATGAAATGTTGGTTAAATCACCAGAGATACATGCCATTTGACTAAAAGGAATAAGACTGAACCAACAACCTCTCCGAATGTTGCTAATAAATTGCTACATAAACCAAGTACAGAGCCAGAAGAAAGATTTTACTGAATCGTTCACAGAGACACTGGAAGACTTGCTGACCACATCTGATAGACACCTTGTGCTCATTGCTGGAAACTTTAATATGAGGGGCCTGCAAAGGAAAATCAAACTGTACAAGCATACGAGCAGGGCCTAACTCTTCCTTACGTTGCTCCACAATCACAAATTATTTCCAACCCACGCATTGAAAGTGACAATCGATCCTTCATGGCACCACAAACCCACGTTTAAAGACACATCCACAATCGACTACATATTAGTCAGCGAACAGCTAGGAGATAGACTGTTGGATTTCGAAGTGGATGACAGAGGAGAAAGTGATCACAGGCCATTGCGTGTCACCCTACAATTAACAGTAAGACAGGCGGCCACACGTCAAGTGATAGGGGGCACAATGGGTGAAGAGTGGCAAAAGGTTCGCAGAAGAATCAAATGGTCAACAAATCTAAAAAAAAACCTGATGGTGTGGGTTGAAACACGGAAAAATAGTTTAAAGCCAGTCACCTCAATCTCAGCAATAAGCGAATGGGAAGCCTTAATTGCAGAACTACAGCAGATCCTGGGGAAAGTACAATATAAGACCCAGGGAAAGAATGTGGAAATGATGCATCATTATTAGAAGTGATAGAAGTGATAGAATCTAATCATGACCTTTGAAACATTCATGTCCCCACTTTCTCTGCCCAGACAATACTGCAAATAGTTGACCAAGAGAAAAGTCATTAGTCTTTTTCATGGTGCTCCTCTTAACTCCGTACACCTCTCTTTTTAATGAATTTCTTTTATAGTGCTTCTCATCCAAAGGCAGAGTGATAGAGCACTTTACATCACACACACGTTATGCAAAGACAATGAATCTTACAAGTGTGTAAATCAACATAAAGGAAATGTTACATAAGACAATGAGGGCTAAAAGATGTAAAGTCAGAGTCACCTGTCATTGATAAAGATAGATATTATATGCTAAAAGTCCTTGGTCTTAGGAAACTCAAAATCAGGCTTTAAAACTCAGGATTAGAATCGTAACAGTGGTTGGTGATGTCTACACTATAGAATTTAGAGACTACTTTTAGAGATTAGGGAAGGATGGACAAAAAAACTGTATTTTTGCAAGCCTGTGCCTTGCAGTTTGCATGTGACTCTTCCATAACAATACATAGCTCCACTTGCTTTCATAGAAGTTTTGTAACTTTTGAACTGCAGGTGTTGGTGTGTGGGAGGATGTCTGTGATGAGGCCGTGGCCCACTGAGGTATCTGCGTGGACTAGTGTTTGATTTTAATGCTGCATCTTGTGCTTTGCAGCAGGAACACCAACCCTCTGTGCTGCTCTATGGAGGGTGAAGACTGTGACTAGACTAGACAAAATATGGATCTCTCCAGTAGGTACATTGGCCTCCAGCATTGTTTTTCCCTCACAGTTGTCCCACTTGTTGAGGGGTGTAGTACCAGAGAGTTGTTTTCCAGACTGTGGATTCTCTGCCAGCTGAAGATACACCTTAAAATTATCAGATTCTTGTTGGTGGAAAGGAGAGGGACTTCATTGAGTATGCTGAGATCAAAACAGGCAGGAATTTGGAAGGCACCTTAGTTTAAAAAATATAATACATGCCCGCAAATACTTTATTTTTGCCATTTGGAATACCTTCCTTTGGTTGAGTGTGTAGGACCTAGCCTTTTTGGCTAAAGTTCCATAAAACGTTTTGCTTTCCCTCTAGACCGTTTTCCTGATATAGAGTTGCCAATTAAGATGCTTTGGGTACTTTTCCACTGCTAATCAGTGTCAAAGTACAAAGGTTCCCTGTGTAAAGTGTAATGGGAATTGGTTGGCCATGATTGGTATGTTTGCCTTACTAGTAAAGTCCCTAGTGATGTGCGCTGTCTGTGCCTGGGCGAGTAATGCAAAGGTGCTTGAAGAAGGGAACTCAGGTCTGCGGTGTAGGGCCTGCGCACAGTTTGCTAAGTTAGCATGTTGTCCTGACAAGTGCAACCACTTCTCAGGTCTTACTTTCCCTTTTGCGTACACAGTGGGCATCCGGATGGTAGGTCCCTGGTAACCCCTGGGCAGGCTACAGTATAAGTAAAAGGCAGGACATATATTGAAGTGTGTGTGATGTCCTGACAGGGAAAAACACTCCATTTTGTTTATCAGTGGTAAAAGGCCATCCTGCCCCTAGGACAGAATGGGGAAGGCTGGGCATTGCGTTTGTTAGCCAAGTTTCCCATACGTTTAAAATGGAGAGGTCAAGTTTAGTATGTATGAACTCACAGTGTCGTAGCACATCTTTCTATGAAGGTAGTTTTGTCACTGTGTGTTCAGAAACCACTCTTTTAGAAAGTGGCTGAGTTTTGTGCTTTAAGCATTTCTGTGTGTCTCTGCTGAATGTGGATTGACTGTCTGGATCTGAGAAGGGATGGATGGAGATGGCACCAGGCTGACCTGCATCTGGCGAGCATGCGAGGAGAAGCCCCGGGAGGTGAAGAGGCCTGGGTTGCTGCTAAAAAATAATTGACCCGTCTCCTGCTGAGTGATTAATGATCTAGACCCCCAGTATCAAAGGGAGAAAGGTGACACTTGGAGGGATACAAACAGAACTGATTTAGGCAGGGGTCAGAGACCCCTGAGCACAACGAACTTTAAAGACATTTAGGGGTATAACTATGAGAGCTGAAACCCCTGAACTTTGGAATAGAGATGGATTGAGACTGAAAAGGCTTGGACCCATTTCATGGTCAAAAGGAACCTGTGCTAAGGAAGGAATAACTGAAGAAACTGCTGGGAAGGACCGATGCTTGCTTCGTGATCTGGGTCTGATCTGCAGTTTGCTGTTTTAACCAAGGAAGAGGCTGTTGGGACTGTGCTTCGTGCGCTGGGTCCCCCTGCTTGAAGAAGAGTGTGCTTAGTGCTGTGTCTTGTTACCCCAGGGGCCCGAGGAGAGCTGGCTCCCTGTTTGAAAAGCAAAACCAAAGGGGATGATGGATGGAGTGTTGAACATTGCAAGCACTCACTCCCAGTCAACTGATACGGGTTTAATCCATCATCATTCCTTAGCTCACTCTGCCACCCCAGTTCAGACATGGCCATATGCAAATCAGTCTGACCCTGTGCCTCATGGGAACAGTCCAGCCCGAACTACCAAGTCATGTTTTCCCTGGATCAGAAACAAGCATCCTGGGACAGGTTTCTGGCTACTACTAAATAGAAGGGGGACCCCCACAAGGTAATGGGCAGGTAAGCGGGGAAAGTACAAGAAACACAATCAGAAAAAAGACCTGCCCGTCAAATTCAATCAAAGATTCAAAAGGAGGTCATAAGATAATTACAGAAAATGCTCCTCACAACAGAGTAAAAGGCAAATTAATAAGATTATAAAGATTTTATTACATAATATAGTTCTTCAGTGAATATAAATATCAAACAATATAAGAACTTTTCTTAAAATTCAAGACATAATTCATCATAATAGTCCCACATATCAGTCTCAAACATACCTTTCACTCCAACATACATTCCATAATAACATACATTACATACCACATACACTCAACATATCAGGGTACATAACAGCGACTGGCTGATCTACATATTACAGAATGGACATAAATTCTCAGGGAGTTGGAACAGAGATCATTCAAAATATCCCCAAGAGAAAAACCGCCGACGCGCGTTTCGGTGTGTGGCCCCAGCTGGGGCTACACCTTCGTCAGGGCTGGGATGTACAGATTAATGTGGGACACAATATTCAATCATGGAGGTAGGACCCCTAGGTATTCCAGGGATGTAGGATAATCCTCGCAGGGCCAAATAGCTACAAGGCCCCACCATAGATACTTCAACAGGAGGTGTCAGGAATCCTCAAAGTAGGCAGCCCTGTATGGAGTTCATCTAAAGTCCTATCCAAGAAATGGATACCATAAGATGATAAGACACTGGAGGAGGCGTAGCACGAGCCAACCTTCAATTTGGTCCAAAGATGGAGGTTCAAAGTTTGTGAACAATATCCAAATACGTCGTCCTCATGGGAAAGATCACGGGGCAGTTCTGCACCGTTAACGGGTTCTTCTTGATAGTAAAGCGATAGAGCTATACTATCGAGAAGAACCAGTTGGTGAAGAGCACCTGGTCAACGTGTGCATCAAAGGAGAAGTCAGTCTCGGACCCGCTGGGTGCGTGTCGTGGTGCACCGCAGGCGTTGTTAAAGAGCGCCTGATCAGCGTGTGCATCGGAGGTGAAGTGAGACTCGGACATGTAGGGAGCGTGTCGTGGTGCACCGACGGCGCTGGTGAAGAGCGCCAGATGCATCAGAGGTGAAGGGAGTCTCTGACGCGCAGGGTGCGTGTCGTGGTGCACAGGAGGCATTGGTGAGGAGCGCCTGGTCAATGCGTGCATCGGAAGTTGAGTGAGTCTCAGACCCGCAGGGTGCTTGTCATGGTGCACCGCAGGCGTTGTTAAAGAGCGCCTGATCAGCGTGTGCATCGGAGGTGAAGTGAGACTCGGACATGTAGGGAGCGTGTCGTGGTGCACCGACGGCGCTGGTGAAGAGCGCCAGGTGCATCAGAGGTGAAGGGAGTCTCTGACGCGCAGGGTGCGTGTCGTGGTGCACAGGAGGCATTGGTGAGGAGCGCCTGGTCAATGCGTGCATCGGAAGTTGAGTGAGTCTCAGACCCGCAGGGTGCGTGTCATGGTGCACCGGAGGCATGGGTGAAGAGTGCACCAGAGGAGAAATGAGGCTCTGACACGATGAATGTGTCGAGGTGCGGCCAAAAACGTTGGTGAAGAGTGCCTGGATATTGGGGCACCAGAGTTGGAGTAAGTCTCAGTGAAGCAGCGTGCGTGCTTTGATGCAACCTGGGACTGTGGAGGTGATCAGCTGATCATCATGTGCACTGGAAGAAAGTGAGCCTCTGCAGCGCTGGGTGTGTGTCTTGGTGCTAACTGAGACCGCAGGAAGGAGTGCCTGGTAAATGTGCACTCGGAGTCGATGTGAAGTCCCATCAGCTTTGTGTGTGTGGCTTAGTGCCAGAGGAGAGCCGGAGGGTGCTGTGATGAAAGTGTACCCGAAGTAACGTAATCTCAAAGGTTGTGGTATGGCATTTTAGGATCCGAGTGAATTTTCCCGATTTATGCCCTTATATAGGTACAATTCACATTGCCCTAATATAGGCATAGAAATCATTCCCTTATTTAGGCATAGCCCATACTGTCCAAATACAGGCATGGCTACTTCCACCTGTACCAAAACGTCACATTTCTTGGACAATCGGCTTAAGCTGTCAGAGACTTCCCCTTGCTTGAATATTGATTTGTCCAAGAACTCCTGTACTTTACAAAGAACTACTATTCCCTTGGGGTTCTTTACTGAAGTTATCATGCCTGACTTTACGTCAAACTAGGCACTTTCAATGTGTAACTATGCCCTCACTTGCTCTAGCAAGACACGGTGGTTCGAAGCAGTTCGGCTATCTACTTGCCCAACGCAGCTCGCTACAGCAAGTGCCAAAGGAAGCCGACCCTCCAGCTGACCTCCAGCTGACGCACTGATCAAGAAGCTGCATTTCTCTCGGCGAGAATCCAGCTCCAGTGTTTCCAAGCTCCCCTTGCGGGGTGTTGGGAAATCAAGTTCCGAGACAGAGATACCAGACCTTCTTCATTCTAAACTAGAGGTATGGAGCTGATTAGAGCCTAAGAGAAATCTTGGATAGATTCTTGGCAAAGAAAACTAAAACCTATGCTACACCACACTTACTTCCTCCCTCATACTAGACTTAGGTCAGGTACATTGTGGTAGGGGTGTTTTAGAAGCACCAGTTGTGATTTATGTATGTATTTATATATGGTTTAGAAACCATACAATGCTCTTACAGTATTATTTTATAAGATTGTTCTCGCTGTACACATTATACTTTGCAGTGTGCAGTGTGCATTACGATTGTAGCAGTTCACTTTACTTGCATGAGAAAGAAGACTGTTCTTTTTTTTTTTATTAAATATTTTTATTGAATTTTATCCCCTTTTTATGCAAGCCAATACAGAAAACATTTTACAGCAAATAATAATCGCCAGCCGTGCAACATACACTGAAATTAAGCATACAAAAAAGAACAGGCATTTAAATCATTTGTCAGCATTAAATGATAAGAGAGAGGAAAAAGAAAGAACACTAGGTAATAATAGCATAATAGTATTTTTTTCCCCTTCCTCCTAGACTCTCCCCCCCTTAACCCCGGGAGAAAGATATACAAGAAAAAGGAAGACGTAAAAAAAGAAAAGAACAGGGTATTGATTTAGTCCAACTCCTCCTGAATCCACAGGCGAACAGGTGCCCAGATGTTCGTGCCCAGGGCCTGTTTTTTCCTGCCCTTTGTTTTATATATGGCAATTTCTATGTTATAAGAGGCTAGAAGACGTGTTCTCCAAGCATTAAATGAAGGAGGAATTGGATTAATCCATTCTTGAGTAATACAATCCCTTATTAATGCCATGAAGAAGACTGTTCAATAAACCTTTTTATTGAAAACTCCAGTCTCTCTATTTTTCTGCACCTCTGTTGAAATGAAGCATGCACGATTGACTAAGTGAAATACTTATCTATTGTTTCCGTGACTCTAGAGATACAATTCTTATTCTTGGGAAACAAAGTTGTCATGTCTATGCGGTTGTCAGAAACTAATCCCTTCTTGTGTATTCGAGAACATTTCTAGTGACCTAGCTGGCACTCACTATAAAGTTTTGTATATTCGATAGAGACCTAGTCGACCTCAGTCCTAGGTCTAATCTATAGGATGTATTATTCCAATACGCAGAGCCTACTGGGAATAATGGAACTACACTACATGTCACCCAACGTTTGGTAAGGCACTAATTTAACGCTAGATACTAAAGTAACTCAGTCGTGCTTTTCTCAGAGACCCCTTTTTCCAGTAAAATACTCCAATAGACATCTGGAGTGGGAAAAAGGATAAAATATCCGCCATAACTGAGTAGGACGAAAATCCTATGGATTCGTTTTTGGTTTTGTTCAACGTTGAAGGATACAGTGTTCCAGAATATTGTGCACATTATCTTTGTTTCCTTGAAACTTGCTCTGCAAACTTTCAGTCAACAAAATGCCGGATAGCGACACCGAGAACGGTGGAGCTACAGGCAATAAAGCCGTACCAGGCTTTGACACAACAGGTTTCCAAGAAACCAACCAGGGTGCTATAATCATCCCGGAAAATCTAAGGAAAACAATCACTATAAAACTTATAACAAATGGCCTGTCATCAAGAGGTGGTAGGGTGATTTTGTCATAGAGGCACATGAATATCGGCAGACAGAGGTATTCTATTCATGGATTATCTTCCCTGAAGCAAATCCAGTAACACATGTGTTTCACTTCTAAAAAGAAGAGGAACATCCAACGGAATACACTCCTTTCAAGGATGTTGAAATTCCACTCACATACCAAGAGCATGCGCTCTGGTTTAAAGGCACCCTACAACATCAAAATTACATTACCAGGCTCGGTCCACTAGGTAGACCAGGAGCAACACAGCCGGTTTTAGCCAGCTATACACCACATCCTCCCATTGAAGAAATGACAGGTGCGGAACTATTAGTTCAACTGAAACAACTAATAAAAATCCATAGACAATTGGTTCAATATGTCATGCCGGCTCTAACAGTCCTACCTTCTATAAGGATTCCACAACACACCCCTTACCAGGGGAACACAAATAAAATTACACCACAGACTATACAATCAGTCATTGGTAAAGTGCACACAAAACGGGAACAAATTCCATTCTGGATAGCTCAAAAAATTACTCAAATCGAGGCAGTATTTCCTGATACTACCCCTCCAGAGAAACACAGGATTCTAACAGTCTGTTTACCAATGGGGATCGCACCACACCTGGAGGACTGTGATACTTGGGGTTCAGTCTTTGCTGCAATCTATACAAAAACACATGGTGTTCTGTCTATGGCGATAATACCAGACGTCCTGAAACAGATTCAAAATGAATACGGGGCAGACCCTGCTTTAAATCTAGGTATAAAACTACTGAAAGATTTCAAACAGGTCTCAACAATAATATTAGCTAATATTAAAAGGTGAGGCAGCATCCGTGGTGATCCGCCAAAAATTAAGAGAATTTGACATAATTGAGCAACAACATGAACTGGCAAGAATAATTGAAAAATCCTATGAAGAACTAGGTAGAGATAGTTTGGATGGGAAACCAGTTAAACCCCAACTAACTGAAAGTCCTGAAAAGGTCTTTATTAAAAACACTCTCACTGTTCCTAAAAAGAAGTGGGAGAACACTGAACAAACTACTAAAGAGAAGCGTTCTCAATCCCAAGGTAGGTCTCCTCAAAAGGAGCCCTCTAAAAAGAGGTATAACCTCAGGAACAGGGATAATTTGAGAAAACCTGATAGATATGAAGATCAATGTTCCCTCTAATTTTTTTCCTCTGTGAGCGGCAGTGCAAGCTCCCTGTGCACTGCAACCAAAGCTATGTGCGCAAAACCAACTGGACATGCAAGCGAGTGCTGCGCTCAGCAGTATAAATCTGTGGTAATTACCACTCCAAACTTCTGTTTACAACGAGAGCGAAAACACGTGCATTACACACACATATAGCTCTATATAATAAGGTCTTGTGACCGTTTTGCCACGTACATACATACCTTTGAGACATGGGAACATGCTAAAGTGCACACGACTGTTTGGCCAGCCCGATAGGGCCGGTCAAGGCATCATGCACACTTTAGTGTGCCCACCACTCTCCCCTGCTCTGTCAGCAAAGCAGCCCTACCCACCCTCAGGATGCCGCAGCAGGGAAGAATAAAATGATAATAACATCACTTTATTATCATTTTATTTTTCCTTTCTTTTACTGCTGCACAGCAGCAGTGGGCGAGGCTCTTCTGCCTTGGCAGAGGAGCCGCCACTCGGCTCAGGACAACAGCATGAAAAGGCTGTTTCTTCACCTTTATCTCATCATGAGGATATTGAAGAAGTATACACAACAGCAAGTAATTATTAAAAGTAAATAGTTAAAAATATGAACTGAGAAACAGTCAGTCACATAACAGGAGCGGCTGTGTATACTATGCATGAAATGTAAACTGCAAAACATAAATGTTGTGTACAAAACATTAATTCCTGCTTTGTGCCCCTAAATGCTGCTGCTGATAGTTTTAAAAAAAAGTTTTATATAACGTAAACCTCAGAGTATTTTACATGAGCAGCAGGTGCTTTACACAAATACACATTCATTTTTTTAAATATGGGGGGATTAAGTGCACACTTCGGCAATATTTTCCTTTGAAGGCTAACGCTGCCTTTGGTGATTCTAAAGGCTTTTTAGAAGATTCTCGGGGGGGGGTGGGAGCACAAAAAATAACATTTGATGCACTCCTGGGGCCTTATTTATGAAGGTCTAGCGCCGCCGGTGCGTCACTTTTAAAATGGGAAAAAGTGACGCACTAGTGGCGCAAGGCTTTCATAAATAAGGCCCCTGGACTTTAACTTGACTCCCCTGTTCCAAAGACGGAAGCACTGCCACTACTCCACACTGTCGCTGCAAATGTAAACAGCACCTGACATTAACAGAGCAAGTAGAAGCTGCAAGCTCTCTAATGTACATCATATCTTTTGTGCCTGTAACAGCTGCTTTTCTGTCTGTCTTTTTAAACGTGCTGCCACTGCTCCTAGCACTTGACCAAGAAAGTGACAGTTTTATTACCGTTCCGCATCATGTCTTTAGGTATGTGGTTTTAGGAACGGGCTCTTTGGGACCTGTGCGCTTTGGAAGTGTTTGTGCGCGCTGGTGGAAAGCCCTGTGGGCGCGCGCACATCCGCGCATGTTAGAGGGAACTATGCTGAAGATACTGATACACGTTCCTCTCCTCTCGTACCTTTCAGACTTCCTCACAGAAATCGGAAAGAAGAGGACGATCAGAACAAAAAGAAGAACGCGTGAAGTCCAAAGACGATCAACATGTTCCAAAAAATAAGAAAACCCAATTTACCAAAAAGAAGGTAGCAGGTCTAAAAATCAGACATGCTGAGGATCTTGAGGACACAACTCTAGAACGGGGAGTGGGCTCAGATAATGTTGGACAGCGCAGCAGAAGAAACCATAGCTCGCAAGATCTTGAAGGATCATCTGTAGGCAATGGACTTGAATGAGTACATCCAAGTTGAAACTGCAGATACCTGGGTTAGTGTCCCACTAAAGTGATATGAAGCAACACTCTGGATGGCGGGGGATATAACTAGAAAAATAAGAGCACTCTTTTGGGAGAAGCTCTCTAAGTGTTAAGACTGGCCACCTGAATTTGTCAGGGAGTGCCCACATGGCGAAGACATCATAATGCCAGCCTTCTCCAATCATATTCCAATTAATTTAAAATATACTTATGCCAGAAAATGGGCTGTAGCCCAGGCTCCTGCATTATACAAAAATCATGTAGGACGGAATGAGGATTTCCCTCACCATAAAATACAATTAAAAACTCAACCAACTGCACAAAGGCAGTACCCAGTTAAGCAAGAAGCTAAAAAACTGGTCAGGGAGATCTTAGATAAACTTGAATACCAAGGGGTGATTGAAACATGCACCTCGTCCATGAACAATCCTTTGTTTCCTGTCTCCAAACCAGACCATACAGATCGCCTAGTTGCAAAACTTTTGCAGTACAAAATGCACACAGTGCAGCACTAATGAAAAACATTGTGCGTAAAACATGTAAAACCACATTAGATATTTCTTACGGTTTCTTCTGTCAATACATTGCACCAGAAAGTAGGTATTTGACCGCTTTCTCAATTATGGGGACACATATTCACTTCTGCCGTCTCCCCCAGATATTCAAGAATAGTCCAGGGTTATTTTCAACCAGAGTAACAGAGTTACTACAAACCTATGATGAAGAAGCATTATCAAATGTCGATGACATCTGTCTAACGAATGATGACTTGGATAGACCCTTGAACAGGGTGAACACCATCAATCAATCAATCAGGCATATTTGTGAAGCGTGCTACTCACCCGCTAGGGTCTCAAGGTGCTGGGAGGGGAGGGATCCGCTACTGCTCGAATAGCCAGGTCTTGAGTTTTTTCCTGAAGGAGAGATGGTCCTGGGTTAGTCGTAGGTGGATGAGGAGGGAGTTCCATGTCTTGGCCGCCAGGTAGGAGATGGATCTTCCTCCGGTGGTGGCTCTGCGAATACGTGGGATGGTGGAGAGGGCGAGGCTGGTCGAGCAGAGCTGGCGGGTGGGTGTGTAGAATGTGAGGCGGTTGTTGAGGTACTTCGGTCCCATGTCGTGGAGAGCCTTGAGTGCGTGGGTGAGGAGTCTGAACGTGATTCTCTTGTTGACGGGGAGCCAGTGCAGGTCTCTCAGGTGGGCAGAAATGTGGTTGTGGCGGGCGATGTCCAGGATGAGTCGTGCGGAGGCGTTCTGTATGCGCTGGAGTCTTTTCTGTCGTTTGGCTGTGGTTCCCGCGTAGAAGGTGTTCCCGTAGTCCAGTCGGCTGGTGACGAGGGCCTGGGTGGCCGTCTTCCTGGTTTCGGTGGGGATTTATCGGAAGATCTTTCGGAGCATGCGCAGGGTGTTGAAGCAGGATGACGAGACGGCGTTGACTTGTTTGGTAATCGTGAGGGAGGAGTCCAGGATGAAACCCATGTTGCGTGCGTGGTCCGTTGGCTTAGGGGCGGTGCCCAGGGCGGAGGGCCACCAGCAGTCATCCCAGGCGGAGGGGGATGATCCCAGGATGAGGACTTCCGTCTTGTCTGAGTTCAGTTTCAGGCGGCTGGTCTTCATTCATTCTGCAACGTCTTTCATTCCTTCCTGGAGGCTGGCTCTGGCGGTGGCGGGGTCGTTGGTGAGGGAGAGGATCAGCTGGGTGTCGTCAACGTAGGAAATGATGTTTAGGTTGTGTTGGCGTGCGATGGCTGGGAGGGGGTTCATGTAGACGTTGAAGAGGGTGGGGCTGAACGAGGATCCTTGAGGTACACCGCAGATGACTTTGGTGGCCGCGGACCGGGATGTGGGGAGGCGAACTCTCTGGGTTCTACCAGCGAGGAACGAGGTGATCCACTCCAAGGCCTTTCCTTGGATTCCGGTGTTGCTGAGGCGCAGTATCAGGGTGCGGTGGCATCTGGTGTCGAAGGCTGCTGAGAGGTCCAAGAGGATGAGGGCAGCTGTTTCCCCGTTGTCGAGCAGGGACCTGATGTCATCGGTACCTGCGATGAGGGCGGTCTTGGTGCTGTGGTTTGCTCAGAAGCCGGACTGCGAGGGGTCAAGGGATCCGTTTGACTCGAGGTAGGCGGCGAGTTGTTTGTTGACGGTCTTCTCGATGACTTTGGCCGGAAAAGGGAGGAGCGAGATGGGGCGGAAGTTCTTGAGGTCTGTGGGGTCCGCGGTGGGTTTCTTCAGGAGGGCGCTGAGCTCGGCGTGTTTCCAGCTCTCCGGGAAGGTGGCGGATATGAAGGAGCTGTTAATGATGTCACGGAGTTGGGGTACGATGATGGAGTCGGCTTTGTTGAAGATGTGGTGTGGGCACGGGTCGGTTGGGGAGCCGGAGTGGATGGTGTTCATCGTGCTGGTGGTGTCTTCGGTGCTGACCGAGGTCCAGGTGCAGAGGGTGGTGGCGGGGGTCGCTGGTACTGTGGTTGGATGCGTGGTCTGTGCGCCAAAGCTGTTGTGTATGTCTGCGATCTTGCGGTGAAAGAACGAGGCGAGTGAGTCGCAGAGGTCTTGCGAGGGTATGATGTCGTTGGTGCCGGCACTGGGGTTGGAGAGCTCTTTAACGATGTTGAAGAGTTCCTTGCTGTTGTGGGAGTTGTAGTCCAGTCGTTCTTTGAATGTTGTCCTTTTGGTGGTGCGGATCAGCTGGTGGTGTTTGCGGGTGGCGTTCTTGAGGGCTGTCATGTTCTCTGTTGTCTGGTCGTGACGCCAGGCTTTCTCGAGGGTGCGGCAGGTTTTCTTGGAGTTCTTGAGGTCGTTGGTGAACCAGGAGGCTTTCTTGCTGCTGGGTATGCTGGGAGGGTTCTTCAGTGGTGCCAGGTCATCGGCGCAGTTGGTGAGCCACTGTGTGAGGTTGCGGGCTTCTTTGTTGGGGTCCGTCGTGTTGGTGGGAGGGTTCTGGCTGAGGGAGGTGATGAGCTGGTCGGCGGTGATCTTGCTCCAGCTTCTGCGGGGGACCTGTTGTGGGATGTGGTGGGTCGCGGTTCTCCTGAAGTTGAAGCGGACGCAGCTGTGATCTGTCCAGTGTAGTCCGGTGGAGTGGCTGAAGGAGATGTGCTTGCTGGAGGAGAAGATGGGGTTAAGCGTGTGGCCGGCGTGGTGGGTGGGGGTGGTCACCAGTTGCTTGAGTCCGAGGTTGGCGAGGTTGTCCAGCAGGGCGGCGGTGTTGCTGTCATTGTTGTTCTCCAGGAGGAAGTTGAGGTCTCCTAGGAGGATGTAGTCTGAGGAGGTTAGGGCGTGCGGGCTGACGAAGTCTGCGATGGCTTCGCAGAATTGTGTGCAGGGTCCCGGGGGTCTGTAGATGAGAGTGCCTCTGAGGGTGGTCTTGGGGTTGGTGTGTATCTGGAAGTGAAGGTGCTCGGTGGTGGCGAGGGTGTCGTCGTAGTTGGTCGTGATGCGGATGGTGTTTCTGTGGACGATGGCAATGCCTCCTCCGGTTTGGTTGGCGCGGTCCTTCCGGGTGATCTTGTAGCCATCCAGGATGCTATGGCGATGTGGGGGGCTGAGGAGGCGTTCATCCAAGTTTCTGTGAGGAAGGCGACGTCTGTTGATGATGTGTCGAGGAGGTTCCAGAGTTCGACGGCGTGTCTGTGGACGGAGCGGGTGTTGAGCAGGATGCACTTGAGGTGGTTGTTGCTGGTGCCTGGCTTGGCGGGTGCGGTGCAGGTTTGGAGGCAGGTGAATTTGCAGGCTTGGCAGGTGAAGGGTCCGTGGGCGCGTTTCGGGGTGGCTCGGTAGCAGGCAGGGTTCCGGCCGGCGTTGAGTGCGTAGAGGGTGGCAGCGTCGTACATCCGTCGGGTGGGCTGGCATCGTCGAGGGCCAGGGGTCCTGGCGCTGGGCGCGGTCCAGGTGTGGACGGGCACAGACGGGCTTGCCTTTGGTGCGCCTTCGATGCACAATTGGCGCGCCCTCTGCGCGCGTCCGCTGCGTGGTCGTGAAGTGGTCGCCATAAGAGGGCAGGAGGGGAGGAGGGGTCAGCTGGGAGGCAGGAGGGTAGGGAGCCACTGGGTGCAGTGGGGCAGGGCCGCAGGGGAGGCAGCAGCGGGAAAAACGGGGCTGAGGAGCCCGAAGGGAGATTGCAGGCACTCACTCACTCGGGGTGCAAAAAAGAAGGGGGGCGGGCAGGCACACGTGGGGGCACTCACTCACTCGGGGTACAAAAAAGAAGGGGGCGGGCAGTCACACGTGGGGGCACTCACTCACTCAGGGTACAAAAAGAAGGGGGGCGGGCAGGCACACATGGGCACAGGAACAAGAGGCACAGGCAAGTCTCCAGGCGTCGGGGCGCCGATCTGGAGGGAGAAGCAGGCAGGAGCAGAGTCAGGTCAGGCGGAGCTGCAGCGGTGAGGGAGCGACCTGCCCGAGGGTCAAGGGTCCATAATATTGGGCTTTGCCTCTGAAGGGTACAAATTCAATTTTAAGAAATCACGAATTGCGCATTTAAATGTCCTTTTTCTAGGATACGAATTATCAAGAGAAGGCTAAAGCCTGGCAGACCACTTTCTAGAGAAGTGTGCGCTGCTTCAAACTGCAAAAATGTTGAAAAAATGACAGTCGATTCTAGGTTTCCTGAATTTTGGAAGAACTTACATTCTAAACTAGGCAGAAAGGGTTAAACCTCTCTCGAAATTAATCAGACCTGATTTCAAAACAACTAATTGGACTAAAAAAAACACAGAAATTGTGCGTTCAGTGGAAACAGACATGTTAGCAACAACACATTTACCGACTCGCGTAAACATACGCAACCTTGTAATCCGAATCATTCCAGGAAGATGCGGATTCAAATATTTAGGGCCATATGTATCAAGCCAACTTGACTTCGCAAACGCCGAAATTTGCAGAATTTCGGCGTTTGCTAATGCAATTTGGACTAATGGTATGCATCAAGGAAATCTCCTTTAAAAATAAGGAATCGCAAAATATGCGATTCCTTATCTTGCGATTGCATTTAAGGAATAGCAAATTTTGCGATTCCTTAAATGCAATGTAAGAAGCCCAAAAAAATAGCAAATTGGCCTTAATGAATCGCAAATTGCCACCAACTTCTAGTTGGTGGTAAGTTGCGAATTCCTTTCAAAAAGCATATTTTTTCAATTTTCTAAGTGCCATGTGACGCACATATATGCCCTTAAGGCATGTATGTGCGCCACATGTGCACCCATGCCGATTTCAGGGGTGCAACAGGGTGTCCTTTGGACACCCCTGTACCCTTGAAAATATTCACAATTTGCGATTAGCAAATTGCGAATCGCAAATTTCCCCTTCATTCCTATGGGCCTCCTGGCCCATAGAAATGAATGGGAAATTATTCCTTAATTGCGATTAGCAATTTGCTAATCGCAATTAAGGAATTTTAAGAAATCGCTAAAAAGAAGCTAATTTCTACATACATACCATTTTGCGATTTCTAAATAGCGATTCCTTAAAAATCGCTATTTAGGAATCGCAAAACAGAATGTTGATACATATGGCCCTATACCTTTAATGAAGGAGAAAAAGTACCTATAGCTTATAAATCACACTTGTACACACAAGCTTAAATGAAATTCACTTCTACAGAAAAAATTCTGACAGTGGTTCAAACTGTTGTAGCAAAAGAGAGAGCCCTCGCACAGGGAAAACGCATTAAAGTCTTTACTCCTGTACCTGCTTTAGAGGCAGTGACAAAAGCGAGCATTCCAAATGCAAAGGCTTTACATCCGAGATGGATACAATGGGTTAAGTCTCTTGCTGCAACAGATGTTGAATACGTTTTTGACCCCTATTTGAAAACACAAGAATTTCTACAATACGAAAAAGAATGTCCTCTGCCCACTGAGATTCTGCCTCTAGAACAGTACGAATGTATAATTTATACAGATGGATCAGCACAGCACGCAATTGGGGGTAAACAAGCTTATAGTGCTGCGTGTGCGATCGTTTAAGGTCGCTGGCGCGATGGTAAATTCCGACCTATGGTCACTAAAACACAATCTCTCGGAGATTGTACAGCTCAGCGAGCTGAACTACAAGGATTCAAGATGGCGCTTGAAAATACCGATCGCGAATTCCCCACACTCAAAGTGTGTGGTTCTTATTACTGCGTTTAATCCAACAATGAATACTTGCAGAACTGGATTCAAAATGGTTTCAAAGATGCAAAAGGTGGCACAATCAAGCATAAGTTGCTTTGGGAACAAGTAGTTCAGTTGCAAAAAGAACTACAAAAAACTCACGTGATCCATACACTGAGTCATAAACGTGATGGCGTTAACGTTGCAGGGAATTCTTTGGCTGATGAAGCTGCGAAGGCAGCTGTGCAAACGGCTTCCGTAGCTGCAATCACTTGTTCAAGAATGAAAATAGATGGCAAAATAATGCTAGCTGTCAATGCCACAAGCAAAGGCAGCGGTGCAGCGTTACCTCAAAATTATCCTCTTGAACATTCATACATAATTGATGACAACTCTGTTCCTTTTGCTCGAATTCCTGGAGTGGGAGATAGAGTAATTCCATACAGGAGACGTAGAGTAGCTTTGATACACGAAGCACATTTGGGAGAGGGTCTGATACATCAAGGGATCTCCAAATCTATACTAGAATTAAAGGAGACATACTTGTGGCTAGGGATGAATGCCCACAATGACGAATTTGCAATTCATTGCCATGACTGCAACAGAGATCGCAGCAGAGAACGCCGCCAGATACCTGACTACATCATAGCCAGCCCAGTACAGACACCATTATTAGACAGCATTAGACTATCTAAACTGCAGACGTCGCTATGGACAAATGCGGTCCAACAAATATTAGGACAAGATTCATTTGGATGTGGCCTCAGCGCTCGGCTGACGCCCGAACTGTTATAGAAGATTTGCGAGTCTTTATCGGCACAAAGGCAGTCGGCACGCTACATTCTGACCAAGCTTACAAGGAGGCCATGGCCAATCTGGGCGGTGCATTGCGGTACTCTAGTCCATTCCATCCTGAGGGTAAATTGGTTGTGGAGAGAAAAAAAACGGGACATAAAGCAATCTATAACAGCTAGGGTATTAGGCTCAGGTGACGGGTGGGTCAAACATCTAATAAGTGTCCAACGTAGTCTTAACAATGTGCCAAGAAGTTCTCTGGGAGGAATCACTCCATATGAAATGCTTTTTGGAACTAGAATGATTGTCCAGGACCTTGATCATCACAGTTCAGTGGTAGAAAAAAAACCTTTTGATATCAAAGACCGTTTGGCTGTTTTGCAGGACTTAAATGAAACAAGGAAAAGTCAAAGCATCACATTGCAGAAGCCAACGACGACTGAAGGGGAACCACCCGTCCCAGCAAGGCCTGTCTGGATTCCAAAGATTGGGGATCTAGTCAGAGAAAAGATTGCAGACAAGAAGGAAATTGGGCCTTCTTACAGATAACCAGTACCTGTGCTAGCAATCCACGGATCAAGAACAGTGTTACTACCACCCCTTGATGGAAGAAAGGAGAACAGGTTTGTATCCATCGACCTGGTCCAACCACATAATGTGGCCAATCGTAAGTAGTAGGCCAAGTGGTCTCCAAAGATGTAGCAGACGACCAAATCTGGCTACTATCCAAGAGGTTCAAGCTGAGAGACTGATAACATTTGAAGACTCTGCAGCACAGAACAAAGGACTATGCAACAAAGCCATGAAACTTGTGCCTCTTGAAACCCAAATAACAGTTCGTCAAAAAACACCTGTCTACAATGATATAGCATCTGACTATACTAATAGGACAAGGGATCAAGTAGCGCCAGCGATTTCAAAGAATCCTGATGCAATACCTTCAATTGACAGAACTGCCTCTGGCTATTTCATTAACTTTGATACATTTTCCGAGGATCCCAGTAAACCGGAACCGACGCCGGTAAAAGAAATTTTAAAGAACAAGCTACAGAACTTTTTCATCAACTAGAAAAGACTTATATGGTTTCACCATGAGTTGAAGTATGGATTGTCTTAGGTGTACTTTTTCTTCTACTTTGGTTGACTATGGTATTTACCTTGGGAATGCTGATCAGTGGGAAATATAGTACAAGGGACACAGTGAGAAAGAACATCAACTTACTCCTCAAGCCACATAAATGATCCCATCGTGAACAAAGAGACTAGTCAGCAGTGAACATCACAGCCATTCCTATACCAGGCGGTATAGCTTGGGACAGAACTGAATATGACATTCATGGTCCAGCGGAGCTGTTGAAGATTCCACACCAATTCAAGGTTTCCTTGAGTGACTTTGTTTCACCCTGCACGTTTTCTGACGATTGGGACTTTGAGACTGTTAATAATATGATGTCAGACTTAGAAATGTCTGCAAAATTTACAAATCATAAATACCTAGAAGGTTCATCAGATTATGAACAAATGTACTGTTATAATCACTATGGTCATCATTTTTTGCACAAATCTGCAAATCCTAGAAATGTTTATACTTATAATCAGTGGGAATTGTCCAACAACACCAAAGGGTAGCTCAAACACATTTTTTTTTAAAGTTTTCATACTTTTCAGGTTTTAATGTCTCAAATCCAGAAGCATTTTACCTTAAAAATGTTAATAAGACAGGAATGAAAAGTATGTTGAATAATACTAAGCAAATGTATTCTGCAGCCTTTTATGCTCAGCTGTCCACATTAGGTTTTGACTTTTGGAAAGACAACATTGAGACAAATAACCGTCTGTGACACAAAAGACTGGCAGGTGCAGGGATAAGAAGCTTTATTTAGAGCCTGCATTATCCCTGAACACATAATGTTTTTAAATGACACTGTTCAGCAGACATCTTGTCTTGGCATAGCTAAGATAAAAGATTTAAACAAACCGTCAATGCCTACACCTACACCTGATAGTAAGAACTCTACAGAGAGGGTGGTCAACATAAAAACTATTTTACTTAAAACCAGAACAGATCCTGATTGGAAAAAATGGTTAATCTGGCCCACAGACACAAACAACTGTCAAGATAGATTCCTGAATAAAACACAAGGGTTCACATTCACTAGGCCAGATCCAAGATATGTCCAGAGACAACATCCAGGGTTAGTAACATCATACAGCGTAGGAAAGCTGTGCCTTGAGTGCCTACAAAAATCTGCACTTGGGGCCAGAGGTAGGTAATCCCAGATTACCGATTCTTAAATACCGAATCATACCGATTCGGTATTTAAGAACTGGCAATCGGGATGTAGGTAATTTTACCGAATTAATTATCAAATTGGTATGATTCGGTAATTACCTAATTGGTATTTACCGATTCGGTAATTGCCATTCATTCCTATGGGCCTGGAGGCCCATAGGAATGAATGTCAATTACCGAATCGGTAAATACCGATTCGGAAATTGGGGGAAACATTGAAGGGTGGCAGGGTGTCACTTTGACACCCTGTTGCACCCCTCAATTGTGCATGGGTGCATATGTTGCAGACATTCATGCCCTTAGGGCATGTATGTCTGCAACATGGCACTGTTTAAGAAGCAAAAGAAATGCTTTTTAAAGGGTTTTCATAATTTACCACCAACTTCTAGTTGGTGGTAAATTAAGAATTCTTAAACCCCTGTGGCACTGATTACAGTGCTACCTACATGTTAAAATACAGATTCGGTAATTATACCGATTCGGTATTTTACCGATTTGGTAAAATTACTGAATCTGTATTTTAACATGCCTCTACATCCCAAACTCCAAATACCGGTCGGTAACGGCCGAAATCGGCCGTTACCGACCGGTATTTGCCTTCCTACATCTGGCCCTAAAAGAGGTAAAACAACACTTAACTTTACTTAAAGATGGTGTTGATTTAAGGAACTTTTTTACAAGGACCTCCTAAACCACGTCATAAACGTTTTATATAAGCTGGTATCTATGCCATTTATAATGAAGCATGGAAAACGACTCAAGCAGATACTGCAGAACGAATACGAGAAATTGATCATATTAATTTAGAGAAATCTCACTCTGTAGTTGACAATAGGTTAACAACTCTGTCATCCAGAATGTATTCTTTGGACAGCATAGTATCCTCTGCCATAGACATAATGGACCAGGACTTGGTAATGTTACAGCATGGTCAGTCGCAATTGCGTTCTATACTGCTGTTGGGCTGGACGTTACAAAATCTTCATTCTGGGTATGTGCCATGGCATCTAATCAACACCACGTAATTGTTTTCTGAATTTAACCTTACAGATAAACAAATTACTTTGGCACAGAGGGGAGCAGACTATATGGTGCTGAGCATTGAAAAACTGGAAAGATTACCATTAACTGTTTCTGAAAAACCAGCGACAGAATGGATAATACATAGAACAATCACTCTGCCCGTAATGATTTTCCATTTTCAGTATTGTTTAAAACATATACCTGCAGGCGTATATGAAAGGTTGGGTAAAGAATACATTAAGACATCCTGGGTTTTACCATATACACACAGAAGTTGGAGTGGGGAAAAAGAAGTATTTCTTAGTGGTACAAACTGCAAAAACACACTAAGCGGTAAACTTTTATGTCAGGATATTAACTTACACGGGGCCTGCGATAGTTCTTCAACCAACTTATCCTGCCACCAGCAAAGTTCTCCAGCTGCAATGATGGGTCCAATTTTTAGGCATCTTTCTAATGGAAGTTATATTATGTTGAATGATCACAGCTGCTGTGGCATGTTGCCAGGAATACCCTATCTCGTAAGCGTGCCAGCCAGGGTCTCTTGCTGTATGCAAGTATTGTTTCCTAAAACTAAGACAGGCGGGGAGTCGATGTTATGGCCTTCACTGAATATCTCTTCTATACGAATTGATACTTTAAGCAGAACGAAAGCCATTCTTTTACGAAAAACTGTGCCACTGACCTCGTCGAAAGAGACGTATGATCTGAAAGTTTCAAGGACTTCTGCAGAGATACATGCACTTTTATCCACAAACTGCCCTATACATTTCTCAGAAATGTTAGGTCGTATCTTAAACATGTCTGATACCAGTGGCATTGTACATGGATTTAAGACGATATTTTCTGGACTGTTAGCACCCTTTAAAGCAGTCCTCGGTATATTTCCAAATTTCCTGCATTCAGTGTTTGGTGGCCTGCCTCTCATTTTGGGACTCGTAGCAGGAATACTACTTTTATTCATTCTGCTCCAATATGGCAAGTCAAATCACCAGCAACACCTAGATTACCTTAGAGAACACTCACCTCACAATGAAGTGTCGTGAGCGTATGTTACAGATTCTGGGACTTACTCATTTAAGAGATCTAAATACCACGTGGTTTCTATCATTCCGACCAATCTGGCAAGATTGCATCTTACCTGTTCTACGATGCCTGCTATGTGGAGAAGAATGCATGCTAGACATCTGTCTCACACTCCCTTCAGTCCTGCCAATGGATGTTGATACTTTGCTCGGAACGGTAACGGCTCATGCACTGTGTTGTCCCCAGCGGCTACCAATCCTGATGACGGCATTCATTGAGATCTCACAGACGCAAACTGCAGACGGTGAGATACGTGGAGCGACAGGCACGCAGGTACCATCTAGTTCTAACATTGCTAATGCGACTGACGCTGATGGCGATGCTTCGTATCTATGTGCTATTGATCTGCTTAACGCGGTTGTCCAACTTTCACCTATAGTAGTAGATGAGTTCTTTACCAGCTTAGAAGATTTGATGTTTTCTCCAAACAATAACACTGACTTTTGAAATTGGCATACAGTGTTCTGAGAGACTCTGACTTCGACCTTCATTTTTTCAAAACAAACTTCTAACTTTGGAACTCTATTTTATTTAATTTTTTTCTCTATGATCAGACCATTCTCCTTACAAATTTGTATTTTTTCCTTTTTTAGGCACAAAGTACTCTGCTTAAATGAGAACTAATCATAGAGAACTAGATTTCATAGAAAAACGTCCAAGAGACAATATTTGACTTTGTCCACCTTCAACCAGTTTATATAATCTGCCATGAAATGGTCTTGACTTTTTCTTCTGTATTTAAGAGCCATTTCATAAATGTATTTCCATTATTCATTCGTATAGCATTTCCAATGTCATCTATATGCTTCGAATGAAACATTGCCTTTATATGCGTACAGCACAAATGCTCTTTTCGTGTACAGCCATTTGGAATGCATTTTTATGTATTTAGGATGGTTTTTTTTAACACATCATGTTTTAGATATGTTTTATGTGCTTAGAACTTAGTAATGTTGTACATAATAAAGTAGAGTGGGTGTTGTATGGCATTTTAGGATCCGAGTGAATTTTACTGATTCATGCCCTTATATAGGTACAATTGACATTGCCCTAATATAGGCATAGAAATCATTCCCTTATTTAGGCATAGCCCATGCAGTCCAAATACAAGCATGGCTACTTCCACCCGTACCAAAACGTCACAACGATTTCTTGGAAAATCGGCTTGAGCAGCCAGGGACCTCCCCTGCTTGAATATTGATTTGTCCAAGAACTCATGTACTTTACAAAGAACTACTATTCCCTTGGGGTTCTTTACTGATGTTATCATGCCCGACTTTACGTCAAACTAGGCACCTTCAAGGTATAAATATGCCCTCACTTGCTCTAGCAAGACACGGTTGTTCGGAGCAGTTCGACTATCTACTTGCCCGACGCAGCTCGCTACGGCAAGTGCCAAAGGAAGCCGACCCTCCAGCTGACGCACTGCTCAAGAAGCTGCATTTCTCATGGGGAGAATCCAGCTCCAGTGTTTCCAAACTCCCCTTGCGGGGTGTTGAGAAATCGAGTCCCGAGACAAAGATACCAGACCTCCTTCATTCTAAACTAAAGGTATGGAGCTGATTAGAACCTAAGAGAAATCTTGGATAGATTCTTGGCAAATGAAACTAAAAACCTATGCTACACCACACTTACTTCCTCCCTTATACTAGACTTAGGTTAGGTATTTTTGGGTAGGCGTATATTGGGGTAGGCGTATTTTAGAAGCACCAGTTGAGTATTTTTAGCCATTGTGATTTATGTATGTATTTATATATGGTTTAGAAACCATACAATGCTCTTACAGTATTATTTTATAATATTGTTCTCGCTGTACACATTATACTTTGCAGTCTGCATTACGATTGTAGCAGGTCACTTTACTTGCATGAGAAAGAAGACTGTTCAATAAACCTTTTTATTGAAAACGCCGATCTCTCTATTTCTCTGCACCTCTGCTGAAACAAAGCATGCACGATTGACTGAGTGAAATACTTATCTATTCTTTCCGTGACTCTAGAGATACAATTCTTATTCTTGGGAAACAAAGTTGTCATTTTTATGTGGTTGTCAGAAACTAATCCCTTCTTGTGTATTCGATAATGTCCTACGTCTAATCTATAGGATATATTATTCCAGTGCACAGAGCCTATTGGGAATGCAGGAACTACACTACAGGGTGTGAGGTACATGTGCCCTGCAGCCGCCTGAGACTTTCCCAAGAGTCTCGGCCCGGACCGGCACGCTGGAGAAGTTGAGCTGCCAGGCCAAGCCGCTGAGGCCCATTGAGAAAGTTCTGCACGGAAGGCCCAGTTCCTTTGAAGGAGGAGAGGAGAGTGGGGTTGCGCCCCCAGGTAACGTGGATCACTGCCTGGGCGGGGTGCGGGCTCGGAGGGACACTCTCTCGGCCTCTCAGTCTTTCTGGCAAAGTGAGCCTTTTCTTCGGCTCAGATTGGGACCCGTACTGGCCAAAGAAGTGGCAGTACTGGGGTCCGAGTGAGAAGCTGTACTTTATGTCATCGTTGATGCGTGTAGGGGGCAACTGTTATCAAAGAGGCTGACTTTCGTAATACACATTGCCAATATTGCTGCTAACGAACTGCCAGACTGTCTTAGGACGCCTGACATTATTTTTGCATAACGAAGTACACGATTGTAGCGCTGCGCATTGCAATATTTCTCCGTAGCAAAGTACAGGATTGTAGCGGCCTGCATTGCATTATTACTTCATTGCAAAGTACATGATTGTAGCTAGCTATGCATTGCATTATTCCTTAATTGCAAAGTACATGATTGCAGCGGTGCACATTGCATTTTTTTTCATTGCAAAGTACTGTAATTGGGGTGTGACGCATTGCATTATTCCTTCATTGCACAGTACATGTATGTAGCAGTACGCATTGCATTATTTCTCCCATTGCAAGGTACCGGGGTGTATCGTTACACAGTGTATTATCTCTTGTTTGCCCAGCACAGGATTGTATCGTTTCAAAGCGCATTATTGTTTGTCCATTGCAACGTGTGTGAGTCTAGCATTGCGACCAGCATAGCGTTTTGAAAGCGGTGGTTGGGATTTGAACCTTCTAGCCAGCCGGAACAAATATCTGCCTTTTTTTTATGTTGGCTTTTATATCGTGTGGTCTGATCTTTTCATATAAAGTTTATACTTGTTTTTATCAAACTATTGTGGAGGTCATTTGTGGTGTCAACAGTGGGTTGCTGTGGACGTGGTTGCACATACTGTACACTCGTTCCTTGGAGATAGGCCTGGCTGCTCGTGCCAAGCTACTAAGGGGGTGAGCAGGGCTATCTCAAACGGTGTCTTTACTTGGCCTAACGTTGAGTGAGAAGGCCCGGGTTGCACATTTGTGATAGTGGTGCGTGACTGGGACTCCGGCTTCCAACAGTGAATATTTGGCTAACTAAGCTATGTAATCAGCTTTGAGTTTTCATATGGAATCTGTGGAATGTTTGTACAAGATTTTTAAATCTCCTGCTGGTACTGGTGTGTCGTCACCATCTGCAACATTTTCAAAAAGCAATGCAAAAGCGATGCAGCTTATTCGCTAAAGTGTCATCCACAGGTGACCAAGGAGTATTGTCAAAGTGACAATTGTTTCCACCATGTAGCCAAACATTATGCTCCTCTGATCAAACCACAAGTTTATCCTCTAACATCAGAGCACAAATTGTCACAGCATTGCAGCCAACAAATATAGTAAGAGGAAAATTCCAAAGTAAAAAAGTTATGCCAATAAGGCCTCCTTCCATTTCAGCAGGAATGGGAGAAATCACAAGTTCACCAGCTGGGCCTGCATTCCTACCAATGATAGAAGGAGTGCAGATACTGTGGTAGCTGTAGAGATACTTCTCATACATCCCATGATGAAGGAAAAGCAGAACCTCTGAGTGCAGCAGATGTGTCAGAGCTGCAACCAATGGCTAAAGGAAGTGCATAAACTCTGAGGGCCATTATAACATAATGGGGTAACCAAAGGAAATGTCCATGGACCTGGGTATCGATTGGTATTGAAGACAGTTGGTCCTAGACTTATTTGTCATACAGTTAAATTGTAATACATTAATAATTAAAAAAACACATTAAAGATGCATCTGATTGGCATAAAGTCATAAATACCCAAAGAGTTCAAAACAAATATATATGTACACTCTCAAAAAATGCAATGGCACCCTTTACATTTGAGCAAAGAGGACTGTTTTATTTCTATTTTACAAGTACTCTCTAGGTAAACAAATTGCCATATTCCGTAACAAGATGAAAGGTTGCTCCAAAGGGAGAGGGAAGAAGGAAGTGTGCTCATGTGTAAGACAGATAAGATAAAGAAGGAAGGGATTCAATATACATCCAAAGAAGAATCAATTGCAATTATTATACATCATGAAAAACTGGCTATACTTTACAGTAATGCCAGTGTTTTTGTCTGGGCCTGCCCCTTATAGGTTGTTATAGTTGTTGCTTATGATTCTTTCAAACAAGGTGCACAGAGAGACATCATCTGTTGATTGGGTAGGGTAGGAGTGGTACCGGGTACAGGCCCACTGGGGAGAGCGTGTCGACGTGTCGACCCTGGTGCATGGAGGGTAAGTTCGATCCTCTGCCCACGGGTCTTCCTCAGGATAGGAGTAGAAGGGGGGGAGACAACCTATATGTAGGTGTCAGTAGAGATCACCTGTACCCGGTACCACCGCTACCCTACCCAATCCACAGATGATGTCTCTCTGTGCACCTTGTTTGAAAAAATCATAAACAACTACTAAAACAACCTGTAAGGGGCAGGCCCAGACCGAAAAACTGACCTTTAGTATATATTTAAATGTGTATGTACTTTGTAGGCTCTGGAGATCAGCTCTTGGACTTGTCTGCTTCCGCTTAGGGACTTTTTTTCTAATCAACTGCCTCTATTTAACTTTCTTGATAGAAAACGACCAGCATATGTCAGTAAAATACCAGAATAGCATTCTCTAGATTCCAGTCCATAGAAACTGTTTTACATGAGCACCAGTAGACAATAATATTTTTTTCAAGTCTTGTATTTTCTGTGATATGACCACTGAAGGCCCTGATTTTATATTAAACAACAGAGCTTTGGACTATACCATTTCCGGCTTAAAGGCAATATTTCTCTCCATGTGTGCCCATACCTGGTGTGTCACGCAGTTTGGTGCTTACTTTCCCTCCATGTTAAAGAACAGTAGATGTTTTAGCACCCAGGCTAATGTGCTGTGTAGCTAAATACATATAAGGTCCCAAAGGTGAGACCGATTTCATTGCAGATGCTTGTTGCATATTGGTGGGTGGTGATCGTTTTGTCATCCACTTTGAAAGTACTTGCACCTTTTCCTTTGCTTCACCAACTACAGTCTGTATAGGTTCTGTGATGGATTAGTTGCTGATGTTTCTTTTTGTATTCTACATGGGTGTGTTGCTTCTGTTATTGCTTGCATTTGTCTACAATACACCTTCAATCTTGTTTTATTTAGCATTTTTTAGACTACATAAATCTATACTAATATAATAAAGAGAGAGCCCAAACCTTTGAGGCGGGTAATCTCAGGAACCACAGAACCAATCACAACACCCAATACAGCGTTGGAAAGGGCAGTTGCAGCAGAAGGACATAGGCTATGCAGACGCCCACCATATACATTTAAAAGGTAAAAGAACCGTGCCAGCAAAGTAGTCCCTTTTGGGCGTGTCTGCGTTGTGCTGTGGGCATGTACTGGGGGCGTGACAAACACTGGGGGCGTGTGGTACGTACCGCCCTTCATGCCATGTCTCATATCGTGTGCTAATCCCACCCTGCTCCCTTTAAATACCCCTGCACCCCATAATCATAACCCACCCTTACTCCTTAAAATACCCCAACACCCTTAAACACTAACCCATCTTAACCCTATAAATATACCCTGTACCCCAAAACTCAAACCTATCCCTAAACCCTAAAAATACCCCTGTACCCCAAAACCCAAACCTAGCCCTGAACCCTATAAATACCACTGTACCTCAAAACCCAAACCTACCCCTGAACCCTAAAAATACCCCTGTACCCCAAAACACAAACATAGTCCTGAACCCTAAAAATAACCCTGTACCCCAGAACCCAAGCCTACCACTGAACCCTAAAATACCCCTGTACCCCAAAACCCAAACCTAGCCCTGAACCCTAAAAATACCCCTGTACCTCAAAACTCAAACCTAACCCTGAACCCTTAAAATACCCCTGTACCCCAAAACCCAAACCTACCCCTGAACCCTAAAAATATCCCTATACCCCAAATCCTAAACCTAGCCCTGAACCCTAAAAATACCCCTATACCCCAAAACCCATACCTATCCCTAAACCCTAAAACCACCCCTGTACCCCATAACCCAAAACTATATCTGAACCCTTAAAATACCCAGACACCCCAAAACATATACCTCAGTACCCCCAAAACATATACCCCTATACCCATACTTACCTTATCCAAAAATTTAAAAAAAACATGCTTTTACCATTCATGCTTTTACAAAGAATTTCGTTGTAAATGTATGCGTGGTAAAAGCATATAAAATGTAATGCCATGCGTTATAATGGCATTGCGGAGTCATGGTACTTTCGTAATGAAAGTATGCGGAGTGATGGTATGCGGAAAGAAAGTTGCGGTATAATGGGTGTTTACCCTCCCCCGGTAAGTACATTGGTGGCACGGCGGCGCACATCTCCAGCAACATACTCATATTTTTTCACCACCCATTTGAAAAATGCACAGGTCTCTCTCATTGATGGCCAGCACCGACATACACTTTTAGACACACCTCCCGCCACAAGTTCTAGAAGAGGACATCGCCGACTTCGTCAGCCCGCATGCCCTCCCCTCCGCCGACTACATCCTCCTGGGGGATCTCAACTTCCACCTGGAGAACAACAGCGACCGCAACACCACCAGCCTGCTCGACAACCTCGCCAACCTCGGACTCAAGCAACTGGTGACCACCCCCACCCACCTCGCCGGACACACACTCGACGCCGTCTTCTCATCCAGCAAAGACGTCACCTTCAGCCACACAACAGGACTCCACTGGACGGACCACAGCTGCGTCCACTTCAGCTTCAAAAGAACGACGATCCACCACCACCAGCAACAGGTCGCCCGAAGAAGCTGGAACAAGATCACAGCCGACCAGCTCACCGCTTCCTTGAGCCAGCACCCCCCCGCCAGCTCAGCGAACCCCAGCCAGGCCGCCGACAACCTCACGAAGTGGATCAACAACGGCGCAGACGAACTCGCCCCTCTGAGAACCCCGCCCAGCAGACCCTGCAGCAGAAAAATACCATGGTTCACCGACGAACTCAAGAGCTCCAAGAAGAACTGTCGAGCCCTCGAGAAAGTCTGGAGAAGGGAACCAACGACGGACAACATGACCACCCTCAAGCTCGCCACCCGGAAACACCACCAACTGATCCGCGCCACCAAGAAAAATACATACAAGGACCGGCTGGACAACAACGCACACGACAGCAAGGAACTCTTCAACATCGTGAAAGAGCTCTCCAACCCCAACGCCGGAAACAATGACATCACCCCATCGCAGGACCTCTGCAACTCCCTCGCATCCTACTTCCACAACAAGATCGCGGACATACACAACAGCTTCAGCAACCAACCAACGCAAGCCACAACCGCAACAACGCCACCCACCACCACCCTCCGCACCTGGACTCCGATCAGCACCGAAGACACCATCCGCACAATGAACTCCATCCATTCCGGATCTCCGACTGACCCCTGCCCTCACCACGTCTTCAACAAGGCCGACGCTGTCATCGCACCCCACCTGCGGGACATCATCAACACCTCCTTCGACACCGCCACCTTCCCTGAGAGCTGGAAGCACGCCGAACTCAGCGCTCTTCTCAAGAAACCCACAGCAGACCCCACCGACCTCAAGAACTACCGTCCCATCTCGCTCCTCCCGTTCCCAGCCAAAGTCATTGAGAAGACCGTCAACAAACAGCTGGCCGCCTTCCTTGAGACGAACGGATCCCTCGACCCCTCACAGTCTGGCTTCCGAGCGAACCACAGCACCGAGACCGCCCTCATCGCTGCCACCGATGACCTACGAACTCTGATGGACAACGGAGAGACAGCGGCCCTCATCCTCCTGGACCTCTCCGCGGCTTTCGACACTGTCTGCCACCGCACTCTAATACAGCGCCTCGGCAACATCGGAATCCAGGACAAGGCACTGGAATGGATCGTCTCCTTTCTCGCCGGAAGAACACAAAGAGTCCGCCTACCACCGTACAAGTCAGAGGCCACCAAAGTCATCTGCGGCGTCCCTCAAGCATCCTCACTGAGCCCCACCCTCTTCAACGTCTACATGAGCCCCCTCGCGGCCATCGCACGCCAACACAACCTCAACATAATCTCCTACGCCGACGACACCCAGCTGATCCTCTCCCTGACCAACGACCCCGCCACCGCCAGAGCCAACCTGCACGAAGGGATGAGAGAGGTAGCCGAATGGATGACGACCAGCCGCCTGAAACTGAACTCGGACAAGACGGAGGTCCTCATCCTGGGCTCCTCGCCCTCTGCCTGGGACGACTCCTGGTGGCCCCCCGCCCTGGGCACCGCACCCAAACCGACGGACCACGCACGCAACCTGGGCTTCATCCTGGACTCCTCCCTCTCCATGACCAGACAAGTAAACGCCGTCTCCTCGTCTTGCTTCAACATCCTGCGCATGCTACGCAAGATCTTCCGGTGGATCCCCACCGAGACGAGGAAGACGGTCACCCAGGCCCTCGTCACCAGCCGACTGGACTACGGCAACGCCCTCTACGCCGGAACCACCGCCAAGCTCCAGAAGAGACTCCAGCGGATCCAGAACGCCTCGGCCAGACTCATCCTCGACATCCCCCGACGCAGCCACATCCCCGGACACCTGAGAGATCTGCATTGGCTCCCGGTCAACAAGAGAATCACCTTCCGTCTCCTCACCCACGCACACAAAGCCCTACACAACCAAGGCCCGAGCTACCTCAACAACCGGATCAACTTCTACACCCCCAAACGCCTCCTCAGATCAACCAGCCACGCCCTCGCCGCCGTCCCCCGCATCCGAAGAGCGACAACAGGAGGAAGGTCCTTCTCCTACCTGGCCGCCAAGACCTGGAACTCACTCCCAACCGACCTGCGCCTGACCCAAGACCACCTCTCCTTCAGGAAGAAGCTCAAGACCTGGCTGTTCGAGCAGTAACGGCACCCCCCCCCCCAAACCAGCGCCTTGAGACCCTACGGGTGAGTAGTGCGCTCTATAAATGACCTGATTGATTGATTGACTTTAGAGCTGGAGAGCTATGTTCGAATCTCGGCATCAGCTCAACATCCTGTGATTCCAGGCAAATCGCTTTGTATCCCCGTGCCTACCACAAATGAATGTGTTCTTCTGTAATTTAAATTGTGCTCATGCCATGTTGTCGAGTTCGCGCTATATAATATTGCAAGGAAAAATAAAGTAGGGAAACTCGAGTTCACACACTACTGAACGCGCACTCTTAAGTGCATCAGCAGTGCACTGTGAATCGGAGCGTTTCACAGGCCTGTCACAGATAAGAAATGCTATCAAAACGAAATCCTACAAAACAATATACTACTGGCCGGCAGCAATTCATACCCGGACAACGTCGGGACGGGCTGCTAGTAATAAATAAACATTGACAAACAGCCACATTCTGGTGATTCCAAGCATTTTCCATCCTCAGTCTAGTTTCTTTGTCTGTTTGTGCCCTGCTTACTGTTAGAATCAGGATAGAAGTTGACATTGCTTCCTCCGTTTATTTTAAACATTGTAGAATGGTTAATATCATGCACAGCCCCAGGCAGGGGGAAATGTGTATCATCCAGATAATTCAACGGTTTATTTCTCATGTAGCTGGCCTTAGAAAAAACAGTGGTACTTTTTTATATCTTGTGAAATAAATCAAGAAGGGTTTTGTACTGAGGGCCAGTAATGAAAATAAAAAATTACTTGTGTATATTCTCAGTCTGTGAAACTGCAGATATGTGTGGTTTGTCTTTCTGTTTATTTCCCATCAATTCAATTTTGAATCAGACCCTGAATTGCTTTAGTTATTTTTCAGTGATAGTCAGTTCCTGAGCCAATAGGAGCACTCCTTGAAATTGGACTGATTGCTGCCTCAGTTAAAGGACCTGACCTTGACAAGAAGGCTACACATGGTATAGTTTATATGTTAATAGTGTTTCTCACCGTTTATTAGAAATTTGAAGATACGTAATTTCTGTGCTTGTCTATGAAATTAACAAGAAACAATATACAGGCATTTTATTAATTGTTGCTGTTAGAGTTTTAAAAATATACTGGATTTTGTGACAGTGCAAAGTGGTAGGTGGTAGGTGGCCATCCCTAGGTGGTCTTTGCAGGAGGCCCCCCCCCCTCGGGCTTCGATAGGATACTGTGCTAGAGTGAGATAAAGAGGAAATGAGTGTCTGGTGGTAGACGGAAGAGGCCTGAGCTGCAACCAAGACTGCACAGCCTTGGCATTCGGCACCCCCATAATTTTGAGCACTGGCTGTGGTTTTCTGAGCAAAACTTTGGGCCCTGCACTTAATGTTTTACAAATTAAGCACTGAAGGAGAGTAATAACAATTTTGGATCACTTTTTATTCACTGTAGTAGGCAAAGATAATCATGCGCCCTTCCCAATTCTATACTATGGGTAATATATGGGAAACATCCTTTACAACAAAACTTTTACAACGCAGTGCTTTTACAATGCAGGTTTTACAACAAAAACCATTACAACGCATTGCGCTGGGGTGCGCTCTAGGATAGGGAATAGATTTAATTTACTATCCAACACTTTCCCTAGTGTCCACGGGGACTGGAGTTGGAATAGTAAATTAAACTATTCACTATCCAGCACCCCAAAGCGCTATGCGTTGTAAAGGTTTGCGTTGTAAAAACTTCGTTGTAAAAGCATGCGTGGTAAAAAGCATGCGTTGTAACGTCATACATCCGTAATATATATATATATATATATTTAAAAGTTTATATAACTGTTGCAATATATTGTTTAGAAACTATGAGTGATTATCCCGTGCCTCTGCGATACTTGTTACAGTTAACGAAAAGTTGCAGCAACAGCACATCATATGCATCATGTTATTGCTCATTAGCGAAGTCAGACTGATACTTTTCACGTCAGAAATAATATTATGTGTTGTGGAGCTTGATGTGCATGTGTAAGTTTGAACAACACCTACCAAAGAGGGGCAGAACTTTATTTTAATCCCCGACATGTGTGAAGCACGAAAAAGGAGCCGGGAGATCTGTAAGAGAAAAGTGTCATTGTGTCACCCGAAAGAACAATCAGTTACAGGCTGGGAGAAGCTGGCTGTTGCAAAGGCGGAATGAGTATGAGAAGAAGCAGAGATCTGTCAATGACGAGCAAGAGAGGAAGATGCGTTCATGTATTACCAAAGTCAGGTGAAAAGCAAGGCTTTGTAAACAATTCCCTAGGTGGCTGTCATGCCATCTTACTCTGGACTCTCACTGATCCTCATGTGCTGTTGAAGTAGGCTGACAATGTTTGACTTGCTGTTGTGCAAACATGCATAATGGACCTTAGTAGACTAACGCTTGTTCACATCTTCTTGTTGGCTGCTTGTATGCTCTTCGTTTTTTTTTAGACTGTTTCTTTTGCTGAAGATGACTATGAGTAAAAACGAAGTATCTGCAAAATTCATATTTTATTTTTTATCTGCTAAGGTATAGTCTAACTACGTTTTTTCTTGCACTGAAACTAGTTTGCCGATTCAAACGGACTTTTAAAAATATTATTAGAACAGTCGTGCTGTGTGCCTGGATTGCCTGATTGGCATGTTGTCCTTATTAAATGGCTGTACAGTGACTTTTGTACTACTGTGTTCTTGTTTTGACAGCGGCTGCTGATGTGTTGGTCGTCGGGTTGGAAGCCTCCTGTTGTGTCTGTGAAGAGGAGGCTGAACCGTGCCTTCTCAGATTTTGAAGTGTAATAGGTACTACTGGTCCTCGAATTATTTTAGGCTTCCTCTTCTTTCTCAAATTACTTTATTAAATTCGTTTTCTAATCAGTGTTTTATTCAGGTTCCCTGGTTCTGTGTTTCTACATGCCTGTCCTATTATGTACTTCCTTCCTTCCATATATTAGGTTTAGTGTAGTTGCTACTCACCAAACAAATGCCATTAGATCTCTAATGGTAGAGCCCCCTCTTACATTTTTACTGTGATTTATAGAATTTTGAATTCACTCGCATGTTATGTTGCTATTTTAATTAAGCACAGCCTATGTCTTATATGAGAATTGGGTAACTGCGTGTGGGTGACCTTTAAAAATGTGTTTTATGCTTTTAGGGAACTAGAAAAAAATCTTCAAGATAAGTGATCAAGCCGTTGAGTGGGCTTTTTTTAATTTCTAGCAAGTGAATATTTGCTTTAGGAGATCCTTATTGTTAATACCTTTACTGCTTTACACACTTTGGGGCATTTACAAAGATTTGGTGTAGGGCAGCACCGCAAGTCATTTTGCCGTGCTGCCCAATGCCAATTCGAAAGGGCAGGAATGCACTCTATTTACAAGATATGGTGCATTCCTGTCCTTTCAGCCAGTGTACGATAACAGCCCACTGACCTGGTCAGCGTGACTGCTCTCCCAGTGCAGCTTCACCACTAAGTGCTGCCCCCTGAGGCCGGTTACAGGGTGGTCGAGGCCCTCCTCCACCCGGCACCCCTAGGCTCCTGCCTGTGGCTCATCCCTGGTGGTCCAGTGGAGAGCACTATGCTATTCTGCCTCTCTTGGCTTTTTTTCTGTGCCCTCTATTTACTCTTTGCTCTCTCTGCTCTCTTTTCTCTCTTTTTTCTGTTTTCTCTCTTCTCTCTCTGTTATCTTCTCCCTTGCGCTCCCCGCGTTGTCCATGCCAAAGCTGTCCCCGCAGCCCCTTCCCCTCTAGTTGGTCCTTCCCGCTCCTGCCTCCAAGCTGACTGCCCTCCCCAACTCCTACTTAATGGCGGTCACTGTGTGACGAGAAGAGCTAGACCACTGACATGGTCACTGTGACTGCTCTCCCCTGCGCAGCTCCACCACTAAGTGCTGCCTACTGAGCTCAGTTACAGGGAGTCCCTCCCTCACCTGTTGGATCCTACCTGCGCCTCATCCCTGGTGGCCAGTGTGAGAGCACTCCGCTCTTCTGCTGTTCTGCCTCTCCTGGCTTTTTTTCTGAGCACTCTTTTGTCTCTTTACTCTCTCTTCTTTTTTGCCTCTTCTCTCTTCTCTCTCTGTTCTCTTCTTCCTCGTGCTCCCGGCATTGTCCACGCTGCTGCTGCCCTCGCCATCCCTTCCCCTCCAGTGTGTCCTTCCCGCTCCTGCCTCCCACCTGACCGTCCTCTTCCCAACCCCTACTTATTGGTGGCTGCTGCACAGCAATAAGAGTTGGACCACTGATCTGATCAGTGTGACCTTCCCTGCGCAGTTTCACCATGAAGTGCTGCCACCCTGAGCTTTGGTACAGGGTCTTCAAGGCCCTCCTCCTGCCTGCGCCTCATCCCTTGTGGTCCAGTGGGAGAGCACTCAGTTCTTCTGCTTTTCTGTCTCTCCTGGCTTTTTTTCTGTGCCCTCTTTTCTCTCTTTGCTCTCTCTGTTCTCTTTTCTCTCTTTTTTCTCTTTTCTCTATTTTCTCTCTTCTCGCTCTGTTCTTTTCTCCCTCGCGCTCCCCGTGTTGTTTATGCCACTGCTGCCCCCACAGCCCCTCCCCCTCCAGTGTGTCCTTCTAGCTCCTGCCTCCCAGCTGACCTTCCTCCCCGGCCCCTTTTAAATGGCGGCCACTCACAGAGGGTGCGCCACCGGTGCACCAAAGGCAAGCCTGTCTGCACCCATCCATGACCCGGCCGCGACCAGCACAAGGGACCCTGGTCCTCCGCTACGACTCCAGCACCCTCAAAGCTCTCGACCCTGGATGCAGCAACAACTGCTAGCTTTTGACGCCGAGGAATACCCACGGCCCGATCTCATGTTAACACTGCCGTGACACCTTCACCCACCTCCGGACCCCAGTAGAAGCCCCCAGCCAACCGGACACCACTGCTCAAAAACCACTCAACTTCATCCTCCTCAACGTGCGCTCCCTACACAAGCATGCCATAGAAATCTGGGACCTCCCCAACAGCCAGGTGCCTGACATCGCCTTCCTCACATAAACCTGGACTGCATACAAGGGCATGCACAACATCGGACCAGCATAGCTAAACAACCACCTCTCCTTCCATGCACCGAGACACCTCCAATAAGCTGACATTTCTCTAGCCACCATCCCATGCATCTACAAGACCAGAATGGGAGGAAAGTTCTTCTCCTACCTCACAGCTAAGGTCTGGAATGACCTCCCCCTCCACCTCTGGCAAGTCCTTACACTGCTCTAGTTCAGGAAGGACCTCAAGACCTGGCTCTTCGGATGACCCCAGCGCTCAACTGAGATGCCACCCCCCGATGCCTTGAGACCCTCGCCGGTGAGTAGCTGCACTTTACCAACCCTGATAGATTGATTGAACAGCTGTCCGCCAATGCAGGCACCGTTGCACCATTGTGCAAGGGTGTCTGTGTTGTTGGCATGATTGTTTTTGTGTAGGAAGGGACACCTTCCTGCACAAAAACAATAAACGGAGGTGTTTCACTATTTCTATATGTCATCTACAGTACAACACACATGGAAAGAGGAAAATACAATGACAAATAATGTTATTTCTCTTCATTGCACCACCGCAGGGGAGACGCGCAGTCTTAACACATTCCCAGATATACACAGTGTTGTAAATCTGAAAATGTGATGTGAGAGGCCACAAAGATTTTTTCAGGGCACATTCTGTACATTTCTAATCATGGGCAATTAATAGAGACTGCTGCACCAATACATTAGCAATTTTGCAGTTGTAATTATGCTAGCCCATTGATCAGGGTGCCAAATAATCACTGGACATAAAATTCTGATTGAGGGACTGATTACCTAATCTATTAAAATTGTGGATTCACGGCATTGTGCCTAATTCCCATAATCGTATGTTAATATGTGATTTCTTATAACACTAATTCGTAGGCCTGTTAAACCGTTCTAAGTCCTAAGAAACCATCTTACCGTAACTTTTAAATCAACATTTTCAAGAACGGCAAGTACCATCTGGTGGAAACTATTTAATGTAATACCTTTTTTAACCCCTTCGATGCTGATGACGGAGCGGTTCCGTCATCAGCATCGGTTGGGCTGTGCTGATGACGGAACCGCTCCGTCATCAGTACAGCCCTGGGGGGAGCGCTGGCGCTCCCCCCCGGGGCATCGATTGCGGTTATTTTAGATGGGGTGGCAGCGGAAGACTTTCCGCTGCCACCCCCTGGCCCCCCCACGCTTCCTGGTGACGTCAGCGCGCACAGCGCGCGCCGACGTCATCAGGAAGCGCTGGACGCGCTGGAATCCATTTCATTCCAGCGCGTCCAGCACAGAGGTTGGTGTTTGCTGCTCCGGTGGGGCGGGGGGGGGCCGTTTTACGGTGCCTTGAGGCATGGGGGGGGAGGAAACTGTGTTTCCTCTCCCCTGATGTCCCAATGCAGGGCATTCCTGGTGCACGATCGCGCACAGCGTCGCGATCGTGCACCAGGAATGCCCCACTAGACACCGGGGATTTTGTTTTGGCGATTGTATACTGTGCAGGAAGCAACCCCTTGGGCAAGGGTCGCTTCCAATTTGGGGTGAAAGTATTTTTCAGACTTTTCTGCCCCCCCTGGGGCAGATCGGCCGTTTTTTTGGCCGATCTGCACCCAGGGGGGCAGAAAAGCCCACTAGACACCAGGGATTTGTTTATAATTGTAAAGGAAACGACCCCTTGGGGAAGAGTCACTTCCTAGTGCCCCATATTTTTTTTTAGACTTTTCTGCCCCCCCTGGGGCAAGATCGGCCGTTTTTTGGGCTGCATCTGGACCCAGGGGGGGGCAGAAAAGCCCACTAGACACCAGGGATTTGTTTATAATTATAAAGGAAGCGACCCCTTGGGGAAGGGTCGCTTCCTAGTGGCCCATAATTTTTTTAGAGTTGTCTGCCCCCCCTGGGGGCAGATCAGCCATTTTTTGGGCCGCATCTGGTCCAAGGGGGGGCAGAAAAGCCCACTAGACACCAGGGATTTGTTTATAATTATAAAGGAAGCGACCCCTTGGGGAAGGGTCGCTTCCTAGTGGCCCATAATTTTTTTTAGACTTGTCTGCCCCCCTTGGGGGCAGATCAGCCGTTTTTTGGGCCGCATCTGGACCCAGGGGGGGGGGCAGAAAAGCCCACTAGACACCAGGGATTTTATATTTATAAAGGAAGCGACCCCTTGGGCAAGGGTCGCTCCCAGGGGGCATTATAAATATTGTAGACTGTTCTGCCCCCCGGGGGCAGATCCCCTGTTTTTTTTACCGTTTCTGGACCCAGGGGGGGATAGAAAAGCCCACTAGACTCCAGTTTTTTTTTATTTTTTATAGTGAGCGACCCCTTGGCCAAGGGTTGCTTCCTTGGGCCCACTTGTTTTCAAAAGTATGTTCTGCCGTGTCTTTATTTGGCCTCTCTGCCCTCCGTAGGGTTGCTTCCAGGGGGCCCACGTTTATAATGATTTATATTCTGCCCCCCTTGGGGACAGACACCCCATTTGTGACATACCCTGTGACATAGCCTGTTGTAATGTGTGTTGTTTTTGTTTCTTCTAATGTGTATTGTTTTTTTTCTCTTTAGATTGTTGCAGTGTGCGGTTCCGTTACTGGTGGTTCTGTTGTTCTGCTGTTTCTGTAGTTGCATGTGTTTGGTAAGAGACCTGTTTTTTGTTCAATTGTAATGTAATTGTTTATTTTGCAAACTGTGTAGTAATACGAGTATGTTTGGTTTCTGTTTTTTGTGATTGTAAAACATGTTTTGCATTTGTTTTTGCTGTGTCCTTCTGTAGATGTAAGTTTTTTTTTCTTCTTTCTAGTGGGATATCGTTGCCTATTTGCTGTGTCTTTGCAGAGTAGGTGCTGGTGAGTGTAGTTGTCTCTTGTAAGTGAATTGTATATTTTTATTAAATATAGATATTTGTGATAAAGGCTTACATTTTTATCTTACTTTGCACAGTGTTGGGGTTGTTGAGTTGTTTGTGCAGACTCCTTTATTTGTAAGGATAATGGCTAGCCGCCGGATTACTTCTCAGCAAGTTGTTGGAATGCTTTTTGATTCTTCCTCTGACCATGGTCCAGAGACTGACTCTGATTCTGAGCCAGAGGTGGGAGGTGAAGATTCAGGTAGTGACTTTTCTCTACACATGGCTTCATCTGATGATGAAGACACTCTGAGTGCTGATGAAGCTACTTTTGGTGTGGATGAAGTGCCTGTGGTTGCGGAGGACATTGCTGTGTCAATAGTGCGGCAAGAGACATCTGGGCTGCAGCCTGGGGCTGCTAGACTTCCAGTTGGTGTAGTGAGACAAGAGGCAGCTGGGTGGCAGCCTGCGGCTGCAAGACTTGACGTTGAAAGTTCCGACCTCTTGGTTGTACCAGGCATGGTGCAGCCGGCATTGCCTGAATTTACTGGTGTTCCAGGGTGTAGGGTGAACACTGAAAACTTTTTGCCTATTGATTTTTTCAAGTTGTTTATGGATGATGTGTTTTTGGCAGAGATTGTAGAGCAGACTAATTTGTATGCTGAAATTTTTTTGAGGGTGAACAGTGCCAGCCTTAAGGCCCACGCTAGAGCTACCCGGTGGACTCCCACAAATTTGGAGGAGATGAAAAAGTTTTTGGGTTTAACTTTTTTGATGAGCTTGCTTAGGAAACCATCAATGGCTTCATATTGGTCTACTAGTCCCTTGATGGCAACAGCTATATTTCTGGCAGTCATGAGTCGTGATAGGTATTTGCTTCTGCTTCGGATGATTCATTTTGTTGACAATAGTTCTGCTTTGGCACGAGATCACTCTGATTGTGACCGTCTTTTCAAGATTCGGCCTGTCATTGATCATTTTGTTGATCGATTTCCTGAGATCTTTTATCCTGGGAAAGAAATTGCAGTGGATGAGTCTTTGCTGTTGTTCAAGGGCCGCTTGGTATTTCGGCAATACATTCCTAGTAAGAGGGCACGCTATGGAATCAAACTGTATATGCTGTGTGACAGTGAGACTGGATATGTCTTTAATTTCAGGGTGTACGCTGGTAAGGAATCCAGGATTAACCCCCCTGGTTGTCCGTCGACTTTTGGAGTGACTGAGAAAATTGTGTGGGAACTTGGTCGTGGATTTTTTAACAAAGGCCATCATTTGTATGTCGATAACTTCTACACTGGTGTGCGGTTGTTCAGGGAATTGGCCAAAGTGGACACTGTTGCTTGTGGCACAATCCGCTCAAACCGTAAAGGTTTCCCAAAAGAACTTGTTTGTCGAAAGCTTGCTCGGGGACAGTGCAGTGCATTGCGTTGTGAGGAGCTTCTAGCTGTGAAGTTTTCAGACAGGAGAGATGTCTACATGTTGACTACAATACATGATGAAAGCACTGAACCGGAGACTGTTTGGGGTCAGGTTGCAGAAGTGCGCAAACCTGTGTGCATAATGGACTATAATAGGCACATGGGTGGTGTTGACAGAGTAGATCAGAGGTTGGAACAGTATGCTGCTCTTCGTAAGGCTTACATTTGGTACAAGAAGTTGGCTATCCATCTTTTCCACTTGGCAACCTTTAATGCTTTTGTTGTGTTCTTGAAATCTTGTCCCCAGTCAAAGATGACTTTTGTAAAGTTTCAGGAGTCTGTAATAGGCAGCCTTGTTTTAGTGGAACAGGCAGGTGTTCCTAGAGTTGGAGTGGTGGAGGATGTTGCCAGATTGAAAGATCGCCACTTTCCTGATCAAATTCCTCCTACAACTTCAAAAGACTTTCCCAGTCGGAGATGTAGAGTCTGTTGGCGAAGAGGTTTGCGGAAGGAGGTTCGTATGTACTGCTCCGACTGCCCTTCAAACCCCGGGCTGTGTGTACGTGCTTATTTTAGATTGTACCACACGCAAAAGAATTTTTGGGAGCATCCATGAGTGGTAAAGTAAACTGGTTGGTCTTTATTCTTTAAAACTTATTATTCAGTTTCAAAGTTGGCATTTGTGTAGTCTTTTTAGATTTAGTTGTTGAGTTAGTAGATTTGTATCAATTTGCAATTTGTTTTTGTTTCTCTTTTATTTAAAAAAAAATCTAAAGTATGATGTTGGTTTGCGTGTAGTGTCCATTGTCTGACGGTGTGCATGGTTTGGCGCTTGGCTGCCGGTGTCTGTGGACTGGTGCTTGTCTGGCGGTGTCTGTGGACTGGTGCTTGGCTGGCAGTGTGCGTGGTCTGGTCTTTGGTAGGCGGTGTGCGTGCTCTTGCGCTTGCCTGGTGTTGTGTTTGGATTTGTCCTTGGCTGGTGGTGTGCGTGGAGTGGCGCTTAGCTGGCGGTGTGTGTGAAGTGGTGCTTGGCTGGATGGTGTGCGTGGAGTGGTACTTGGCTGTCTGTGCACGGAGTGGTGCTTGGCTGGCGGTGTGTGTGGAGTGGCGCTTGGCTGGATGGTGTGCATGGAGTGGTACTTGGCTGTCTGTGCACGGAGTGGTGCTTGTCTGGTGTTGTGTTTGTGGAGTGGCGCTTGGCTGGTGGTGTGTGTGGAGTGGCGCTTGGCTGGTGGTGTGCGTGTAGTGGTACTTGGCTGTCTATGCACGGAGTGGTGCTTGGCTGGCTGTGTGTGTGGAGTGGCGCTTTGCTGGATGGTGTGCGTGGAGTGGTACTTGGCTGTCTGTGCACGGAGTGGTGCTTGGCTGGTGTTGTGTTTGTGGAGTGGCGCTTGGCTGGTGGTGTGTGTGGAGTGGCGCTTGGCTGGTGGTGTGCGTGGAGTGGTACTTGGCTGTCTGTGCACGGAGTGGTGTTTGGCTGGCGGTGTGTGTGGAGTGGCGCTTGGCTTGCGGTGTGCGTGGAGTGATGCTTGGCTGGTGGTGTGTGTGGAGTGGTACTTGGCTGTCGGTGTGCGCTGAGTGGTGTTTGGCTGGCGGTGTGCATGGTCTGGTGCTTGGATGGTGGTGTGCGTGGAGTGGCGCTTGGCTGGATGGTGTGCGTGGAGTGGTACTTGGCTGGCGGTGTGTGTGGAGTGGCGCTTGGCTTGCGGTGTGCGTGGAGTGATGCTTGGCTGGTGGTGTGTGTGGAGTAGTACTTGGCTGTCGGTGTGCGCTGAGTGGTGTTTGGCTGGCGGTGTGCATGGTCTGGTGCTTGGATGGTGGTGTGCGTGGATTGGCGCTTGGCTGGCGGTGTGTGTGGAGTGGCGCTTGGCTGGATGGTGTGCGTGGAGTGGTACTTGGCTGGCTGTGCACGGAGTGGTGCTTGGCTGGCGGTGTGTGTGGAGTGGCGCTTGGCTTGCAGTGTGCGTGGAGTGGTGCTTGGCTGGTGGTGTGTGTGGAGTGGTACTTGGCTGTCGGTGTGCGCTGAGTGGTGTTTGGCTGGCGGTGTGCATGGTCTGGTGCTTGGATGGTGGTGTGGGTGGACTGGCGCTCGGCTGGCGGTGTGTGAGTAGTTACTTTCTGTTGGTCACTACACACACTGCTAGTTGAGTGACACTCCACGCAGTCCATCATTTTGTGTAGTTGCAATGTCAGAAATGTGGGCGTGTGAAAGTGATGGGCCCTTGAATGGCGCTGTCTGCTGGTGTGAGTGTTGAAATGTGATGGGTCCGTGGCTGGCGGTGTGAATGTTTTGTATGTGTCACACGTACGAAAGGTGTATGAATGGCCTGTAAAGAGGTAGATGCCTTGCCATGGCTTTACAGCTCATGAGCTGTGAGTCAGTGGTTCAGTTTATCATACTTTCAATTATAAGCAGTGTATTTCATTTTTGTGAAATTACTTGCGAATACAATTGTATGTACTGAATCATCACTCACCCTCGTGCCAAATCCAACCAGTATGTGTGTGTGCCTGCGGATTAGATGGCTGTGCAGTAATATTTGTCTTTTTTCTCTTTCTCAAGTAGGGTGTACCTTGTCCCTTATTGTGATTGTTGTAATATGTTGCTTTTCCTTCTGGATGGTGTCAATGGTCTGGTTTGTATCAGGTATGAAAGGTGCGTGAATGGCCTGTAAAATGGTTGGTGCCTTGTCGTGGCTTTACAGCTCACGAGTTGCGAGTCACTGGTTCGGTTTTTATGCATTTATTTATTGACAGAGCATTTCATTTTTTTTAAAATATCTTGTTAATAAATTTTTATGTACTGAACCATCACTCGCCCTCGTGCCAAATCCAACCTGTATGTGTGTGTCTTTGAGGAATAGATAGCCGTGCTTGAATGTTTGACTTTTGAGTAACTCTGTTAAGGTGTACATTATAGCTATAAATAACTTACTAAATTTAGATATTATTAACCATGGGAGTATATGGTCATGTCTTTCTGGTGAATTCTATTGTTGTTTTTTATTCACAATCTCCTGCAAACTTGAAATTGTCTGTCACAATTTCTATGCAATATTGTCCCGAGAGTCGCACGCTCTCAAATTGAAAACTTAATTAATTCAAAACAATTTGGTTTTGCAAGGGGGTTCCCATGAGTTTTTGGCCCGGGGCTTGGCGGGCATCTTTAGAAACTACAAAACCCAAACAGTTCTGAAAACTAGACACCCGGGGGAGTCCAGGGAGGTATGGCATGCGTGGGTCCCCCAACGTTTTCCTACCCAGAAATCCCTGCAAACCTTAAATGTAGGTTAAAAAACCCACTATTCCATACATTTTTGCGTGGGATCTCCCTGCCGGCACAAATGTCCTACCACCCAGCGTTCCCCTTGATCTCCCGAGTAAAATGATACCTCACTTGTGTGGGTGGGCCAAAGGCCTGTGACTAAGGTGGGGTGCTTAATTTGTCAAACCTAAATACTACCTTTTAAAAAAATTCATTTTAGCCTGTTCTGCTTTGGGGCTCCTACACAAGAGAGGTATCATTTTACTCGGGAGAACAAGGGGAACGCTGGGTGGTAGGACATTTTTGCCGGCACGGAGATCCCACACAAAAAAGTTTGGAAAAGTGATTTTTTTTACCTAATTTTAGGGTTTTCAAGGAAATCTGGGTATGAAACAATTGGGGGACCCACGCTTGCCATACCTCTCTGAACTCCCCCGGGTGTCTAGTTTACAGAACTGTTTGGGTTTGGTAGTTTCCAAAGATGGCCGCCAAACCCCGGGCCAAAAACTCAGGTGCCCCCCCCCCAAAAAATCAAGGTAGTTTTGCTATAGGGTATTTTAAATTCTCCACCGTACGATTTGGACCTTTTCCTGTTGCAGCCACTATGCCTACCCACGCAAGTGAGGTACCATTTTTATTGGGAGACCTGGGGGAACGCTGGGTGGGAGGACATTTGTGTGAGCCCAGTGATGCCACGCTTTCCCACACAAAAATGTGTGAAAAATCTGATTTTTGACATTGTCACCATTGTGAAATCCACCAGCTTTTGCAAGAGGGGTTACCTGGGTTTTTGGCCCCGTGCTAGACGGCCATCTAGGGAAACCTACCAAACCCACACATTTCTGAAAAGTAGACACCCTGGGGCTTCCAAGGAGGTATGGCCTGCGTGGATCCTCCAACGTTCCTTTACCCAGAATCCCTTGCAAACCTCAATTTTAGCTGAAAAAATCAGTTTTTTCGCACTTTTTTGTGTGGGAAAGCGTGGCATCACTGGGCTCACACAAATTACCTCCCACCCAGCGTTCCCTCAGGTCTCTCAATAAAAATGGTACCTCAGTTGCGTGGGTAGGCATAGTGGCTGCAACAGGAAAAGGTCCAAATCGTACGGTGGAGAATTTAAAATACCCTATAGCAAAACTACCTTGATTTTTGGGGGGGGCACCTGAGTTTTTGGCCCGGGGTTCGGTGGCCATCTTTGGAAACTACCAAACCCAAACAGTTCTGAAAACTAGACACCCGGGGGAGTCCAGGGAGGTATGGCATGCGTGGGTCCCCCACTGTTTTCCTACCCAGAAATCCCTGCAAACCTTAAATTTAGGTATAAAAAACCACTTTTCCATACATGTTTGGGTGGGATCTCCCTGCCGGCACAAATGTCCTACCACCCAGTGTTCCCCTTGATCTCCTGAGTAAAATGATACCTCACTTGTGTGGGTGGGCCAAAGGCCTGTGACTAAGGTGGGGTGCTTAATTTGTCAAACCTAAATACTACATTTTTAAAAAATTCATTTTTAGCCTGTTCTGCTTTGGGGCATGTGTAACCAGGAGGCGGGGTACTCACCCCCTGTGTCCCGGAGTGCGCCTGTAAACTGTGACCCCCCCCCTCTTGTCTCAACAGATGTCGGAGAACTCAAGGTGGAACCACGTGGAGGACCAGTACAGCTGTGATGAGGAAGACATGGAGCACGGTCCCTTTAACTGGCCCCGACCAGGTGACGAGGAGGAGGAGGAGGAGCACGACATCACCGTAAAAGACGCCCAGCTGCCGGAACAGGTGTGTCTATACACCGGAGGAGCGGTCAGAGTGGAGAGGAGTGGAGGTGTGGCGTGGAGCAGAGGAATCGAGCGGAGCAGAGGAGCAGCGTGGAGCAGAGGAGAGGCGTGGAGCGGAGGAGAGGCGTGGAGCAGAGGAGCAGCGTGGAGAGGAGGAGAGGAGTGGAGCGGCGTAGCCGTGGAAACAGCGGAGGCGTCTGCAGAGACGGAGGGTGGCGGCGCTTCAGGAGCGGGAGTCACACGGGGAGAGGAGGAGAAGCCGGGAAGAAGACGACTCGGAGTCCTACGGAGACCATCGGGAGAGACAGACCCAGGAGGACAACGGACCCACGAGTCGCCCAGCCACTCCCCTGGAGGGGCGTGGCTAACAGAGGTACGTGGAAGGGTTACTGGGTGGTTGCGGTTAAAGAAGGGAGAACCCAAAAGTTCCTTAGAGTAAAAGCCCCGTGCACTCCCCTCACTGACCGGGCCGTAGTTGAAGCACTGAGTGTTCCCTCACCCCCTTTCCCTAAAGCAACCGTTGGGTCGAACCCAGTACTGATACCTCCTCTGTTTCTGTCTCCCCCTTCGGCGGAACCTGGGCCACGACGGATCACGAAGTAAAAGGAAGGCGGAGCCCGACCCGGCGCCGAGAGGAGGGTGTCATCCGAAAAAGCAGGAAGGAAAGAAGCCGCTCACCGCGTCCTTCGCCGATCCGACCAACCTGTACAGACAGACTGTTTCAGTCAATAAAGCCTAGTTTGAACCCTACTAAGACTCGTCTCTTGCCTATTCCCACCCAGCCGGCCACAGGGCACCTACACAAGTGAGGTATCATTTTACTCTGGAGAACAAGGGGAACGCTGGGTGGTAGGACATTTTTGCCGGCACGGAGATCCCACGCAAAAAAGTTTGGAAAAGTGATTTTTTAACCTAATTTTAAGGTTTGCAAGGAAATCTGGGTAGGAAACCATTGGGGGACCCACGCATGCCATACCTCCCTGAACTCTCCCGGGTGTCTAGTTTACAGAACTGTTTGGGTTTGGTAGTTTCCAAAGATGGCCGCCAAACCCCGGGCCAAAAACTCAGGTGCCCCCCCAAAAAATCAAGGTAGTTTTGCTATAGGGTATTTTAAATTCTCCACCGTACGATTTGGACCTTTTCCTGTTGCAGCCACTATTCCTACCCACGCAAGTGAGGTACCATTTTTATTGAGAGACCTGGGGGAACGCTGGGTGGGAGGAAATTTGTGTGAGCCCAGTGATGCCACGCTTTCCCACACAAAAATGTGTGAAAAATCTGATTTTTTTCAGCTATAATCAAGATTTGCAAGGGATTCTGGGTAAAGGAACGTTGGAGGATCCATGCAAGCCATACCTCCTTGAATGCCCCCGGGTGTCTACTTTTCAGAAATGTGTGGGTTTGGTAGGTTTCCCTAGATGGCCGTCTAGCACGGGGCCAAAAACCCAGGTAACCCCTCTTGCAAAAGCTGGTGGTTAAATCCACTGGGCTCACACAAATTACCTCCCACCCCAGGGACCCCTCCAAGGGAATCCACAAACCCTGGGCACCTTTAGAATCCAAATGATGTTGGAAGAAAAGGACGCAAATTTGGCGTGGATACCTTATGTGGTCAAAAAGTTACAGGGGCCTAAGCGCGCACTACCCCAAATCGCCAAAAAAGGCTTAGCACAGGAGGGGAAAAGGCCTAGCAGCGAAGGGGTTAAAAGATCTTTAAATGTTTTACACATAATGCCGTTACTCTTGTAATAGTTTTTCTTGGATCTTTATTCTACAGGTTTCCATATGTTCTTCTACTCCTCCACTAACTAGGTTTCCCATGTCCTGGTCCAGACACTGGGTGCCATTTCACCTTTTTAATTACTGTTCTGGGGGTTAACTCTCGAAGCTTGCAGCCTATTATTCACTACTTTTTGCTCTCTGGTATGTTCCTTCTACCTCCCTCTTTTTCCTCCTTTTAACTCCCTGTTTGTATGCTGAGGTTTGCAGCTTCTTCTTTATCTTTTCAGAAATTATGTTAAATTTCCTAAGCATTATTCATAATTGTATGTGATATATCTTGATGCCTCATGCTCAAAAATATCAACAGAGACACATTTTGCCTTCAATAAACAGTGCAAAATAGCATGCTGAATTGTACAAGCACGTGGTATTTTTGATTATTCAGCATTCTGCCTAGCTATACCTCATATTCCTTATTTTTCAGTCCCATCCAGTCATCGTATTCTTTTATACCTCTATACTTTTCCAACTTTATTTACTTTTTATTTCCCTTTGACTGCTTCTGTGCTTTTATGTTTCATTTCTTGCTCCCTGCTTTTGGGCGTATATATTATTTGCCTTCCAGCTATGGTAGAAGCCCAAAGTGGTTGATGATAGCATGAGGGGGTATTGCAGGACCACATTTTTAGCTATGCAGAGGTGCCAGCTCTCATTTTCTACACACAGTGCCATCTGGACTCCAGCGAGGAGGAGTGCAAGCCGTAGTAGGGAGATGCACCACATCACCATGGTCCCCTGCATACAGAGCCAAGTGACACACCACTAGCCTGGCATAATTAACCAGGAGTGTGGTGGGCCAATGTGTTTAAAAGTGTTTGATTTTAAATGCATTACTTTTTAAAATGCATTAATTACATTATAACAGGTAATATATATGTGATATATATAATGTATATATATGTCTATATATACATATATATATATATATATATATATATATATATATATATATTCACTGAAAAGAACTAAGGCTACAGGGATGTTATAGTTAGGAAATGGAATTAAAACATATAGAAATTGACTGAAAAAAACAAAGGTTACTGAGACATTATAGTTAGGCCCAGATTTCACTTGTACAAAACCAGTGAAATTCAGAAGTTATAGTTACCTGAGCTGACTATGACTTACGCCCCAATACACTGCTTATCATCTCGCATATTACATTGCTACTGGTTTTGTGGAAGTGAAATCTGAGCCTGACTATAACGTCCCTGTAACCTTTGATCTTTTCAATTAATTTGTAAAGTTTTTTCAATTTAATTTCCTAATTTTAATGTCCCTCTAACATTTGTTCTTTAAGTGTATTTGTAAGGGTTTTTATTTTTATTTTCTAACTGTAACTACTAACCTTTGACACTAAGGGGCACATTAGGATGGCGGGCAGACTTTGTTCGCCCGCCATCCCATCGTAAAAAGGGACTGCCCGCCATAAGGGCGGGGGTCCCGTGTGTGCCATTATGATGCATCCCTAACATTCTGGCAGGTGGTGCACTCAGCACCGCCCGCCACAATGCAAGGGAGGCATGTTGTGCACTTCCATCCACAACATGGCAGGCACCGCGCGGTGCCTGCCATGTTGTGAATGGAACTGCAGGGGGGTACCATAGGTACCCCCCATGTGCACCCCTCCACCCCCCCGAAGTCCCTGAGGGCCTGCAACAGGCCCCCCAAGCAGACTCCGCATGCCCATTGCTGCCACGGAAAGGCATCTGTAAACCCACATTCTAATATGGCTGGCGGTGTCTGTCAGACACCACCACCATATAGAACCCTTTTCCGCCCGGTCGACATGTCAACCGGGTGGAAAAGCGGAAGACGGTCTTTCCGTCCGCAGCGGACCCCCCTGCCATTATCATATGGCGGGGTTCGTTTCTGCATGGAGGGCGGGCGGATCGCCCCTGCCGGGCTGGCAGTGGCTACCACCGACCTGGCGGGGACAGTCCACCCGCCATCCTAATGGGGCCATAAGTGTGTGAGTGAGTGCATGAGTGTCTCATTGAGTGGGTTTGCAAGTGAGCGTGAGAGAGTATGAGTGGGTTTGTTAGTGAGTATCTGAGTGGGTCTGTGAGTGGGTGAATGAGTCTCTGACAGGGTTGGCAGTAAACTCTGCTTCGTCAGTGGAGGTTGCTGAGTTTTGCCACTCTTGGAATGCTGAGTTCAGCAAAATCTCTGTCAACTGCCGGCAGAGTGGAGTTTACGGCGCACTCACCCCTAGACTTCATCGCCCAGCCAGTAGAGTGTCATGAGCCCCCATTGCAGTGGTTGAGAAAGGGGGCAGGGTCTCCAGAAAGTTCTGAGCATTCCCGCGGTGGGGGACTTACTTGTGGGAACAATAGGGGTTCCTGGCCCCAACAAGCCTCAGCAGTCAAGGGGACTTCATCCCTCACCCATAGAAACACCAGGAGGCCCCTGTGCAAAGTGGTTGAGAAAGGGGGCGAGGCCTTTGACGAGGTTTCAGCAATCCCACTGTGAGGGACATGTGGCAACAATTGGGGTTCTTGGCCACCTATGACCCTCAGCAGCCAAGGGGACTTCATCTCCCAACCAGTAGAGCACCAGGAGCCCCCCTTTGAAGAGTGGTTGAGAAAGGGGGTGGGGCAACCAATGAGGTCTCAGCAATCCAGCCGTGAGAGAATTATTTGTGGCAACAGTAGGGGCTCTTGCCCCCAATGACCCTCAGCAGCCAAGGGGACTTTATCCCCCAACCAGTAGTGTGCCAGGAGTTTAGTAGATAATATATAAATATATACATATATTATCTACTGGTGGTTGCCATAGGAAAAGTGTTTATTACTTGCCTATATCTTTGGCGCCGCTTGACGAATTGTCAAAATTTTTCCCAAAATAGTGTGCCGGTGGTTCTTAGAAAGCTTTGGGGTGATCCGTCAAGCGGGGGCCAAAAAAAGGGGTTAAAAAAAACCAAAAAGTGTGTTTCTCATGTTAATTCCCAAGATCTTTTATTACTACTGCAGCTCGACCTGCTGGATAGAATGACACCAAATTTGTCAGGAAGTTAGATTTTAGTTCATAAAGCATGCTTTCAGTTAAATGGTGTAAATCTGTTCATTAGTTGTAGAGAAATTTAAGGAAATAAAAATGTGTTTATCTGTGATCGCAGCTAATTTGCAAGCAATAACGAGCGTGTGCAGTGAAATGCAGAGCTTTGATTGGCTCCCAACACTTCAACCAGGAAGTGTTGACAGCCATCATGGAACGCTGCTTGAGATTAGTCCCAAAACAAATGTGAAAAATAAAAAAGGGGGGCAGGGTAATAAAGCATGTAAAAAATATTTTTTGCAATGAATTCGTGAATTGCAGCAAAAATAAAAAACAAAACAAGTGAGAGCTCCTGCGCTTGTTTTGAATAAAGCCCGCAGGTGCGCCACGTCCCTGAAGCATTATCTGTTTATAAAAGGAGGAGAGTTCAAGGACCCCCTCCTTAGACTCTTGGAGCCCAGGGGACCACCATCTCCCTGTGGTTGATAGCTGAAGGTCAGAACCGAAGGATCCTGCCTGTACAGAAGTTTCCCCGAGATGAGTGCTAAATAAAGCATTAATCACTGTATTATGCTGAAGGTGCCCACATTTCTGAAACACAGCAGTCTCGTAAACAGATGAAAGAAGCATGATGAGCTTTGAACTGTAAAAACGTTCCAAGTGATTAGGAAGCAGTATGATCATGCAGTGAGTCCTTTTTGGCATCGTTCAGAGCAAAACTCTCTACCAGGGTAATATTTCAAGTAAAGCTTAATTGAATTCAGACAAATGGGAGGCCTCTGGCAACAAAGAGAGATGTTTTTGAAAGGAGGGAGCTGCCTTTCCAGCAGCTCCCTATGTGCAGCAGCAATGGCAGCTCCTGCAGGAGAAGGGGGCCTTTGGGACCCCCTCGGTTCCCATGCCCCAAACTGGGTGTCCAGGGCACCCAGGAGACATGGCTGGGGCCTAGAGAACATTTGGCTTGGGGAGGGGAGCTGCGGGGCGCCCTCCCCATTTATTTATGGCCGGGCCCAGGGGATACGGCCATGCAGCACTCCTCCTCCCTTAAAAAGATATATATTTTAATGCTGGGCCCCAGGGGATTAGGTCCCTGGGCTGAAATAGGCCTTGGGAGGGTGGCCACAAGGCCCTCCTCCCCCACTGTATTGTAGCCGGGCCCCGGGGATACATCCACTTGCAGACCCTCCGAGAGATTCAGGCACATACTCTCATACCCAATCAGAGACTCACAGACCCCCTCACAGTCCTAGCCAGACACTCATGCACCTACTCACAGACTCACTCAGACACTCATACACCCACTCACAGACCCACTCATAGATGCACTCACTCACTCATAGACCCATTGAAACACTCATTCACTCATTCACAGACTCAAGCACTCTCTCACAGACCCACTTAGTGACTCAAGTACTCACTCAAAGTCCCAGACAGACACTCACACACCCACTCACATACCCATGCAGAGACTCAGGCATCCACTCACAGACACACTGAGACATTTGCACACCCACTCAGAGACTAATGCACCCACTCACAGACTCACTCAGACACGCATGCGCTCCCTCACAGGTTGACTAACACACTCATGGAGGCACTCGCAAACCCACTCAGACACTTCCACATCTACTCACAGATGCAGTGAGACACTCAGACACTCATTAACCTACTCAGACACTCATGCGCCCACTCGCAGATCCACTCAGACACACATCCACTTACACACCCAATGAGACAATTATGCAGTCATTCCCAGACACATACAGACACTCACACATCCACTCACACACCTTTTGAGATACTCACAAGCTCCGTCATACACCCACTGAGACACTCATGCACTCACTCTATGAAAGTGCCTCTTTTGACATGGTTATGCCCCCACATTACACTTGAGGTCTGATGCAATTTTGAACTGTAAGTGCACTGAGTCCCTGCTTATTAGGTTTCCCAGTGCCAGATCTCCTTTCCCTTAAACTGCACCACAATTGTCACAAATTCTGTTGCCTCTGTAAGCGCTAGTAAATTGTATCCCCAGTACCCAGGGCAGGAGGACAGAATGATCCCAGGCCCAGTGGTGCTGTTGTTGCAGAGCACATGTCCAGGTGCAGGACAAACCAAAGAGTCGGCATGGCACACACCCCTGTGTGCCTTGCCAACCCTGCACTGCATAACATAGGTAATCCACCCCAACTGCAGACCTTTAGCCCTAAGGCAGGGTTCACGTTACTCTATGTGAGAGTCTATCAGCCCCTAGGATATCCTGTCCATTCTGGGTGTTGTGAACAGAGAATCCATAAAGACTACATGGGCTGTATACTCACCAACACTAGTTTCCTTGTTCCATGATGGCTTCACTTATTTCTAAGATGTTTGGTACCAAACATCTTATCCTAATACATTCTTGCTGATGCCAGTGTTGGATTTGTTAATACATTCACACAGAAGACCCTTGTTTAGGGTCTCCTGACACCGTACCAACCACTGGTGGGGTCGCTATCTTGTTTTGCCAGCCTGCCATCACTAGACATGCTTCTGGACCCCTGGGTAGAGAGCCAGAGCTCCCTGGATCCAGAAACAATGACAGCATTGGGCGGATGTGGTCACACCTTCCCCCCTGGCAGAAGTAGGAACTTCAAAGGCCATGCCACCTTTGAACCCTGCCCGAGCCTCTGCTGTTAGAAGCAGATGGCGACCCCCCAGTCCTGCTCCATTTTTGGTGGTAGTACTGGTGGGAAAAATAGGTATTATAGGAGGTGTTATGTTATGTTATGTTATAAAATACTTATACAGCACACGTTCACAAGGAGGTTTCATGGCGCTAGCTCTAGAGAGTGTCGGGACCATTGGGTGAAGTTATTCATGGGCCTGCACAAGCAGCCATGCCTTTAGCATTTTCCTGAAACTTAGAAGATCATTACATGACCAAATCTCCAGTGGAAAAGAATTCCACAATTTAGGGGCCAAGGATGCAAACCTGCATCCTCCCTGACGTTTTAGCTTGAAGGCAGAGGTGGTTAGTAGCTGAAGGTGAACCGAACGTAGGTTGCGGGAGGGAGTATACCTTGATAGTAGGCAGTTGATAAATTTATGACGCCGGCATTATAGAGACTTAAAGATTAGGCAACCCATCTTGAAGGCTGTGCGTTGGGAAATGGGGAGCCAGTGGAGTTTTTTTAGTAGAGGTCTGGCAGATTGCCATCTAGGTTGCTGGTGGATCAGTCTCACTGCTTGGTTCTGGACCATTTGTTGTTGTTTGATTAAGAACAGTGGCATGCTTAGGTAATTTGAGTCGGCATACTCTAAGTGTGAGACTACCATGGCAATCCCGACCTGTATCAGTGCTGTGTGGGTGAGCAATCGACTTTTCTTCCTGATTTTGCGTAACTGAAATAAACAGGTCGAGACCACTGCACCAACTTGGGATCTTAGTGAAAGGTCATTATTTAAGGTGACCCCTAGGCATTTGACAGAGGTAGAGGGAACAGGAGGGGACCCGAGTTCCGTCGGCCAGTAGTGTGGGCCCCAGAAGATCTGACTACTCCCTGTCAGAACCAGTTCGGTCTTACCTGGATTGAGTTTTAGATGGTTTAGGTCCATCCAGTGCCGGATATGTAGCATGGTGGCCCAGAAATTCCCGAATTGAGTTTGGGGAGGTGTCAATAGTAAAAATTAACTGAAGGTCGTCAGCATAATTGAATGTGGTCACCTTCCTGTCCTACAAGGACTGGATCAAAGGTAAGAGGTATAGATTGAACAGGTGGGGGGATAATGATGAACATTGTGGGACCCCACAAGTAGTAGTAATCTTGGGAGCAGTGAATGAGGCCAGGTGTACCGCTTGAGTACGGCACTCGAGAAAAGAGCCAATCCAGCTGAGGACTGGGCCCTGGATGCCGGCCTGCCTGACACGGTACAGCAGGATTTCATGGTTGACCGTGTCAAATACAGCATAAAGATCTAAAAGCACCAGGGCGTGAGGGGTGCCTCTGTCTGTTTTTTCTCGTAAGGTGTCTAGTACTGTAAGATTCACTGTCTCCGTAGAGTGGGCGGGACGGAATCCCGCTTGGTGGGGGTCTAGATATTCAGAGAGTTCCATGAAATTGGATAGACACTTTGCCACGTGGGCTTCCAGGACCTCGGCAAAGTAGGGGAGCAAGGAGATGGGGCAATGGTTAGATAGGTTCTGGGGGTTGGCTCCTGGTTTCTTTAGGAGGGGGACCGCTATAGTATCATTATTATTATTATTATTATTAATGAATTTTATAGAGCGCGCGGCTACCCCCAACGGGGGTGTCCCGGCGCTGAGGACAGCAGCGGCAGTGATCATGGAAGCTAATAGCTGGAGAACAGCCATGTCTTCAATTTTCCCCTGAACTGGGATTCTGATTCGATCAGTTTGAGGTTTAATGGAAGGGCATATCATGTTAGAAAAATGAGAACAAATAGCAAAACATTTGATTAATTGCTGCCAAAGGCTCTCCCTTACTTAAACTCTAAAAAACATTGTGACTACACAACATGCATAGAATAGACACACACATTTCTTATTTTTTTTTGGTTCATATGCAAAACATTCTTTATTCTTTTCTCAAGATAATTAGTGTATTTTTGATTTTTTCAAAGTTTTTATCAAGTATGTACATTTTTTTAAATTCAAAAATCATATGTATAAAAACATATATATATATATACACACACATACAATACGTTAGCTCAACAAATAACAATAAACCGGTCAAAGCTCTTTATAAAGTAGGCAAAGCGGTGAATTGGGACTACGCGCGTTTCGGCATTCTGCCTTCGTCAGGTGACCGTCTTTGACACATACATAGGACACAATATACAAGCACACAAATATTCGTAAACAGCGTAAAGAGTTCCTGTACAGCTGGACTGAAATAGCCTTCAAATAGACAGCTTAATATGTCTTCTAGTTGTTTTGATTCTGTGTACGATCTTCACAGTGTTTGGAAATGTCTGTTTTTTAGCCTTCTTCAAAGTTTTCATGGACTACGGGTCGAAGGACAGCGGCTCCCTTTATATTATGTCTAGGATTGCATAAATCCCGAAAACTGCTGGAATTTTGTTCTTAGACAGTAACGCTCCGTATTTATTTAGATGGTTGTTCTAATGGCAGTTACTGTTACTCGATATCTTTTCGTCAAAATTAGCAACGGCGTTTGGAAAGATACCTGTGGTGCTTCAAAATAGAAGATTGTGTCCTCTATGGGGGTTTTGTTTCGCCGGCTGTGCCGCAAAAATTCCTCTTCAGGATCGAAGACCTAAATGGAAGGGCATTCCATAGCTTTGCTGTGACCACCGCAAAAGCTCTACCACCTTTTCTAGATCAATGGAAGCGGGGAAGGAGCAGTAGACGGAGGTGCTTGGATCTAAGGGCTCGTGATGAGTGGACTAACTTGAGCCTGCGTCTGAGATAACCTGGTCCCTTCCCATTCAGGGCCCTGAAAGTCAAGACCAGGGCTTTGAACTGGATGCAATAGAATATTGGGAGCCAGTGTAGGATCTTTAAGTGCGGGGAGATAGGGTGGCGATAAGGGATGTTACATATCAGCCTGGCCGCCGCGTTCCGAACAATCTGTAACCAATGTAGAAGATACGCTGGGGCCTCCACGTATAGGCTATTGGAATAGTCTAGATGGGAGGTGATGAGGGCGTGCACAATAGTTCTCATAGAATCCATGGGCAAGTAGGGGGTGATCTTTTTTATCATGCGCAATTTGCCAAAGCATGCGGAGGTGACTTTTTGGATTTGAGTCTTGCATGATAACTCGTTGTCAATTTGAAAACCCAGATTCCGAGCGGATGTAACGGGAGACGCGGGAGGGTTCAGCTCGGACAGCCACCACAAGGATGGCAGAGATGGGGATTTTTGATTCAAGAACAGCACCTCAGCTTTATCGGTGTTCAACTTCAAGGTATTAGAGGTCATCCAAGATACAATGTTAGAGAGGCAAGCTTTGAAATTAGCTAGTCCATTGTCAGAGTGGTCTCTAAACGAGAATATTAGCTGAGTGTCATCAGCGTAGGAGACCACTCTGACTCCATAGGCCTCTACTACCCTCGCTAGTTGAGACAGATAGACATTGAAGAAAAGGGGGCTAAGAGCCGACCCCTGCGGGACTCCACAACTTAGGGGTTTCTTATCTTTGGAACGGAAGGGTCGGCACCACACCTGTTGCGTTCTATCCGTTAAAAATGATTTTAACCATGCCAAGTGGGTGTCACGTATCCCTATATTGTGGAGTCTGTCCAGCAATATGGAATGGGAGACAGTGTCGAAAGCCGCAGACAGATCGAGGAGCATCGTTAAATGCCTTAGGTATCTTGCCCTGTGAGATGGACTCATTCAGAAAGGACATTATGGTATGCGGCAGGGCGGAGAGGGTGTCTTTTAAGATATAAGGTGGGCAGCAGTCCCTGGGGAGCCGGACCTGATTCTGGACAGAAAGTCCAGGAAGGACTGGGTACTAATGGCACGGTGAACGGATTAATTATCGTGGCGGTAGGGGTCTCCATGGGGCTAGATATAGGGATACTAGCTTTAATGTTGGAGATCTTTTCCACGCAGTAATTGTTCAGAGAGTTGCAGAGTTCTTGGGTAGGTGTAGGTTTAGAAGCACTCTCTCTACATTGGATAGTTCATTGACGATAGAGAAAATTTCCTTCGACCTATTGTGGGAGTTTAAAATTCTGGTGGAGAAGTGGGCAGCTTTGGCTCATTAATGGCATTTTTGTATTCTTTCCGTGCCTTTCGAGTAGTGGAGTTTCCCTTCGAGGGAGTAGTTTAGCCTCCAACTTTTGTTTTTTTTAGCTCATTAGAGAACCATTTCTGTGCGTCAGAGTGGCAAGCGCAGTTTAGTTTTTTAAGCGGAGCATGCGTGTCAATGGACGCTAGTAAACAGGCGGAGATATTTGCTTCCGCAAGATTGATGTCAGGGTTGAGAATGGGGGCTGAGCTAGTCAGGGTGTCCTGAAATTCCTGCTTGTTAAGGACACTCCATTTCCTGATCATGCCTCCCTCGGCCGTAGGGGTCTTTCTACTGATAGGAATCATTTGCTGTGAATTATATTAGGTGGTGATCCTACCATATACATGGCAAGATCGTGGGCACAGATACTGTGAGGTTTGTGGTCCACACTTGGTCCAGTGTGTGCCCTTTAACGTGTGTTGCTGAGGAATATATGGTGAGTGAAATTAAGGTTGGTTAGTTCGTCAGTCATTTCGGCAGACTGAGGCCCACCGAGTACGTCGTTACACCAATAATTCAAGTCATCTATTAACAGTATTTTGGCATAGTTCGTAGCAAAGTTAGCTATTTGTTCCCTCAATGAACGAGTGAATAAGGGCATGTGCTGCGGGGCCCTGTAGACTAGGACGCAGATGAGTGAGCCAGAGCTGGATTCTAATTTAATGACCATATTATCCACTGCGGGGAGACTTGGTAATTGTAGTGAATTTATGGTCTTTGTGGATGATCGCAGCTACTCCACCACCCATTTTTCCTGGAGGTCCATTCACATGTAGAATGTAGTAGAGGTGCGGTAATGCAGCTGGCATATCATGGGTTGAATCGGAGTTGAACCATGTTTCCGTAGCCAGGAAGATGTCTGGTTTTTCAACCTTTAAGAGCAGAAAAATATTGAGCTGGTGCTTCACTAGGGAACGGGTATTAAGATAAATTATTTGTAGTGCTGTATGTTTGATTTGGGCAGAACTTGGTGCCCAAGGAGTGTGGAGGATGGGTGCAGGTATTTCTGCAAAGGATCTCCATGCCTGAAGGATACCAATGAGGCTTAGGCTCTTGCGGGTGGCAGGGTTGAGTGGGAGCGCCAGCTGATGGAGTTTCCTAAGTTCCTCTGAAGAGTAGTTTATGATTTTGGCATGGATTGTGGCCCCCTGGCTGGCCCATCAGGGCGCTGACGGGCGCAGACGGGGTTGACTTTGGTGCACTGCCGCCACGCCCGCTGCGCGCTTCCGTTCTGCAGCTAACATATGTACCGGGTCCCCGCCACTTACTCCCCCCCGATGTGATTGGCTGAAGCCGAGGGGTGTGCTAAGTAGATCGCAAGGGAACCACCAGCGCCGCTAAAGCTATGTGACCATTGGTATTATAGTTTTAAAATCACTTAAAATACATCATTACTACAATTTCAACCATTTTTTAAAAAGGGCTAAGCACATACAACAGCAGTCCGCACGGTAGCAACACAAAATCTGAAGTGCCTGCCCCCGTGCTACAGCGGACATATGTACTGGTTCCCCGCCTCTTACACCTCCCCCGCCCAGCGTGAATGGCTGAAGCTGAGGTGTGTGCTAAGTAGATCGCAAGGTGTCAATAGCCTCCCTTTGGGCCTAGAGGCTCAAGTCCCCCGGTGTCTGCCGTTAAAGAAAACTGCCATGGTGGATGACCAGCACACTCCGTACCGACGCATCAACGCGACTCACCACTAAAAAAAAAGTATCTTTCCTGGCCTGATGGTTCACCAGTCCAGTGGAATTGACCCCTGCATACCTCCATCATCTTGAGGGATTCTCTCTGCACAACGACTGATGCTGGAAATAGTCCAGTTCTTGAGAGCCTGCACCCTCTTGCCGGTGACTTTGATGGCGTACTGTAGCAATGTGGGCACGGCTGCCTACTCTGTGACGGTCTGCTCTGCATAACACCTGTGGCCTGTCTGCTGCCAGTGAACTTTGAAACTCCTTGGCGGAGTCCTCCTTCCAGTGACTATTAGGGAACCTGAGTCTGCAGTCCTCAGCTATCCAAATCTACACCAACCGTCCAATAATTGTGAAAGCTTGTTTGGCGGTGTTTGGCATACATTTACCTACAGTGACCTGCTGCCAGTGACCATGTTGGTAACTGTGCTGGTGACATACTGAACTTCATTCAACTCATATGCTTCTATTGCTTTCTCCAACAACTACAATGGTAAATATCTGACAGTATCGACCGGTGAGTGCCCCAGATACTGGAAGTACTGCATACTTTCAACTGCACTGCATTTTCTCTCTATAATTAAGGGCCAGATGTATCAAAGGGTTTTACCCATTCTGTATCTGTGGAAAAAAGTGTTTGTACATATGGTCTTAAAGTTCTACAAAGTATTTATCCAAGTATCGAACTGTATAAAGTATATTTCTGATTTAAAGTCTTGCTTCTCAAAATATATGTAAACATAATTGGTATTTTTATATAAAATTTATCTCGTATTTATCCTTGAGTGTGTGTCTCATTCATCGCTTAACACTGTCCTCTGATTAGCCTAACTGCTCTCCCACACTACCTCAAAAAATTAGCTAGAATTATCTATATATTGCATCTATCTCCCTTTGGAGATTTCTCGCACTCTCAACATAGTTTAGTTCATTTTAGTACACTGTACAGGGACACGGTATCTTACACTCACACACACACTTACTCTCAAAGGTTACAAGTTACAGTTAGGAAACAACATTTTAAAAAACTTTAGAAATTCACTTAAAAAAACAAAAGGTTACAAAGATGTTATAGTTAGGAAATAACAAAAAAATCCTTAAAAAAACAAAAGTTACAGGGACGTTATGGTAAGGCTCAGATTTCACTCATAAAACAAATGGAATTCAGCCGTTAAAGTTAGGTGAGCTAATTATAACTTATGCCCCTACAATGCACTGTTTATAACCTCACATATTACATCACTCATGACATGCTCAGTGACTTCACTGATGATATCGCAAATGACATCACTGACAACATCATTCACACAAGCACTCATACCCATCCCATGCAACCTCTCCTATATCCACTCATACACCCTCATAACCACTCACATACCCATTCACAGACCCATACAACTACTCACAGAACCACTCAATCATCCTTACAGCCACTAACACATCCACTCACTCACCCATGCAGCTACTCATACGACTCATCACTTACCCATACAGCCACTCACACAGCTACACGCTCTCTTAAACATCTACTCACATACCTACTTTTTCACCAATATATCTACTCACTTGTCTACTCACTCATCTACTCAGAGACTTATGCACCCTCTCACAGTCCCACTGAGACACTTATGTACCCTTTCACAGACCCACTCAGAGTTAGGCACCCATGTACAGACCTAGTCAGGTACTCATGCACTCACTCACGCACCCACACAGACAGCCATTAACAGACCCACTCAGATACTCATGCACCCACTCACAGATCCACTCAGAGAGTCATTAACAGACCCACTCAGATACTCATGTACCCACTCACAGCCTCACTCAGACACTGATGCACCAATTCATAGACCCATTCACAGACTCACTCAGACACTCACACACCCAGTCACTGACCCTATCACAGACTCTTGCACATACTCAGAGACCCCATCGGACACTAATGCACTCACTCAGAGACCCACACACACACTCATGCATCTACTCATAGACCCACTCTGGCATGGCACTCATGCACTCACTTATAGACCCAGTCATAGACTTTACACCCATCCAGACACTCCCACACCCACTCATAGACCACTCGTATTCTCACACACCCACTCACAAAGCCATTCAGCCACTCAGACACCCACTTACAGATCCACTCAGACACTTTTACACCCACACATAGATCAACTCACTAACTCATACACCCATTCACTGACCCACTTAGATACTCATGCATCTATTTACATTCAGAGCTTGCCCATCTAATTAAAAGCTTCAATTTAAATCCAAGATTCTATGCTGATGACACCCAATTGTTTGTATCAGCTGTAGATTACAATATTCACTATTCTCTAAGATTACACGATTGCATGATTGTCCTAAGCAACTGCATGAGTAGACACTGCCTAAATCTGAACTTGAGTAAAACAGAGGTTATTCTGTTTGGAAATCTCTCCCCAGACAATCTGGGCTCTCCTCCCACCCCGGTGACTAAAGCTAAAAATCTTGGCTTTCTCATTAATGATAAGCTCAGATATAATGCACAGGTGTCGAAAGTTGTATCCTCTTCTTTTTTTTGCAATCAAAACCTTGCAGAAAAGTTTTCCTTTCTTTCCCAGAGATACCAGAAAGATTGTTGTTTCCTTACTGATTGTATCTAAACTGGACTATTGTAACGGCTTCTATATGAATCTCCAAGTTAAACTATTTGATAAGCTCCAAGCAGTACAGAATGCAGCAGCCAGATTAACTTTAACATCCCCAAATACCGGTCAATATCTTCAGGCCTTCAGGAGCTGCATTGACCTCCGGTGCGACAACAGATTACATTTAAGACACTCTGTGTGGCCCATAAAGCTTTGCACAGAAAAGTATCAAAATTCCTGTGGAAGGTTTTCAACTGACATTCACCAAGTAGACTTGTACAGTCAACTACTGCAAAATTGATTACCACCATAAGAATCAGGAAAGTGAAATGGGGAGGAAAGCGTTTCATTAACAGCACAGCTAATTTGTGGAACTCTATCCCATTGTGTCTTAGGTCCATACCCACCCTTCTCGCTTTCAGAAGGGAACTTAAGACTTGGCTGTTTAGGAATCAGTAAGGCTCTAGCTTAGTAGCTCATGATCTGCAAGCCCCAAGACACCTATGGATAGACGTGCTGTAGAAGAATATTTAACATAACATTTGCAGTCCCACTTAGACACTCATACATCCCTTTACAGATCCTATTTAGACTCGTACATCCACTCAGAGACACATTCAGACAATCAGACACCCACTCACAGATGCACTCAGACACTCATACACTCACACACACCTACTCTCAGACTCAATCACCCCTTCACTGACCCACTTAGACACTCATGCATCTAGTTACAGACCCAATCAAAACTCACAGACCTACTCAGAGATCCAATCAGACACTCATGCACCCACTCACAGACCCACTTAGACACTCCCGAACCTACTCACAGAGCAACTCATATTGTCATGCACCCACTCACAGACTCACTTAGACAATCATGCACCCACTCAGACACTCATGCACACAGTCACGGAACCAATTAGACACTCATGCACCCACTCACAGACCCACTCAGACAGTCATGTACTCACTTACAGACCCACTCAGACACTCATGCACCCACTCACAGACCCAATCAGACACTTATGCAACCACTCACGGACCCTCTCAGATAGTCACGCACCCATTTACAGATCCATTCAGTAAGTGATGCATTCACCCACAGACCCACTGAGACACTCACGCACCCAGTCACTGACTTACCCAGGCACTTATCTACTCATTTTCAGACCAACTCAGACACTTATGCACCCACTTCCAGACCCACTCAGACACTGGCATACCGTATTCTACGACCCACTGAGGCACCCATGATACACTCACATATCCACTCTGAAAGTGACATATATACTCACTATCCACTAAGAGACTTATACATCCACACACTTAACTATCATCAGGTGCATAGATTCAAACTGAATGAATGAATGAATATTAATCTTATAAAGCATGGACTTTGCCCAAAGGCGTCAAGGCACTGCGGAAGTGGCCAGCAGTCAAGGTAAGTGGAAGGCTCACGGTGGTTAGCTGGTAAAGAGTAAAGTCTTCAAGGCCTTGCTGAAGAGAGAGTGAGATTCTTGTCCAGAAATTGAGAGAGAGAGAGAATTCCAGAGCTTAGAAGCAGGAAAGAAGCAAGCTCCCCCCCTATCTGGCTCTCCTAAACCTAGGAACTACCAACCAATTTTTACAGGTGGATCTCGGCTGCCTGGTGGGAAGATATAATTGAAAGAGCCTTTTAATACCTTCAGAGCCTAGATTATAAAATGCCTTGTGGGTGAGGCAAAGGGTTTTATATAGAATTCTCTGGCTTAGAAGAAGCCAATGTAGCTTACTAATAGACGCAGAGACTGTGTGGGATATGGAAAAGCCCATTCCCAGCCTGGCTGCTGCATATTAGCCCATTATAGCTAAAACAGCGATAATTTTAACGAGGTTCTTGCTAATATGCTCCTGAGTTGCCAATCTGCAGAATGAATAGAGTTTTTCTGTTTGGCACTTCTGCAACTTTTCAAACTTTGCTTTGCTGAATCAGAACTACTTGGAGACTATGACTGCTGAAAAGATTCTTTTAATGCTGGAAAATATAGCATTCAGTCTCCAGTCTTGTCAAACTACTTGCAAATGTTAAAAGATAAGATTGAACAGGAAGAAAACAATGCTGCTGAGATAGCCATGAAGAGTTAAGAAAGCAGTCAAAGTTCTGGACCATTGAGTCAAGATCCTCTTGGACAACCAGTTATTTAAAATGAAGATGCTATAGCCAAGAATGAGGTGGTGACTACAAAGCAACAAGCAAGACAGGAATGTTTTGATTACAAACACTTTGGACAACTAAATGACAAACAGAAAGACATGTATATTGAAGTAAAAGATAAAATAGAGTATGTATTTTTGCATGAGAAGAAAGAATGTCAATGCTCTTCATTTAAGCCAATATTACTATTCATTAGGGGTCAAGCTGGTACTGGGAACAGCTTTCTAATTAAAGTTCTCACTGCTTAGCAACAGAGGACTACAGAATAAAATTTATTATGCATAATAACAGCACCAACTGGATTAGTGGCCTATAACATTAAAGGAATTAATTTACATTGACTAATTATGCTACCTGTTAAACATGACAATAAAATGGAATGCCAGAAGTTATCTAGTGAAGCTTGTCATGAGGTGTAAAGAGTATTGAAAGAAACTGAAGCTTATAATAATCGATAAGGTGAGCACAGTTTCAAAACTAAAACATGCCTACGTACACTCAAGAATGCAATAGATTTTAAAACCGAGTATGATGTGCTGCTTGGAGGAAGCATATACTTGGTTACATTGATCTACTGCAACTTACCCTTGTGAAAAAAACTGCCTGTTTTCAAGAAACCTCTCCATAACTATTGGCAATGTAAATATTTGGTTGAACTTCAAATATGAGCAACTAGAGAACAATATGTGTCAAGCATATGATGTGGAATATGAACATATCCTAAAGGACATTAGAGTCAGAGTTCTGACAAATGAGGGGAAATGTGTGTTGGAAAGCTAACTTGCCAAGAAACTGTTCTCATCTGACAATGCCCTAGCACAACTAATGTACAATGTCATTGAAAAAGACAAATCTATATTGTGCCTACACTTCAAGAGTGCTCTAATGTTAACAAACAATTACTGAAGCTAGTGAAAGAAGATCATTTGAAAATTACAGCTATCGATAAAATGGAAAACCAGGGAGTAACAATACTTCTAACTTAAAAACTCTAAGCAAATTGGAATTTTTGGAGAAGTCGGTGTCGAGGACTGCAGGATTAGAAAAGTGTTTACGCATGTGCAAAAACTGTTGAGTATTTTTGCGGCATAATTTAAATGTGGAGGAAGGGTTAGTAAATGGTGCTAAGGGTAAAGTTAATCATTTTATTAATTTTCCAAATAGGGATGAGGTTGAATAATTGACTAACATTTGATCATATTGTTGATGTGAAGCAGATTGGCCATGTATTGTACATTTTATGCTTGTAAAGGACTTATATGTATGGTGGCAACCGTTTCCAGTGTCACTAGCATATGCTGTATCTATTCATAACACTCAAGGTGTAAGTGTAAATACATATTTTATTAATATTGGAAGTGCAGTATTTAAAGAAGGTATGACATATGTAGCATTTTCACAAGTTAGAACATTGTCCGGTTTGTGTTTTGTTGAATTTGATGATAGAAAAGTCAGTGCTGATGCAAGCTGTGTAAGAGAGTACTATCTGTCTGTATGGTCCTCATTTAGGTCACTACTCTATTTACGAGACACGGGTAATCTAACAAAAACTGAAGCTTAAAAAAGAGTCAAATGATGTTCAAGAAAAGAAAAGTAACCAGCACAAGATAGAAGGTGTTAAGCAGAAATAACTGGAACATGTGGGAGATATTGTATGATAGAAGTTGGAAACCGGTTCAGTTGTCAACTTCTATGCAATTGTTGTTCTTAATGTACTGTTTCATTTACAACATCTTGTAAATCAAATTTGGCAAAATCTAGATAAAGGTTTCTGTTCTGCACTGTATCAGTTGCTCAAGTGTTTACTCAGTGACAGAACTGTAATACATTCTGCTTCAAGCATTCAAGACCTTTTAGAAATATGAAGCAGATTGCAAATGTTTACTTTCTACAAGATGCACAAGAATTTATGATGGTCATGCTTCAAGTTTTAGAAGAAGAAGAAGTAGATATTGATTACTTATTTGGACTGAGTTACACATGGAAACATGACTGTGAAGATTGCTCATTTACATCGACCACACAAATAAATTCTTAGCAATTTCTGTATTTTACACTACCAGATTACAAAACTGTGTATTTTGACAGATTTATTAAAAATGCAAACAAAAATATGACCTGCTCAAATTGTAAAGCATGTCTACTTTTCATCTACAAAGAACTGGGAAATACTTTATATTAACTTTAGAAAATGCAATGCAGATAGATCTAAATTGGCAACAAAAATTACAAAATTCAAAGCTGAGCAAATATTAATTTATGGAAGAACTTTGTGGAAGAACGTATACTATTTTCACAAAGGAGTTCATGTAACATGTGGACACTGTACTGTCTATTTAAGAATGAAAGTGGATGGACAGAATGCAATAACAGCAACCTTAAATTTAAAGAAAAACTGGTGTTCTTACCTCTTGTTTCTTTAACCAAAGTTTTAAGGAGTATTTTGGGGAAAAGTAATGCACAGTATTTTTTGTATGTTGATTGCCAATGTTTTAGACAACTTTCAGCCTAGCGGGGGTGATGTCTTGAAAAAGTTCAACTAAATTCAAGAGTTTTTTTATCTTCCCAAAAGGTATACCACGTGCATACCACACTCTATAATTAAAAACTGAAACTGGATGAATAGAATGAAATCACAGCAACCATGAATTGAAACCCAAACTACCTTTCCTTCTACAAACTTTGTTTCTTGAATCAAAGTTCTATGTACTATTTCTGGAGAAAAAAGTAATGTATTGTATTTTGCCTACCTGGATCATCAGCATTTTGGACAACATTCAGCCTAATAGTGATAATGGGCCCGATTCACAGAACTAACTTAAGAGAAAATTCTAAACTTACTACTTTTGGTATTCACAAAAGTTAGGATTTTGTCTTAAGTTTGTCTTAAGACAGACTTAAGACAGACGTACGACAAAATCCTAACTTAAGTCTGTCTTAAGACAAACTTAAGACAAAATCCTAACTTCTGTGAATACCAAAAGTAGTAAGTTTAGGATTTTGTCTTAAGTTAATTCTGTGAATTGGGCCCCTTGTTTTCAAAAGGATATCCAAAATTTAAGTGCAGTTTACAATTATTAGTAGGAATGTACCAGGCATAATAATACAGGAAAAAGTGTTAAGGTACATTTGTTTACATTAGTGTAGTAAGTATAGCAAGAACAACCATGTAATGAATGGTAGTGTGTGCAATGCATAGTCTCACATATTCACAGTGATGTAGAATGTAGTTTTTTCTGTATAATTGTTGTTCCCCACTGTTCAAGGATGAAGCTTCATATGGTACATCATTTTTGGTGTAAAATTATGAAAGCTGAGAACATTTCAAAAGGGAAAATGAAATGGTTTACTATATTGTGATATACTGTTACAGCATGAGCAATGTGTACTGTTCTGTTTTTGGAATTTTATAAATCAAATACTAACTTAAAATTCTATTCTTTTTCATTTACAACCGTTTTAGTGCTGATACACCTTTAGATGTGTCACCCTGCTTGTAGTGTCACAGTAATACTTCTTTGACATACTTGTAGATAGAGAAGTAATGCATATAGAGCACTTGATATGCTTTGCCACCATTTTCTTTTATCAATAGTGGATGTTGGGAAACTCAAAATGCAATTAATTGCTGCTTTGCTGATGTGTGGTGAGTAATCCTTACTCACCCATGCAGGTACTCACACACCCACTCACTTATCTACACAGCCACGTACATACTCACTCACCCATACAGGTACTCACAAACCAACTCAATCACTTACAGTAATTCATGTCCCCACTCAGCCACCTAAACTGGTGCTCACATACCCACTCACTCACCCATATAGCCACTCACATACCCACTCACTCATACATACCACCATTCACCAACGTACTCACTATCTCATATAGCCACTTAGACACTCACTGACCTATGCATTCACCTACTCTCAAACCCACACACTCACTCATACACACACTCACACAGCCACTCACTCAGTTACATAAACACTCACACACCCACTCACTCACCCATACACCCACTGATACACACACTCAGTCATGCATAATGTGTCTACACAGCTTGTCAGTCACCCATTCAGATTCTTATATAGCTTCTCAATAATCTATATACCACTTATGTAGTACACATTAATTCATGCATACAACCTCTCACATACACATTCACTCACCATACAGCCACCCACTCACTCGCCCATACAGCTAGTGACACACCCACTCACTAATCCATACAACTAGTACCACACATAATAATTCAGCTATGCTGTTACACACAGATGCACTCACTTAACCATGCAACAACTCACACACCCACTCCCACACCCATAGAGGCATAAACATAGTCACTCACTCATCCATATAAGCAGTAACACACCAAATTAGTCACTTATACAGTCAGTCATGCACCCATTTAATACCCCACACAGGCCTGCGTGCACTCCTTCAATTACCCATAGGTCACTCACTCACGCAGTCCCTTACTCACTCACACAGTAACTCTCATACTCACTCACCCACCCATATAGCGACTCAAAGATTCACTCACCTATCCATACAGGCATTCAGACACCCACACAACCACAGAGTTACTCATACATCCACTAACCCACCCATATAGACACTCAAGCAACCATTTATTCACCCATAGATCACTAATGCACTCATTCACTCACTGATACACCACTGACATACACTGACTCACTCACCTATACATCCACTGACACACCACTCACACCTATACTCTATTGACACACCCTTCTACTAACTAACACAGGCACTAACACACCGTTAGAGACACTAATTCAACCACTTACTTATTCGTACAGCCACTAGCACATGCACTCACTCACACATTGAGTCACTAATGCAGGAATGAACTTATCTATACACTCAGTAATATACCAATAAACATAAAAAGACGTATTCACACTGTTACTAACATACATTTAACATATACATTTTCTTTCTTAAACTGAAATGGGTAGTTCTAACAATTTTCTAATGGTTTTGTATTTTTTTTATCACAAGTAGGAACAAAAAGCACACAAAAAAAAAAAAAAAAAAGTGCTGCAGTACTACAAAATAATTAGTACTGGCGTAAGTTAATGATGTCTATCAGAGTAGGTATTGATTGTTCTTCTACACTGATAACTTTATCGCATTTTGGACAAAATTGTCCAACATTTCCAAATTCCAGAACAGTTGATGGGATCTCCTGAATATGTTGTCCAGCAGATGATGTGCCTGGTTGTGGATCTCCAGCTGCAGATGTATCTTGCTGGCTCTTGTCTTTCTCAGTTTGTGCTTTTGCCAGATGGGTTGAGTGCATTGTCCAGCGATGTTTAAACATATTAGAAATACTAAATGGGTACTTCATGAGTACTTCCTGTCATTACCTCGAGAAAGAATTTTCTGGCAGACATTACAGGCCTCCTTCTCTGCATTTACTTTTTTTCAGCGGGTGGATTGAGAAAAATTGCTAGATTATACTTTTCTTCTTTGGTGGGTCTTCATCTTCTTCTAGTGTTGAGTTGTGTTGTTCCTCTGATCTTCAGGAGCAGACGCCATCTTCAATCACCAGAAAAAAACTAAGTAAAAAAAATTAAAGAAATACAAAATTGTCAGTGCCAATGGAAAAGTGTGAAAAATCACAGCCACTTCTAAAAGATGGAGGGAAGCGTTGAGACTTTCCTCCATTAATGATAGATTTCTCTTGCGATAAATGCTCATTCGCAGGTGCCCGCTCATGCGCAGTTTTTACCGCAAACGTGATGAAGAGAGGAAGAGGCCAGCTGGGGACGCCGCAGACGCCGCAGTAAGGAGAGGTGCTTCAAAGTTATTTTTAAAACTTTAGCAATTGTTTATAATAGGGTGGGTGGGAGGCGGGTGGCGTAGCAGAGCTACACGGAGCGCCACAGAGTTTGTTATCAACTCAGTGGTGCTCCGTGTAAATCTACTACGCCCACTTTGCCCGGCTTAGTAATTTAAACTGTAAAAGCCTTGTAACAAAACATGGCATCTTGTGCCTCCAAGAAACTTGGGAAACAGGCCAGATATTTCTAGAGGGGTATAGATCATTCCAAATGACAACCATTTCATCTATGATGGGCAGAGCAAAGGGTGGAATTGCAACATTAGTATCAATTATACTTGGGCTAATGTGATGAAGTGTTTTAATTCTTTCCCCCACTGTCACATCTTACTATGTGAGGGACTAGATGATTGGGACTGGTTGCTGATCCACTATTTTAATAACATTTTTACAGGAAATATGGCTTTGGTTGCAGATCATTTTATAAGGGAAATAAATATAATCAATGAAGAGCATCAAAATGTATTTATATATTATGGATAGGTGATTTTAACGGGCATTGTTGTGACATTAAGACTGCATCTGTGTGAGAATTTGCTTACACATGGTGAGGTCCTCTCACATTTTACTCACAGTGAATATGGTGATTTGCTCCTGACACGGGACTGCTCCAAAAGACATTTGGAAGTGCAAAATCTGGACTCACCATAGAATATATTCTAGTATATAAACCTATTGTTGGAAGAATAACCCAAGTGGAGTAATCTTTCTCCCTATATAGTGACCATGCTGTTCTTTCCTTTAACATGGTATGGCCAAAATGCAATAGTTTAGCAGCAGATAAAATACCTAAACCAATATTAGCTAGGGAGAATGAGTACTCACTTAAATGGAACAAGATTGATAAAGATCGAGCAATCCCAATGATAATTTCACAAAAACTGAGTGAGGTCCTTTTATGTTTAGTTCCAAAACATGATCCAGAAGGCTTAAGGATAGCATTCATAGATATATTGGTTGAGGTCAAACACAACCTGTTCCGATAGAATTCCCTCTGCACCAGACCACCAGTTGGCTGGTTTCATATCACCTGCTCTAAGACCTTGGAAAATCTGCATGGTGTCCTAGGAATCAGCCCACTAGACTAAAATTGGTAAAAGCCCTGTGTAAGGAATAAAGAAAGGCATGGATAGCAAGGAATAGGGGACTGCTGGAAAAAGCATGGGAGAATTTGTCACTAGCAGTGGACCTAAAACACCCTAGGGATTTCTGGAGAGTGATAAATGCACCATTTTTTAAAGAGGACTTAGATCATCCCTTTCCACCTTCTGAGATCTGATTCTCTTTATATTTATGCTAATGGATTTACTTTCTAGAGCAAGCACATTTCTCCTTTTTTGATGAAAGCTTCATTTGGTTCAAGTTTTGATGCTAGATTTGTTGACACCTGCTGCTTTTTCATTTCCCACCTTAGGGGTCCATTAGGAAGTCGGGCGGATTGCCTCCGCCAGGGTGGCAGTGGCCACCGCCACCCTGGCGGAGGCAATCCGCCCGACAACCACTCTCGTTTTCCCCTCCACCAGATTAGGATGGCGGAGGGGACAGCGGCGGACGGAAAGACCGTCTGCCGCTTTACCGCCGAGGTCACCTTGCGACCGCGGCGGTAATAGATTAATATGGTGGCGGTGTCCAATGGACACCGCCAGCCATATTATGATGCCAAAATGTAGGGGCCTTTCCGCAGCGGCAATGCCGCCACGGAAAGGCAGGTGGAGATTGCTGCAGGGACCCCCTGCAGGCCCCCCAGGTTGCCACCACTGTCGGGGGGGCACATGACGGGGGTACCTATGGTACCCCCCCACATTTACATATGCAAAGTGGCAGGCACCATGCGGTGCCTGCCGCTTTGCATATGTAAATGCGTCAACTTATGTTTTGCATTGTGGCGGACGGTGCAGAGAGCACCGCCTGCCACAATGTAAAACATATAGGATGTGCCCGCCACTGTGGCGGGCACATCCTAATACCCCCAACGGGACCCCCACCCTTATGGCGGGCGGTCCCGATCTCCGTTAGGGTGACGGGCGGACAAAGTCCGCCCGTCATCCTAATGGACCCCTTAATCTCAGCCTAAGCGTAGCATTAGGGAGTTTACCTTCATGGGAATGGAATGTATCCAACTGTACATGTACTGTCTTTTAATAACTTGTTTTTGCATCTGCTGTTATGACTTACCTGGATTATTAAAAAAACAAAACTTTTAAGGAGGGTCTAAGGGAAATTTTTAAAGACCTAGCATGGATGTACTCCCCTGTGTGTGCTTATATAGACAACAAACTACCCATGGGTCTAGAAGATGTAGAAGGTGTGAAACCCTATTTAGATACAGAGAGCCTAGTGTGCTGTGTACAGAGGATACTGCCTAGTGAGAGGCAAAGAAACACATCTTTAAAAAGTGAAGTACTTTAAAAAAGACGGAAACCCATCACTCATCAAGGTGATATGCTTCATCATCTGGGTTCTCCTTCCTGGTTACTCACTAGTTTAACCAGGGGCTACGCCCTTCTCACTAAGAAAGGGGAGCACACAGATGTTTTCAAACAGAGAAGACAAGTGAGAAACGACAGATGTTAAGAAATATTCTGTGAATCTGAGTGACGGACTCAGTGCATGAATGTGAAAAGAAATTAAGAGTACCAACATTTCATACCTTCTACAAAAATCCTCCTATTCTGGATAGGGTAAACCACGTCATGGACACTGGAATCTGTGTCATACACTAGACAGGCAACCAACACCTCGATTGCAAACAGCAAACATAAAAAGAGGCTGTTTGCCATTGGATTCACAAATGAACTATTGTGGTCCTTGAGTTAGACCTGAAGAAGTTCACCTTTGTAAACGGAACATGTTAGCTGGAGCTCCGTAAGCGGCGGAGTGCTTGAGAAAATACAGTTCGCTGTAAATTTCAGTGCATGTGTTTGTCCGCACTGTGAAATTATCGCAAACTGCACCATGCACTGGGCAAGCGGGGTGCTGCTTCCTTTCTGCCCCTAATGTAGATTTCCTACTCAAGTAGCAGCATTCTCAACATGAATAGACAGTTTCTCTACGCGAACGGTCTCAACCATACGCAGTCACTCACATTGAGAAATCCGCCCGCCAGCATTGAGAAATCTTGCTGGGAGGTTAATTTCCCTCGCACTCACCAACTTGACGTTGCCGAGTAAGAATGAGGAAAAATCTCGCTGGGAGGTGGATTTTCCTCGCTCGCGATCGCCAAATTGATGTTGGCGAGGACAAGTGAAGAAAAAACTGTGTTCCACTATGCAGAACAGAGTATTTTCGATCTCCGCTACCTCCACGTAACGTGGAGTAGGAGAACTCTGCAAACTCTGAAAGTGGAGCAGACTTCACTGTCCAGACTTAATAAAACCTTCATGGTTTGCAACCCTACTCTTTGTCATTTTTGTTGGCTTTAATGTCATTGAAACTTTGCTGAATTGATGATTTTAGCCTCACTTTGGGACAAAGGTCCAAGCAAGTGGACATAGTGGAGTTGCGGGTTTGCACCAAGTTAGTGCGATGCAAACGTCTTCCCTATCTCATATGCTATCAGGAACAGTGTCAATCAATCAATCAGGTGTGTGTTAAGCGCGACTACTCACCCGTAAGGGTCTCAAGGTTCTGGGGAGTGGAGGGGGTCGCAGGTTCCAGTCCATCAAGGAGGGGGTTTGTCAAAAAGCCAGGTTTTGAGGTTTCTTGTGAAGATAGGGATCAATGTTATCTGTCTGAGGTGGAACGGAAGGTCATTTCATGCTCTGGCCGTGCAGAAGAAGAAGGATCAGCCTCCCAAACTGGTCTTCCTGGTGCGGGGGACCACGGCGTTGGAGAGCTGGGCTGATCGTGGGGTCCTTTGGGGTGAGTGGAATTTGAGCCGGCTGTTAAGGCATGCTGGTCCGGTGTCGTGGAGGGCCTTGAGAGCATGGGTTAGCATATTGAAGGTGACTAGCTTTGATGGGGAGCCAGTGTAGTGTGCGCAGGTGCTGGGAGATGTGGCAGTGTCTTGGCAGGTTGAGGACCAGTCTTGTGGTGGCGTTTTGGATATTCTGTTGCTTGCGGGTGAAGTTTTGATTTATGCATAGAGTGCATTGGCGTAGTCGAGCCTGCTGGTGACCAGGGCGTGAGAGACAGTCTTTCTGTGTTCGAGCGGGATCCATTTGAAGGTCTTACGTAGTGTTGTGTGTCGATTTAGATACCGTATATATGTTTGCCGATTTATGTTCTTATATAGGCACAATTCGCATTGCCCATATTTAGGCATAGAAATCCTACCCTTATTTCGGCATTATCCATGCTAACCAAATACAAGCATGGTCACCTACATCTGTTCATCCACGTCACAACGAGTTCTTAGAAAACCAGACTCTTTAGCCTTTAGGACTGCCCCTTGCTTGGATTATTGATTTCTCCAAGAACTTATTTATGCATGAACATCAATTCCTTAGGGGTTCATTCATGACGTTCATCTGCCTGACTTTTACGTCAATACTGGCATTCCTAAACACCTTCAAGGTATAAATTTATCTCCACTTGCCATGGCAAATGACGGTTTGGCTGCATACTTGCACGACACGGCTCGCGAGGGCAAGTTCGGAAGGAAGTCGAGTCCCCGCCTGACGCACTGACCAGACGCTGTCATTCTCCTCGCAGAGAATCCAGCTCCAGTGTTTCTGACTCCCCTTGCGGGGTGTTAGAGATCGAGACCTGGAAAGAGATTCCGACCTCTCTCATTCTAAGGTATGGAGCGGACTAGAACCTGGAGAAACTTTTGGCAAATCTTGGCAACACCAATCCAAACTATAGCTAAACTAGACTATAGAAAAACAGCACCTACTTCTCACCTCATACTACACTTAGGTTAGATACACAGGGGTGGACCTAGCTAGAAGCACCTGATGAGTAATCACATTTTAGCCTGTGTTATTAATGTATGTATTTTTATGACTATATGTCATAGCTACAAACCATGCTATTGCAGTATTAATTTATCTTACTGCTAACGCTGTACGTATTATACCTCGCATTCTGTCTTATGATTGTAGCAGTTCATATCTCTTGCATGAGAAATAAGACTGTTCAATAAACCCTTTTTATTGAAGCGCCTGTCTATCTATTTCTGTGAAATGAAGCATGCACGATTGAGTGAAACTGTTACCTATTGTTTCCACGATTCCGAGACTTTTCTGATTCTAAAGGGAAACAAAGTTGTCATGTTTATGCGGTTGTCAGAAACGAATTCCTTCTTGTTTATTCGAGAAGTTTCGAGTGACCTCTGAGTTAGCTAGTAATTAGGTTTAATGTACTCAATAGAGACATACTGACCTCAGTCCTATGTCAATAATATAGTGTATATTATTCCAATGCGCAGAGCCTATCAGGGATATAGGAACTACACTAGATGGCACCCAACGGTTTGGTATGGCACTAATTTAACGCTAGATACTGAAGTAACTCAGTCGTCCTTTTCTCAGAGACCCTTTACTCATAATACTCCATAAGACGTCTGGAGTGGGTAGGGATAATATCCGCCATAGCTGAGTAGGATGAAAATCCTATGTATTAGCTGTTTGGTTTGTTCAACGTTGAAGGATACAGTGTTCCAAAATATTGTGCAAATTTTCTGTTCCTGTGAAACTTGCTCTGCATTTTTCATTAAACAATGTCTAATAATGGGACTAACACCAAAACCGGGGGAGCTGTACCAGACGAAGTCACAGCAGCTTTTGATTATACAGGTTTTAATGAAACCGATGCGAATGCTATAATCATTCCTCCAAATTTAAGGAGAGCCATCACTCTAAAACGTATAAAACATAGCCTAACACCAAGAGGTGGTAGAGCAGTTTTTGTGATAGAGGCACATGAATCTCACTAGACAGAGGAATTCTAGTCATGGATTGTCTTCCCTGAATCACATCCAGTAACTAAAATGTTTCACTTCTACAAAGAAGATGATCCACCTGAGGAATATGTTCCTTTCGAGGATATTGAAATTCCACTCACATACCAGGAGCTCTGGTTTAAAGGCCCCCTAAAACATTACAATCACATTACCAGGCTCGGTTCACTAGGTAGACCAGGAGAAACATGGCCAGTTTTAGCAGGTTACACACCTCATCCTGAAATCGAAGACATGACAGACCTAGAATTACTCATCAACTCAAAGAGTTAATCAAAATCTACAGACAATTGGTCCAATATGTAATGCGGACTTTTACAGTTCAACCACCGATAGTTATTCCAAAACAAACCTCTCACCAGAGGAATAAACTTAAAATCACTCCACAAACATTACACGCAGTTATGGGTAAATTGCCCGAAAAACGTGAACAAATTCCATTCTGGGTAGCTCAAAAAATTACTCAAATCAAAGCAGTATTTCCTGATACTAGCCCTTATGAAAAACACAGAATCCTAATGATCTGTTTACCAATGGGGATCACACCACACCTGAAAGACTGTACCACTTGAGGCACGGTCTTTGCTGCAATCTACACTAAAACACATGGTGTTCCGCCTATTGCGGTAATACCTGATGTTCTTAAATAGATTCAAAATGAATACGGGGCATAGCCTGCTCTAAATTTAGGTATAAAACTACCTATAAATTTCGACCAGGTCTCAAGAATAATATTATCTAATATTAAAGGAGAAGCAGCATCAGTGGCTATACACCAGAAATTAAGGGAATTTGATGTAACAGAACAACAACAAGCACTAGCCAGAATAATTGAAAATTCTTATGAAGAATGAGGCAGAGATAGTTTGGGTGGGAAACCAGTTAAACCACAACTGTCAGAAACTCCTGAAAAGGCCTTTACTAAAAACAATCCTACCTCTTCTAAAAAGAAGTGGGAAAATAACAAACAACATTCAAAAGAGAAATGTTCTCAATTCCGAGGAAGGTCTCCTCAAAAGGAGCCCTCTAAAAGGAGGTATAACCTCAGGAATAGGGATAATTTGAGAAAACCTGACAGGTATCAAGATACTGATACATGTTCCTCTCGTACCTTTCAGATCTCATCACAGACATCTGAAAGAAGAGGACGGTCAGATCAAAAAGAAGAACGCTTGAAGTCCAAAGATGATCAACACGTTCAGAAAAACAAATGAAAACCTCAAATCTCCAAGAAGAAGATAGCAGGTCTGAAGATCAGACATGCAGAGAATATTGAGAACACAACTCAAGAACGGAGAATGGGCTAAGGCAATGCTGGACAGTGCAGCAAAAGTAACAATAGCTCGCCAGAACCTGAAGGGACTTCTGGAGACAGTGGACTTGAATGAAGACATCTAAGTTGAAACTGCAAACACCAGGGTTAGCTCTCCACATAGGTTATATGAAATAACACTCCGGATGGAGGGAGACATACCAAGAAAAGTAAAAGCACTCTTTTGGGAGCGACTTTCAAAGTGTTATGATATACTTCTAGCAGAACTGAACTGGCCACCAGAATTTGTCAGGGAGTGCCCACATGGCGAAGACATCATTATGCCAGCCTTCTCCAACCATATTCCAGTACATTTAAAATATACTTATGCCGGGAAATGGGCAGTTGCCCAAGCCCCAGCATTATATAAAAATCATGTAGGATGGATAAGGACTCACCTCACCACAAGATCCATTTAAAAAAATCAACCAACTGCACAAAGGCAGTTTCCAATTAAGCAAGAAGCTAAAAAACAGGTCAGGGAGATCTTAGATCACCTTGAATACCAAGGGGTGATTGAAACATGCACATCATCAATGAACAATCCTTTGTTTCCTGTTTCCAAACTAGACAATACATATTGTCTAGTTTTGCATTACAAACACCTGAACTCTTGTTCTAAAACATTTGCAGTGCAAAATGCACACAGTACAGCATTAATGAATAACATTATGTGTAAAAAAATATAAAACCACATTAGACATTTCTAACGGTTTCTTTTGTCAAAACATTGCACCTGAAAGTAGGTATTTGACAGCTTTCTCAATAATGGGGACCCATGGTCAATTTTGCCGACTCCCACAGGGATTCAAGAATAGCCGGGGGTTATTCTCAGCAAGGGTAACAGAGTTACTACAAATTTATGATGACGAGGCATTGTCATATGTTGATGATATATCTATCTATCAGACGATGACCTGGACATGCACTTGAACAGGGTGAACACCATTAATGGACTTCGCCTCTGAGGGTTATAAATTCAGTTTTAAAAAATCAAGAATTGTACATCTCAACGTCCTTTTCCTAGGATATGAACTATCAAGTGAAGGCAAAAGCCTGGCAGCCAACTTTTTTAGAAAAGTGTGCGCTGCTCCAACCTCCAAAAACAATGAAAAACTTACGGTTGATTCTAGGTTTCTTGAATTTTGGAACAACATACATTCTAAACTACGCAGAAAGGGTGAAACCTCTCTACGAATTAATCAAACCTGATTTTAAAATCACACATTGGACACAGGAACATACAGAAATCCTGCGTTCATTTCAAACAGATATGTTAGCAACAAATCACTTACAAACACGCTAAAAAGTATGCAACTTAGTGATCCGAATTATTCCGGGTCAATGCGGATTCACCTATTTAACTTTGAATGAAGGTGAAAAAGTACTAATTGCATTCAAATCACAGTTGTACATCCAAGCAGAAATGAAATTTACATTGACAGAAAAAAATCTGACAGCAGTTCAAACCGCTGTTGCAAAAGAAAGAGCCCTAGCACAGGGGAAACGCATTATGGTCATTACCCCTGTACCAGCCTTAGAGGCAGTTACAAAAGCGAGCATTCCGAATGCAAAAACCATACATCTGGGATGGATACAATGGGTTAATTCACTTGCTTCAACTGACGTTGAATATGTATTTGATCCTTATTTGAAAACACAAGCATTCCTGCAATATGAACACGAATGTCCTCTACCTACTGAAATTCTCCCTCTTGACCAGTATGAAGGTATAACTTATACTGATGGATCTGCACAAATCGCTGCGGGGGGTAAACAAGCTTATAGTGCAGCATGCACGATCGTTAAAGGTCGTATGGGTGATGGCAAATTCAGACAAATGGTCACAAAAACGCAATCTCTAGGAGATTGTACAGCTCAGCGAGCTGAACTACAAGCATTTAAATTGGCACTAGAAAATACGGATCGTGAATTCCCCACACTTATAGTGTGCAATTCTTTTTACTGTGTTCAATCTTACAATGAATATTTACAGAATTGGCTTCAAAATGGTTTCAAAGATGCAAAAGGTGGCACAATTAAGCATAAAATACTTTGGGAACAAGTAGTTCTGCTGTGAAACGGACTACAAAACGCTCACGTGATACACACACTGAGTCATCAACGTGATGGCATTCACGTTGAAGGGAATTCATTGGCTGATGAAGCTGCGAAGGGGGGCTGTGCAAACGGCTTCCGTAGCTGCAATCACTCGTTAGAAAACAAAAATAGACAGTGAAATAATACTGGCTGTCAATGCTTTCAGCAATGGCAGCGGTGCAGCATTACCTAAAAAGTTTCCACTCAAATACTCATATATAATTGATGCGAGCAATGTTCCGTTTGCTAAAATCCCTGGAGTGGGGGATAGGGTAATACCAAACATGGAACATAGAGTAGGACTAATCCTAGCAGCACATGAAGGGATCGCCTCTGCTCATGCAGGTGTTTCCGCCACAGTATCGTTATTAAAACAGAGATACTGGTGGCCGGGCATTAGGAAACAGACCAAAAACTATGTTTTGGACTGTGAAAAATGCCAAAAGATGAAAGTCTCTACTGTGAAACATCCTGCGCAGACGCCCCTGTTAATTTCAGATGAACCACTAGCTTGTGCTTACCTGGACCACTGCGGTCCCTTACAAAGGGATGGTAATTATAAATACAAAATGTTCGCAGTGGATTCATGTTCAAGGTTCCTATGGATGTGGCCTCAACGTTCGTCTGACGCTCGAACTGTTATAAAAGATTTGCGAGTCTTCCAAGGCACATACACAATTGGCACGCTACACTCTGACCAGGGCCCTGCGTTTAGCTCACGGGCTTACAAAGAAGCCATGGCCAGTCTGGGCATAGCATTGCGGTATTCTTCTCAATTCCATCCTGAGGGAAATTCTGTTGTGGAAAGAAAAAACCGGGACATAAAGCAGTTTATAACATCTAGGGTGTTAGGCTCGGGTGACTGGTGGGTCAAACATCTTTATGGGGTCCAACGAGCATTAAATAATTTGCCAAGAAGTTCTCTAGGGGGTGTCACTCCGTATGAGGTCCTATTTCGGACTAGAATGTTGATACAGGACCTTGACATGTAAAGCACAGTGGTGGAAAATAAGAAATTTGATATCAAAGATCGTTTGGCTGTTTTACAGGACTTAAATGAACTAAGATCGAAACAAAACAATGTGTTCCTGAAGCCAACCACCACTGGGGAAAAACCAGCCTTCCCAGCAAGGCCTGTCTGGATCCTGGATCCCAAAGCTTGGTGATCAAGTCAGAGAAAAGATCGCGGACAAGTGAGGTAATTAAATTTCAACTCCATTTTGTATTCCGTCACCATTTTGTGTTGCCCTCACTCAGGCAGCTTGGTAAACCAAGTGTTTTTGCCCTTTGTACTGCCACATGTCAAATAACCTCCCCTTCCTTGTTGTGAAGCCAATTCCAGGAACTAGCCAAACTGACTAGTCCTTGTCTAGACTGACTAATCCTTGTCCCAACTATTTGTTGGCCTTCAGTATTCTTTCCCTGCCTTATCTTATCTGTTGGCCTTCGGTATTCCATCCCCGCATTATCCTATTTTGCAAGTTGTCCTTTGAAGTACACAAACATGTCCTGCCATTACTGATTGACCTATAGGTGCTGTCATTGATTGACTTATGGGGTTGGGCAAAAACACGACTCAAGTGGGACGTTCTGGTTACATGATGCCTTGTTTTGAATGTTTTCCTATTGGCTAATATTTGGCAGATCTTGCATGTCCATATTAGGCATTTTGCATGCTTGCATGAGCTAGGACTGCCCCTTGCTTTTATGCTGAGTATGTAACCCTCACATATATAAGGCCCCAGTGTTCTGTACTCTTTGGACTGCCTCATTCAGTTGCTACGGCTTCTGTGTGACGTAGTCACACTCATTTGAGTTTAAATAAAGATGTTCTTTTATATTTCAGTTTCTGTGCCAACTTCTTTGTGTTAGGTTAAAAGGACCAAGTATTAGTGAGACCCCTGAGAAGGAGTTTTGCATTCTCCAGTTGGCGCCCAACGTGGGGCTCATCAGAGAAGTGGCTATCTGAGGGAGTGATCTTGTCAGGAGACTGAAATCTACTGAGGACAGGACAGGACAGGACAGGACTCTGCTAAGGAGGTACTCTGTGCACGGAGATTCTGGGGGTTCTTTGTCTCTGCAGCCCAGTATATTTTTGATCTTCCTGATTTTGATCCTCCACATGATGTCACTCCTGACTGAGAACCTTTTTGGCGTGAGTATTCTGAAAAAGACCGTAAGTTAATTCAGAACTTGGCAGTTAGAATTTGGACAACCTTTTGATTGGTAAGAGTCGTTCTGCGGCGCTTGCTGTGGGTTTGATGCCTGTGATTGGTAAGGTAGTTTAGTAATGCTTACTAAGGCTTTGGAAATATATGAATTTGTGTTGGCCAACTTTGGATTTGTATGGGATAAATATGCGAATTGCAATTTGTGTAGGCAGGTAATGAGGAGACTTTTCTCTACTTTGTATACAATTTGAACGGTGCAACGTACGGAGAGTACCTTCAGCACTACTTTGATTATAATATTTGCATATTCTGCAATATTTTTGGTATGCCTGTTTTCAAGCACACATCGAAGAATGTGTTGCTTTTTTTAAAGGTACCATCGTGAGATATGAATTGAATTAGCCGGCTCCCCTGAGGGAATATCTAAATAGGTTTAGGTATAAAAACATATTTCTTCCTTGGTGATTTTGTATCCCCAGGGAATTTAAATATGACAAAATACAAACAAGGATCCTTTGTTCTGTGCAATTTTATGAATGGAGATATGCAGAGCGATTTTTGGTGTTCTGCCAGCCAAATCTAGTGAATTGAGTGTATTTTGGCTTCTTGGACATACAGCAGTCTGTTGGGCTGTTTTTGCAGTCCTTTGGAACACTATGGAGAAGCGCTTCTTGTATATGACTTACGACTAGTATTTACAAATGGTTTGGTTTAAGTACAGTCTGTGGGCTGTCCTTTGTTTCTGTCCTGAGTATTGATCTGTGGGTTAAATGTGTGTTTAAATGTCTATGTGGTTTTCCCATTAGTGTAACTTCTGTGAGTAAATAGCGATGGCGCTATTTACGAAATTAATGGCTAAAGCGTGCTGTATTGTGTGTCCTGAGTGTTTGACCCCTTTCTGTTTATGTCTGAAATGAGCTCAATGTGTGTTTGTGGTTTTTCTTGATGTTTTTAGTCTATTAAGCAAAATGTCAGTTAATTAATATTTAGTAGAAATTAAATAGTAAATCCAGAAATGAACCATGTGATATGCTAAAATAGCTATATGTTGCTATATATTTATAGAGTAAGCAATTATGCACATGTTCAAACTGTTAAATGCTTCAAAATAACATTAAAATTCACATTCACTAGGAATAAAAAAGGCCTCAAAAACGAAATTGTGTGTTTTGTAGAAAAATAAACTTATAGTATTTTTTACTTACATACATTGTATTAGATATTAACAGGCAAACACTTCAGCTGAAGTAAATTTTTGCTGAACTCAAATGCATATTATAGAACACGCATTGATATGTCTTAGTTTTAAAAAGAAAGACTGCCACTATGCTGATGTTACAACACTGAGAGACAAGCTTTTACTGCCACTAAGCAAGCAGCTTTTTTTTTTTGTATGCCACAAATAGACAGGAATGTTTACTCAGCCAGGACTTCACCCTCAGTTAAACACGGGTGAAACTTTGCATTTCAGAATGTTGTTTTAAAAAGGTTCCAAAACTAAGGTTCATTATTTTGTATTACAGGAAGACATTTCAATTAAGGGTTTCCTCTCTTTAAGCATTTTTATAAGCATATTCTTGGTTCTAATGTTAAAATAATTGTTCTTTTTAAAAAAAAAAAGTGGCACAAAAATTTATCATGTTTCGAATTAGGCTTCTGTGATTAGGCTTATAAATGAATGCGTCTAAAATGATAGGCAAGGGATGCAGCTTGCTTTTATATGTGGAATTATCAAAAATGATTGGGTTTTTTAAAAATAATTATTAATTGTGAAAAAGAAATATTAAAAATAAGTGCTTCTAAATTCGTTTTTACTATTTATAAAGCTTAATACTCATACTGTGACCTCCTAGCATTATAATTTAATTTAAGTTGTGTTGTACTGCATAATGAGGACATTTGCATATGGAATTTCACTTGGCGCAGGCGTAAAAAACTCATTTTTCTAAAGGATTTAAATGAGATATGTCTATTGTCCAATCTCGGCAATCTGTAAAGTACATTCTGAGGATGATTAATATGTAACATAATTATAGGATATTTATTTTTAAGTGCCCCAAATATCAAAGTCGAAGTTGGGTAAAATAGACTCTTCCAACAGCATTCTTGCCATTTACAATAGCTTTAAAGTGCCTTAGGCTTCAGTAAATGCATACATTTAGGTATAATACAAATTTGCAGGTTGTTCCCATTTGGGGTTGCTTTTAATGGCTCAGTGAGCCAATGTGCCCGGTGCAGAAGTTTGAGTTTAATATCAGGGTTGAAGGTTCTAACTCTAGCTGGACCTACTGAGACGTTCATTCATTTAAGGTTGATGAACTGAGTACCGTTGCATAGGGTAGTAACACACATTTGTTCTAAAGCTAGTATGTTATGTTATTATATTCTGCGAATTATTCACAGTAACTGTTTTAATAATCTAAGAATAGATATAAATTGTAGCCCCTAACAGAAGTAATATATATAACATGTGTTTTTAAATAGGGTTAATTATTGCAGGTTAGAAAGAGTTAGGCCGGCTTTTTGTCTTTGACAGCTTCAGGGTGAGGAGAGAGAGAGGGCTGAGGAGCGCAGAGCGTGAGGCAGATTTTGACCTTGAGGTCAGTAAGGTGGGAGTTAGGAGTGAGTGTTCTTTTATATTTCAGTTTCTGTGCCAACTTCTTTTTGTTAGTTTAAAAGGGCCAAGTATTAGTGAGACCCCTGAGAAGGAGTTTTGATTTCTCCACAAGAAGGAACTTGGGCCTTCTTACAGACAGCCAGTACCTGCCCTAGCAATCTACGGATCAAGAACAGTTCTTTTGCCGCCCCTTACTGGTAAAAAGGAGAAAAGATTTGTGTCCATCGACCTGATGAAACCACACTATGTGGCTGATACTAAGCAGTAGGCCAAGTGGACTCCGCCAATGTAGCAGACACACTCCACTAGCTATAGTCCAAGAGGTTCAAACTGAAAGACTCATCACCTTTGAAGATTCTACAGTGAGAAATGAAGGACTAAGCAGCAAAGTTATGGAAATCGTACCTCTTGAGACCCAAATAACAGTTCGTTCTGATGCACCTGTCTACACGAAGTAACAAGTGATCAACTGGTTCCAGCGATTTCAACAAATCCTAATGCAATTCCAACCATTGACAGAACTGCCTCTGGCTATTTCATTAACTTAGATACGTTTTCTGAGGATCCCAGCGAACCTGAAACAACACCAGCACAAAGTACTTTCAAAGAACAAGCAACAGACTTTTTTCATCACCTGAAAAAGACTTATCTGGTTTCACCATGGATTGAACTATGGATTGTTTTGGGAATATTGTTCTTTCTACTTTGGTTAGCTCTGGTAATAACTCTGGGTATGCTGATAAATGGAAGATATATTCAAATGGACACAGCAAGTGAAATGAAATTAAATGAAAAAACTACATTTATATAGCGCGTAACTACCCGGAGGCCTCGCAGCGCTTTAACTGATTGCTGGTGGCGGGCTAGGGTAGATTAACGTGCTTTTGCATACAAGTGAGTCTTTAAAGCCTTTCGGAAGGACATATGATCATTGCTCTCTCGAAGGGGGAGGGAATTCCACAATTTAGTTGCCGTATGGGAAAAGGAGCGACCACCCCACCGGGCCTTGGAGACTTTGGTAGTGGTAGCTAAATGTAAGGAACCGGAGCGCAGAGCTCTGGCCGGGATGTAAGGCACAGCTATGGGATGTAAAATTGCCGGGCCGGAGCGGTGAAAAGACTTGAACGCAACACACATAGCCTTAAACTGCACTCTGGCCACTACTGGGAGCCAATGAAGCTCCCTCAGAGCATTCTTGGCTGACTGCCAGCGAGGAATATTATACAGTAGCCGAGCAGCACAGTTTTGTGTGACTTGGAGCCTGTGGGTTACTACTGCCGGTGCCCCTAAATAGAGGGCATTCCCGTAATCCAGGCGAGAGAGGATTAAGGCCTGAACCAGGATCCTCCTAGCCTGAAATGGGAGCAGAGGTAGCACCTTACGAAGCATCTTCATCAGTCCAATGCATGTAGAGGCGGTTTTGGAAGCCTGGACTGAGAAGTCAAGTGCTTTGTCCAACCAAATTCCAAGGCTCTTTATTTGGGATTTGGGAGGAGGAGGCGTGCCAAGACATGGGGGCCAGATGGAGGTTAAGGAGGACGGAGAAGAGTTACCCAACAACATGATGTCAGTTTTCTCTCCGTTCAACTTAAGATAGGAGGATTGCATCCACCTAGCCACCGCCTCTAGACAGGGGCCTAAGGTGGAGGACGATCCCTCCGGGTGGTCAAGAGAGACCACCAGTTGGGTATCGTCGGCGTAGGTGACAATACGCACACCAAAGGGTTGGACTATCCCTTCCAGAGGTTCCATATAAGCATTAAAAAGAGTGGGGCTCAGGGAGGAGCCCTGAGGCACCCACAGCTAAGTGGGTGCTTAGGGGAAACTGAATCACCCTCGAAGACCTGAAAGAACCGTTCATCGAGGAAGGAGGCTAGCCACTCCAGGGCCGCGCCCGACACGCCCAGGCCACTCAGTCGTTGTAATAATGTGGCATGGTTGACCGTGTCGAACGCGGCACTGAGATCCAATAATATAATGGCGGCCTTTCCTCCTCGGTCAAGCACCGCTCTAGCTTCCTCTGTCACTGCCAGGAGAGCAGTCTCGGTTCCGTGCTGAGGGCGGAACCCCGTCTGAGATGCCCGGAGCAGACTATTGGACTCTAAATAGTCCACTAAGATGGTATTTACGTGCCTCTCCAGCAGTTTACTCATCGAGGGCAACAGTGAGATGGGACGGTAATTGGCCAAGTTGTTCTGGTCCAATGTAGGCTTTTTCAGTAAAGCTTTCACCATCGCACACTTCCATGAAGATGCCACGGATTTAGAGGTGATGGAGGCATTAAGGGCATCCAGGACCACTGGACCAATAACATCAATGGCTTTCATGAGCGTCTGAGGGGGTGCTTGATCATTGGGAGAACCAGAAGTGGTTTTACGCATCAGTTTATCTAATGTGGAAAGATCAAGAAGAGGAAACTTGTCGAGCACACAGGAAACAAAATGATCGGAGGCTATAGGAGTGGAATCAGCACTACCCAAGGTGAAAGAAGAGTAAATGGTCTTGATTTTCTGGGAGAAAAAAGTGGCCAGGTCGTTACAGCGAGATTGTGCGCCGTCTAATGATGGCTGTTCATGGGGGGGGGGGAATTAAAGATTTGACGATTTTAAAAATTTCCTTCGGGGCATTAGCAGCCAGCTTAATTTTTGAATCGTAAAAATGAGATTGTACAGATGTCATTTCCTTTTTATAGCGCTTTATGGCAGCTCTATACTCAACCTTCCTCTGTTGGAGGTGGTCCCGCCTCCAAGCTCTCTCCAGTTTATGACAGGCCTGCTTCATTGTTCTAAGGGCAGGCGTGTACCATGGGGCCACTTTGGGTCGTATTATTGATTTTAAAGGGTTCCTGGGGAGAACTTGATCCAGGGAGCTGGAGATCCAGTTGTCAAAATTCAGTGTAGGGATGTTAGGATCTTTCGCCCTCTGGGGGGGATGATTGGTGAGCGCCTGCTCCCAATCAGGGAGTGAAAGCGAGGACCATTTCCTTCCCAGGTGTTTATTAAAGCTTTGAGTCGAAGAGTGAACTTACTTCTCCAGCCACACAAATCATCCCACCGTGAAGCAAGAGACTTGTCAGCAGTGAACATCACAGTCGTTCCTATACCGGATGGTATTGTTTGGGAAAGAACTGAATATGACATTTTTGGCCCGTCGGAACTCTTGAAGATTCCACTTGTTTAAGATTTCATTAAGTGACTTTATTACCTCTAATACCTTTTCTGATGATTGAGACTTTTAGACTAATAATAACATGATGTCCGAACTAGAAATGTCTGCAGTATTCACAAATCATGAATATTTAGAGGGTTCATCAGACTATGAACAAATGTATTGTTATTACCATTATGGTCATCATTTCTTGCACAAATCTGCATCACCTTAGAAATGTATTAATGTATAACCAATGGGAACATTGTCCTGCACCTCCAAAGGGTAGCTCAAAAACTTTTGCGAAGAAGTTTCCATATTTTTCAGAGTTCAACTTGTCAGATCCAGAAACGTTTTACTTTCAAAATGTGAACAAGACAGGAACAAAAAATATGTTAACCAATACAAAACAGATTTATTCTGCAGCCTTTATTGCCCAACTGTCTAGATGGGGTTTCGACTTTTGGAAAGACAACATTGAGACAAAATCTGTCTGGGGTACAAAATATTGGCAAGTGCAGGGGGTAGAAGCTTTGTTTAGAGCCTGTATCATCCCTGAGCAAATCATGTTTTTGAATGACACTGTCCAACAAACGTCTTGCCTTGGGTTAGCCAAGATCAAAGACATGAACACTCCGTCCATACCTGCTCCTATACTATTGCCGATTTTTGCAATTTGGCGCCATGAATCTAGGCTTGGATCCACGTTAGTGAGTGTAGACCTTCCTTTTTCCTCTTTTTGGTCCTGATGAAAACCTGGGATTCACCTTGTAAAGGTTGAAACATGTAGACCACTCACATAGATACTTACGGTCATAATCACCAACCAGTATCTTCTCACTATTTTTAATATTGTCCAGTTGCTTGTGAATAAAGTTTTTTCAATAAAGTTATACCAGGATAATTTTTAATAGCACCCCCTTTTTTTGCACTAATCACTCAAAATAACCAGCTCCACTGTAGTTCAGGTGTCGCAGCACACCCTGGTGGCATTTGGTCATCAGGGTGGACCCCAATGATGAAGCATGTCACCAACCAGGTTGGTGAGTGAGGGTTTTGTTAACAAAAGGCTAATACTCCCTTTTTCTAAACATATCCCATTCAGAATCTTTGTTATGTTGCCAGTTATCCCATATCTAGTAACAGTTACATCCAGGGTCACTTGCTCTATGCAAGTCTTGTTTCCACAAATAGACACAGTCAGGGAGTCACCTTTATGGCCTTCACTGAACATCTCTTCTATACGAATTGATACTCTAAGCAGAATGAAAGCCATTCTTTTACAACAAACAGTGCCTCTGACCTCGGCCAAAGAAACCTATGAACTACAAGTCGCAAGGACTTCAGCCGAGATACAAGCACTTTTGAAGACAAACTGCCCTATACATTTCTCAGAAATATTGGAACATATCTTAAACATGTCTGATACGAGCGGTATTATACATGTATTTAAGAACGAGTGTTCAGGACTGTTAGCACCTTTTCAAGCAGTCCTTGGAATCATTCCAAACTTCATACACTCTGTGTTTGACGGACTGTCGCTCCTTTTAGCACTTGTTGCAGGGATCCTGTTTTTATTGCTCCTGCCACAATATGGCAAGCCAAATCACCAGCGACATCCAATTCACCGTGGAGAGATCTCTACGGGAGATGAAGTGTTCTGAGTGCATCGTCCAAATTTTGGGTTTACCTCATCTATGAGAATTAAATAGCACATGGTTTCTGTCATTCAGACCAATCTGTCAAGATTGCATCTTACCTGTTCTACGCTGCCTGTTTTGCGGTGAAGAATACGTGCTAGACATCTGTCTAACACTCCCATCAGTCATGCTTGTGGATATCGATACTCTGCTGGACCCAGTAACGGCCCATGCTCTGTGTTGTCCCTGGCGGCTACCAATTCTGATGATGGCATTCATTGAGATCTCACAGACGCTAATTGCTACTGCTGAGGTACGAGAGGAAACAAGTGGAGAAGTGTGGCTCAGGGGTTAGAGGCGGCAGACCCGGAAGCTGAGATCGGTCCTGGACCAGGGTTCAATTCCCCGCCTCGGCGGGTCTTGGGCTAAAAATTCCACGGACTCGATAATTCTCGCCCCGGTGCCTCCTCGACTCACGGGTTCACACTCTGCGACTCTGGGCAATAGCTTGCTTAATCTCCACAACGGCCCCTCGCGGCGGGATGCCTGACTTTCACCTTGTGGATACCCTGCTATCTCACAGGGGAATACCAGGAAGGGTTCCCTAAGCAAGCGCCGGGAAACCCACTGCGGGTAGCTGTGCGCTATATAAGCTCAACTACATTTACATTTACAAACAGCAGGCACGCAGGTAACAACCGATATGAACATTGCTGATGCGACCAATGCTGAAGGCGATGCTTCTCATCTATGTGTAGTTAGTCTTCTAAACGAGATATTCCAACTTTCACCTACAATGGTAGAAAACGTTTTGTCAACAGGATTAGAAGATTTCATATTTTCTCCATCCCCATACACTGACTTTTGGTTCAGCACACAGTGTTTCGGAAAGTCTCTGAATTTGGCCTTCGATTTTTCAAAACAAAGACTAAACTTGGAACTTTTTCCTATGATTATTTTTTTTTCCAAACTTGTATTTTTCATTTTTGGCAAAGTAATCTGCTTACAGTAGAACTATTCATAGAGAACAGAATTCTTTGAAACACTTTCAGAGACAATATGTCACCTTGTCAATAACAATTGTTTTATGTAACTTGACATTAAATGACTTCGGTCTTTTTCTTCTGTATTTATGAGCCATTTCATCATGTGTATATAAATGTATGTTCATTCACTTAGCATTCACTGTAAATATATGCTTGGAATGATACATTGCTTTAATATGTACAGCACCATTGCACTTTTATGCAAAGCAACTGTTTTAATGCGTTTTTACTATGTATTTTAGACATGTTTCAGGACTTCATGTGTAGCTATATTTTAGATATGTTTAGCATGTTTGGAATTTAGTAATGTCGTTCATAAGAAAGTGGAGTGGGTGTTGTGTGTCAATTTAGATACTGTATATAGGTTTCCCGATGTATGTCCTTATATAGGCAAAATTCGCATTGACCATATTTAGGCATAGAAATCCTACCCTTATTTAGGCATTATCCATGCTGACCAAATACATGCATGACCACCTACATCCGTCCATCCACGTCAAAACGAGTTCTTGGAAAACCAGACTCTTAAGCCTTTAGGACTTCCCCTTGCTTGGATTATTGATTTATCCAAGAACTCATTTATTATGCATGACCATCTATTCCTTAGGGAATCATTCATGACGTTCATCTGCCCGACATTTACGTCCATACTGGCATTCCTAAACATCTTCACGGCATAAATATACCTTCACTTGCCATGGCAAACAATGGATCGGCTGCATACTTGCACGACACGGCTCGTCACGGCAAGTTCGGAAGGAAGTCGAGTCCCCACCTGACGCACTGACCAGATGCTGTCATCCTCCTCACAGAGAATCCAGCTGCAGTGTTTCTGACTCCCCTTGTGGGGTATTAGAGATCGAGACCTGGAAAGAGATTCCAAACTCTCTCATTCTAAGGTATGGAGCGGACTAGAACCTAGAGAAACTTTTGGCAAATCTTTGCAACACCCATCCAAACGATAGCTGAACTAAACTATAGAAAAACAGCACCTACTTCTCACCTACTTGTCACCTCGTACTACACTTTGGTTAGGTACACTGGGGTGGACCTAGCTAGAAGCACCAGATGAGTATTCACATTTTAGCCTGTGTTATTTATGTATGTATTTTTATGAATATATGTCATAGCTACAAACCATGCTATTGCAGTATTATTTCATCTTACTGCTAACGCTGTATGTATTATACTTCGCCTTCTGTCTTACGATTGTAGCAGTTCATATCTCTTTCACGAGAAATAAGACTGTTAAATAAACCCATTTTATTGAAACGTCCATCTATCTATTTCTGTTTAAACTCTGTAGAAACGAAGCATGCACGATTGACTGTGTGAAACTGTTATCTAATGTTTCCATGATTCTGAGACTGTTCCGGTTCTAAAGGGAAACAAAGTTGTCATGTTTATGCGGTTGTCAGAAACTAATCCCTTCTTGTTTATTCGTGAGTTTCTAGTGACCTCTGAGTTAGCTGGCACACACAAGTAATTAAGTTTAATGTACTCGATAGAGACATACTGACCTCAGTCCTATGTCAAAATTATAGTGTATATCATTCCAATGCGCAGAGCCTATCAGGGATATAGGAACTACCCTACAGTAGGAGGTGGAGGGTTTGGAAGCAGGAGGATGAGACAGAGTTGATCTGGTGGTCCAGTTTGAGCTCTGAGTCCAGGATGATTCCGAGGTTCCGTGCATGGGGGTGGGCGGGCTTCCGAGGGCAGGGGGCCAGCAGGTGTCGTTCCAGGCGTTGGGGTTTGGGCCCATGATGAGTACTTCCGTTTTGTTGGTGTTTAGTTGTAGGCAGCTGTTTTTCATCCATTTGGCGACGGCTTCCATGCCTTCTGGAAAGTTGTGTCTGGCAGTGTTGGGTTCATTGCATAGGGAGAGGATGAGTTGGGTGTCGTGTGCATATGACACAATGTTGAGTCCGTAGGTTCTGACAATGTGGCGAGCGGAGCTATGTAGACATTGAAGAGCGTAGGGCTGAGGGACTCCGCAGGTGGTAGGTGTAGTGTCTGAGAGGAAATGGGGGAGCCTGACATGCTTCGATCTGCCGAAGAGGAAGGAGCGGATCCAGTCAAGGGCCTTGTCTTAGATCCCTGCTTTGTGGAGTCTGCGTATTAGGGTGCGGTGAGAGACTGTGTTGAGCACCGCTGAGAGGTCCAGGAGGATGAGGGCTGCTGTTGCCCTTTTGTCCACTAAGGTAGGGATGTCATCTGGTGCGGCAAGGAGGACGGTTTCCGTACTGTGTTTTTTCCTGAAGCCGGATTGGGAGGAGTCGAGGATGTTGTGCTCTTCGATGAATGTGGCAAGTTGGCTGTTGGTGGCTTTCTCGATGACTTTCGCTGGGAACAGGAGCAGGGAGATGAGTCTGTCGTTTTTGAGGTCGGTGGGATTCTCTGAGGGTTTCTTCAGGAGGGGGTTGATGTCAGCCTGTTTCCAGTCATCAGGGAACAAGGTGGTTGCCAGGGAGCGGTTGATGGTGTGGCAGAGTATTGGTGCGATGGTGTCGGCGGCTCTGGTGAAAATGTGGTGGGGGCAGGGGTCCGTGGAGGCCACGGAGTGAATTGACTTCATCGTCTTCAGTGTGTCTTCAGTAGTGAGGGCTGTCCAGTTGTCGATCGCTGGCTTCAGGGTATCGGGGTGGTTGGTGATGATTCAATGTGTTGGTTGTCTTTGCCAAAGTTGTCGTAGATGCTCTTGATTTTGTGGTGAAAAAGGTGCTGAGTTTGTCGGAGGTCTTGTGAGGGAGGGATGTTGGTGGACATGCTGGTGGGTTGGGCGAACTTCTTGATGATGTTGAAGAGTTCTTTGCTGTTGTGTGCATGAGTGGGCATTCAATTGCTTTTTTCCTCATTTTTCTAATGAGTTGGTGGTGGGCGTTGGTGGCGGCTCTGAAGTTGTTGTGGGCTTCTGTGGATTTGGTGTTCCTTCAGACCTTTTCGAGGTGGGGCAAGTGCGTCTGGACTCTCGAAGTACGTGGTGAACCATCTAGCTTTCTTGGCATAGGTGTTGTTGTTTTTCTTGAGGGGGGCTATGGTGTCGCCACTGTCCGAGATACATCTGTGCAGGGTTTCGGCTGCAGTGTTGAAGTCATTGTTTTCCGCGATGGTTGGGGTGGAGTTGCAGAGAGATGAGGTTAGCTGGTCGTCTATGAATCTGGTCCAGTTTCTTCGTGTGAGCAGGTGATGGTGTCTGTGGATGGTGGGTGTTCTGAAGGTGAAGTGGACGCATCGATGGTCAATCCATGGGAGTTCGGTGGTAGGGCTGAAGGTGATGGAGTTTCCTGTTGTGAAGAGGGGGTCGAGGGTGTGTCCTGTTGAGTGCTTGGGTTCAGTCATGATCTGGTGGAGCCCAATGTTGTGGACGTTGTCCAAGAGGGATGTGTTGCTGGGGTTGAGGTGGAAGTTGAGGTCTCCCAGTAGGGTGTAGTTGGTGGACGCGACAGCATGCGGGGAGATGATGTCCGCGATGGAGTTGGCAAAAAGTCAGCGGGGTCCAGGGGATCTGTAGATGGGGGTTCCTCGAAGGGTGGAGGTATGGCTGGCCAGTATCTTGAAGTGAAGGTGTTCCATCAGGTCTGTGGGCTCGTCGGGGAGTGTGCTCAGGCGGAGGGTGAATTTGTGGATGATGGCGATTCCTCCTCCCGGGCGGGTGGGGCGGCCCTTCCTGGAGATCTTGTATCCTTGGGGAATGGCGATGGCGATGTCCGGTCCCGAGGTGGTGTTGGTCCAGGTTTCGGTACAGAATGCTACGTCTCGGGTGGTGCTGTCGGGGAGGTCCCAGATTTCAGTGGTGCGTTTGTGGAGGGATTGGACGTTGAGGAGGATGCATTGCAGGGTCTTCGGTTCGATTGTGTTCTTGCGGACGGGTTGCGCTGGGTCCGTGGTCTTGGTGGTGCTGCAGGTGTGCCAGCAGCAGTGACAGCTGAAGGGTCCGTGGGTGTCTGCTGGTGATGCTAGCTTGCCGTTGTTGTTGTGGCCTAGGTTGAGGGCGTGGATTGCCACTGGGTCGTAGCGTTGGCAGTGCAGAGATCCAGGGTTCCTGACGCTGGTCACAGTCGGGTCGCGGATAGGCGCAGATAGGCTTGGCTTTGGCAGCCACCATTAGGTAGGGGTCAGGTAGGGCTGGACAGCTGGGAGGCGGGAGCTGGATTGGGCCGGTCGCACTGGTCATGTTGGGGGTGAGGGGCCGCAGGGGCAGCAGCAGCAGGGAAAACGGGCTGAAAAAGGCAAAAGGAAAAAGGCAAAAAGAGAGAGAAAAGTGCAAATAAGGCAGCAAAAGTGCAAGAAAGAGTGGAGGAAAGACACAGAGGACATAGAAGGAGAGTGAAAGGGGGAGATTAAGATGAGGGTAAAAATGATTGAAAACCGAGGAAAGACACAGAAGGAGTGTGAAGGTGGGAGCTTGAAATGAGGGGAAAACGACACAAAATGGAGGTTAGACCCAGAAGCAGAGTGAAGGGGGGATATAGAAGTCAGGAAAAAAAAGTAAAACAGGAGAGAAAAAGCTGAGCAAGAGAATGGAGACAGAAGTCCACTGGACCACCAGGGATGAGGCACAGGTGCAGGTGAAACCTGCGGGTGGAGGAGGTCCTCAAACACCAACACTCAAGAGTGCAAGGGCTCGGGGAAGGCCTCACTTAATGGTGGAGCTGCGAGGGAGGGAGAGCAATTTCACTGACAATGAGTATCAGTGGTCTTGCTCCACTGTTGCAGCATTTTAACTTGCACAAATCAGGTATGATTTATGAAAACCTTTGTAAAATGTGACAAGTATGTAAAAGAAAAAGCAGGTACATTTGTTGAATCATGAGCATAATTGTTCTTTCTATTTTTTATTAACAAGTTACAAAATATACTTCATTCACAAATAGTCATTATGTACACTTTCAGGGCAACAAGGCATTGATGAAGTTTTCTTTGAGGGCATTCAGAACACATTGGATCTCTTAAAAGTCAAAATTCTACCAGCATTTTCAAAGTTGAAACTTCTACTATACTTTTGAAATGCTAGCCTTTCATGAGTCTAATGTACATGCTCTTAGAAAAGTTATTGTGCATTTTCACATTACGTTTCTGTTACATACTCTAAAAATTCAAAAACGGAACAGTTTGTAAAGTCTTTTTAAAATATAGCAAAACTTCCAGAAATCCTTTCAGCCAAAAAAGACGAATATTTATTAGCAAAATCCAAGAAGTAAAAATCATTTTTAACAGCTGCATTCTCAGTTGACGAAATGTAGGAATTGATGCCAGCTACAGTGCATTGTAGTATTTCAATTAATTCCTTCATTGCAGAAAAAACCTAATAATGGTAGTCCTGATCGCTATGTATGATTTGTACTCTTCCATTATAGGTAAGCTGTGTTCCTCCATAATTTATATTGTCTTGTATCTCCTGTAAGAAAATCAAAGAGAATATTGATGTTAAAAAAAGAGTTTAAATCAGTTAAACTTTTAACGGACAGAGAATAGCCATGTTCTTTCTAGAAAGCACCGTTTTAGGATAGCAATAATTGTAGTTCAAACAACTGTAAAATATCAAATTGAAGGTCGACTACATATAAAATCAATAATCAGAGCTAGAAGCACACACAAATCACTAATTTTTATGTTGATAACACCTGTCTGTAAAGATCATAATGTTCGACCTACCTTTAAGAGCGGGTTTACCAAAAGAAGACACGAAACTGGACAAACCAGCTTTAGAATTCTTGCTTTCCAATGCAGTAGGCTCATATTATAGATGAAATAAAACAGGTGTCATGTTACAGGTTGGGGGTGATAGGTGGCAAGAAAAAAACACATTTTATTTTCATGCTACGGTCTTTTATTCTTGAACTGTTTTCAGCCTTTAGTAATTGTTTTAATTTGAGTCTGTTACATTCATGTGATTTAAAATACTTGCCGCATTGTCATTGTTTAGATTGACACAGTAAGATATTTGGGTTTTACAAACTTGAGTGCTTATTGTTTGATTTGTTGAGAAGCTTCTCCTTTTGGATGATTTTTTTAATTACAAATTAGGAAAGTATAAACACAATTACATTGAATACATTGAGCCATATTTACATCTTTCATTGAATCTTGTAATTCACAGATGTTGTATCCTGTTGCATAGAATCTCGATATGGTCATATATACTCCTACTGATTAAATCTGTGGCTGCAGAGAAGTACATTGGCATGACTGATCAACGTTGGCTGTATGTTTTATAGTTGTAGAGAAGGAGCATGGGTGCGCCCAGTTGATTGGCAGAGGAGTTGGATAAACTTCGCCTCCTATGTTTGAAGTAAAATGATTTCAGACAGCAAGTGGTTCCCCTGAAGGATTTAAGACGTAAATGGTTATAGGACTTATCACAAATCTGTAACTGCAATCTACTACCAAAGGGTGAATTTAGATTTGTATTTTCGTGCCCAGTCATTTCTACTGAAAGATTGTCCTACTTGTGAACATTAATTCATTAGTTGGATTGAATTAAGCACTGCTAGCTAATGGGCCTTATTTACAGTGTGCCTGATATGATACTCTACCACAAACGTCGCAGATTTACTGTTTACCGTATTACAAGTGCATTATACTCTACGGCATTTGTAATATGGAAGACATGATTTCTGTCTTTTTGTCAGATAATCGAATCTGTGAAACTCTACATAGGGCCCCATGTTTGGAGGCCGTGAAGATTGATGATCAAATTAATACTGTTAGTGGTTAGAGATACAAAGATTACTATATTCTAATTTTATCCAGGACTACTTTGCTATTTGTAGTACAAGCAAGGAGGTGTCTGATATGTAGGTTTCGTTTCGACTTCTGTATCACATACATATGTTATCCAGCACATTGAACTGCCTGTATTTACACCATACTGGATGTCATATTCTACTTTAACAAGATACATATTATATATCATGCCAGTTCCCCCGGCTACAGGTCTCCTGTCCTACACTCTTGCTGCTTTATCACTTACTGCCCTCTGTTTCTGCCTTTACTGCTCATTTTGTGACCTCAGTTTCTGCCTTTTCTGCCCGTTTCTTACCTGCTTTTTACCTCTTCTGCTCATTTCTGGTACTCTGTTTTTTGCTCGTTTTTTTGTCCTCTTGCTGCCTTTTCTGCTCGTTTCTTCCTCTGTTTTCTGCCTTTTCTGCTGTTTTATTGCCCTTTTTTCCTCTTCTGCTCATTTCTTGCTGTTTTCTGCTTTTTTGATAATTTCTTGCCCTATTTTGCCTCTTCTGCAAATTTTTTGCCTTCTGATTTCCACCTTTCTGCTCATTCTTGCCCACTTTTTGCCTTTTCTGCTCGTTTCTTGCAATCAGTTTCCTGCCTTTTTTCAGCTTGATTCTGGCCCTGTTTTAGTGATGAATGCAACATCGGGGGAGAGAGTGGTGTTGGTGTCACAGGTTTCTGTGGCGTGTTTGCAGAGGGACGAGGATTTGAGCATGATGCCCTAGAGTGGTGTCATGAGGCCGCACAGAAGTTCTCCGCTTGGCTCACCAAATGCACGAGCAGAGTCGCCCCAATGAAACCAGCAAAAAAACAGTTAAACCTCAAAACAAGCCAGTTGATACACCCCAGAGCTCATAACTACTAAGTGACACTGCCACTGACTCGAGAAACGTTGGCACTCCACCAGGAATTCCTCCGATAGAGCCTCTCAACATGGAGCCCACAGCAATCACCACCTGCGCATGAAGGAAGCCAAGAGAGCAGCCTTGACAGCCCGCATCGATACAACAGCCAACCACACGAAAGAACTATTCTCAATAGTCAAGGAACTATGTAATCTGATTGCCCAGAAATCAATACATTACACCAATTTTATGGCCCTAGGCTATATTAATCTCCATGTGGATGATCCTACGTGCCCCTAGGCCTCTCAGCTAGTAATGACCCTTAATGGAGCTAACCTTACTCAACATGTAAATGCCCCCATGCACAGAGAAGGACATACTCTGGACCTAATCTTCCCAAATATCTCAACCATGAGAGTCGAGGTCCCTCAATGTCTGGTTTGGACGGTCCACTTTCTGGTCCCTTTTTTCATTTAATCTGGCAAATATTCAGCTGGGGGGAGGCAAACATTTGGTGTTGAGTAGGAATTGGAAAAAGGCTACAACAGACAGCTTAGGCCCTGCGCTCCTAGCTAGAGGACCATTGAGTACTGGCAATCCGAATGAGGACGCAGTCACATTCAATTTAAGGATTACCCCTGCCCTCGATACAGTGGCCCCACTGAGATCTGTTAAGGCCCGAGAGAGTCTCCCCCAGCCCCCTGGTTCTCGGCGGACCTCAGAATTGAAAAAAGTGGGTTTAAAAGACTAGAACGATTATGGAGGAAAAATTACTCCCGGGAGGACAAACTAGCCTATAAGGAAGCCTTAAAGAAGCTGTCTTAATCAATGGAGACAGCCAGAAGGGAATTCTTTGTCAAGCGTATTCAAAAGGCTGAAAATTCGAGTAAAGAGATTTTTAGGGTTGTCAGATCCTTTACTAGTCCAACTGTCATTGAGGGAAAGATTTTGCCCTCTTCTTTTCTGTGCACAAACATATCCAACTTTTTTACGGAGAATATTCAGAAAGTCTATGCCTCTTACACGGATGGAGAGTCTTTAGCGGCACCTCTGTCATTGGAAAATATAACATCCAGTGGCACATTCTCTGAGTTCCATGCTATATCCCTACAGGAATCTATGGCCAAAATCTTAAGATGCAAGTCGGGCTCCCCTTCAGACCCCTGCCCAACCAAACTTTTCAGATCTTTGGCTCACTGGATTAATCCAGTTTTAAACTACATTTGGAACATGTCGCTCTCTTCCGGCATCTTCTCTGAGGTTTGGAAGCATGCATCCTTACTACTTCTGCTAAAAAAGCTGAATGCCGAACCCAAGGAGCTTGGCAATTACCATCCAATCTCACTGCTACCTGCACCCGCAAAAATATTAGAAAAATTGGCTCAACGTCAACTTGCTAACTTCATCGACGCACAAGACATCTTACATGATACTCAGTCTGGTTTCCGGTCTGGTTACAGCACTGAGACCGCATTGATGTGCTTGCGACTGTGACTTCGCAGCTGGACTATGCAAACAGTTTGTACCTTGGGCTACCTTCATACCTGATCCAGAGACTTCAGATGGTACAAAACGCAGCAGCGAGACTCCTCCGAGACTCAACCGATGGGTACCATTCCACCACCACATCTCCCACAGCTCCCGCATATAAGGCACATGCATTGGCTCCCAGTTGCAAAAAGGATTGAGTTCAAGTCCCTGACCCTAGCCTTTCCTGCCCTATGCAACAAAGGACCTAGGTATCTCAGACATAAGCTTTGCCCATACCTACCTAAATGTACACTGAGATCAATTCCCAGCACCTGCTCTGTGTACCTCGCTTTGCTAAGTCCCAAATGGGAGGAAGATCGTTTAGAGTGAGGGCCGCTAGGATATGGAATTCCTTGCCATTGCTAATGCGCTTGGTGGAAACAGAAACTGAGTTCAGGAAGATCTTGAAGATGTGGCTCTTTAGCCAGGGATATCTACTGGCCCAGATTTCCTACCTGGTCTCCGCTCAGCACCGGGACACCTCTGCTTGAGGTAGCTGTTTGCGTGTTATAAATGCTACTATTAAGGAATTCTCCAACCCAGCAGCCACAGAAAAAACAATCCACCTCTCCCAAGAACTGTGTGACACGCGCTCAGACTTCTTCCACAGCAAGATATCTACCATCTACAGCAACTTCAATCCCCCAACCCACTGTTCTCATACCTGAACAGCCTCAAATACCTAGCACACACTAGCCTAATGACCCCTATATGGTCTCCACTCACACACAGACCACCATGGCCATCATGTCATCCATTGGCTCCTGAGCACCCACTGAACCTTGCCCCTACCGTCTATTCAACTTTGAAACCAACCAAATCAGCATGGAACTCATCAGCATCCTTAACACCTCCATCACCTTCCCGGACAGATTGAAACACACAGAGATCCAACTGTACAACTTTGAAACCAACCAAATCAGCATGGAACTCACCAGCATCCTCAACACTACCATCACCTTCCCGGACAGATTGAAATACCCAGAGATCAGACCCCTCCTGAAGGAACCCTCCTTTAACCCTAGCAAACTCAAACATTATTGACCAATCTCCTTTCAACGTACCCTGCCAAAGTACTCTAGAAGGCCATCAATCAACAGCTCATCGAATACCTGTTACTAAACTACCTGATTGGCACCTCCCAATCAGGATTCAGAGGCAATCATCAGCATGGCGACAGCACTGATCATTGCTATAGATGACATCTGAACCCTCCAGGACCATGGGGAGTCTGCAGTCCTGTTCCTCCTCGACCTCTATGCTGCATTGAACATCGTATCCCACCACACCCTCATCAAGAGGTTTACAGGTGAGTCTACAATATCACCATAAAGAAAAATGCCCTCATGTGGATTGCCTCCTTCCTCACAGGATGCACACAGAGCATCCAGCTGCCTCAGTACACCTCCGAATCGAAGAACATCATATGCAACTTACCCCTGGGATCATCACTCATCTCCACATTGTTCAACACCTACATGACTCGCGGAAATGGTCAAATACCATGCCCTACCATTTCCTAAGCAGACAAAACACAACTCATCCTCTTGCTTACCGAAGACCACTCCTACACCAGAACAAACGTCTGCGACGCCATGACCAATGTAGGCAGCTGAATGAGAGCCAATGGCCTGAAACTCAACTCTGACAAGTACTGATCTTTGGGGAAAACACATCCATATGGAAACCCTGCTGGTGGCCAGCAAAACTGAAACCTATACCCTTGTCAACAGACTATGCAGGCAACCTAGGCATCATAATCAACAGCAAACCGAACATTAAACAACAAGTCAAGGTAGTCACCTCCTCCTGCTTCCACATCCTCTGCCTGCTCCAAAAAATCTTCAAGTGGATCTCAGTCAGCACCAGAAAGACTGTCACCCCTGCCCTCATCGCCAGCTGCCTTGACTACTGCAACACGCTCTAATCAGGCATCTCCACCCAGCTCCTCAGATGTCACCAGACCATACAGAACGCTGCAGCCAGACTCACCCTGGACCTCCCCAAATTGAACCACATTACTCCCCACCTCAGAAACATCCACTGGTTCCCCATCCAGAAGGGATGCTAGTTCCTAGAACGTCACGCACACCTGCAAAGCATGCAGATACTCCAGCTAGCAGTGGTCTAACATTCCACGCGGGTGTCCAACTCGAGACCAGGACGGGGTACCACAGTCTCTCACTTCAGGTATTGGGGATGACTAAAATCCTGGAGGGATTCTTGGCTTAAACACCTACATACATGCTAGGTACACTTAGGTACATCTAGTTAGGAAGCATCATAGGAGTATGGACCTTTTTACTGTCATGTATTTTATATATCTGTATGTATTCATGATAGCTGCAAGATGGTCGAGCTATACCATCCATTTACTTTCTTAGTACTGCTAAACATATATATATATGCTACTGTCTAACAGTTGTTGCAGCTCATCTATTCTACACTAGAATAACAACTGTGCAATAAATCCTTATTGTAAAACGCCTAACTAGTTATTCTGTGTATCTCTCTGAGACAAACTAAGTAAGCACGAGTGACTGAGCGAAAAGTAGTACATTGTTTCCACGATCCTGAGACTTCAGGGTTGTCATGTTCTGAGGTTGCCAGAACCTATTCTCTACTTGGTAGGAGGAGGTTATAGTGGCACTGTGAGCTAGCTGATACTGAAAGGCTAACATACCCGGTGGGGGTGTACAGAATTAGTCTGCCACCAGTCCCACAGTTTTTGTTTTCCAAACGCACAGATCCTGTAGAGGTCATATAGGAACTACACGACACTATAAAGACACCTGTGCTCCTCCTCACTAGGCTATGCACACACCCACTGCATCCATCGCAGCCACAGCAGTGGCTGTTCCTTCTCCTACATCGCTGCCAAGTCCTGAAATGACCTGTCCCTCCCCCTTCGAACAGCACTGTCCCTGGTGGACTTTAGAAAGAAACTCAAGATGTGGCTTTTTGACAGAGACCCTGCACCCCAGCGCCCAGATACCCCCAGGGTGACAATGCTGCGCTCTACAAATGCTGATTGATTGATAATATATTCTGGTATGATTTTTTTTAACTGTCCCTGTGTGCAAAGAATGTTACATTATTTTTCAGTATTGTCAAGGGAATTTTAATCCTTACCTATTTAGATTGTATTCTTACCTGCAAATGTTTGTATACTTTTACAAAAAAAGAAAAAAAAAATCAAATATATAATAAGCAGACTTTTAGCTTACTAAAATATGATTATGAATTGAGCCCCATTTACTTGCAGTGTTTACAAAAAAGAAACATCCTTGGTGTGTAATAGCCAAACCAAGCACACATTTGATTATTCATTGCTTACATGTATTCAGCTTTAAATGTACTCACAATTGTACGACAGCACCAACACTAAAAAAATGAGGTGGTAGAAAACCATAAAGAGAAAAAATGGGAGGCCCTTTTCCTTAGGCTTACAAACTAGAAAATGTATTTTTGATGAGAATGGGAGTTAGCTTGTAAACCCTAAAATGTCATTAACATTTTATACTATTACCTAACTATGCAAATGAATACAGAGTTTATTATTGTTATATCCGTTCTAAAAGCTTACTTGGAGCATACAAAGATGCCCTGCAGATGTCAAAGAGGTAGGATCACTGCTCTCATTGTCAGCCAGCCAGAGAAACACCGAGACGCAGCACTCAGCCATCTGACTGCCGCGAATCTTAGAAAAAGGGCGTGCACTAGTTTTATAGTCTGCCCTCTCCAAGATGGTGGATTGCGCATAGGATTTTAGGAGAGATTTTCAAATCATGATACGGTGGAGCCTTTTCCTGTAATATGAGTACATGTTAAAATGATATTAAAGGAAGCATTTCCAAGAGAAGGGTGTATTACAACACATATGTCCCCTTATTTTTCATTTCATGTGTTACACTTTCGTTAACATTTTTATCCTATATTTTTGCTCCTTGCATATTAAACTTTCTTCTGGATCTGCTTCTGGATATATAAACAGGATCATTCCCTTCCTGATGTCATGAGGAGTTTGGTGTATTGCTGCCCTCCTAAATACTAATCTCATCTGCAATCATGATTTACAAGATTACCAAGGACGCCTTTTACCCTTTTTGCTTTTTCTCCTAACTGAGCCACCTAATAAAACACTTTGTACATTTCAAGCATAGTAACTGTGCAGGGTGGCACTTTCACTACTAGGAGTGCACCATTTAAGAAGGGGACCCAAAAGATTCTCTCAGGCGTTCTGTCCTTAGAACTTATACATGTTATTATAAAGTTATAACTGGATAAGATAAAATTAATGTTTTAACAATATTAAGAATGCCTACATAACATAACTTTGCCAACAAATTTCAGTCTGAGATAGATTAGTACGTACAATCACAATGAGTAAAGAAAATGTTGTTGATAATAGTGATTTATTTGTTCCTTATAGATATCTCACATCAGTATCTGTGTATGAGCTGCATATGTATGCTTTACGTTTATGTATGCGGGCATAGGCCTGGTGCTTTTAAAGGCTTTAACTGTATACAGTTATGATCATATCTGTAACCATTTTGAATTTGTAAATATTTATTCTTAATAGACTTTACTTAGAAATCCCATTATTTCACACTTTGTGGGTAACAGCTAGAGTGGTATATTCATAAATCCATTTTAAATGTGACAGTCAGCATGTGAATCATCAACTATGGTAATCACATTACCATGGCAAAAAGCCAGTAGAAATGATATATGCATTATGAAATTAGAAGTGATGGACCAACAACCAGGCTTGCCGTTTTCCATCTAGTACAAAGAGAAACAACTTCTGAAAGCAGCAGTTCAAAAGAAAAGCGCATGTCTAATTCTATTGTTCAATGTGGGGTCACACCGTTTGGGGCATGTAACTCAACTCATGGGTAGAGTGAGCAACTCTCTGAGAATATATACCTATGAATCAATAGTGGTATTATATATTATTTTGGTAGTCCCAAATTACAGTATTATAATGACAGCATCTGAGCCTCATCAGACAATTATGCCAAAAACAATTATTGTCATATTTGCATAGAGATTTTGACTGAGAGATATCAGCCAAGTATAGCCAATTAATTACTAAGGACTATATGGTCTTGTCTTCAGTGCAGCCAGGCCCAATGAGATTAGAAGGCCTCATCTTTAGCACTCAGAGGGCTAACATAAATAATTCTCAGATGGATTGTAGTAAAGGTATATTATATAAGACTTGTATTAAGACCCGGTACTACTTGTAGGTACACATTAGATTGAAGATATCATTGAAAGTATTATCATCTTTAATATGCTTGGAATAAGCACTAATGTATTAGGATACCCTAAAAAGGTGACCCAATCACAGTTGTTTTATCTACCTTGTTTATCTGTGGGTAATTTTGTGGGACAACTAATTAACATTTATGGTCTTTAACAGTGGTGGCTGCTCCCTTTTGGTCTAATAACCATTGCCCTTCCCCTGCTCAAGGTAGAGACAAAGTGAAAAATAAAATGACAATTAACTGTTTTTATTACAATTTCATATTTTTCCTATGGCAGCCCAAGATGCAAGGGCAGGGCAGGGCTATTGCTAGAGGAGTGAGAACAGCAGTTTTTAGAGCGCATGTCACTTTGGCTGGCAGTCTTGCGACGGCCTGTCTGCCACACTCACTTTAAACCTCTCCCACCCGAGCTGTCTAAGACAAGTGGGTGGAGAGAAGACACGAGTGCCCAGTGCCTTAAGGAGTGTCAAGCCAGCCCACTATAACCAATTCTGGTGCTTTTCTTTTACTGTTAACATTACCAACAGCATGAGAAAAGCATCTGGAGTGGTACAGTGGAGTTGGCTGAGGCTCTGAGACTCCAGCTGGAACTGCAGAAGTAGTACACTGAGCATGCGGCATGGGTAAGTAAACTCTTTTATTATGCTTTACTTTTTTGACCCATTGAAAGGCACTGTGAGAAACCTCGGAAACTTGCCCTGCCTTCATCCTCAAGTCCACAGATCCCAATTGTGGCTCGTTATAAGTACCGTTTATAACAGGCCACGACTGAGAAAGTTTGGCACTGAGTCTAAAGGCAGTGCAGGTGTCTCTCAGTGAATGTTTGCTCAGCCTACCACTTAATATTGTCACCAGCCGCTACTCGTCTTGAAACAGGATTAGACTTTAAGGCAGAAATTGAACACAGGAATGCTGGTGTTGGATTGACATATTTGATACAGTGATTGGATCTTGATCACAGGTGCTTGTGTGCAGCACATTCTTTATGTATAATTTTTCCTCAGCCACTGTTTTTGTTTACGCTGTCAATCATTCTTATAATGTGTCTTGTGTGTAACCCTGTGTGCACAACTGTTTTATGATGATATTGTTCTTCATACTATTATCTTATTAAATTTAGTATATATTATTGTGTAGGGGTATCGGTTTTTATGTGAGGTAGTGTCGCAGGGATTCTGCTCCCACACAGAACTGTGCATAGAGACTTGGGGCCTTATTTATGAAAAGGGACGCATCGCTGCGTGAAAACAGCGATGCGTCACTTTTCACTGCGCTCTCCCTGCGACATGATTGATGCATCATATTTATAATATGACGCATCATGTCGCAAGGAGTTACAGATACGTCAGTATTTCTGACGCATCTGTAAGCGCAAAAGTCACGCATTGCTGGGGTGTGTCACAAAAGTGACGCAACTCCAGCAATGCGTCCTTTCACATGGGGAAAGCCCCCTGTGAAAGGGCTTGCGTCAGTCTTACGCCTGCTGTGAGGCAGGCGCAAGATTTTGACGCAACAGCGTCCTAAAAGTGACGCAGTGAAATCTCATAGATTTCACTGCGTCACTATTACGAGGCTTTTTGCGTGTGAACGCCCCCTTTGCATACATTATACCTGACGCAGGTATAATGTACCGCAGGGGTTTACAAAGTGACGCATCTGCTTAGATGCATCACTTTGTAAATAGTGCGCATCAGGAGGCAAGTTTTACACCGCCGATGCGTCACAAAAAGTGACGCATCGGAAGCGCAAAACTCACGCAAGGCCTCATAAATGAGGCCCCAGGAACCTCAGTGAATTAGGGTGTGCCAAAACTCACCTTAGAACCCAAAATCCCCTACCAGACTAGCAATCAGTGTCTCTTTGGTTCTTATAAACTCCCAATGTTTAGACAACCCAGAACATGGACTTAGAACACCTCAGGTAACGTGGAACACATGAACACTCTTTTGTTATACAACCATATCAATCCAGAATGAGGAGTAAATGAAGACACATGCACATTTTAAATGTTTATTTTCTAATGCAGTGTTCTCAAGCACAGTATCTTAGCTAATGTAAGCAAACATAGTATAAGAAACAAAGTAATCAGCATAGTTATATAAAACGCGCCTGCAGCCAAAGTTGGCCGCAGCTGCATGTATGTTATGTCTAGAACGTGCGAAGATCAGACCTCACAATAACCACTGTGTTAAAACATCCTTGAAGGCCTCGGCACTCACTGTACAGACATAGCTTACCAAGCAAAGCTGATACAATAGCAAAACATTTTATTCTCGTGTGAAGCAAAGCATTCTACTAGGCTCAAAGCTCTAATAACAATATGTGCCGTGCGCAGAAGCAGCAGAAAGGTAAAATGGCATTTAAACTCCTAATAAGCTCATGCTAACTTAACACAGTGTGAAAGCAAGGCATATCTATATGACACCCTCCCTTGATCGGAGCACGGATAAGATAAGATAAGCTAAGGGGCAAATTTCGAAATGCAGAGTTCAAGAACAATAGTCAGCTCAAATTTGCGTAAGTGAAAAAATGTAAAAAAATGTCACCCAAAATCTCATAAGCAAGAAAGTTTAGTCACTAGCTCAGGCAAAGTCAATAGGCCTGGGGCGGAGAATATTGTCATATGCCAGAAAAAATAATAAAAAAAAAAAATGTTCAATGTCCAATTAATGGTGATGAAATACTTCATCCTAACATTGAATATGCAAAATAGGCAGCAACAGCTTCCAATAGGAAGTCACTGTTCTCATCCGAAAATTGTTCAGCCATCCAATTTAATATTGGGAAAGAACATACATACTCTTCAATTACCGGAGCCTCTAGCACCATCAGAGGACAACTCGGTGGGTTCTCAATGAAGCTGTGTGCCAAGAAATCTTGCGCCGCTGTGAATATATTCCAATGACCCAGCATTCCATGCATCGCTGCAAAGGCCATAATCCCTCCGTCAGAACAAAGCAATTCATGAGCAACTAAGGGGCTCATGAGCTGGTTATAATCCACATCAGGAGACACCGTATTGCAGAGACACAAATCCAGGGCCTGTTGAAATCGCAGCTCAGGCAATGAAAGACAGGCTGGACACATGTAAAATAGGAAAATCGAAACGATAATCCATAAGTTGCACTTAAGGTGGCGAGTGGCAGCGCTCCATAGTATTCAAGCATTCTGTTGCGAAACAGTGCCACTCGGGACAGCTCATCTTGAAACACAGGATGTGCATCCATTTTGAATTAAGCAAAACAGCAAAAGAACGCCGGCAGCCAGCGCCAGTAAAATGGGAAATCCACCAAACAGGCTGGAAAAGATCAAATGAAAGAAAGCAGGAAAGACGCCAAATATACTTTGAAACAAAGTCACAAGGCCGCTGCTAACCACTTTAAAAAAGTGCGCCAGCCCAGTTGTGGAGGATGCATTAAAGATTGTGTGAATTAATTCACCGAAATGTAATGGCAAGTCAGTATTTAATAAAGCATGTACCTCTGTGCGGGTGTTAGCTACGTAAAGGACAAATGTTTCACGAGAAGATGTGAGGGCAACTTCTTTTGGGACAATAGAGCTCTTATGCGACTCATCTTATTGAACTCTGCTTTCAAGGTCGGAATCCTCGGCCAGATGGAAACATCCAGTTTCCCATGCGTGGGTGGATACATCACATTTTTACAGCAAACCACACGCTCAATGACGGTAACGACATAAGCAATGCCTTTTATTAACCCACAGCAATTCTCATTGTTTAATAGTAATTAACTCCCATTTGCCAGTAAAGCGAATGTGGGAACGATAGCCGGCACGGGGTACCTTTCAAAACACGGGTTAAATTAGGCTTGTCTTGATTACAGGAGCTGTGTAATTGGATATGTGTACATATTAATGAGTGATCCGGTGTTTCAGTGCATTCTTCGCCATTCAAATAAACTTCCTTGCCCTCCCTAAGGCATCTATATGTAAATGGAAGCGACCAGGCTTCATGGAGATAGGAACTACCAAGAGGCTTGTATCTACCAATGGCAAAGTACTTCATACAATTTTTAAACTCGAACAGAGGAAACAGTAGAATTATCAACCCGTGGATAAGCCACGTTGCAGTAGTGGCCTCTGCCACAGAAAACGGTAAGGACTCTAATCGTTCAATGTGTAACATGGAAAAAGAAGCATCCTTCATTGAAAGCAAACGTTGCTTATCAGTCAAATTAAATGGGGCAAATAGGGAAGAGGTATTCATGTAATGCCATGGCACTTTACCGGCCTTGAGAGTCTGCAGGGTCCAAGCAAACTGCATAACAGAACGCAATTGATTTTGACCATGGTACAATACAGACACTTCATCTTGCACAATATCAACAACAGATGACGCAATATTATCCAACGTGTAAATGCGGGAAGAAAGCGTGTTAATGCTATTATCTACAACTGCCAGCACCTTTTCTAAATTTGCTTGATCTATAGCTCTCAGGCTGGTTGCCGCCTCAATCTGGGATATTTTTCAGAATTCGTTATAAACAGCATATATCCATCTTTTAGATCTACCTTTATCCGGGCCCTTTATGAAATCATTCAGATCAACATCGTCAGTCAGTTTAGATAAATGCTGTTTAACTGACGCCAAGGTAGAATGTTTGAGCCAAGTCTGACATAACTTGCCTACAGAATAGGTAGTCACAGAATGGTCACTTTAAAAACGGGGATCTACTCTGACCTGTGTAAAGCCTTGAGCCAAACCCAGAAAATGATGCTGGCACAAGTCAGCACTTTTGTGCCAAAGCAACCAGCCATTGGGATCCAAACTGGATATGTTAAAAGAAGAATTCAGCAACAGAGTTTGTAACTCGCTGATCGAATATTTTGTAGTATTACCCCAACCTGAATATTCTGCTTAATCAGGGAAAGAAGGAGCATTTAATTTTTTAGAGGTAGCCAATCCAAAGCATGTTGTCTGTGAAATTGTAGAATTCAAAAACAACATATGATTCGGGATGAGACATGCACGGTGGAAAGCCTCAGTGCCTTGCACCTGCCAATTTTTAGAACCCCAAACAGATTTAAGGTCAACTGTTTCCTTCCACACCTCGTAGCCTCCAACAGCTAACTGACCTAGAAAGGACTTCGAGTACAATAATTTAGTATCGGTAAGTCTTTACTTTGGATATGGACTTTTCGGTCATCTTAAAATGAAATGCTTTGGGATTGGACTGATTAAAATCAGTAAAATAAGTTTACTTTTTCAAAAAGGATGCAGAACTGCCTTGTATAGTAGCTGGACAATGCTCCCATTGTGTATAATTTACAGTGTTCCTCCTGGTATTAGTTTTATGCAGGTAGTGATTGCCAAAATGTTGATAGCAATATAAATCACCGTAGTTAGCAGACTCTAAATACAAATCTTCAGCATCAAAAGCAGCATAATATTTCATATCAGAAAACAATGCTTCTACGGCCTGAACATCCCAATCATCAGAACGTATATTTTGTTTAACTACATCCCCCATATTAACTCTAAGTACATTAGGGATATATATAACCTCAGTGGGGCCATGAATCTAAAATTTAACAGCATCCTATACTATCCCATCCAGGACAGGCCAAGCAGTGATGTTAACAAAAGCCAAGTCTCTCTTCAATCTGTGCGCAGTGTGTGAAGCGGAATGGTGTTCCAATGTTCCATTGATATGTCGAATGCATGTTCTCTCTTCGACATAGTGTCCATTGACGATACGGAAGAAATAAAACACAAAACCAATTGACATAAAAAGGTAAATCGAAAAAAGCACCAGCCAAATATATGTCCAAGGGGGAATTAAAAAATGTTTTTGAAAAAATCTTGCATAAACAGTTATCCGTGAAGGCTTTCTTGATGTGTGTGAAACAGTGTCAAATGAAAATCTGGATTCTGTGGCCAAGCGAGTTTGTAAATCAGGCATTGATAAGTCAGTTGGGTAAGTGTAGTCAGTTTCATCAAGTTGAGTACCAGGCAATGTACTCAATAAAGGACTAGAAATTGCAGGCATCTCGAAGGCAACCTCAGGCTCAGGATAAGAAGCCGTGGCCAAAACTGAATTTCTCACTATCGAAGGACATGAGACTGCCGGTGTCATACTAAGAAGAATCGGCCACTCTGTGTATCTTGACATTGTCAATGGAGATATACCTGTTTTCCTTAAGGCCTGGAAGTGGTGGTAAAATGACTGTTCTTGTGCCCCTCACTCCAAGCACTGGAACTGGAGCTCAATAAGAGGGACCAAATTCTTTCTTGTTTTCGATCTTCTCCCGAACCAATTCACCAACTTGGGGTAGCCAGCCAACTACCAGGATCTGCAACGCATCATCGAAGGTGGATGGCAAATGTTCCTTTGCAAGACTGTCTCTCGTCTCTTGTAGAGTCTGTAAAACATTGTAATGTTCATCTACGTCAAAGGAGGCAGCAACAGCCGCCGAGTCTAGACCGTCAAGGTCCGGTACATACATCTTGATACCAAAGAGCATTTCTTATGGGGTCCGTCCACCCAGAGACCTTCTAGGGAGAATATTAAGAGCACGCTGCACGCCATTGAGGTGGGCCAGCCAGTTCCTGCCAGTGCCTATAACTCGAGCTGTCAAAGATTGCTTTAAGTCACGGTTCATTCGTTCCACAACACTATTACCCTCAGGTCTGTATGGAGATGAAAACTTGACTTGGACCCCCAACGAAGTCATGGCATCCTTATACGCCTTAGAGGCGAAAGCAGGACCCTGATTCGAATGGAAGGTACCACAGGCAAAAATCCCTACAAAGACACGCAAATCTCTTATGACAGTCCGTGAATCAGCGCTGCGGTGAGGCCATACCCACACAAAGCGTGTGCGTGAATCAACTACTACTAAGATATACTTATACGCAATATCAGAAGAAAAAGGACCGCAGTGATCTAAATAAACACAACCAAGTGGTTTATTAGATATGTACAACTGTGTCTGTGGCGGACGCTCAGCAGTTGATGGCTTAAACTGCTGGCAAATGTCACATTGATGGACATATTCACGTGTCTGTTTATACAGTCCCCGCCACCAGAAACGCTGTTGTAACTGAGCCACAGTAGCCGAAACGCCCGCATGCGCAGACGCAACTCCTTCATGGGCCGCTGTGAGCAGTGTGAGTCTGCGATCCGCGTTGGGAATTAATCTCTCCCCAACGTCAAGTATTTTCACATAAGGAACTTTATCAGGACTTAAGTGATATGTATACTTTGAAGGGAACCCCTTAGGATATTTTCTTCCCATCTCAGTCGCAGCAACAGCTGCTATGATATCATCATCAATCTTACATTTGGAACGTGTAACCGCTGCAACCAAATATGTCGATACTGCTGATTTTGCTGCCTCATCGGCAAGTGAATTGCCATCAGCGTGGACTCCCACGCGCTGATGACCTAAAGTGTGAATTACAAATACAAGTGGCATTTGCTCTTTAAGCTCAGCCACTCAGACCCAGATCATTTTAAGTTTTATGGTGCTACCCTTGGAATCACGAAAATCATTCTGAATCCAAAGAACAGGTTTTCATTGTAAGACTGGACACAGTAGTAAGAATCACTCACAATAAGCGTCGGCACACTAGGATCAGCGTACTCCAATGCAAGCATCAGAGCACGAAGCTCTGCCAATTGTGCGGTGCAGTCCCCTGGAGTCTGCGTATGCACTACTCTGGACTTGAACTCATCGTTCACCATGGCACCTACCACAATGGTGCAAGCGGAAACGTATGCATGTTTAGACCCATGCGCAACCTGCACCGAAACATCAGTGTAAATGATACAACGGTAATCCTCCAAAGCCCGCATGGCCATAGGTGCAGGATGAACAAATTCATATTGCAAAAACTCTTGCGACTGTAAGGAGGCATCAAAAATAAATGTTACATCCGGAGATGTCAATGATGCTGCCCATTGTATCTACCGTGGGTGCAAAGCTTTAGAATTTGGTACACTGGCTTTCGTCACTGCCTCTAATGCAGGAAACGGGGTAACAACCAACATGCGTTTTCCCTGTGACAGAGCACGTTCCTTAAGAATCGCCATCTGCACTGCTGTTAAGACTTTCTCCACAGTGGAAAATCGCATTTCAGCCGAAGTGTACAAGTGTGACTTGTAAGCAATAGGTACTGTGTCTCCTTTGTTAAAAGTAAGGTAAGTGAAACCCACCGCCCCAGGGATGATTCTTATCACCAGGTTGGTGTGGTTATCACGAGTCAGTAAGAATTTAGATTCTAGCAGATCAGCCTGCAAAGATTGCAGAATAGCTGAGTGTTCTGGCAGCCAACACGATTTGGTAAAAGTATGTTGTATCAAAGCATATAAAGGCTTGATACGCTGGGCATATTCAGGAATGTATGTTCGCCCAAAATTCAAAAATCCCAGCAAAGACTGTAATTTTATCAGAGTTGTCGAAGCGCGCAGTTGTGCGCATTTCTCCAAGAAGTAAGGAGCCAATCCTCGAACTTCATTGTTGAGCTTGTAGCCCAGGAACAACACTGTATACTCCGCAATATGAGACTTTGCAAAGTTGAATTTGTAGCCAAAGTCCGCAAAGCTACAAATCACTCGATCAACGCGACACCGATGCTCCCAAAGTCCGTCGTCTGTGAGATAAATATCATCCACATACGAACATGCATCTGTGACTACTCTCTCCAAGAGAGAGAATAAGCGGTCAGCAAATACGCCTGGACTATTCTTGTAGCCCATTGGTAAACGTTTGAACTGTTTTTGTTCGCCGCAGCACGTAAAACTGGTCCATTGGGAACTTAGACCATCCAAATGGTGGGCATAAAAACCGTTGAATATGTCAAGCGTGGTTTTAAACCGCTTACGCACAAGACTATCCACTAAGGCAGAGCCGCGAGTATTCTGTACTGCACAGGTACGGCAATACGAGTTCAAATGCCGGTAATCCAATACCAAACGATACGATCCGTCAGGTTTGGTCACAGTAAAAAGAGAGTTATTAATTGTTTACACACATGTTTCCATCACACCTTGATATTCCAATTGTTCAAGGATTTCTGCGACAGAAGCCTTAGCTTCACGTCTAATGGGATATTGAGGTTGAGGCTGTGGCATAGACCGTAAAGGAATTTCGTGGTGTGGGGAAAATTTATCCCAACCACAGTGTGTACGGTACAGAGCCGGTGCAAGGGCTTTAGCCCACTCTTCTGCAAAATTCAGCGCATGCTCCTTCGAGACAGTGTGCGCGAAACTAGGGAGGATTACCTCCTCCCCTCTCGGAGCTGCGAGCACAAAAGGTGGGGGCCAGTCAGCCTCCGCTAACAAAATGTCATAGGTAGTTGTAAGATTTTCCCAAAATACCCCTTTTATGGTACGTTGTATGTCACCTTCAACTAAAAGGACTATTTCATAAAGTCTATCAGGGGGAGCTACTCTAGTGTCAGCTGTCTCCACAACAACATAACGGTCAGTCGCTGTCACCTTCAGTAGCGGACGCAGGGCCTCTCTCACTATGGTAATCTCCGCCGAGCTGTCCAGCAAGGTCAGAGCCCATGTCTGATTCCGAAGCTGCGTTCTCACTATCTGTGGCATATCTCGCTGTTAAAGCGGCGACTTTCTTTTTCTGAAACTGGGGTCTCTTCGGTGTAGAATCGTCCTGCTTGCCTTTACCGTCCTTCGGGCGGGGCTGGTCACGTCCTTGCTGGCCACCCCGACCTCTACCGCCACCTTCACCACCGGTAGATGAGGCCGATGATTCCTGAAAAGAGCGAGGAGAGCGTTGATCAGAAACCTGAAAACGATCAGGTGATTTTATCGTCACGCGATCGCGCAAGTCATAAATAGGTTTTGTTGTTGATGTTTACCCTGTTTTTGTTTTTTCTGCCAATTTTGTTTTTTGGTCTTGGGCTGTTCGTCAGTCTCTGACTTCGACCCTAAGGGTTGCTTTTTCTCCTTAGTGGAAAATGGCTTGACTCCCACGCTATTGCGGCCCACGGTCTTATAAGCTGCCACAATAATCCTCGGTAACTGTCGGGGTTTGTCGGCATCAGGAACCGCCTGCAAAGCATTGGACACCTGAATGTTCACCGCATCTCCCTTGACATTTGCAAGTATGAGATCGGAAACTACATCAAAGGAGCCACATAGGCGCATACCCAATTCAACTGCTGCCTCAGGTCCATGCTCATCCTGAACACGTTTAATGACCGTCGGAAGGACAGTCATAGACGGAGTGCCGTAGCACCTCGCATACACTGCCGCAAAGGTTTTTCCCCACGACTCACAGTCACCAATTTCTGGGGTTTGGCATGCTAATTGTCAGAATCCTGTGTTTTTCACCAGGAGTCGTGTTAGGAAATACCACTTTCAGCTGGTCAAACTTTTCGGCAAGCCAGAAAGGAAAATCATCCTTATCCTGGGGGCGCTTGCCCATTACAGTGTTGACCATTACAGGACTAAGCTTCATTCCGCCCTGTCCGGCAGGAAGCACCGCACCACCTAGGGCCCCGCCCGGGAGATTACGGGTAATGTATTGCACTAACGACCTAATCACGCTAATTGCGACTACATGTAGTCATCTTAACTCAGCAACGGTACACGCCCCATGCTGAGGATGAGGTGTAAATCCAGCCAAAACAGGCCAAGTCGCGCCTGGAATGGACAAGGGACCTAACCTCGGAGCTGTCAAAGAGTGGGGTAGGACACCATTAAACCATACTCGCTGCTGCCACGCGTCTATTGGAACTTCCTGTGCCCTGTATGGAGCATACTCCTGTGGCACAGCAGTGGGAGTGTACGTGTCGAACACATTGGTATTTGCGTTCACAGCCGGGAAGGTCACCCACAAGTAAAAAATTTCGTACGGGTAAGCCACCTCCGCACTCTCAACCATGATCACAGCCATCCCATCCACGGGGACATTATAAGTATGCAAAAGATTGCGCACTGCAATGTAACTATGTTGTGGAATGTCCACCGCGGCCATAGTGACACAGAAAGAAAGAGGTACAAAGAAAACTACGTAGCACAACTGGGTATTAATTCAAGGAAACCGCTTTGAATTATTCAAGCTTGAAAAGACCTATGTAAGTATAGGTAGGTTTGTCTGACACCACTGTTAACCGGAAACAATAGTGAAGGGGTTAAGGACTGAATATAGCACTACTCAACTGTCATGTAATAAGACCACCAACGATCGGGCGCCATGTCGCAGGGATTCTGCTCCTACACAGAACTGTGCATAGAGACTTGGATCCTCAGTGAATTAGGGTGCGCCAAAACTCACCTTAGTACCCCAAATCCCCTACCAGATTAGAAATCAGTGTCTCATTGGTTCTTATAAACTCCCAATGTTTAGAAAACCCAGAACATGGACTTAGAACACCTCAGGTAACGTGGAACACATGACTGACTGACTGACTGACTGTACTTACTTGTAAAGCGCACTACTGCCGAGGTGTCTTGGCGCTGTGTTAGAGTAAAAGCTCAATCATGAAGACATCTTACTGTTGCTGGGGAAAGAGCCATGCTTTAATTTCTTTCCTGAAAACAAGTCTATTAGATAGACTTCTGAGATGTAGTGGAAGTGTATTCCAAAGTTTGGACGCCAGGAATGAGAAGCGCTTTCCTCCACAGCGTGCTCTTTTTATTTTTGGAATTTGTGCAAATCCAAGGGACGAGGATCTCAGAGTCCTAGTGGAGACGTAGTGCGCAAAGAGAGATTGTACATCTTTCGCACCCTCTCCGAACAAGGCTTTATGAACTAGGCAGAGTGACTTGAATTCTAATCGTCTACGAACAGGGAGCCAGTGAAGGTCTCTGATGGCTTTTGATGTAGGGAGATGTCTAGGGAGCCCAAGCAGTACTCTGGCTGCTGCATTTTCAATAGCCTGAAGCTTATCTAATTGCGCAACACCCATTCCTAGATAAAGGGCGTTGCAGTAGTCAATTCTGGACAGGATGGTAGAGACAACCACCGTTTTCCTTAGGGCGAAAGGAATATACGGGAGAATCAGAAATTCTATTATATGAAGTTTTACCTGTGAGATATAGGTCATGTCTGAAATTAAATTCCTAGGAAACGTGAAAGGTCTGGGAGGTTTGCGATTCGGTGAGATAGAAAATTCCGCCATGATAGGGTTGTGATCAGATGAGATACGGGGATAGATGACCATTGACACAGAGTTAAGCAAAAAATCTGAGGCAAAGGCCATGTCTAATCGGGAGCATAATTTGTGAGGTGCTGAGTAATATGTGTATCCGGGAATATTTGGGTGTAGGTACCTCCATATATCTTTAACATTGTGCGTCTTGCATAGATCTAAGATAGAAGTTCTAGTTTTAGACATACGTTTCTGATTACCTGGCCGAGTGGTGTCTATTTGGAAATTCAAAATACAATTAAAATCTCCCATCATTATCAATTCTCCCTCCCAATCTAATAGTGCTATATTTAGTTGATCAAATATTCTGGGTTCATCTATGTTAGAGCCGTATACAACACAGACTACAAACTTCATATTGTTGATGCAAAGTTGAGTAATTGCCCACCTTCCCCTTTTGTCGTGAGTTGATTTAATTATTTCTGCTTTGAATCTTTTATCTTTCAGAATTGCCACCCCCCTGGTTAAAGAAACCACACTTGAGCTTACTACCAATTCTAAACCCAATTGATTCAACAGTTTTTTGTCTTTGTCTGTGATATGTGTTTCCGTCAAGAATACTAAATGGGGGTTATAAAGTCTTAATTCTTCTGCAACTAATCGTCTTTTGCGTTTGTTGTTCAGCCCTGAGACGTTCCAAGCCAAACATTTAATATTATACATCACTAATATAGAGTAGAATGACAATAAACAGCATCTTAATATAAGGTCCTAAATATATAAAAAAAAAAATTCTTACAAAATCAAATATTATGTTCAATCCCTTTACCACATTGGAAATATTTTTCATTTTTTTGTCGCTGAATAGCATCCATTCCATCATTTCTATTGCTCCCAGCAATTCGTTAAATAAATCCAGGCCATAAATATATTTTACAGTCTCAGATCTCATGTCATGTCCCTCTGCCAGGTAGAATTTTTTTTCACTTTTTCTGCCCACTCACCCCCCACCTACCCATTCGTTCCATTCCCACCCCTCTCTGCGAAGACCCATCCCCCCTCCCCCCCCTCACCAACTGCTGCCGTTGGTGAGGCAGCGCCTGCGGCAGTAGGGTTAAGTGCCCTTCCCCCACCCCTGGAGCCACAGCTAGCAGAGATGCAGCATCAACCCGATCTTATCTTCATATCAAAGTATAATATTTGCCTGGGTGAATTATACATCCATTACTGTCAAGTGATATTTGATGCTTATTAAATTTCAGTGATTAAGTGATAGAGTGTTAAATAAAACAATGTCCCGTGACCCTTCGTGTCCCCACTTCTATTTGTCTAGTAATGATATAGCACATGTAAGGGTGATCCCCCTCTATCCTTCAGTCTTTACTCAGTCTTTGCTCCTATTAGCGCTAGTTAGAAATGCCTGAGCCTCCTGCACATCACTAAAGAAATTTGTGCGCCCATTCATGATTATTTTGAGTCGAGCAGGCTCCTGTAAGTATGCTTGGCCTCCCATTTTAGTGACTGGGTCAATTAATTTATGCATTTCCCATCTTTTATCCATCTTAGTTTTACTAAGGTCTGAGCGAATAAAGATAATAAGGTTGTCTATGGTTATTGGAGTGTTAGGTTTAGCTTTTTGCCACACAGCTTGTCGAAGCAGAAAGTTGCCAAAATGTACTAAAAGTGGTCGGGGAAATTTACTGTTCTGTGGTTTTAGACCAAGTGGGAGTCGGTGTGCTCTTTGAATTTGGGAGTCCCAGTCCCAGTCGGAGAGATCCGGAAAGGCACGAGGTAGAAGTTTCACCAAAAAAGTCCTTGGGTCCGATCCTTCTAGCCCTTCCGGAATTCCGTAGATTTTAAGGTTGGATCTCCTTTGTCGATTTTCGAGGTCCTCGACTTTGCCTTGGAGTTGAGTTAGCTCCGCATCATGGCGCCCCACTGTGGTACCTAACCGCTGGGTTTCTTCTTCTACCACGACTGTACGTTGCTGGAGCTCTGTTATCTCCTGTGTGACACCCTTTAATATGGATGTTAGATCGAATATGGAAGTCTGCAATCTAACATTGTCGCTCTTCAGTTGCTGATAATGTTCTTCCGATTCTACCCTTTGGCTTATCAAGAGTTTTAATATAGTATCTAGTTGGGAGTGGTCAGTACCCCCCTGCTTGGGCTCTTCTATTGGTTTAGTATTTTCGACCAAGGATGTATTTAAATCAGTGTTTATACTAACAGATACCCACTGATTAGAGCCTATAGCAGCTGAGGGGAGATCTTCCCCCCCTGCTGCTGCTGGCTCAGAGAAAGCGTTTCTGGGGGTTTGTATCATAGGAGGCCCTATTACGGAGGCATGAGGTGTCTCATTTTCCGTAGGGCTCCCCCCTGAGAGCCTTAAAGCCATGCTCTTGACTAACCCCTTGGCCTCGATCCATTTCCTTAACGGGCTCTTATCAACAACCGTTTTTTTGGTAGCCAGGGGGCCTGCTCCCACAGGGTGGGCCAAGTTAGATAGAGCTCTCCCTCTCTTCTTGTAAATTGATTTGGCTTTACCTCTGCGTCTCTGTGAGGGTAGCCTACTCAGAGATTTATCCGTGGATTTATCCGGTTCCTCCTCCGTATCATCCTCACAGTCCTCAAAGGAGTGGTATTCTTCAGCTGGTTCCAGGACTTGTTCCGAGAAAATGTTGTCTGTTATACATGTCACCAGACCGTTATTTTCTTCTATTAAGTGCGTATCTGTGTCTGTTGGGGCCAAGATTATGGAGGTGGCCGTGGGATTCAAAGGTGGTAATTCTCTATGACTATCTGAAGGGCTACCTGAAGTGACCAGTAGTATCATAGGATTAATTATTGAAGGGGGGCTCCCATCTACCACAATTACTTCTTCTGGTATCATAAGCTCGGGATTCCTTAAATTTTCCCGGCTCTCGTTACCCTTGGTCGCGGCAGAAGTAAAGGTAGAAGAAGTAGCCGAGGTAGCCGAGATAGCGAGAGCATCATAGTTAGTGTTAGCCAACAGTGGCACGGTTGGTTGATTAGATGTTACTAGTCCTGGCTTTGCAGGGTTCTCATTTACACCGTTCTGTGTACTAGCTTTAGGTACAGTCCCGCAGTTTACTAGAACAGGGGGGTGCAGGATCGCCTTACCTGTCGCCTTTTTATCAGTCCCTTTCATTGTTGCTGCGCTTGGAGGTGCATTTGAATCTCCTTGGGCTATCACCGCAGCTGCTGCCTTAGCATTTGCTGTTGTAACCATTGTCAAATTCGCCCCCCCCTTCGGAGCTCTATCTTCCGAGGTGACCGGTGCTGTGGCAGCCAGAGGGGTAGGGACTGAAACTGTAGAGATAGGCAAACCGGCTGCCGCTGCCGCTGCTGCAGCCGTTGTAGATGTTTTAGTATTTCTTGTGGTGCGTGGGGGGTGTTTGGGCGACATGGCTCTGTAGTGCCTCCTGCTCAATGGAACAGCTTCGCTCTGTGCCCTGAGTGTGGCCGACAGAACAAACAAGTCGAATCTGGAGCGGGTGAGCCGTGACTCTAGCCAATTCCTGGCCGCTCGCCAGACAGCCGTAGGCAGCCACAGCATCCGTCGCCCAGAAACAGCGCCGGAAAAAAGAGCCGTCCCAAGGGAACTGCAGATGAAGGGAAACTTCCTCTGTGCCGGCCTCTTCCCCTTCCCCACCACGCACGCTACCCCTGGAGTCCTTGCTCCCCGTCCGCGGTCTCCAAAAGTTCAGCCCGTAGGTTTTCACAGCCGTCTTGAAAAGGCTACAGGTGAGAGAGCTGCCGCAATGCCGGTTTGTCCTTCTCTTCGCCACACGCCACGCACACTGAATTTTTCGTTACTCGCTAGCAAACTCTGGGATTCAGCTAGTGGACTGATTTAGATTGTGTGCTGCATATTGAAAGCACTAGTCGTCTGTCGCCAGCCGGCTCCGGTGAGGGTGAGCACTCGAACTGCCGCACAGCAGAGCCCTCACTCCGCCATCTTGGACTCCGCCCCGCTCAAACTTCATATAATAGAATTTCTAGACATCAACAAAAACTCTGCCTCATGTTTAACAGTATGGGATGCTTGTAAGGCAGGCATCCGAGGGTTTACGCAATCTTACGTACTCAGACAGACCTTTGAAAAACGAAAAACTGATGCAGCTTTGACTTCTGATATTGTCGCTGGAGAGATTCAGTTAGCACTAGCATTAAGAAATAACTTACCTACTTTGGAAATCTGCACAAATCTTGCCCAGCTAAAATGTAAAACGAAAGAGAAACTTTTTTTAAAAAAAATAGTACACAGATACATAAATATAAATTTTCGAATTATGAGGGTGGAGACAAAATAGGCAAAATTCTGGCCTTTAAAGTGGCCGAAGATAGAGCAGATACTACGATTACTCAAATAACGGGACTTGACGACAGGAAATACAGTCAACCAAAGGATATTATACAACAGTTCGCTAAATATTATGAAACTTTGTACACCCCTGAAAATATGCCCAGTGGTTCTGCAATCGAGGATTATTTAAGAGAAAACTCAATGAGACAGCTAACTGAGACTGAAATAGCCGCTTTGGCCACAGACACAACGAGAAAGGAATTAGTAGAGGCTATACTATCATTGCCTATAGGGAAAGCAGCAGGGGAAGATACTATCCCACTATAAATATATAAACAATGCTCAGAAGAACTAATACCTTCCCTTTTAGAAGTTATAACATATATTAGCAGGACAGGGCGGGCCCCTAGATCTTGGAATAAAGCTAAAATAATATTCTTTCACAAAAAAGGCAAACCCAAAGAGGAGATGGGTTCATATAGACCCATTTCCCTGATTAATTCAGACGCAAAAATTTTCGCAAAATGCTTGGCCAAAAAACTTGCACCATTAATGCCTAGAATTGTAAACATTCAACAACACGGGTTCATAGCAGGGAGAGACACATCAGCCCACGTCAACACTGCAGTAACTGCATTTGATATAGCTGAGATAGAAGCCACCCCACTCGCTATGATAATGCTTGACGCCGAAAAGGCATTTGACCGGGTGGGTTGGGACTATTTATGGCGAACACTTGGTTTTCTGGGCTTTGAAGGGGGGTTTCTAAACGGGATTCGAGCACTTTACGACAATCCAACGGCATACATTAGTTATGGAGGGCTTACCTCGTCATGTTTTTCAATCTCAAGAGGCACCCGTCAAGGGTGCCCACTATCACCTCTACTATTTGCCCTCTCACTAGAACCGTTCCTAAAGGCCATGGATACCCAACCAGGAATAACATCATTTAAGTCTGGCCTTCATAGCTTAAAAATTACAGCATACGCAGACGACATCGCTATTTATACGTCTGAAATAACTGAGTCTCTAGGTGCTATTAATCTCGAAGCACTTAAATTCGGGACAGTTTCAGGGTATAAATTGAATACACATAAAACCCAAATAATAGCTAACTTTGCTCCCCCCACACCGGTATCAGAAATCTGCAAGGTTGCTACCTATCTCGGAGTTAAAATAACTTCAAATATTAAAGAACTCAACGCTATTAATTATAACGACCTAACAAAAAATACAATCTCTACTCTGAAAAAATTGCATCGACTTCCATTAAATTTAATCGGCAGAATGAATCTGATTAAAATGAAAATAGTACCCAAATACTTATATTTGTTTAGATCAATTCCTCTGATCTTGAATAGATCTTTTTTTAAACAATTAGATGGGATCTTTGGTAACTTTATCTGGGGATATAAGAAGGCTAGAAGATCAATAAAGTTACTGAAAAATCAAACAGGGTCTGGCGGCTTAAATTTCCCTGACTTGAAATTATACTTCTGGGCCTCATATGTAAGATGCATACGGTCATTATTGAACATGGAGGACACATTATTTTACCATCATTTAATGCTAAAAGGAGATTCTAACCAATTCCTGCTTCACATAACAGACCCAAACTACCATAAACGAGTCAAGTTTAAGACCGCACGGGATATAATATAAGAGTATGGAAGGATATTCTTGAATACTGTAAAACCACTATATATCATTCTCAGTTGATTCTATGGAACAACCCTGGTCTACCGAGCTTATTCAGTGATGGAGAATTCCGTAGATGGCAGCTGAAAGGCATAAAGGTTCTGGGTGACTTGTACAACTCTCAAGGCAGGCTAGACTTTTCCACTTTGAAACTTTTATATGATCTCTCTGAAATACACAGGTTTAAATATTTACAAATATATGATTTTTTAGTGCGTAAAAATAAAATCAATAGTGTGTCAAGCGGTGGTATCTGGGATTACTTAGATTCTAGAAAAGAGAAAGCAATTATCAGCTTGACGTATACATTTCTTACAGGTCTCAGACCGAACGACAGCGATCTACTAGCTCAAAAATGGAACTCTAAACTGGGAACTAATTTTACAGGGAAACATATAATACAATCTTACACCAATATCCATAATTCTGTACGGTCATCTAGCTTAAGACTTCAACAATACAGAACCACTTATATGCTCTATTATACGCCGGAAAAATTCTCGAAATGGCTTATAAATAACGCTATGGGAGACAAAACCAAATGTCTGAAATGTGCTAAATATGCGGTCGGCCTGGCGCACATGTTGTTTTCCTGTCCAAAGCTCGTGAAATACTGGGAAGAAGTGGGAAATATAATGGTTGCTAAAAATATCCTTAGCTCTCCGATAATGGTGCCTATGGCACTATTGGGTTTACATCTGACCAATCAACCACGATCGGTGTTAGCATCAATTTTAATCTCATGCGCTAAACTAATACTAGCTAGGGCATGGATTAGCCCTATTATACCTAGTGTTATGGATTGGTGGTATCTAGCTATCGAAATTAAAATAATGGAGGGTACTCTAGCAGAATTAAGAGGTACTAGGTCGCTTAAGAAATTTGAGAAAATTTGGGGTGACTTAGACTGAATTGAATAACGTTAAGACTAATGCCGACTGACAAATTGATCATGTTGCTGTATTTTTTTTTTTTTCTTTTTTTTTTTTCTTTTTATGTTATTGGTTTTATGAATTTCTGTGAATTTTTGTACATTTACGAGACATATTTGATCTTACTAACGACATTTTCTGTATTTAAACAAAACTTTTGTAAAAATTAAGGTCATCTAAATCAAAACACAAAATGATGTGAAACTATTGTGAATTTTGTTGTTCCGTACCAGGTGAAATTGAAATAAAAATATTAAAAAAAAAAAAAAAAAAAGGAATATACGGGAGAATCTTTCTCAATCCTCTTAGGGTGAAGAAGCATGCGGACGTGACCTGATTGATTTGTGGGGCCCAGGTCAGATTTTTATCAACCATTACTCCTAAATTCCTGGCTTTTGAAACTGGTATCCGGGGTGGTCCAGCAGCATTAGGCCACCATAGCTGGCTCCAGATTTGTTCTTTTGCTCCGAATTCCAGGACTTCTGTTTTGGCCGCGTTTAATTTTAGAAAATTCACATTCATCCAACTCATCAGGGATGAAATGCAGTTACAGAAATCCATGGCCCGGGTGTCTGCTGACTCAGCTACAGAAACTATAAGCTGCATATCGTCAGCATAGGACACCAACTTGAGGTCATGGCTCTTTATCATCCTGGCCAATGGAGCCACATATATGTTGAATAATGTTGGCGATAAGGCTGATCCCTGTGGGACTCCACCCGGCAGGGTAAACTCTTCTGATCTTAGGCCATTCCAAAACATCATTTGTTTCCTGTCTGACAGAAAGGATGATAATAGAGAGAGTGCTGTGCCCCTGACACCAGCCTCCTGCAGCCTTTGATTAAGCACGGTATGATTTACCGTGTCAAAGGCTGCTGTTAGGTCAAGCAGGACTAATATAGCCCTTCCCCCTTCTACTGTTACCTTGCGTATTTCTTCTATTGCCATATTTAGAGCAGTCTCCGTCGAATGTTTGGCGCCGAAACCATGCTGAGTGGTATCTAACAGATTGTTTGTTTCCAAGAATGACATTAATTCCAAGTTCATTGCTTTTTCCAATACTTTCGCGGCAAATGGCAGACAGGAGATGGGTCTATAGTTCATCTCAACCTGTGGGTCCATTTTAGGTTTTTTCAAAAGTGGACATATACATGCTTTTTTCCATACCTTAGGGAAAAAAAACGTCAGACAGAATTTTATTGATTAGTGGAGATGAGGCAGAGCTGATAACTTTTGATGCCATATGCACTATGTGTGGGGGACAACGATCCAGAGGGGAGCCAGATTTAATGCTTAAAACCAATTCCTCTACCCTTTTTTCTGAAATTGGGGAGAATGATAGCAAGCCTTCATGTTCCATCCTAGATTCTGATTGCACTACATTTATTTGTCCTATGTTATGTATTGATTTTTCTAGGCTATGGTACACTGCTTGCACTTTATTTTTGTTCTGGCGTGAACATTATGTCACATGGACATCTCATCAGTGCCTTGACCGTTTGAAATAGTTCTTTAGATGAGTTTGCAGCTTCTTGAATTTTAATCGTATAATATGCAGCCTTTGCCTGTATTATTGTGGCCTTATATTCTTCAAGGACAGCGCAATATTCCTTTTTATGATCAGTATTATATTGAGATCTCCAAAGTCGCTCCTTTTGTCTGCATTTGATCTTTATCAGTTTTAAGTTGGGTGAATACCATGGCGATGAAACCTTTTTAATTATAGATTTCTTGGTTACCTCAGGTGCCACCTTGTCTGCTGCTGTGTTTAGCCAATTATAGAAATCCTCAATGGATTGGTTTAAGTCATTAGACATTTCTGGTCCTTTTGTGAGTGCTGATATAACTTGTGATTCATCTATTGATTTCCATATCCTGTATTTATTATCTAGGGGCCGAGAAATACGTCTTCTAGTAGATATTGTTGTTGGTATATCGAAATAAACAGCAAAATGATCAGTCCACGGCAACATACAGATTTTCCTAATTGATATGCCAGAGTTGTTGGTACATATCCTGTCCAGCGTGTGTCCTGCAATATGAGTAGGTTCATTGATAATCTGGATAAAATCAAGGCTGGCTAACTTGTCTAGTAAGCAATTTGTGTCAGGATTGCTTTTGTCTTCCAAATGGAAGTTAAAATCCCCCAGGATTGCGAAGTGCTCAGTGTCTAAACAGGCTTTCATATAATTAAAAATAGCTTTTAAGAAGCCTGCTTTGGGTCCAGGTGGTCTATAGATTAACAAGAACAACATGAACAACATGAACAACATGAACACTCTTTCGTTATACAACCATATCAATTCAGAACGAAGAGTAAATGAAGACATGTGTACATTTGAAATGTTTATTTTCTAATGCAGTGTTCTCAAGCGCAGTATCTTAGCTAATACAAGCAAACATATTATAAGAAACAAAGTAATCAGCATAGTTACTAGTCCATAGAATACAAAGGGAGAAAGTATGTTAAAATGCTAGAGGGAAGAAGGCTAAATAGCATCTAAATCTTTCCCTCCTATGCTAGTATATTATATTATATATAAGAAGGTCTCTTTGGGTTTTAGCAGGGCGGCCCCATACCTCTGATCCTAGTGGAAAGGGATCACATCATCTTCCACCAGCTCTCTGCATGCGAAGCATCATCAAGTGTGTGTGTATGCTCTGTGCAGTAAAATATAAAACGCGCGTAGAGCCAAAGTTGGCCGCAGCTGCATGTATGTTATGCCTAGAACGTGTGAAGATCAGACCTCACAACAACCACTGTGTTGAAATATCCTTGAAGGCCTCGGCACTGACTGTACAGACATAGCTTACCAAGCAAAGCTCATACAATAGCAAAACATTTTATTCTCGTGTGAAGCAAAACATGCTACTAGGCTCAAAGCTCTAATAACAATATGTGCCTTGTGCAGAAGCAGCAGAAAGTTAAAATGGTGTTTAAACTCCTAATAAGCTCATGCTAACTCACAGTGTGAAGGCAAGGCATATCTATATGACAGTAGTTCATATATTTTTCTTGTTTATTTTGCCTTCAAGATTAATGAAGTTTATGTTTTTGGGTAAATGCAGCACTTGAACCCTTGTTAGGATTCCAGTATTTATTCTGCCCCAGGTTCTGGTAATAGGGCTGCCTCTGTTTGTTGTAGTTTTATTATTATACTTTTGAAGCATGTCATTGATTTACAAAGTGTTCTGTGACCAATTGTTTGCCTTTTGGGTCTTCTTTTAATTTATTTTTCATTAAAAAATGTGTGCCTATTATTTCCCTTCTTTGGGGCACGAAAAGAGTTAGGAATGCTCTGGAAGTGACTTAACGAGTCACTGAGCCAATGAACTGAAGCTGTACATCAGTGAAAAGGGCTGACAACACTGAAAACAGTGTGATAGTGTTTCTTTCTAGAGGGTATACGCTCTGGTAGTTTGGGCTCAACTGTTCTTCTTTGTGTAGGATCTAGGCTAGCTTTCTTATTGCTCTTCTCTGTCTGGATGGGCATACTGGGTAACGAAATGGACTGGAATGCAGCCCAAGTGATTACAGCATTGGCTGGGGTTAATGCAAACATTTCATCATTCACTTTTCTTTGTTTTTCTAAAGACGTCTCCCTCGCAGGATCTTGCTTGGTTGAGACAGGCAAAAAAAGGGCTATGTGTCCTGGCTTCTGGTAGGAGGAAGAGACATACTACAGAACCTTTCTACCAGGGGAGTTTGGGAAATTGAAATATCATGCTATGGTGTTCCTGGGTAGGTGGATGTGCATAGTCTGTGCCTATAGAATACATTTTGATAGCGGGGACTTGACAGTGAGGTTGTACTTGGGAAAGAGCACCTGTTCCTTATAACTAAGAGAGTAGAGATTGAGTGGGTAGAGCCAGGAACCAAGGATCATGGCGGCATGCTTCTAGAGCTCCCGGCTCAGAGGGCCCTGGTTGTGGGGTAATTGCCTACCCGTAGCAGGACATGGCTTGGGGTCCACCCTCGACCTCTGGCCACATGACCTAATGTCTCCAAGGGACTGCTTACCCAGCAGCGGAGATACTTTTTAAAAACCTCAATTGCTGAGACTCCTGGGACTGTGAGGAGTAGTAGAGCCCTAAGCCATTTAGCCCTAAGCCATTTTGACTCCACCTCAGCGATACTCCCACTGCCCCATGCACCTGATGCACTCTGGACGGAGGCCAGCATCCAACCATTGCTGGTGGCCCACCAGTACTACTCCCTTGCCCTCCAGGTCAGAACGGGGCCTCGGAGGCAGAGCATCAGGAGTGGTGCAGCTTTACCTATATGGGGCCTTAATTTCATTAACTACTGTCACAAGCAGGCATGAGGTGGGGAGGCTGTGACCTAATCCATCCATGGCATGTCAGCTCTCCCTGTAATTGTCATTGCAGGAAGAGCACCACAGCAGGTGGGAACTCATCCTGCTGGACATAGACAGAGGACTGCTGTAAGGATGTGCATGGTGGTCCACTTGGGTGAGGACACTGTGAATCACCATTCAATTCTGATACTGTCAATTTCTTTCTAGTGTAAGTGAACTCTTCGTCCGTCAACGCAGACTGAAACTAGTTTGCCCACTGTTCTTAACAAACAGCCGCCAGCCATGAACCGGGGACAACAAACCCTCTGTCCACTGGCTGTGGAGTGGGGGCTACAATGTGAGAGGTTGAGGCAGCCAGCGTGAGTGAAGGCAACAGGAATTTCCCTCCTCTATGGACAGTGACAGTTGCACCTTGGAGTGCATCACCTATATTGATTCCGCTATTGACTGGTACCATGCAAATTTTTTCTTCTTCCTAGGCATTCCTTCTTCTCCAAGAGGGGCCTCATTGAATTACCTTGTGCATAACAAGTCACTAAAGTGAATGGGGGACCGTGGCTTCAGCATTCCTTCAGCACTGGCCTTGGACCACCAGCTGGGTGCTCGAGTGGCACCTCATCTAACTAGGGGCCAGATGTAGGTAGCGAAATACCGGTCGGTAACGGCCGAATTCGGCCGTTACCGACCGGTAAATGGCAATTGAGATGTAGGGGGCATATGTTGACAGAATCGGTAAATTTACCGTTCGGTAAATTTACCGATCGGTATTTTTACCGATTCGGTAAATATACCGGTCGGTAAATTTACCGACCGGTATATTTACAGAATCGGTAAAATTGATATGTAGGTGGGACTCTTCAGAGTCCCACAAGGCCTACAAAATCGGTATTTTACCATCAAATTCAATTTGATGGTAAAATACCGATTCAGGTGTGCATGCACATGTGTGCCATATGACAGGCAGACCTGCCCTTAGGGCAGGTATGCCTGCCACATGGCCCCCGAACCATTTTTGGGGGTGCTAGAGGGTGTCAAAGTGACACCCCCTGCACCCTTGTCAAATTCGGTATTTACCGATTCGGTAAATACCGACCGGTAATGCCCCATTCATTCCTATGGGCTTCAAAGCCCATAGGAATGAATGGGGCATTACCGGTCGGTATTTACCGAATCGGTAAATACCGACTTTTAAAGATTCGGTAAATCCACATCTGGATTTACCTACATCTCGGTACTTCATATTTACCGACTCTTAAATACCGAATCGGTAAAATTCGGTATTTAAGAGTCGGTAAATATGATTTACCTACATCTGGCCCTAGGGCTCTTATCAAAACATCGCGCTGAAGCTCTGAGAAATTGTTGCATTTGCTGCACATACGTGTAGTGCTCTGGAGCTATCCCAGTCGCTACCTGCTTCATTTGCGAACTTTGCCCTGGCGACAGCCTGTGAGGCCCTCTGTGCATGAGCTTTGTGGTGCGGTGCCTGTTGTGAGACTCCTGCAACGGGCCCCTCATACTGAAGGTGACACACACACGTTGGAGTGGGAGAGTATCAGTGTGCGGTCTGGACTATGGCTGGCAGCCTGAGGTGGCTGCGACCTGCCGGCTGTGAACCATTACGTCACCTTGCACTGGGGCTACATATGTTGTTACATGTTGAAGGCACTGTCGAGCCACCCCGCTGGGGGACAGCGTGTACACAGGCATTGGGTACGCACAACCTAGCTACACCCTTGCGTCGTCATGGGCAAACCAGATACCAGGCAACCGAAGTTTAATTTTGAGGCTGCGAAGCGAGGTGCCCGAAACTTGCAGGATGACCAGGACCTCGGCAGGACAGATAAGGCCCAGGGGGGTGCTACCCCACAGGCTGCTGATGTACAGAGTATCCTACAAGAGGTCAGACAAGGGTTTGCCACCATTGTGGACAAGGTGGACAGAATATCGTCACGTTTGGACTCCATTGTACATAAGTTAGATGGGCATGAGGATCGTATAAAGGAAGCGAAGCAGCGCATCTCGAACACCGAGGACACAACAACCAGAAAAACAACTCAGCTTGCCCACATGGATAAACTCCTGAAACGTATTGCTGCAAAGAATGAGGACTTAGAATCGCACAGTGGGTGCAATAATATTTGCATACTAGGAATTCCTGAATCGACCAACACTGGAAAAATGGAAGAATACGTCGAGAAACTGTTGTTGTCTGGAATCGGAGCTGCGTCCTTCTCCAGCAAGTTCATTATAGAACGGGCCCACTGAACCCTTGGGCCGTGCCCGCCGCCCGGCAGCACTCCACGTCCTATAATAGCGAGACTTTTGAACTATAGGGACCGGGACGTGACCCTACGAGCAGCGAGAAGTAAACAGACCCTGTCATATGACGGGAACACGTTCTCCATCTACCCGGATTTTACGCCCATAGTTCAGGAAGAGAGGCGCAAGTTTATGGACGTTAAAAATAAGCTGCAGAAGGCACAAATTGACTATGCGCTATTATACCCGGCGCGTCTCAGGGTTACTCATCAGGGCAAGCAACGGTTTTTCACCAAGCCGCAACAGGTGGAGGAATTCCTCAAGCATGTAAGGCGTTCGAATCGCACAGAGGGAGGCATGGCGGCATCACAACAGTCTTCGTTGATGGGAGCAGAAGATGATTCGCAATGATACAGTCCTTGCTGCTCATAGCTACTCTAATTATGATTCGAGACATGATGGTCGTTTGGTAGTAGGTTCTACTTCAAGGGGCACATAAACTATTCGGATGATGGGCCACTTTGAGCTATTTCTATTGTGCACCGGGCACCCTCTGCCCTCAAGAGCCCGGTTGTACCATCTGCGGCTGGCTCTATGGGCGAGAGGTATCTGTGTTGCCGCCTAGAGATGGCCCCCAATGGGTATCCCCAAGATTGTCCACTACATACTACTTGCAGGGACTGTGGTGCTATTTTTGTTTAGTTTGGGGTGGGGGAGGGCGGGTGCGTGAACATTTCTAGCAAGTTGGGGCTGCTTCAGTGGGTGGGGGTGGGAGAGCGGGGGGTATGTTTTGTTTACTGTATGACACTCACACACCAGGATTCTATCCTCTATAGTTCAGTGAGGACAACAGGCGAGTTAGTGGTTGAGCATCCCAAGCAAACTAAGGTATTTCCCTGTGCTAGAGTACATGGTTTGAACTGCATTCTTTGGATACAGTGCAGGTTGATAGCAGATGTCCAGAAGTATGACTGATATAGATTCTAAGAAACTGAATGTTATCACGTGGAATGTTAAGGGCTTTGAAGCCCCGAGGAAGAAAAGACATATATTAGCTTATTTGGACTAGCATTGAGCGCACATAGCTATGTTACAGGAAACACTTTTCACTCCTCAGAAACCAAACAACTTTGCAAATAAATGGGCGGAGCACAGAATCTTTTCCTCTTATTCCTCTTATTCCAGGGGGGCGGCAATCCTTATAAAAAAACAGGTACCCTTCCACCTAGTGGTAGCCACATGGTTCTCGCAGGGACGATATTGCCTGGCATGGGGGTGGCTGGGGTCTGTCTTCGTCACTCTAGCCTGTTGCTATGGGCCAAATGTAGATGACCCAGACTTTTACACCTCATTATGGGCCAAGATATTTGATGTAGGCTCCAGTCACATTATTTGGGGTGGAGATTTTAATGTTACATACAACCCAACCTTGGATAGGTCACACCCTGCCCCTCACCACTATACCAAGGTGCGGACAAATATACAAGATACTATAACATCCTATCAACTGATTGATGCTTGGAGACATGCCTACCCACTCGCACATGAGGGAACAGATTACACAGCACAGGAAGCGTCATGGGCACGACTAGACTATTAGTTTTTGTCCCGAGGGTTGGGCCCTGCAATATTCCAAGTACAGCACCTGGCCAGAACTTACTCTGATCACGCCCCAGTAAAACTCACACTATCCTCCTCGGAATTCGGCACACCGCGCAGCACTTCGTGACTTCATGCTTCTATTTTGCTAGACACGACGGTCTTTCAGGAAGAGCTGCGGAAAGAACTATAGGATTTCTTTGCTCGAAATAAAGGGTCGGTGGACAGTGAAAAAACAATTTGGGAGGCATTCAAGGTCACACTCCGCGGGTTCTGCACAATGAAGGGGTCAGGTGTACCTAAAGACATAACTATCTCTTTATGCAAGTTGAAGGGAGAGCTTAAATCACTGGAAGCAGAATTGGCCGCAGGCCCGAATAGGTCCGCCCAACTTAAGTTTAGGGAGACACTCACGGATTATATGGACACAGCACAGAGGGAAACACGGTTTCGGGGTAAATTCTGGGTGGCCCGATGTTACGGAGAGGGAGAGCGACCAGGTCGGGCACTGGCACATACAATTAGGAAACCTCGTTACTCTAGCTATGTATTGGAACTTGAAGACCTAGACGGGATGGTCTACTGTGACACTGCCATCATCCTCAGTGCCTTTACTCGCCATTACAATCACCTCTACACTACCAGTAGGAAGGACGACCTGGATCTAGAGAACTATTTGGGAGATGTGGCACTAGGTTGGTTGAGCGATGTGCAATGGAAGTTCTTTTGTGCCCCATTTGAGTTGGACGAGGTCAGGGACACCATTATGAGCATTTTTAAAAAACATATATAGATCTAATGGCCCCCATTTTACGCGAGGTGTGTGAAGAATCGCTGGAGGTTGGCTGCCTTCCTGCATCCATGAGGGAGGCTCTTATCATTTCGCTATTGAAGCCAGGGAAGTTGCCCCGGCAATGCGACTCCTATAGGCCGCTCTCCCTCCTTAACTAGTTGCTACTCGATTGAGCCTGTTGATGGTAATCTGATCTTCCCTGATTAGTCGTGCTTCGTGCCCGGGAGGGCCACCTCCCATAATTTGAGAACACTTGTTGATATTCTAAATAATGTCTCACCCGACTTGTTCCAGGCTGCTGTATTTTTGGATGCCACTAAGGCTTTTGATTCAATTGGGTGGGACTACATCTTTGGGGTAATGCTGCGAATGGGTTTCCCACCCCTCTTCCTTTCATGGATTAGGCTATTATACCAACTGCCGGTTGCTAAAGTGCTCATTAATGGCTGCACATCCCAGGCATTCCAAATTACCAACGGTACCCGACAGGGGTGCCCGCTTTCCCCCTTATTTTTTGCTCTTGCAGTGGAGCCATTAGCGGCGAAGCTGCGGCAACACCACAATGATAAGGCTCTACGTTGTAATATGTGGGAAATACTCATATCCCTATACGGCGATGATATCACTCTATACAACTGGGATCTGCAACAAAATTTGAATCCGATCCTCAGGGAATTTATTGTTTTTGGGAAACTGTCAGGGATCCAAATTAACTGGGGGAAGTCTTGCATTCTCCCTTTGACGACTGCAACAGTTTGCTTTCCGCTGGATTATCCCTTAGGGTGGTGTGATGAGGAATTGCGGTATTTAGGAATCCGTGTGACCAGGCATAGAGGGGAGCTGATGAGCTTAAATTATGGCACTGCAATGACCGCATAGCGGAATGTGTCACCCGCTGGAATGCTTTAACCCTCTCCATGGCGGGCCGGGCATCCTTAATTAAAATGGTGGTACTTCCTCAATTGCTCTATCTATTTTGAAATATTCCGTATTATCCAGGGGCTTTTTTTAAGACACTCAGATCAGAGCTGACGCAACTTGTATGGGGGGTAAGCAACCGAGATTGCAATGGAATGTACTTGTTAGACCGTATTCACAGGGAGGGTTTGGAGTACCAAATTTCAAACTATACTACATTAGCGCACAAGCCCATTATGCATGGTTTTGGGTGAAACAGCCACGGTACATGCCACAGGTTGTGGCGGAACACTGGCTTGCACACCCCATTCCAATAGACGGAGCACTATTTGACTCGATTAACTCTAGAGACAAGATGCCGACCACCCTTACATGTACAATTGCAGCAGGGCAACGCGTAGGGCGCATGTTGAATGCTCCCATACTATATTCTCCATTATTACCTCTCACTTATCATCCGGGTATGCCCCTTTTCCAAGAAACAATATTTCACAACTATAGAAAGCGCACCCGCATTAGTACCTGGGGGACTTCTACCATAATAGCCACTTCCGCACGGCTGAACATGTTTTTCAGGGCCTGCAACAAACCCCGCTTGACGTTTTTCTATACATTCACCTTAGACAGGGGATCTGGTCTCTCACCCCAGACTTCCCAGCGGAGCCTCAGGTGCTAGCACCACTACAGCTGATACCTAGAAGTACGATGGCTAAGCGCCTTGTCTCCCTGATATATCGGGTAGTGCACACGCAGAGGGAGCTGCCAGCTACGCTATCCCGCACACGATGGACTGAGGAGCTGGGTTTTGCCCTGAGAGATGACCTTTGGAAATACTGCTGCTCGCAGACTAAGCGGGTCTCGGCCAGCAGCAGGCTTCACATAATACACTCTAAGTTCCTTCATTGATTATATTACACCCAGCCAAGATGCACAGATACCATCTGAGAGACTCAGACAAATGTGACAGATGTCGAGCTCCTGGAGCAGATTTTCTCCATTTGGCTTGGGAATGCCCGGGTGTGAATGAATTTTGGGGGCACGTCTTTGTTTCTCTGGCACTGATGACGAATACACATTTGGAGCCCACACCATTGATGGCCCTGCTCGGCTACGTCAAACCAATACAGGCGGAACATTGTAAGTATGTCGACCTTGCACTACTCATGGCTAAGAGGCGAGTGGCCTGCCAGTGGGGCAGGGGACGGGCACCCAAATTTAAGGGCTGGATTGACAATTTGGTGGTTTGCCAAGAATGACTCACCACGTACGCTGAACTGCTACCTAGTGCCTCTAGGCCCAGGGACATCTGGGCCCCCTTAACATGTTACCTACTATCACACCCACGTGGGACTTCAACGTCCAACACAGAAATACCTACGCACTAGCAGGCCTGGAGTGTACACAAACAGTGGGAGGGACCTCCACTGTGAGCAATAGAGATGCCACCTGTGAACTAAACAATTTGCATTCTAGTATGGGTTACATTAACGTATGAACAAGCACTGACACGAAAATGCTGTAATGGAAACATAACCTAACGAAGAAATATGCCAATACTGATAAAGTCATTTAGCACACCTCATGGCATCCAAAAAAGAAAAGAAATTCGAAAATAGGAATTGCTATTTAATAGCTAATTATTTTAATCAATTTTGAAAATTCCAAACATGATACTTAGTACATTAAAGATTGAAAAATTGCAGACGCAAAAATGAGAAATAGAAAACAATAAGGTAAAATCTCAATCACCACTTCAATAGTCACACATATCACAGTCATCCCACTCACATTCACATTCAGACATTCAAACAGAAAATGCAGAAATAATTCCCACAATCTTGGTAGAGCAATATACCAGTAGGGGAAGTATAAACAGTCTGCTCTAATTTCAACAGAAGTTACACAAGTAATTTCGGTCGGTAACCAACTAAAATGGTTTTGTCACGGTCAGTTCTATTCAAAACACAATTTTAGTGAAAATAATATACAAAAAATTCAAGTGCGAAGCAAGTTAGCACAAGAACAACAAAAGCAGACTGGAGAAGGGAGGCCTCCCTTCTCCAGAGGACCGAAATTACTTGTGTAACTTTTGTTGAAATTAGAGCAGACTGTTTATACTTCCCCTACTGGTATATTGCTCTACCAAGATTGTGGGAATTATTTCTGCATTTTCTCTTTGAATGTCTGAATGTGAATGTGAGTGGGATGACTGTGATATGTGTGACTATTGAAGTGGTGATTGAGATTTTACCTTATTGTGTTCTATTTCTCATCTTTGCGTCTGCAATTTTTCAATCTTTAATGTACTAAGTAACATGTTTGGAATTTTCAAGTTTCAAAATTGATTAAAATAATTAGCTATTAAATATCAATTCCCATTTTCGAATTTCTTTTCTTTTTTGGATGCCATGAGGTGTGCTAAATGACTTTATCAGTATTGGCATATTTCTTTGTTAGGTTGTTTGATAGGCTCAGCCTTACTGATTAGAGCTAGCCCTTTTTTGTTAGTACTAGTAATGGAAACATAGCCTGTTTATGAAACTGTTGTGTACTGCTCTGATGCAATATCTTTTGTCTCTTGATGTTCCGCTGATATAATGATATGCTGTGATATGTTACGTGATATGGACTAATGCTATGAGTACCGGAGATGCAAACAAGCTGATTATGTACTAATCACTGTTTGAAATGATGCTCTTGATGTTTTTTTGTGTGGTTGAAAAACAATAAATAGAACTTTAAAAAACAAAATAGAATTCCATGAGCTCAGTTAACGATGCAGTCTCTAAAATGGCTACAGAATTCCAATCACCCAAATTAGATATCACCCCCCATGCATCATCAGCTGGATGCAACAGAGACATGACTAAAGGACATGGAGAAGCGTGTCAACCCCACCCCAGAGTGGTCCTTGTTGACATGGATGCTAAAAAGGAAACTGAACGACTTGGAAGAAAGGAGCCGGTGAGATATTATGCGAAAAATAGAAGGGACAAACATGATCACTTTTCTCTGTGACCTTCTGCCACAACTGGAATTGTCATCTGTTCTACCATTGGAGAGTCAGAGGGCACACAGGGTTCATGTATCTCCTCCTCTCCCTCGTAGAGACATCAACCAATATTCGTGGGCCTCCTGTGACACCAATAAGCGTGGCAGATTATTTCAGCAATGAAGAAACATGGCCCATTGTAATGTAAGAATCACTAAATCGTCATCTCAGCTGACTTCTACCATGAATCCAACTGTGTGGAAATGGCACGTGGTTTTGTGGCCATGTCTCAAAAATAGTGGCATACATTATGATCTTTTGGTATCTGGCTGTGATGCTGATTACTGCAGAGCACATGTCTCAGGACTATGATAACCCTGAAGAAATGGGGACATTTTGGATGCACTGGATATTAGTGATATGAATATTGAAGAACTCCCTGAGAAATGAACACCACCTGCCAAGGCAAGAGAGGATTGGTCGGCTGAAAATTAGGAGGAGAGAGTCACACAATGCTGGTCCTCAGAAGGGGGAAACACACAACTAAGGGACATGGTGCTCCAAGAGACAAATGGTCTCCATTTAAAGTTTAACAATTAACAAATAGTTTGTTTAAAGAATTGGTTGTAGCCGCTGATCTCCTGGTTCTCGCTTAACATTACAAGGCACTACTCCTGCTGTCCACCAATGACACACAGTTCTTCTGATTGGCGATTTGATGGGTCTTGCTGATTTAATGTATTGGACCTGCCCTGAGAAGTGCGTCCACTGCCATCTGGGTTATGCATCCATAACGTATTCTCTATTATTTGGATATATGAATGTGGCAATTTTATATGCACTTGAAACAATACTAAGGTCCTTGGTTTGGAGTACTCATTAGACACCAAAATATCCCCCTGCAGGACTAGTTCTGATTAAATGATCTGATGACTTACAGACCAGGGCCCTCAGTCGCTGGTAGGCCATTATGCTTTGCCCCAGAGATACAGAAATACTTGTTCAAGCTCTCCAGAACTGGGAGAAGAGACGGCAGTTTTACACATGCACCTCTGTGTCACAGTGTCCTATTAGTACCCTACTGGAGACCTCTGACACAATCCCATAGACAGTTTTCAGATTGACTTTTGCACCCCCCTCTCTGACCCCTGGATTTCATTGAACACTTTATTTTTCTTGGTGCTCTTTCCATTTCAGTCTTTAAAAAAGCATTTGCAATGCAATAGGTCTTGCATTATTAGAGTTTGAACTATTGGCATTGTAAATGACAATGCCTTTTATTCATTTGCATTGGTGCATAAACATGCACTTTGTACTTATGGTCCATGCTTATGAGAAGCAAGGCTGGCAGTCTTTTTTACTGCCAGCCTTGCTCATCATAAGCAAGGACTATACGTTCAAAGTGCGTGTTTATGCACCAATTGCAGGTTTTAAAAACAAATGAATACAAGTCATTGTCATTTACAATGCTAATAGCTCAAACTTTAATAATGCGAGACCTATTGCATTGTAAATGCTTGTTAATAAAAAATTTATTTTATTATTGTGACAGAAGCAAGGGTGTGTGCTCCGGATCCACGTCACAAAGCCAAAAGGTTATGGGCACCAAATCGGAACGGTCCTAACCTAGGAACCCACGGTGATTGACCACCCTTTCAGCAAATCAGAATAAGCCCATCTGACAGGTCCACTCTAATTTCCTGCTGGAAGGAAATCAGAACAAACCATACACAAACTCCCCATGACTTGCACTGGGCACACTGCAAAATTACCAGCAGCCACACACATCTGTTTTTTAGTCCATTGCAATCCTAGCAGATCCTCAAAATTGATCTGCGCCATGGACAAAAACATGACACAACAAAAGAAAAACACCCAAAATAATGAAAATTGCACAAGGAACTTGGGTTAAACATTATGCACATGCTTCAACATCAGGAAATTGTGCTTCAGTCCGACATCCCAAGATCTACATGCAGGTAGCTCAGTGAGTAAACACTCGTGGCTGAATTGGAAGTTAATAGTTGCTCACAAATTTAAATACTATGGGCATCATTCAAGCAGAGCTCTCTAGACGAATGTGATCAGTTCGGCTCTTCAAGCATGTCTTGCCCGTCAATGAACCACAGTGAACAGGTGGTAACAAAATTGAATACCGGCAAAAGTAGACTCGGTCTTCTAGGCATCCAATGTTGGTTAAAAGTGTGATACTGAATTAAGGAAAAGCAACATGTTAATTACTCTGCTGACAATCACTAAAACTGTGACATGAAACATAATTAGAAAAAAAACTATTGCTAATAAAATGGTCGTTATTGCTCTCTACCGAATGAAACAGCTGGCAGTCAAGAGTATTTACTATTTCAATATTCTCCTTTCATACGGCCTTACTAAATCTAGACAACTTTCTTCCAGGAAACCTTTTTTGTTGTGAGAACATTTGTTTATTTGACTCCACCACAGTCAAAAATGGGTGTGGGCATAGGGAGCAGAAGAATCAAAAAAAAAAAACCCACAAAGACGCGAGTTTCAATAACACGAGAAGCCGGCTGTGTAAGTGGTGGAGTGCGGGAGAAGTCTCGAGTTTATGCTGGTAGGAGCATGCAGTATATTTTGGTGAAGTGAGGGGGCGCGCACCCAAAAGCTAGTAACTGTAACTGGCGCGTGACCTCACTGCAGATCCCTAATCAAACCTCCAGGCAAATCAATAATGTTATACGTCTCCCTGAGAGAATGCTGCGCTCCTGGGCCCGTGTGCCAGGGTCACAAGATAAAAACCTTGCTAGTGCTAATTAAATAAAACCGCCTGGCTTCTTCTGTTACGTGTCCAACGAGAGTGTACCTCAATGTTTCCTGGAAAAGCAGTCCGTATGTAAGGAACCGAAGCCAACCTTTAACAGAAACATAACAAGGAAAAACAAGAGCAGTGAAGGTATCACCGCCGCCGGCCCGATTCGGCCCGAAAACCGGAAGTTCGGGAGCGTCACGCCTGTCGTGGGGTGGGACTTCTGCCTTCTGCAGGAAGCCCACGGAGTGGCTGGCTGAGAGGAACAGTGGTGATGCGGGCTCCCATGCCTGAGGGAGAGCCCCGGGGTGGCTGCAGAAGTAAGGAGGGTCAGAAGTGGTGGCTGAGGCCGCCAATGCAAGTGCGAGGCTCCCATGAGTGAGGGAAGCCCCGCGTGCGCCAGGTCATACAAAGCATAGGAGATGAGACCAGGGGAGTTCTGAGGCTGACGGAGCCTGTAGCAGCGACACAAGAGCCCGGTGAGTGGGGTTTAGTTGTACCGTGGGGCTGGTGCGTGTGTTTATTTTTTAGTGATTGCATACGCGGGCTCTGGCTGGGGGTTGTCTTTTAGTGATTGCATATGCGTGCACTGGCAGGGGGCAGCTGCTTACGCGTGCACTGGCTGGGGTTTTTTTATTAGTGATTCATATGCGTGCACTGGCTGGGGACGGCTGCTACGTGTGTGTGTGCACGTTCAAGTTAACTTGAGCCTAATTAACGTGGTGCCAAGCACCAGCGTACACGTGCGTATCTCATACATTACATGCAAGCACGACTTCACAAGCTCATACACCTGTGCAAATCGCCAAAAGCCCTGCTCATACCCATCTCCTGTCCCACTTCCAAGGCAAGTCCAGAACAATAAGCCTCGCTGGCGACAGCGATTCGCGCTGTGTACGCCAGTCTCGACCTAAAAAGGATAACAATGATATCCCTGCTTACACTTATTTAAATTAATGAAACCTTTACTGCATCTAGCAGATTAGTGACTTTGATACATGTGGTGGGCGACTACCCATCCCAATTCAGAATTTCCTTTTTTACAGCCAGGAAATGTACATATTGTGACACAGTTATTATAATTGTTCATGTTTCTCTGCCACTTATGTAAAATTGTCAATTTGCCAATAAACTGACACTTCTGAAATTCAAAATGACTACATTCATCATACATGTTTAAACCATGTGTTGAAAGCCAGAGAGAGATTTCATTTATTGCATTAATCAGTAAATACAAGTTCTGAATCCCAGGATTGAATATTGTAATTTCCCTGCCAATTGCAGCATTGTGTAAAAAGTAACTATGTAGGTCTTACCTTACCTGGACTCTGTCTGCTGTGAGTCCTAGCCCCAGTTGGAGCCCCTCCCGTCCTGGACCCCCGAAAGTGTGGATAAAGATACTCTGCCAGCCCTGATGTGGGCTTCACCAGAACTGAGGTCGTGAGATACAAACTTGACACAGCACCTTGCATTTTCTCATCGAAACCACCGCAGGGTGACACAGCCTTGATGCAAGCCCACATGGTAGCCCTCACAGCTCATCACATCTGCTGTGGCGTGGCACATCCTCGATGCAAGCCCAAATCGCAGCCCTCACAGGCGCATCCTTGATGCTAACCTTGCATTGTTCCTCTAGACCTCCACTGCGGGTGCAACACTCCTCGTCTAGATCTTAAGGTGTATGTCTCAGCTGGCCTTACTTCGTATTTCGTATTTCATAAACTTTTATTCGATTATAGAATCATATAATCATAAAAAGAACATTTTTAAAAAAAAGGAGAAAAAAAAATAATTTTTTTTTTAACTTAAATCAGAAAATAAAAACAGTATGGAGATAAGATCACAAAGATGGAGTTTCGGGATGGTAATGTAGTCTCTCTAAATTGAAAATAATACAAGTTTAGTTAGAAACTTTGCGACGTGTTAATATAACTACTTTAAGAAAGGTCGCTATCAGTTTCGCTTCTTGTGGGGATTTCAGGGATTGTAAATGGGAAAGTGCTGGATACGATTGTCTAAGTCCATTGGATCGGAGGATAGGAATGATCCATGTTTTTCTTGCTGATCTGTAATATTTACAAAAAAGGACTACATGGATCGTGGATTGTGCAGAAACTCCATCGCAGGGACAGCTCATCAGATTACGGGACCAGTTCTTCGTTTCCGGAAATGAGACCAGTCGGTAAAAAAGATCAAACCGGAGCCTTGTAATTAGGAGCTTTTCATAATTCGATAAGAGATATGTCAAATAGGGCTGAATGAGTTTCCCTGTCTGCAGTTTACAGATTTTTTCATTTTGTATTTTAGTGATCTCTGCTTGGTTTCGAAGTTCCCTTAGATGGCCCATACATATTTGTTTCAACTGTTTCTTCGAGATGTCTTCAATTGAGGGTGGTTCAAGGAAATAATGCTCACAGTCAAGATCTACAAAGAATGTATAGATATAATTCAGCCACGGAATTTTCCGCCAGTGCGCTAGGTCAAGACAGTCGGAAATAAGGGAACGGGTAATGTGACTTTCAGGATTACACCATATTCGCTGCCACAATAAGATGGGCTGGCTTCGTATGGTGTCGACAATATATTCCATCCCAAGCTCCCGATGCGAGGCTAAAATCGGGGAACTTTGGGGGAGAGATAGGATGTATTTAATAAAGTCGTTTTCGGTGACCTGGAATTGATCAATACATCCATAGCCCCAGATACCTGCTCCATAGGTAGCCACACTGTGGCATTTTGCATAGTATATAGTTAGCAATTCCGCTGGGGCTGGTTTGCCTAGTTTTCTTGAAAAAGCGGTTAGTGCTGAGGTAGCGCGGCGAAAATTAAGATTTCTAGCTTCCACTGCCTTGCGCCAGGTCATTGTGTCGTCCACTAGGATGCCCAAGTATGGGTACACAGGTGTTTTTTCTAATCTGGTGTTGTTTATAAGTATGGGCTTGGAGACTCTTGGCCTTGGGCCAATGTTCATTGTGAAAGTCTTTTTGATATTAACTTTAAGGCCAAGTGAATCCATGAAACTCACATACTTATTAAGCTGCAGCTGGAGTTGGTTAGAAGTCCGTGCCAGAATTACAGAGTCGTCGGCATACAGGAGAATAGGTACCGGGCGGTGGTCTATCTGCGGGAGGTCCTGGCTCCCTTCCAGCATAGCCTGCTCGAGCCCATTTGTATATAGGTTGAACAGGAAGGGAGCCAGTACGCATCCTTGCCTTACTCCTCTCGAGATTTTGAAGGGTCGTGAAAGTTCACCGCCGGTGCCAAATCGAACTCGACCTTCTGCATTGGTGTATAGTTCTCTTAGGAAGACTAATAGAGGTGGGTCCACTCCGAGGTGTGCTAGGATCTGCCAGAGCTTAGCGTGTTGTACGCAGTCGAACGCCGCGCTTAAGTCTACATAGACCAGGAAGATGTTGCCTCCTTTAGCACGCGCGTACTTTCCAGCCAGGAGGACGAGGTTTAGGGCCTGCTCAACCGTTCCGAGCCCCTTCTGGAAACCATATTGCAGGTCAGTGATGATGTTATTCTCCCGGGCCCAAGATTGTAGTCGGTCCAGGAGTATTCGGCCTGCAATCTTGCCAGTGGAGTCCAGAAGGGAGATCGGCCTATAGCACGCAGGGTCATTTCGGTCCCCTTTCTTGAAAATAGGCAGTAGTGTTGATGTTGGCCATGAGGGAAAGAGACCGATTGAAACTACTGCAGCCATGACCCGTGTGATTATTTTCGACCAATAGTCGACGTCGTATAGAAACAGGTCCATGGGGACCCCATCTGGACCAGGGGCCTTGCCTGTTTTTGAAGCCTTAATTGCCTTTCTAACCTCATTTAGACTAAGACGTAGGTTAATTGGATAGATGTTACTCTTAACCAGATCGGGTTCATGCATTTGGGTTGTTGGTACGACATCTGATGATAATTCAAAGATTTTTGAAAAATGAGAGACCCAGTCGTTCTCGGTTATTGCCACGTCGAGATGGTCAAGATCGCTGGTGCTGGCCAAGAATGGTGATCTTATGGTCTGCCAGAAGGCAGTACTGTCTTTCCTTAGTGCAGTCTCATGTAATCGAAGCCATAGGTCTTGCTTAATCTGTTTTTTACAGTTTTTTCGAGCAGTGTTGTACTTTTTCCTCAATTGGGAAATTTTTTGAGGGTCTCTCGGTTGCTGGTGTAAGGCTTCTTTGAGAAATGTAAGGGCCTTCCGACAGGCGGTATCAAACCATCTCGTGGTGTGAAGTCTGGGCTTATTTTTTGGATTAATGAATAGCTCGTCCCTTATTACAACCTGGATGTTTTGAAAAGAGGTGACAATTAGTTCTGGGGGTGTCTCGGGGGACAAACAGTTGGTTAGCCAGATGTGTGTTTTTTCGAGAATCCTTTGAGTCATCTCTTTTGGGTCGATCTTGGTCCATTTAATTGCATACCCGTTCAGCTTCTTCAACGCCAGCGACTGTTGATCGAGGGAACTAGCTTTTGTGGGGAGTATCTCGGCTTGTTTCATATGTATTTCCACACTAAGTGGGTAGTGGTCGCTGATTGGATTAGACCCAATCTTGTAGTTGCTTAGCTGCCCTTTATATGAGTTTGATGCTAGAATGTAGTCAATGGTAGACAAACATCCTCGCCCATGGAAGGTGGGTAGAAAAGCCTGTTCCGGGTTCACTAGTTCGTTTACAAAGTCAAGATCTAGAGTAAAGAGGGTTTCGTTTAATTTGTTACCACCTAGGGTGTGCACAAAGTGTGCAATGGGATTTCCAAGTTCGTTGTAAAGCCCGCAGTTCCCGTTTTTGTGCTTTGGGCACAGTGTGAGATTAAAGTCTCCACCCCAGATGAAGTAGATTGTGCGGTTATTGTTGATTTTTTGGAATGAAGATAAGTATGTGACTATTTTGTCTAGATGTAAGCAACATTCCAGAGGGCATGAGTTATTGTAGTAGTTTATAAGGAGATATAGGTTGCCTTTCAATACTGTTAACTGTGTGATTTGTATGATTTGAAAAATGGGTGTTTCCTTTAACAGTTTCACAGTAAGGGGAAGGGTATTGGAAATGTAGGTCGTAAGACCACCTTTGGGTCTGCCCATGGTACCTGATAGTGCTTGAGTGAAGAAAGTTTTGTAGCCAGCTAAATGGGGTGGTGTTGTACACCAGGTCTCTTGTAGGCACAGAATTTGGTGACTCTTTGCTGTATCCAGCCATGAGGAAGAAGTTATTTTTGTGTTTAGACCTGCAACATTCCAGTAAGCGATGGCAAATCTCAAGGTTGAGAGTTCCGTCATGGTGTGTGCTGGTCTTATCGGGTTGTTAGCAGTCGTGGTGCCTGGTGTTTGTCGTGTTTTGACACAGGAATATTCGGATGAAACTTCAATGGCTGTGACTTGCTGATGGCACGTTTTGTCCCTGAATGGTCAATCGACCATTTCGAGACAATCAAAACGGTTCCGGGTTGGGAGGCCCTGCCAACCTTCATAGGTTTGATAGGGACTTTCTTGCCAGTAGGGCCTCTGGTGTTCTCTAGGCCTATTTCTCGGTCCACCCCTACCTTCATAATCATATGGGTATTCCGTCTGTTTCCATGGCACTTGATACCATGGCTCTTGGTTCCAAGGTTCTTTAGGGAACTGATGCCATGACCAAGGTGGGGGGTTGCGTTGTTGTTTAGCTGGGGGATAGAAGAAGGAGAGATGACGAGCGTCAATCCCCCCTTTTTTTTCAAGCTGAGGCCAGGCACAGATGTAGTCCACTGTTGAGGGATCTCTACATGTTACGATGATGCAGTCTCCGCGGATTGTTTTTGTAGTTTTGCCTATCCAGGCTACCCTGCGGGCTGTAGTGACCCCTCCGGATAGGTGGGATTCGAGAGGTCTATTGATGCTTAACCACTGCATGGCCTTGTTTTTAAGTGACCATGCCGTTTCAGGTGTGTCATCTGTTAGCTCGGGTACACCTGTGAGAACTATTGTGTATGGGGTGGCTTCCGGAGGCAAGTGGGCAGGGCGTCTAGCTGCTACCGGTTTTTTGGATGTATTTTTAGGAGTCGGTTGAGAGGGCAGTGGTTTCGATGGAAAAGTTTCAGCCCTTTTTTCTGGGCAGGCTCTACTGGTGTCTGTATTTGTCGACGGACCTGGGGTATCTATCATGTCTGGGTCTACATTTACTTTTTGCTGAATAGATATAGGAGAAGGTTTCTCTCTCTGGGGTTAGGGCGCTTTAACTGCCGCCTTTGGGAGTGAAGTGCTTTGTTTGTGATTATTCTGTGCTAAGGGCGTTGGGTTTGCATGTTTCACTGTTTTCTGTAAGTGTTCTTGATGTTGTTTTTTGGGTGGCTGTAGGGCATTCTGCTGACCCTTTGTTTCTATACGAGTGTTTGTATCTAGAAGGGTCGCCGAGATTATGGATAACTGAGCTTCAAGATTCCTAATGCTGAGTTGGATAGGCTTTAGGTATTGGTATAATAGGTCTTTCGTTGTGGTAAGGACTTGCGAGGTAATTCTGCAAGTTTTGCATTGGTTTTCGAGATGGTCGGTTGAAATTGCCTTGTGTGGTTGATCGGTTACTGGGAGAAGTAGTATGCTATGTGACGTAGTGAGATTTGATTGAGTCATCAGGTGTTCTGAGCTCGAGATATTAGTTCCTAATTCTTCAGTGATTTGTGGATGTTTATTTGGAATTGCTCCTTCCCTTTCATCTTGTTGGAGCGAGTTTTCATTTAGCTGGGCGGCCCCCTGAGTATGGCAACCGGCTAGGTCAGGAGTGATTTCCAGGTCGTCAAATGTTATGGAGAGATCTGACTCAGACTGTGTGACGGAGAGATTTACTACCGACGGTACTGTGTTTGAATCTGGTGCTAATAAAGTCATTGGAAGAGAACAGTTCTGTGTGCTGAGATGAATGGGAGATGTAGCGTTTGCTATAGCACCCAGAGAGGAACGCTTCGCATTAGCGCTCACCCCAGACTTCCCAGCGGAGCCTCAGGTGCTAGCACCACTACAGCTGATACCTAGAAGTACGATGGCTAAGCGCCTTGTCTCCCTGATATATCGGGTAGTGCACACGCAGAGGGAGCTGCCAGCTACGCTATCTCCCACGATGGACTGAGGAGCTGGGTTTTGCCCTGAGAGAAGACCTTTGGAAATACTGCTGCTCGCAGACTAAGCGGGTCTCGGCCAGCAGCAGGCTTCACATAATACACTCTAAGTTCCTTCATTGATTATATTACACCCAGCCAAGATGCACAGATACCATCTGAGAGACTCAGACAGATGTGACAGATGTCGAGCTCCTGGAGCAGATTTTCTCCATTTGGCTTGGGAATGCCCGGGTGTGAATGAATTTTGGGGGCACGTCTTTGTTTCTCTGGCACTGATGACGAATACACATTTGGAGCCCACACCATTGATGGCCCTGCTCGGCTACGTCAAACCAATACAGGCGGAACATTGTAAGTATGTCGACCTTGCACTACTCATGGCTAAGAGGCGAGTGGCCTGCCAGTGGGGCAGGGGACGGGCACCCAAATTTAAGGGCTGGATTGACAATTTGGTGGTTTGCAAAGAATGACTCACCACGTACGCTGAACTGCTACCTAGTGCCTCTAGGCCCAGGGACATCTGGGCCCCCTTAACATGTTACCTACTATCACACCCACGTGGGACTTCAACGTCCAACACAGAAATACCTACGCACTAGCAGGCCTGGAGTGTACACAAACAGTGGGAGGGACCTCCACTGTGAGCAATAGAGATGCCACCTGTGAACTAAACAATTTGCATTCTAGTATGGGTTACATTAACGTATGAACAAGCACTGACACGAAAATGCTGTAATGGAAACATAACCTAACGAAGAAATATGCCAATACTGATAAAGTCATTTAGCACACCTCATGGCATCCAAAAAAAAAAAGAAATTCGAAAATAGGAATTGCTATTTAATAGCTAATTATTTTAATCAATTTTGAAAATTCCAAACATGATACTTAGTACATTAAAGATTGAAAAATTGCAGACGCAAAAATGAGAAATAGAAAACAATAAGGTAAAATCTCAATCACCACTTCAATAGTCACACATATCACAGTCATCCCACTCACATTCACATTCAGACATTCAAACAGAAAATGCAGAAATAATTCCCACAATCTTGGTAGAGCAATATACCAGTAGGGGAAGTATAAACAGTCTGCTCTAATTTCAACAGAAGTTACACAAGTAATTTCGGTCGGTAACCAACTAAAATGGTTTTGTCACGGTCAGTTCTATTCAAAACACAATTTTAGTGAAAATAATATACAAAAAATTCAAGTGCAAAGCAAGTTAGCACAAGAACAACAAAAGCAGACTGGAGAAGGGAGGCCTCCCTTCTCCAGAGGACCGAAATTACTTGTGTAACTTTTGTTGAAATTAGAGCAGACTGTTTATACTTCCCCTACTGGTATATTGCTCTACCAAGATTGTGGGAATTATTTCTGCATTTTCTCTTTGAATGTCTGAATGTGAATGTGAGTGGGATGACTGTGATATGTGTGACTATTGAAGTGGTGATTGAGATTTTACCTTATTGTGTTCTATTTCTCATCTTTGCGTCTGCAATTTTTCAATCTTTAATGTACTAAGTAACATGTTTGGAATTTTCAAGTTTCAAAATTGATTAAAATAATTAGCTATTAAATATCAATTCCCATTTTCGAATTTCTTTTCTTTTTTGGATGCCATGAGGTGTGCTAAATGACTTTATCAGTATTGGCATATTTCTTTGTTAGGTTGTTTGATAGGCTCAGCCTTACTGATTAGAGCTAGCCCTTTTTTGTTAGTACTAGTAATGGAAACATAGCCTGTTTATGAAACTGTTGTGTACTGCTCTGATGCAATATCTTTTGTCTCTTGATGTTCCGCTGATATAATGATATGCTGTGATATGTTACGTGATATGGACTAATGCTATGAGTACCGGAGATGCAAACAAGCTGATTATGTACTAATCACTGTTTGAAATGATGCTCTTGATGTTTTTTTGTGTGGTTGAAAAACAATAAATAGAACTTTAAAAAACAAAATAGAATTCCATGAGCTCAGTTAACGATGCAGTCTCTAAAATGGCTACAGAATTCCAATCACCCAAATTATATATCACCCCCCATGCATCATCAGCTGGATGCAACAGAGACATGACTAAAGGACATGGAGAAGCGTGTCAACCCCACCCCAGAGTGGTCCTTGTTGACATGGATGCTAAAAAGGAAACTGAACGACTTGGAAGAAAGGAGCAGGTGAGATATTATGCGAAAAATAGAAGGGACAAACATGATCACTTTTCTCTGTGACCTTCTGCCACAACTGGAATTGTCATCTGTTCTACCATTGGAGAGTCAGAGGGCACACAGGGTTCATGTATCTCCTCCTCTCCCTCGTAGAGACATCAACCAATATTCGTGGGCCTCCTGTGACACCAATAAGCGTGGCAGATTATTTCAGCAATGAAGAAACATGGCCCATTGTAATGTAAGAATCACTAAATCGTCATCTCAGCTGACTTCTACCATGAATCCAACTGTGTGGAAATGGCACGTGGTTTTGTGGCCATGTCTCAAAAATAGTGGCATACATTATGATCTTTTGGTATCTGGCTGTGATGCTGATTACTGCAGAGCACATGTCTCAGGACTATGATAACCCTGAGAAATGGGGACATTTTGGATGCACTGGATATTAGTGATATGAATATTGAAGAACTCCCTGAGAAATGAACACCACCTGCCAAGGCAAGAGAGGATTGGTCGGCTGAAAATTAGGAGGAGAGAGTCACACAATGCTGGTCCTCAGAAGGGGGAAACACACAACTAAGGGACATGGTGCTCCAAGAGACAAATGGTCTCCATTTAAAGTTTAACAATTAACAAATAGTTTGTTTAAAGAATTGGTTGTAGCCGCTGATCTCCTGGTTCTCGCTTAACATTACAAGGCACTACTCCTGCTGTCCACCAATGACACACAGTTCTTCTGATTGGCGATTTGATGGGTCTTGCTGATTTAATGTATTGGACCTGCCCTGAGAAGTGCGTCCACTGCCATCTGGGTTATGCATCCATAACGTATTCTCTATTATTTGGATATATGAATGTGGCAATTTTATATGCACTTGAAACAATACTAAGGTCCTTGGTTTGGAGTACTCATTAGACACCAAAATATCCCCCTGCAGGACTAGTTCTGATTAAATGATCTGATGACTTACAGACCAGGGCCCTCAGTCGCTGGTAGGCCATTATGCTTTGCCCCAGAGATACAGAAATACTTGTTCAAGCTCTCCAGAACTGGGAGAAGAGACGGCAGTTTTACACATGCACCTCTGTGTCACAGTGTCCTATTAGTACCCTACTGGAGACCTCTGACACAATCCCATAGACAGTTTTCAGATTGACTTTTGCACTCTCTGACCCCTGGATTTCATTGAACACTTTATTTTTCTTGGTGCTCTTTCCATTTCAGTCTTTAAAAAAGCATTTGCAATGCAATAGGTCTTGCATTATTAGAGTTTGAACTATTGGCATTGTAAATGACAATGCCTTTTATTCATTTGCATTGGTGCATAAACATGCACTTTGTACTTATGGTCCATGCTTATGAGAAGCAAGGCTGGCAGTCTTTTTTACTGCCAGCCTTGCTCATCATAAGCAAGGACTATACGTTCAAAGTGCGTGTTTATGCACCAATTGCAGGTTTTAAAAACAAATGAATACAAGTCATTGTCATTTACAATGCTAATAGCTCAAACTTTAATAATGTGAGACCTATTGCATTGTAAATGCTTGTTAATAAAAAATGTATTTTAATTTTGTGACAGAAGCAAGGGTGTGTGCTCCGGATCCACGTCACAAAGCCAAAAGGTTAAGGGCACCAAATCGGAACGGTCCTAACCTAGGAACCCACGGTGATTGACCACCCTTTCAGCAAATCAGAATAAGCCCATCTGACAGGTCCACTCTAATTTCCTGCTGGAAGGAAATCAGAACAAACCATACACAAACTCCCCATGACTTGCACTGGGCACACTGCAAAATTACCAGCAGCCACACACATCTGTTTTTTAGTCCATTGCAATCCTAGCAGATCCTCAAAATTGATCTGCGCCATGGACAAAAACATGACACAACAAAAGAAAAACACCCAAAATAATGAAATTGCACAAGGAACTTGGGTTAAACATTATGCACATGCTTCAACATCAGGAAATTGTGCTTCAGTCCGACATCCCAAGATCTACATGCAGGTAGCTCAGTGAGTAAACACTCGTGGCTGAATTGGAAGTTAATAGTTGCTCACAAATTTAAATACTATGGGCATCATTCAAGCAGAGCTCTCTAGACGAATGTGATCAGTTCGGCTCTTCAAGCATGTCTTGCCCGTCAATGAACCACAGTGAACAGGTGGTAACAAAATTGAATACCGGCAAAAGTAGACTCGGTCTTCTAGGCATCCAATGTTGGTTAAAAGTGTGATACTGAATTAAGGAAAAGCAACATGTTAATTACTCTGCTGACAATCACTAAAACTGTGACATGAAACATAATTAGAAAAAAAACTATTGCTAATAAAATGGTCGTTATTGCTCTCTACCGAATGAAACAGCTGGCAGTCAAGAGTATTTACTATTTCAATATTCTCCTTTCATACGGCCTTACTAAATCTAGACAACTTTCTTCCAGGAAACCTTTTTTGTTGTGAGAACATTTGTTTATTTGACTCCACCACAGTCAAAAATGGGTGTGGGCATAGGGAGCAGAAGAATCAAAAAAAAAAACCCACAAAGACGCGAGTTTCAATAACACGAGAAGCCGGCTGTGTAAGTGGTGGAGTGCGGGAGAAGTCTCGAGTTTATGCTGGTAGGAGCATGCAGTATATTTTGGTGAAGTGAGGGGGCGCGCACCCAAAAGCTAGTAACTGTAACTGGCGCGTGACCTCACTGCAGATCCCTAATCAAACCTCCAGGCAAATCAATAATGTTATACGTCTCCCTGAGAGAATGCTGCGCTCCTGGGCCCGTGTGCCAGGGTCACAAGATAAAAACCTTGCTAGTGCTAATTAAATAAAACCGCCTGGCTTCTTCTGTTACGTGTCCAACGAGAGTGTACCTCAATGTTTCCTGGAAAAGCAGTCCGTATGTAAGGAACCGAAGCCAACCTTTAACAGAAACATAACAAGGAAAAACAAGAGCAGTGAAGGTATCACCGCCGCCGGCCCGATTCGGCCCGAAAACCGGAAGTTCGGGAGCGTCACGCCTGTCGTGGGGTGGGACTTCTGCCTTCTGCAGGAAGCCCACGGAGTGGCTGGCTGAGAGGAACAGTGGTGATGCGGGCTCCCATGCCTGAGGGAGAGCCCCGGGGTGGCTGCAGAAGTAAGGAGGGTCAAAAGTGGTGGCTGAGGCCGCCAATGCAAGTGCGAGGCTCCCATGAGTGAGGGAAGCCCCGCGTGCGCCAGGTCATACAAAGCATAGGAGATGAGACCAGGGGAGTTCTGAGGCTGACGGAGCCTGTAGCAGCGACACAAGAGCCCGGTGAGTGGGGTTTAGTTGTACCGTGGGGCTGGTGCGTGTGTTTATTTTTTAGTGATTGCATACGCGGGCTCTGGCTGGGGGTTGTCTTTTAGTGATTGCATATGCGTGCACTGGCAGGGGGCAGCTGCTTACGCGTGCACTGGCTGGGTTTTTTTTATTAGTGATTCATATGCGTGCACTGGCTGGGGACGGCTGCTACGTGTGTGTGTGCGCGTTCAAGTTAACTTGAGCCTAATTAACGTGGTGCCAAGCACCAGCGTACACGTGCGTATCTCATACATTACATGCAAGCACGACTTCACAAGCTCGTACACCTGTGCAAATCGCCAAAAGCCCTGCTCATACCCATCTCCTGTCCCACTTCCAAGGCAAGTCCAGAACAATAAGCCTCGCTGGCGACAGCGATTCGCGCTGTGTACGCCAGTCTCGACCTAAAAAGGATAACAATGATATCCCTGCTTACACTTATTTAAATTAATGAAACCTTTACTGCATCTAGCAGATTAGTGACTTTGATACATGTGGTGGGCGACTACCCATCCCAATTCAGAATTTCCTTTTTTACAGCCAGGAAATGTACATATTGTGACACAGTTATTATAATTGTTCATGTTTCTCTGCCACTTATGTAAAATTGTCAATTTGCCAATAAACTGACACTTCTGAAATTCAAAATGACTACATTCATCATACATGTTTAAACCATGTGTTGAAAGCCAGAGAGAGATTTCATTTATTGCATTAATCAGTAAATACAAGTTCTGAATCCCAGGATTGAATATTGTAATTTCCCTGCCAATTGCAGCATTGTGTAAAAAGTAACTATGTAGGTCTTACCTTACCTGGACTCTGTCTGCTGTGAGTCCTAGCCCCAGTTGGAGCCCCTCCCGTCCTGGACCCCCGAAAGTGTGGATAAAGATACTCTGCCAGCCCTGATGTGGGCTTCACCAGAACTGAGGTCGTGAGATACAAACTTGACACAGCACCTTGCATTTTCTCATCGAAACCACCGCAGGGTGACACAGCCTTGATGCAAGCCCACATGGTAGCCCTCACAGCTCATCACATCTGCTGTGGCGTGGCACATCCTCGATGCAAGCCCAAATCGCAGCCCTCACAGGCGCATCCTTGATGCTAACCTTGCATTGTTCCTCTAGACCTCCACTGCGGGTGCAACACTCCTCGTCTAGATCTTAAGGTGTATGTCTCAGCTGGCCTTACTTCGTATTTCGTATTTCATAAACTTTTATTCGATTATAGAATCATATAATCATAAAAAGTACATTTTTAAAAAAAAGGAGAAAAAAAAATAATTTTTTTTTTTAACTTAAATCAGAAAATAAAAACAGTATGGAGATAAGATCACAAAGATGGAGTTTCGGGATGGTAATGTAGTCTCTCTAAATTGAAAATAATACAAGTTTAGTTAGAAACTTTGCGACGTGTTAATATAACTACTTTAAGAAAGGTCGCTATCAGTTTCGCTTCTTGTGGGGATTTCAGGGATTGTAAATGGGAAAGTGCTGGATACGATTGTCTAAGTCCATTGGATCGGAGGATAGAAATGATCCATGTTTTTCTTGCTGATCTGTAATATTTACAAAAAAGGACTACATGGATCGTGGATTGTGCAGAAACTCCATCGCAGGGACAGCTCATCAGATTACGGTGTGGAAAAGTAAATTTTGCCATGTTCTGTGTCCCTACGTGTCCCCCATCTTATGTTATGTGTGCATGATTAATATGCATATGTATTCCCCATGTTCGATTAAAGACGCAATTACAGTTGTGTCCATCTCTAGTATGCCAGTTTCCAGTTCTCGTGAAAGCTACGAGTATTAGGCCTATGTAAAGTTACGTTGCCACGTTTCTCAGTGTGCACGTTATTTCATTGTAAAGTCCCCGTTTCTAGGCCTCAAAAGGGCCCGGACACCAAGATTCAGCTCCTGTCTCCTGAAACCCTCGCTGAGGAGCGATACAGCCCCCACCTGTATTCCTGACCCTTCACTTACTTCCTGCCTCACAGTGCCCGGTTCAGCCTGGCTCTGCCTGCGAGTCTGCCAAGAGTATGTTATGTTTCTAGTTATCAGTCCAGCCCTCCTTCTCTGCATTCCTAAGCTACTGAATCGCATCAATAGTTTCAGTCATCGTCTAGCCTTTACGTCTCCATGTAAGAGAAATACTGTATTTATGGTCATTTAATATTCTTCATCACGCACTACATGTAGAGTAATGCATGCACCAGTCTTAGAGTCTGTTAGCCTTTACCCCGATAACTTTTAGTTTATATCAACATGTTCTCTAAACATCAGATACTAGATATTGTTTAGGTACATGTCGCCCTGACTCTCCAGACTTCAGTCTCTGCTCCTAGTACAGAGTTCATAGCCCCCAGCTTCTCCTAGTAACACGTCATTGTCAGTTTGCGCGCACCATTAGGTTAGAGGTCCCGGCTCCTTAGGTAGCCCCCTCCATGTTTCCGCCCCCTTTATGACATATTCTGTTACGTTTACATCACATGTCTATGTATACGCCTCTTGTTACACCTCTTTTCACCCTTATCTTTCGCGACTGCTATTGACCACACCCACTGCTCCGCCTATTGTATGTATTGCAATTGCAACTGTTTTAGTATATATGCTTGTGTATTGTTATTAAAGTTAGCGCGCTCATCCCAGATCCAGCCCCGGCAGCTGCCGGGCTCTGCCATCCCATTCCTGTGCAGGTTGTCCTGTTCCTGTCCTTTATGCTGTATTAAACCTGCAAACTCCTACTACCTCGAATCTTGACTCTTATTTATTGAGCTATCTGTTATTACTATGTCCAGTAAAACCTAGATCCGGTATTATTTATTTATATACCACATAATGGCGCCCGAACAGGGACTTGCCCTTTCCCCACGCGCCGGTGAAGCCACGTATGCCCCCTGATCCTCTGCAGCCGTGACGGAACTCTTCTGCGCACCGGCAGATATTTCTGCTTCAAGTATCCCTCAGGCCCACGGAGGAGACGGAGGTTGCGGTCCAGCATCCAGACGAGGCGGTGGAGGAACGCGGCGAGTCCCGACCAGAGCCCAAGCCGAGAGTCCAAGGTCCGAGGTATCCGGAGGCCCACCCGTAACAGAAGTCCGAAGTTCGTCCGTCCGGCGTCGAAGCAGTCCAGTCCAGTCCGAGGCCTTCCGTTCTTGCTGCCCGGTGAGTACCGTTGCTGGGGTAGTATCTAGACAGGGTCAATCTAATTGTCTCTGGTCCGTGGGGTTTGGTGGTACACAGATCCCAAAACGAAGTGTCCACTCCGGTGGATGCGGGTCCTGACGTGTCTCTTTATGAGACCGGTAAGTTTCGTACTGTTTCAGCAGTGCATCTAGTTTCTGTTCTAGTCAGTTCTGTTCTCAAGAAAATTCATGTATTCTGTTTTCCGTATTCCAGGTAGTATTCTGTTCGAACTGTTATATTAAATGTTCTTCATGTATTTTAATGTCGTGGTATGAGAGTGGTGTAGTTATCGTGTTTATTGTGTATTGTATTGTGTCCAGATTACAGTTCAGTCATGCCGTGGTTTTCCAAACTACGTCAGTTGAGAACTAGAAAAGGTCTGTTAGAAGAAGCAGTTCCTGTCCCGCCTAGGGACAGTCCAGGTCATTTTATGTATCAGAAGCATGGCATAAGTGCCATATTATATCTAGATTTATGGGTAGAGTATACCAAACAGTTAGAAGAAAAGTATAGATGGCCCGTATCGGGTACATGGGATGCCGAGTGCATCATGCGAGTAGAAGAAGCATTATGGAAAAAGAAAACCAGACAGTCACAGAAAGATGCCATCGAGTTATGGCGCAAAGAATCTCATAAAAGAACCGAAAAAGAAATCAGAAAGTCAGAATTAAGTAGAGAATCCTTAGAACGAGCCCACGAAAGGGAATTAATCGAGATAGGTGAACGAGTCAAAACCGAACAGTCAGACAGACAGAGGAATGCCCTCATTAAGGGTATGTATCCTCTTCTTGCCGAGGGCTTGCCAAAAGCGACCCCGGAGGCATCCAGTAATTTTCCGCCACCATTGGTTCTGACCAAGCTACGTCACAAACCGACCGCAGCTGATATTTTCATCTCGTCCTATCTGGACGACACAGTCCCAGAATATGCAAATCCTGTTCCGCCAGTCCCTGTAAATCATGCAATTCCTGCTCCTCCAGACACCGGAGTACCTGCTACGGTACCCCCGGTCCAGCCTACATTACAATTGCCCGCCACTCTGCCAGCACGAAGAGTATCAGTTGACGATTCCAGTTTAGGGGCCGCAGGAGGAGGTCCTCCTGGTACCCCGCCACCACACCAACGTTTAACGTTAGTCGAGTTACATGAATGTGCGTTACAGCGTACGCCCAAATATAAGTCCGTTGCAGATATCCGACGAGCTCTTACTGAATGCCGCTATGATCCAGTCGCAGGTGATGATAGCACAGTTATATATTCCATCTGTGTAAGACGAGTGACCGGGTATTTGGACACCCTACCAGACATTAAAGAAGATCTAGACAGAATATATCGTTTCATCCGTACAGGGAATGATCCAGAAAGTATTGGCGAAGCCATGTCCCAAAGGAAAGCTGAGATCCAGCTCATGCTATTAAAGTTTCTGATTAATTGTTTAATAAGGGAACAAGATTATCCGACCAAAGATCCGGCCGAAATGAGAATCCTGACAAGGTGGAGTGATAATATAGCCGAGGGTAAACACAGAACTATCAGTAGTATAGAGAGTATGTACAAAAGAATTCGTAAGGAAATAATAAAGTTACACGAACAACGTAAAGCAGCACAAGTAAGCGAGAAAGAGAATGACTCTTCTACTGAAGAGGTAGAGGACGAGAATCCCGCCAGAATAGCGTATGTAGGAAAATCTAGATTTCCAGACCGCCATTTATGCCTAGAACACAAGTCAGTTTTTCATCATCCAGCACCAGAACAAGGTTCTCTAGAACAAGTATTTCAAGCTACCGATCATATTCTGAAATCACGAATCGGTTATAGTGAGTTAAGTACTATGCATGAACAAGAACTAGTCCGATCAGCAGTCCGATGGGCTACTGATTCTACCACTTTTCCAGACGAAATAGTGGCACAAATGTTTCTGAAATTGCCCCCAGCCGAGCAACGACTGGTGGGTATGTATATGATCCAGCACCTCATTACATTGTATGAGGGTCAACATTCTGATCCAGGTCCGTTACACGATGTCCTGAACGAGTTACTCCAGTATAGATGGAAAGGTTTAGGTACCGATTTAATTAGTATCATTCTAGAACAGCGCCACAAATATAGTATGTTCTTGAACCCGCATTTTGTTCATGTCTCACCCCCAGAAAGTAAACCGTTTTACATAGACAGACAGAACCCGTTACGAGAAGTACACCCAGTCAGGACAACAGATGGTGAAATGCAACGAGTGTTTGTTTACACTCCGATTACAAAGATGGAACTCTTAGAAATGAAGAAATTAATTCCTTGTCATGACAAAGATCCAGCAGGGTTCCACCGAGAATTAAAAGACATGCTCCGTATGGGAGAATACACGTATCCAGATATTATTAAAATGTTAAAAGTCCTGTTGCCCGCAGGGGTATACGAGAAACTCAAGGAAAAAGATTGGGAGGTGGGAGAGAAAAAGATCGATTGGGCAGTTCTAGAAGCTGAAGATAAGATACGAGTACCAGGTACCGGTCTTGGAGAGAAATGTAAAGAATTACCAGAATTGTTAATACAAGTTTTGCCAAGGTTATTAGCCACTAAAAAGGAAGACTGGGATGCAATCTCAGCCTGTAAACAGAAACAAGACGAAGATACTAGTGATTTTTATTCTAGATTTGAGAAATGTTTTATTATAAACAGTGGCCTCAAGACGAGTAGTGAGTCGTACCCTCATCTTTTTGTTACTAAATTAGTCGAGAATTCAAGTCCACAAGTTAAGAATCGAGTTTTGAAAGTCGAAAGTACATGGCAAGCAAGTACTCCGTCCCAGATGTTACAGATGCTCCAGTACCACCAGAATAGAATCAGAGAAGAGCAAGATCATGAAAGAAAACGTATGAAAGACACGAAAATGAAGGTACTAGTTGCACAATCTGTTCCTCAAGACAGTCAGAAGAGGGGTCCGACTCAAGCCAGTCATCCTGCAGCTCCCGTTAAAGGGACATGCAATTATTGTAAACAGCCAGGTCATTTCATAAACGAGTGTGCAGTTCTGAAACACAATATAGCTACTGGTAAAACTAAAGAAAGACCACGTCCGCCTAGACAAGAACAAGTTTCACAGACTTCTCAGCCACAGAATGCACAACAGACAGTTCCAGCACCGCAGCCTATTGCTGCAACACAGCATGTTACACAGCAGATGTATCAGTATGCACAGTCTGAGTATCCAGAGTACCAACAGTACTCATGAAACAGCCTAGAGAGGGAGGTAGGCTTGCCTATCATCGAGATTCCTGTAGATCAAGAAGGTCCCTATGTTCACAGTCAAGTACTAGGGAAAGACAGAAAGTTTCTGATTGATACAGGGGCAAGTAGGACCACCATCAGTCACGCCGAAGTTCCAGGGGCTCCGCTCTCAGGCTCTAGAAATGTTTCCCTTGGATTTTCAGGAAAGCCTATTGTAAACGAGATATCTAAGCCAGTTACTCTAGAAGTAGGTCCATTGTCCCGCACTACTGATCTATTACTTACGAAGTCATGTCCAGAAAATTTGTTAGGCATTAAGACACTGAAAGAATTAGGTGCAGTTATTTGCTGCTCCCCAGAGGGAATACGATTGTTTTACGTGACTTCAAGGGTCACTATGTATTACGAGATTTTGATCCAAGATTGTCTAATGTTCCGCAGCATCTATGGGCGCAAGGTCCAACTGATGTAGGTTTCATGCAAATCACACCCCATCGTGTGACTCTCAAGCAAGGTGTAGTCCTACCACGAATCAGACAGTACAGATTGCCACCTGAGGCTGTAGCAGCCTTATCCAAAATTATTGACGAGCTCATGGCTCAAGGAGTAGTTGTAGAAACTGGCTCCAATGTATGTAATTCTCCGATCATTCCAGTCATGAAAAGTACTGATCCAAATGCACCCCCAGTATATCGATTAGTGATTGACCTACGAGAACTCAATAAATGTATTCTTCCCCAGTACCCAGTTGTTCCAGATATTTCTTCCCTATTGACAGCCATTGATTCCGAAGCTACATTTTTCACAGTCATAGACCTCAAGAACGCGTTTTTTAGTGTCCCCATTCATCCAGACAGCCAGTTTCTTTTCGGATTTTGTTTAAATGGAAGGAGCTATATGTTCACACGAGCTCCTCAAGGTTTCACAGAAAGTCCTAGCATTTACAGTCAAGCACTTAAGAGACAACTAGACAATATTCACATGCCAACTGACACTGCCCTGCTCCAGTATGTCGATGATCTACTGATCACAGCCCGTTCTGAACGTGCTTGCGAGCGAGCATCACTTACAGTCTTGTATTTCCTTGCCGAGATGGGGCACAAGGTGTCCCCTTCGAAGCTTCAATTCTGTGTCCAGCAAGTGATCTACTTAGGCCACTTACTGTCCAAGTGGGGTAGGCAGTTGACACCAGACCGTATCCAGTTAATAGCGAGTCTTCCTCAGCCCAAGACCCAGAAGGAGGTACGTGCTTTTATCGGCCTTACTTCTTATTGCAGACAATGGATTCCTCAGTATGCATTTCTAGCTAAACCACTGATACAGTTAACGACACAGGAGGCAGCCGTATCGACTGTCCTCCCTTGGACATCTGAACATACACTTAGTTTCAATGAGCTAAAGAAGGCTCTATGCCAAGCTCCCGTTCTAGCTACACCGAACTACAGTAAGCCTTTTACACTTTTCGTCACAGAACGCGAAGGTACAGCATTATCTGTTCTCACACAAGATCAAGCAGGACAATACAAGCCCTGTGCTTATTTCTCTAGCACATTAGATCCTGTAGCCCAGGCTCTGCCTGCGTGCCTCAAGTCAGTTGCAGCCACAGCACTAGCTATCAGACAAAGTGATTCCATAGTATTAGGACATTCCTTGACAGTACAAGTTCCACACTCCGTGGAAGTTCTTTTAAACCGAACACAGACTCAGCACTTGACAATTGCACGTTTAACAGGTTATGAATTGACACTGTTCCTGCCACACATAGAAATCAGACGCTGCAACGTTCTAAATCCCGCTACACTGTTACCGTCAGTTAATTCGAATCCTGCCACACACGACTGTGTGGAAGTAGTTAACATTATGACTAAGCCAAGACAAGATCTGACAGATATTCCATTACCAGATCCCGACCTGACACTTTATGTGGATGGTTCATGTATGAGAACAAGTACAGGAGAACTAGTAGCCGCGTATGCAGTGACTACTGACACTGAAGTTATAGAAACACACCGTATTGACATCCTGTCTGCCCAAGCAGCAGAGCTAGTTGCTCTGACACAAGCCTGCATACACGCTAAGAACCTGAAAGTTAATGTTTACACAGATTCACGCTACGCATTCGGAGTTGTACACGACTTCGGAGTGCTCTGGCAGGAGAGAGGTTTCATGACTTCTCACGGAACCAAGATTCAGCATGGTCTCCTTATTCAAGCTCTGTTAGATGCCATACATTTACCGACATCCATTGCCATCATGAAATGCAAAGCACACACGAAAGTTACAGACATTGTTTCCCAAGGTAATGATCTAGCAGATCGCACAGCCAAGCTTACAGCACAGACTCCAGACATGTCAGTTAATCCAACACAGACATATACTCCAGATCCGACTACATGCATGACAGTTAAGGACCCTACTCAAGATGTCATAGATATCCAGTTACATGCTACTCCCGATGAAATCAAGAAATGGTCCGAACAAGGAGGGGTCCAGACAGATCAGGGATGGGTAACGAAGGGTAAAGCCACATGGTTTCTCCCCGACTCTATGGTTCAAGTCATTATCAATAACGCACATAGTCCAGCACATTTAGGAGAAAAAGCTATGTTAGACAGTATCCAGAACATTTGGTTCAACAAGCATTTACGAGCTGCAGCTAAGCAGAAAGTCCGTACCTGTATGATATGTTGCCAGTTCAATCCAGGTAAAAGTGTCCCGGTGGAACAAGGTGGATTCCAGCCCCCTGACCACCCTTTTGAAGTCCTCCAGATGGATTATATTCAGATGGAGCGATGTCGAGGTTTCAAGTATGTCCTTGTAGTTGTATGCGCTTTGTCCAGGTGGACAGAGGCATATCCAGTCCCAGATTACACAGCCGCGACCACTGCCAAGCAGTTGGTTCGTGAGTTCTTCCCCCGTTATGGACTCCCTAGGGTCGTATATTCTGATAACGGCCAGCCATTCTCATCTGAATTGATGAAACACGTTTCCCTGTTGTTAGGGTACCAGTGGAAGTTCCATTGTGTACGCCATCCTGAAGCAGCCGGTCTCGTAGAGAGACATAACCAGACCCTGAAAATCCGTATTGCCAAAATATGTCAAGAAAAAGGTGTAGACTGGCTAGTAGCTCTGCCAGTCGCTTTGTTTTATATGCGCATGGTCGCACATTCCAGATCAGGTCTGTCCCCGTACGAGGTCGTATTCGGCCGCCCCCCTAATATGTGGGGTACACCTAGACCCCGAAGTATTACCGATGTTTCAAGTAATATGCTGACAGATTACCTAGCTTCCTTGATGTCTGCCCTACGCTCTTGTCGTTCACAGGTTGCCGCCGCATTTCCAGACAATACCGAGGTGGCACCGCATGAAATCGTTCCCGGATGCATGGTTCTTGTGAGGAACTTTGATCGTTCAAGTCCGCTGGAGCCTCGCTGGAGGGAGCCAAGACAGGTCCTCCTGGCCACCCGTACTGCCGTCAAGTTGGAAGGCAGGAAGGGCTGGGTCCACCTGTCTCATGTGAAAAGATTTTATGGATTAAAGACTGTTTCTAAGAACATTTCCCAGGATTTGAAGGACTGCCAAAGTACTATTCTTAAGGACTGTCCCGCAAAAGACAATGATACTAAACCCTCCCTGTTAGAGAAAACTCCGCAACAGGAGTATAAGCTAAAATTAAGGTCTAGTAAAATAAGTCAGCCAGTTTGATTGTCTAAGTCCTCCCCTAGGTGAAACGGTTAGACCGGTTTCTGACATGTATAAAATAGACCCCCATAGTGAGAGAGTTAGTCAAAACTCAATCCGATGTATCGTTTTTCTAAGTTCCATATTGTTTTTCAGCCTTATGACTACCTGCACCAGTTATGCATTTTATTTGTATTTTCCAGTTTCTCATGTAAATAAGTCTTCTATTGTTACAGTAGAGCACACGTTTAGTGATCTGCCTCCTCATGAACTATCTTACCGTCTTGCTATGCGTAATAATTCCTTTATCCGCATGTTACATTATTCACACCAGACCAGCAATGCCACTAATTGTTGGGTGTGTGGTCGACTCCCCCCTTTCCAGACACCGAAGGGAGTTCTGCCACTGTTTCCTTATCCATTTTCACATAATGGTTCGTGTGGAGCATGGTCCACGTTAACGTCATCCTCAACAGATATGTCCTTTCTTAACAGTACATGTTTTCCAGACAAGCAAGGTCTTCCCCACAGAACAGGGTTAGATCTAGAAAATGAAGTTTATAATTTAGGTAATTATTCTTCGAATTTCATGGTCCTGAATGTTCAGTCTGATACTACTCCAGACTTACCTGCTATGTCAGTACTACCAGTTAAAGGCGAATTATGTGTCAGAAAGAATGGTTCCGTACATGTAGGACATAGTGATTGTACTACTATTGTCAAGTATAGTGACAGCAGGAAATCTATTTTCAAAGCTTCACGTCATTCTTATTTTGTTTGTGGTCAGACCGCATATGTTCGTCTGCCCCTCGATTGGGAGGGAACCTGTTACATTGCATTCCTACTGCCACCAGTTTTTCTAGCCCCACCTGACTATCATAGGAATTCCCACCTAGTACATACTAGACATAAGAGAGACCTCCCGATTGTCGATTATACTGAAACTGCTCTAGAACAATACATAGATATCAATAAAGGTGTATTTCCCTATTTAGGTACTGTTGTGAATAGTAAACTGATACGTAGATTAACCAGAACTCTCGAAGCAGTAGTGATTGAGACTACTTCTGCTCTAAGTAACTTAACCGAAGAACAATCCTTTATGAGAATTGTCGTGCTCCAGAATCGTCTCGTCCTTGACGTCATACTGGCCGATAGGGGCGGGGCATGTAGAGTCATCGGATCTAGTTGCTGCATTTTCATTCCAAATAACGCGCCGTCTGTTTATTCAGCTATAACCAGACTCCATAAAATTGCCCATATGTTACACCAAGATCCAGGCACCTGGACATGGTCCGGTTGGTTCTGGAATATAATTTCCGCTTGGGGATGGAAAGTATTGTCCTTTCTAGGTATTACAGTAGCGATCATATTCAGTTGCTGCCTCTGTATACAATGTGGCCCCGCGATTTGCGGCATTTGTGCTACCTCTTGTATTCCTAGTCCCAAGTCCCGTTCTAAATCCCGTTCCAAGAAAATTCGAGACGAGCAAATGACACTGTATGAAATGATAGATGGTATCATGAATATTGATGTTTCCTGATGGAAACGTAGTGACAAGGAGGGAATGTGGAAAAGTAAATTTTGCCATGTTCTGTGTCCCTACGTGTCCCCCATCTTATGTTATGTGTGCATGATTAATATGCATATGTATTCCCCATGTTCGATTAAAGACGCAATTACAGTTGTGTCCATCTCTAGTATGCCAGTTTCCAGTTCTCGTGAAAGCTACGAGTATTAGGCCTATGTAAAGTTACGTTGCCACGTTTCTCAGTGTGCACGTTATTTCATTGTAAAGTCCCCGTTTCTAGGCCTCAAAAGGGCCCGGACACCAAGATTCAGCTCCTGTCTCCTGAAACCCTCGCTGAGGAGCGATACAGCCCCCACCTGTATTCCTGACCCTTCACTTACTTCCTGCCTCACAGTGCCCGGTTCAGCCTGGCTCTGCCTGCGAGTCTGCCAAGAGTATGTTATGTTTCTAGTTATCAGTCCAGCCCTCCTTCTCTGCATTCCTAAGCTACTGAATCGCATCAATAGTTTCAGTCATCGTCTAGCCTTTACGTCTCCATGTAAGAGAAATACTGTATTTATGGTCATTTAATATTCTTCATCACGCACTACATGTAGAGTAATGCATGCACCAGTCTTAGAGTCTGTTAGCCTTTACCCCGATAACTTTTAGTTTATATCAACATGTTCTCTAAACATCAGATACTAGATATTGTTTAGGTACATGTCGCCCTGACTCTCCAGACTTCAGTCTCTGCTCCTAGTACAGAGTTCATAGCCCCCAGCTTCTCCTAGTAACACGTCATTGTCAGTTTGCGCGCACCATTAGGTTAGAGGTCCCGGCTCCTTAGGTAGCCCCCTCCATGTTTCCGCCCCCTTTATGACATATTCTGTTAGGTTTACATCACATGTCTATGTATACGCCTCTTGTTACACCTCTTTTCACCCTTATCTTTCGCGACTGCTATTGACCACACCCACTGCTCCGCCTATTGTATGTATTGCAATTGCAACTGTTTTAGTATATATGCTTGTGTATTGTTATTAAAGTTAGCGCGCTCATCCCAGATCCAGCCCCGGCAGCTGCCGGGCTCTGCCATCCCATTCCTGTGCAGGTTGTCCTGTTCCTGTCCTTTATGCTGTATTAAACCTGCAAACTCCTACTACCTCGAATCTTGACTCTTATTTATTGAGCTATCTGTTATTACTATGTCCAGTAAAACCTAGATCCGGTATTATTTATTTATATACCACAACGGGACCAGTTCTTCGTTTCCGGAAATGAGACCAGTCGGTAAAAAAGATCAAACCGGAGCCTTGTAATTAGGAGCTTTTCATAATTCGATAAGAGATATGTCAAATAGGGCTGAATGAGTTTCCCTGTCTGCAGTTTACAGATTTTTTCATTTTGTATTTTAGTGATCTCTGCTTGGTTTCGAAGTTCCCTTAGATGGCCCATACATATTTGTTTCAACTGTTTCTTCGAGATGTCTTCAATTGAGGGTGGTTCAAGGAAATAATGCTCACATTCAAGATCTACAAAGAATTTATAGATATAATTCAGCCACGGAATTTTCCGCCAGTGCGCTAGGTCAAGACAGTCGGAAATAAGGGAACGGGTAATGTGACTTTCAGGATTACACCATATTCGCTGCCACAATAAGATGGGCTGGCTTCGTATGGTGTCGACAATATATTCCATCCCAAGCTCCCGATGCGAGGCTAAAATCGGGGAACTTTGGGGGAGAGATAGGATGTATTTAATAAAGTCGTTTTCGGTGACCTGGAATTGATCAATACATCCATAGCCCCAGATACCTGCTCCATAGGTAGCCACACTGTGACATTTTGCATAGTATATAGTTAGCAATTCCGCTGGGGCTGGTTTGCCTAGTTTTCTTGAAAAAGCGGTTAGTGCTGAGGTAGCGCGGCGAAAATTAAGATTTCTAGCTTCCACTGCCTTGCGCCAGGTCATTGTGTCGTCCACTAGGATGCCCAAGTATGGGTACACAGGTGTTTTTTCTAATCTGGTGTTGTTTATAAGTATGGGCTTGGAGACTCTTGGCCTTGGGCCAATGTTCATTGTGAAAGTCTTTTTGATATTAACTTTAAGGCCAAGTGAATCCATGAAACTCACATACTTATTAAGCTGCAGCTGGAGTTGGTTAGAAGTCCGTGCCAGAATTACAGAGTCGTCGGCATACAGGAGAATAGGTACCGGGCGGTGGTCTATCTGCGGGAGGTCCTGGCTCCCTTCCAGCATAGCCTGCTCGAGCCCATTTGTATATAGGTTGAACAGGAAGGGAGCCAGTACGCATCCTTGCCTTACTCCTCTCGAGATTTTGAAGGGTCGTGAAAGTTCACCGCCGGTGCCAAATCGAACTCGACCTTCTGCATTGGTGTATAGTTCTCTTAGGAAGACTAATAGAGGTGGGTCCACTCCGAGGTGTGCTAGGATCTGCCAGAGCTTAGCGTGTTGTACGCAGTCGAACGCCGCGCTTAAGTCTACATAGACCAGGAAGATGTTGCCTCCTTTAGCGCGCGCGTACTTTCCAGCCAGGAGGACGAGGTTTAGGGCCTGCTCAACCGTTCCGAGCCCCTTCTGGAAACCATATTGCAGGTCAGTGATGATGTTATTCTCCCGGGCCCAAGATTGTAGTCGGTCCAGGAGTATTCGGCCTGCAATCTTGCCAGTGGAGTCCAGAAGGGAGATCGGCCTATAGCACGCAGGGTCATTTCGGTCCCCTTTCTTGAAAATAGGCAGTAGTGTTGATGTTGACCATGAGGGAAAGAGACCGATTGAAACTACTGCAGCCATGACCCGTGTGATTATTTTCGACCAATAGTCGACGTCGTATAGAAACAGGTCCATGGGGACCCCATCTGGACCAGGGGCCTTGCCTGTTTTTGAAGCCTTAATTGTCTTTCTAACCTCATTTAGACTAAGACGTAGGTTAATTGGATAGATGTTACTCTTAACCAGATCGGGTTCATGCATTTGGGTTGTTGGTACGACATCTGATGATAATTCAAAGATTTTTGAAAAATGAGAGACCCAGTCGTTCTCGGTTATTGCCACGTCGAGATGGTCAAGATCGCTGGTGCTGGCCAAGAATGGTGATCTTATGGTCTGCCAGAAGGCAGTACTGTCTTTCCTTAGTGCAGTCTCATGTAATCGAAGCCATAGGTCTTGCTTAATCTGTTTTTTACAGTTTTTTCGAGCAGTGTTGTACTTTTTCCTCAATTGGGAAATTTTTTGAGGGTCTCTCGGTTGCTGGTGTAAGGCTTCTTTGAGAAATGTAAGGGCCTTCCGACAGGCGGTATCAAACCTAACCCTGGGCGTAGTTCGCGGAGCCGCACTCCGCGGAGCTACGCGAAGACGCAGTTGCACTCCGCGACCTTCGCGTAGCTCCGCGGACATGCGTAGTAGCTTGCTAGACCCGTTCGCGCGCCGTTTTTCGTCTTCGGGAGCGCGGTGCGCGTGTTCGGGGCGCTGCCTGCATGCTCGAGATAGCTAGCGCGCTAAGTTACTCAAGAGGTTTGTCCCGCCCGCTTGCGTTCCCTTATTTCCAAAGTGCGTGATCGCGTCAAATATCGCGCGAACTTACCCCCGGCGCACGCGATAATGTTATTCAGCGCGCGAGAACTACGCTACGCACCGGATCGCGGAGTAATCGACAGCTTCGCGTTCTCCGTAGAACGCGGAGTTGCCAAAACTCCGCAAGCTCCGCGAACGGAGCGTAGTTCTTCGCCCAGGGTTAATCAAACCATCTCGTGGTGTGAAGTCTGGGCTTATTTTTTGGATTAATGAATAGCTCGTCCCTTATTACAACCTGGATGTTTTGAAAAGAGGTGACAATTAGTTCTGGGGGTGTCTCGGGGGACAAACAGTTGGTTAGCCAGATGTGTGTTTTTTCGAGAATCCTTTGAGTCATCTCTTTTGGGTCGATCTTGGTCCATTTAATTGCATACCCGTTCAGCTTCTTCAACGCCAGCGACTGTTGATCGAGGGAACTAGCTTTTGTGGGGAGTATCTCGGCTTGTTTCATATGTATTTCCACACTAAGTGGGTAGTGGTCGCTGATTGGATTAGACCCAATCTTGTAGTTGCTTAGCTGCCCTTTATATGAGTTTGATGCTAGAATGTAGTCAATGGTAGACAAACATCCTCGCCCATGGAAGGTGGGTAGAAAAGCCTGTTCCGGGTTCACTAGTTCGTTTACAAAGTCAAGATCTAGAGTAAAGAGGGTTTCGTTTAATTTGTTACCACCTAGGGTGTGCACAAAGTGTGCAATGGGATTTCCAAGTTCGTTGTAAAGCCCGCAGTTCCCGTTTTTGTGCTTTGGGCACAGTGTGAGATTAAAGTCTCCACCCCAGATGAAGTAGATTGTGCGGTTATTGTTGATTTTTTGGAATGAAGATAAGTATGTGACTATTTTGTCTAGATGTAAGCAACATTCCAGAGGGCATGAGTTATTGTAGTAGTTTATAAGGAGATATAGGTTGCCTTTCAATACTGTTAACTGTGTGATTTGTATGATTTGAAAAATGGGTGTTTCCTTTAACAGTTTCACAGTAAGGGGAAGGGTATTGGAAATGTAGGTCGTAAGACCACCTTTGGGTCTGCCCATGGTACCTGATAGTGCTTGAGTGAAGAAAGTTTTGTAGCCTGCTAAATGGAGTGGTGTTGTACACCAGGTCTCTTGTAGGCACAGAATTTGGTGACTCTTTGCTGTATCCAGCCATGAGGAAGAAGTTATTTTTGTGTTTAGACCTGCAACATTCCAGTAAGCGATGGCAAATCTCAAGGTTGAGAGTTCCGTCATGGTGTGTGCTGGTCTTATCGGGTTGTTAGCAGTCGTGGTGCCTGGTGTTTGTCATGTTTTGACACAGGAATATTCGGATGAAACTTCAATGGCTGTGACTTGCTGATGGCACGTTTTGTCCCTGAATGGTCAATCGACCATTTCGAGACAATCAAAACGGTTCCGGGTTGGGAGGCCCTGCCAACCTTCATAGGTTTGATAGGGACTTTCTTGCCAGTAGGGCCTCTGGTGTTCTCTAGGCCTATTTCTCGGTCCACCCCTACCTTCATAATCATATGGGTATTCCGTCTGTTTCCATGGCACTTGATACCATGGCTCTTGGTTCCAAGGTTCTTTAGGGAACTGATGCCATGACCAAGGTGGGGGGTTGCGTTGTTGTTTAGCTGGGGGATAGAAGAAGGAGAGATGACGAGCGTCAATCCCCCCTTTTTTTTCAAGCTGAGGCCAGGCACAGATGTAGTCCACTGTTGAGGGATCTCTACATGTTACGATGATGCAGTCTCCGCGGATTGTTTTTGTAGTTTTGCCTATCCAGGCTACCCTGCGGGCTGTAGTGACCCCTCCGGATAGGTGGGATTCGAGAGGTCTATTGATGCTTAACCACTGCATGGCCTTGTTTTTAAGTGACCATGCCGTTTCAGGTGTGTCATCTGTTAGCTCGGGTACACCTGTGAGAACTATTGTGTATGGGGTGGCTTCCGGAGGCAAGTGGGCAGGGCGTCTAGCTGCTACCGGTTTTTTGGATGTATTTTTAGGAGTCGGTTGAGAGGGCAGTGGTTTCGATGGAAAAGTTTCAGCCCTTTTTTCTGGGCAGGCTCTACTGGTGTCTGTATTTGTCGACGGACCTGGGGTATCTATCATGTATGGGTTTACATTTACTTTTTGCTGAATAGATATAGGAGAAGGTTTCTCTCTCTGGGGTTGGGGCGCTTTAACTGCCGCCTTTGGGAGTGAAGTGCTTTGTTTGTGATTATTCTGTGCTAAGGGCGTTGGGTTTGCATGTTTCACTGTTTTCTGTAAGTGTTCTTGATGTTGTTTTTTGGGTGGCTGTAGGGCATTCCGCTGACCCTTTGTTTCTATACGGGTGTTTGTATCTAGAAGGGTCGCCGAGATTATGGATAACTGAGCTTCAAGATTCCTAATGCTGAGTTGGATAGGCTTTAGGTATTGGTATAATAGGTCTTTCGTTGTGGTAAGGACTTGCGAGGTAATTCTGCAAGTTTTGCATTGGTTTTCGAGATGGTCGGTTGAAATTGCCTTGTGTGGTTGATCGGTTACTGGGAGAAGTAGTATGCTATGTGACGTAGTGAGATTTGATTGAGTTATCAGGTGTTCTGAGCTCGAGATATTAGTTCCTAATTCTTCAGTGATTTGTGGATGTTTATTTGGAATTGCTCCTTCCCTTTCATCTTGTTGGAGCGAGTTTTCATTTAGCTGGGCGGCCCCCTGAGTATGGCAACCGGCTAGGTCAGGAGTGATTTCCAGGTCGTCAAATGTTATGGAGAGATCTGACTCAGACTGTGTGACGGAGAGATTTACTACCGACGGTACTGTGTTTGAATCTGGTGCTAATAAAGTCATTGGAAGAGAACAGTTCTGTGTGCTGAGATGAATGGGAGATGTAGCGTTTGCTATAGCACCCAGAGAGGAACGCTTCGCATTAGCGCTCACCCCAGACTTCCCAGCGGAGCCTCAGGTGCTAGCACCACTACAGCTGATACCTAGAAGTACGATGGCTAAGCGCCTTGTCTCCCTGATATATCGGGTAGTGCACACGCAGAGGGAGCTGCCAGCTACGCTATCCCGCACACGATGGACTGAGGAGCTGGGTTTTGCCCTGAGAGATGACCTTTGGAAATACTGCTGCTCGCAGACTAAGCGGGTCTCGGCCAGCAGCAGGCTTCACATAATACACTCTAAGTTCCTTCATTGATTATATTACACCCAGCCAAGATGCACAGATACCATCTGAGAGACTCAGACAGATGTGACAGATGTCGAGCTCCTGGAGCAGATTTTCTCCATTTGGCTTGGGAATGCCCGGGTGTGAATGAATTTTGGGGGCACGTCTTTGTTTCTCTGGCACTGATGACGAATACACATTTGGAGCCCACACCATTGATGGCCCTGCTCGGCTACGTCAAACCAATACAGGCGGAACATTGTAAGTATGTCGACCTTGCTCTACTCATGGCTAAGAGGCGAGTGGCCTGCCAGTGGGGCAGGGGACGGGCACCCAAATTTAAGGGCTGGATTGACAATTTGGTGGTTTGCCAAGAATGACTCACCACGTACGCTGAACTGCTACCTAGTGCCTCTAGGCCCAGGGACATCTGGGCCCCCTTAACATGTTACCTACTATCACACCCACGTGGGACTTCAACGTCCAACACAGAAATACCTACGCACTAGCAGGCCTGGAGTGTACACAAACAGTGGGAGGGACCTCCACTGTGAGCAATAGAGATGCCACCTGTGAACTAAACAATTTGCATTCTAGTATGGGTTACATTAACGTATGAACAAGCACTGACACGAAAATGCTGTAATGGAAACATAACCTAACGAAGAAATATGCCAATACTGATAAAGTCATTTAGCACACCTCATGGCATCCAAAAAAGAAAAGAAATTCGAAAATAGGAATTGCTATTTAATAGCTAATTATTTTAATCAATTTTGAAAATTCCAAACATGATACTTAGTACATTAAAGATTGAAAAATTGCAGACGCAAAAATGAGAAATAGAAAACAATAAGGTAAAATCTCAATCACCACTTCAATAGTCACACATATCACAGTCATCCCACTCACATTCACATTCAGACATTCAAACAGAAAATGCAGAAATAATTCCCACAATCTTGGTAGAGCAATATACCAGTAGGGGAAGTATAAACAGTCTGCTCTAATTTCAACAGAAGTTACACAAGTAATTTCGGTCGGTAACCAACTAAAATGGTTTTGTCACGGTCAGTTCTATTCAAAACACAATTTTAGTGAAAATAATATACAAAAAATTCAAGTGCGAAGCAAGTTAGCACAAGAACAACAAAAGCAGACTGGAGAAGGGAGGCCTCCCTTCTCCAGAGGACTGAAATTACTTGTGTAACTTTTGTTGAAATTAGAGCAGACTGTTTATACTTCCCCTACTGGTATATTGCTCTACCAAGATTGTGGGAATTATTTCTGCATTTTCTCTTTGAATGTCTGAATGTGAATGTGAGTGGAATGACTGTGATATGTGTGACTATTGAAGTGGTGATTGAGATTTTACCTTATTGTGTTCTATTTCTCATCTTTGCGTCTGCAATTTTTCAATCTTTAATGTACTAAGTAACATGTTTGGAATTTTCAAGTTTCAAAATTGATTAAAATAATTAGCTATTAAATATCAATTCCCATTTTCGAATTTCTTTTCTTTTTTGGATGCCATGAGGTGTGCTAAATGACTTTATCAGTATTGGCATATTTCTTTGTTAGGTTGTTTGATAGGCTCAGCCTTACTGATTAGAGCTAGCCCTTTTTTGTTAGTACTAGTAATGGAAACATAGCCTGTTTATGAAACTGTTGTGTACTGCTCTGATGCAATATCTTTTGTCTCTTGATGTTCCGCTGATATAATGATATGCTGTGATATGTTACGTGATATGGACTAATGCTATGAGTACCGGAGATGCAAACAAGCTGATTATGTACTAATCACTGTTTGAAATGATGCTCTTGATGTTTTTTTGTGTGGTTGAAAAACAATAAATAGAACTTTAAAAAACAAAATAGAATTCCATGAGCTCAGTTAACGATGTAGTCTCTAAAATGGCTACAGAATTCCAATCACCCAAATTAGATATCACCCCCCATGCATCATCAGCTGGATGCAACAGAGACATGACTAAAGGACATGGAGAAGCGTGTCAACCCCACCCCAGAGTGGTCCTTGTTGACATGGATGCTAAAAAGGAAACTGAACGACTTGGAAGAAAGGAGCAGGTGAGATATTATGCGAAAAATAGAAGGGACAAACATGATCACTTTTCTCTGTGACCTTCTGCCACAACTGGAATTGTCATCTGTTCTACCATTGGAGAGTCAGAGGGCACACAGGGTTCACGTATCTCCTCCTCTCCCTCGTAGAGACATCAACCAATATTCGTGGGCCTCCTGTGACACCAATAAGCGTGGCAGATTATTTCAGCAATGAAGAAACATGGCCCATTGTAATGTAAGAATCACTAAATCGTCATCTCAGCTGACTTCTACCATGAATCCAACTGTGTGGAAATGGCACGTGGTTTTGTGGCCATGTCTCAAAAATAGTGGCATACATTATGATCTTTTGGTATCTGGCTGTGATGCTGATTACTGCAGAGCACATGTCTCAGGACTATGATAACCCTGAGAAATGGGGACATTTTGGATGCACTGGATATTAGTGATATGAATATTGAAGAACTCCCTGAGAAATGAACACCACCTGCCAAGGAAAGAGAGGATTGGTCGGCTGAAAATTAGGAGGAGAGAGTCACACAATGCTGGTCCTCAGAAGGGGGAAACACACAACTAAGGGACATCGTGCTCCAAGAGACAAATGGTCTCCATATAAAGTTTAACAATTAACAAATAGTTTGTTTAAAGAATTGGTTGTAGCCGCTGATCTCCTGGTTCTCGCTTAACATTACAAGGCACTACTCCTGCTGTCCACCAATGACACACAGTTCTTCTGATTGGCGATTTGATGGGTCTTGCTGATTTAATGTATTGGACCTGCCCTGAGAAGTGCGTCCACTGCCATCTGGGTTATGCATCCATAACGTATTCTCTATTATTTGGATATATGAATGTGGCAATTTTATATGCACTTGAAACAATACTAAGGTCCTTGGTTTGGAGTACTCATTAGACACCAAAATATCCCCCTGCAGGACTAGTTCTGATTAAATGATCTGATGACTTACAGACCAAGGCCCTCAGTCGCTGGTAGGCCATTATGCTTTGCCCCAGAGATACAGAAATACTTGTTCAAGCTCTCCAGAACTGGGAGAAGAGACGGCAGTTTTACACATGCACCTCTGTGTCACAGTGTCCTATTAGTACCCTACTGGAGACCTCTGACACAATCCCATAGACAGTTTTCAGATTGACTTTTGCACCCCCCTCTCTGACCCCTGGATTTCATTGAACACTTTATTTTTCTTGGTGCTCTTTCCATTTCAGTCTTTAAAAAAGCATTTGCAATGCAATAGGTCTTGCATTATTAGAGTTTGAACTATTGGCATTGTAAATGACAATGCCTTTTATTCATTTGCATTGGTGCATAAACATGCACTTTGTACTTATGGTCCATGCTTATGAGAAGCAAGGCTGGCAGTCTTTTTTACTGCCAGCCTTGCTCATCATAAGCAAGGACTATACGTTCAAAGTGCGTGTTTATGCACCAATTGCAGGTTTTAAAAACAAATGAATACAAGTCATTGTCATTTACAATGCTAATAGCTCAAACTTTAATAATGCGAGACCTATTGCATTGTAAATGCTTGTTAATAAAAAATTTATTTTATTATTGTGACAGAAGCAAGGGTGTGTGCTCCGGATCCACGTCACAAAGCCAAAAGGTTATGGGCACCAAATCGGAACGGTCCTAACCTAGGAACCCACGGTGATTGACCACCCTTTCAGCAAATCAGAATAAGCCCATCTGACAGGTCCACTCTAATTTCCTGCTGGAAGGAAATCAGAACAAACCATACACAAACTCCCCATGACTTGCACTGGGCACACTGCAAAATTACCAGCAGCCACACACATCTGTTTTTTAGTCCATTGCAATCCTAGCAGATCCTCAAAATTGATCTGCGCCATGGACAAAAACATGACACAACAAAAGAAAAACACCCAAAATAATGAAAATTGCACAAGGAACTTGGGTTAAACATTATGCACATGCTTCAACATCAGGAAATTGTGCTTCAGTCCGACATCCCAAGATCTACATGCAGGTAGCTCAGTGAGTAAACACTCGTGGCTGAATTGGAAGTTAATAGTTGCTCACAAATTTAAATACTATGGGCATCATTCAAGCAGAGCTCTCTAGACGAATGTGATCAGTTCGGCTCTTCAAGCATGTCTTGCCCGTCAATGAACCACAGTGAACAGGTGGTAACAAAATTGAATACCGGCAAAAGTAGACTCGGTCTTCTAGGCATCCAATGTTGGTTAAAAGTGTGATACTGAATTAAGGAAAAGCAACATGTTAATTACTCTGCTGACAATCACTAAAACTGTGACATGAAACATAATTAGAAAAAAAACTATTGCTAATAAAATGGTCGTTATTGCTCTCTACCGAATGAAACAGCTGGCAGTCAAGAGTATTTACTATTTCAATATTCTCCTTTCATACGGCCTTACTAAATCTAGACAACTTTCTTCCAGGAAACCTTTTTTGTTGTGAGAACATTTGTTTATTTGACTCCACCACAGTCAAAAATGGGTGTGGGCATAGGGAGCAGAAGAATCAAAAAAAAAAAAACCACAAAGACGCGAGTTTCAATAACACGAGAAGCCGGCTGTGTAAGTGGTGGAGTGCGGGAGAAGTCTCGAGTTTATGCTGGTAGGAGCATGCAGTATATTTTGGTGAAGTGAGGGGGCGCGCACCCAAAAGCTAGTAACTGTAACTGGCGCGTGACCTCACTGCAGATCCCTAATCAAACCTCCAGGCAAATCAATAATGTTATACGTCTCCCTGAGAGAATGCTGCGCTCCTGGGCCCGTGTGCCAGGGTCACAAGATAAAAACCTTGCTAGTGCTAATTAAATAAAACCGCCTGGCTTCTTCTGTTACGTGTCCAACGAGAGTGTACCTCAATGTTTCCTGGAAAAGCAGTCCGTATGTAAGGAACCGAAGCCAACCTTTAACAGAAACATAACAAGGAAAAACAAGAGCAGTGAAGGTATCACCGCCGCCGGCCCGATTCGGCCCGAAAACCGGAAGTTCGGGAGCGTCACGCCTGTCGTGGGGTGGGACTTCTGCCTTCTGCAGGAAGCCCACGGAGTGGCTGGCTGAGAGGAACAGTGGTGATGCGGGCTCCCATGCCTGAGGGAGAGCCCCGGGGTGGCTGCAGAAGTAAGGAGGGTCAGAAGTGGTGGCTGAGGCCGCCAATGCAAGTGCGAGGCTCCCATGAGTGAGGGAAGCCCCGCGTGCGCCAGGTCATACAAAGCATAGGAGATGAGACCAGGGGAGTTCTAAGGCTGACGGAGCCTGTAGCAGCGACACAAGAGCCCGGTGAGTGGGGTTTAGTTGTACCGTGGGGCTGGTGCGTGTGTTTATTTTTTAGTGATTGCATACGCGGGCTCTGGCTGGGGGTTGTCTTTTAGTGATTGCATATGCGTGCACTGGCAGGGGGCAGCTGCTTACGCGTGCACTGGCTGGGGTTTTTTTATTAGTGATTCATATGCGTGCACTGGCTGGGGACGGCTGCTACGTGTGTGTGTGCGCGTTCAAGTTAACTTGAGCCTAATTAACGTGGTGCCAAGCACCAGCGTACACGTGCGTATCTCATACATTACATGCAAGCACGACTTCACAAGCTCGTACACCTGTGCAAATCGCCAAAAGCCCTGCTCATACCCATCTCCTGTCCCACTTCCAAGGCAAGTCCAGAACAATAAGCCTCGCTGGCGACAGCCATTCGCGCTGTGTACGCCAGTCTCGACCTAAAAAGGATAACAATGATATCCCTGCTTACACTTATTTAAATTAATGAAACCTTTACTGCATCTAGCAGATTAGTGACTTTGATACATGTGGTGGGCGACTACCCATCCCAATTCAGAATTTCCTTTTTTACAGCCAGGAAATGTACATATTGTGACACAGTTATTATAATTGTTCATGTTTCTCTGCCACTTATGTAAAATTGTCAATTTGCCAATAAACTGACACTTCTGAAATTCAAAATGACTACATTCATCATACATGTTTAAACCATGTGTTGAAAGCCAGAGAGAGATTTCATTTATTGCATTAATCAGTAAATACAAGTTCTGAATCCCAGGATTGAATATTGTAATTTCCCTGCCAATTGCAGCATTGTGTAAAAAGTAACTATGTAGGTCTTACCTTACCTGGACTCTGTCTGCTGTGAGTCCTAGCCCCAGTTGGAGACCCTCCCGTCCTGGACCCCCGAAAGTGTGGATAAAGATACTCTGCCAGCCCTGATGTGGGCTTCACCAGAACTGAGGTCGTGAGATACAAACTTGACACACCACCTTGCATTTTCTCATCGAAACCACCGCAGGGTGACACAGCCTTGATGCAAGCCCACATGGTAGCCCTCACAGCTCATCACATCTGCTGTGGCGTGGCACATCCTCGATGCAAGCCCAAATCGCAGCCCTCACAGGCGCATCCTTGATGCTAACCTTGCATTGTTCCTCTAGACCTCCACTGCGGGTGCAACACTCCTCGTCTAGATCTTAAGGTGTATGTCTCAGCTGGCCTTACTTCGTATTTCGTATTTCATAAACTTTTATTCGATTATAGAATCATATAATCATAAAAAGTACATTTTTTAAAAAAAGGAGAATTTTTTTTAATTTTTTTTTTAACTTAAATCAGAAAATAAAAACAGTATGGAGATAAGATCGCAAAGATGGAGTTTCGGGATGGTAATGTAGTCTCTCTAAATTGAAAATAATACAAGTTTAGTTAGAAACTTTGCGACGTGTTAATATAACTACTTTAAGAAAGGTCGCTATCAGTTTCGCTTCTTGTGGGGATTTCAGGGATTGTAAATGGGAAAGTGCTGGATACGATTGTCTAAGTCCATTGGATCGGAGGATAGGAATGATCCATGTTTTTCTTGCTGATCTGTAATATTTACAAAAAAGGACTACATGGATCGTGGATTGTGCAGAAACTCCATCGCAGGGACAGCTCATCAGATTACGGGACCAGTTCTTCGTTTCCGGAAATGAGACCAGTCGGTAAAAAAGATCAAACCGGAGCCTT